>NC_064305.1:73742223-74395121 GCF_023373825.1 Bactrocera dorsalis
TGTCTGTCCGCCCGTCTGTCGGTTGTTTCTGCACTTTTGTTGTGTGCTCTCGTTATTCAAAGTGACGCTAAATTTAGTTGTAAACTACAACTACACACACACTCGCCGACAGTTCTTTGTTGTTGGACCATAACTTTCCCATCACTAATCGCCTGTTATCTTGAGTGAGTGAATACCTCACATACTATTTAATGTGCGCCAGTGTCTACTTACATGTGTCACTTCACGTCATTATGCAGCGCTTTGCAGGCCATACAGTAACTCAACTCTTTTTTGTTTGTTGCGCTTTCGGTGTGTAGTCCGCTCCCCACTTTATGGTTGTCTGTATCAGGCGGCGAAGTGTCAACTTAACTTGTCATTCATATATGCAAAATTATGTTGATAGGACTAGATGTCCTTTTAGTTACAATATGTGCTCATCACAGGAAGAGAAGTAGAATGGGATGCGGTCTGCGCTTTTTTCTCTTAGTTCCACTATGTGTGATAGCTGCTTTTACTCGGCATGTTGTAGTTTTCTAGTTATTAGAATGAATAAATGAGTTCGACTTTTAGTTGGTCGTCATGCAAAGTCCTTTAAAATTATACCCAACACCAAATCACCTAATCAAATTTTAACCGTACTTACTAGAAAAAAAATAGTTTCATGTATTTTAGTGCAAATCTTTATTATTGACTTTAAAATGGGTCCCTTTTCAGCCAACGCTTAATCAAATTTTCCTTACTCTTATGTGAGTTTCGACTAGAATGTCCTATAGTATCTTCAGCGAATTTGGTTTTTTTTGGTATCGTCTAATTTTTGTAGCGTCATCTCGTTAACAGTAATGATGCGTTTGGCGTTCGGTCCTCGTGGTCAAGCATTTCTTTTCAATCTCTACTCGATGTCCCATTGACAGATTTATCACCCAAAACATTAATAAAAGCATATTGAGTCGAACGATAGGTGAAATGAGATCCACTACTATATCTTCGATTACAATAGATGATTATGAAGGAACAATTGTTTTACTTTTGCGATGTTATCGATTGTTATTAGGGGGTGATTGCACGAATCGTATGAGGCATGTTCACAACCTTCAGTGAATTCATTGTATCACTCAAAAACTTATGTTCGTGATAGAGTAGACAAATCTGGAACCGTGCTTTCATTAGAAACAAAATATTTCAAGCAATGTTAAAAATTGCCATACAAACTTTTCAAGTCGTAAACAAACACTACAAAAGTTCTTATTGATTGATGCAAAATGTTAGAGAACGTGACGTACACCTTACAATTTAAGGCTAACATAAATCTTAGCGACTAATATGTTTATCCATAGTTTTAAACTTTTGGCTTTTATACGAACACTGCCAAAGTTATCTTCTGCTATAATTCTAGATTTAGCTGTGACCCGCCTTCATGTCCAGTATAACTTACGAATGTTCTGAAGTGTTTTCTTGGAAACTTTCACCGAACCAAGAATCCTTAAAAAAATTGTTCCGATTACATAAATTATCTTTCTGACGACATTTTGATCTTCAATCTACCTCAGTATTTCGGAGGTTTTGTATTTTCACTGCAGAATTCAGAATAACTTTTGGATCTTAAATTTTTTTTCTCTTATTAAGGCTTGAAAATAATATCAACAGTTCTAGATTACTATAACAGATAGTTTAATTTAACGGCTGATCCAAGCCGAGGTAGCTTTTTTTTGAGTCGAGCAATGCTAAATCATTACGGAAAGACTTACGTCTGAAACACGTTTACACATCATCCCACTTTATTACAAAAATTCAGGTTCTGTAAAGAATGTGTTTCGCGCGCTTCGCTCAACTTATAGTCAACATAATCGGCCTAATGAGCGTACTATTCTCAACACCATCACCCCTCTAGAGACGAAGCGTTCATTATTGGATAATATTTGACTGATTAGACCAAATGTAGTGAAGAAAATATAGCAGCAGTAGCTGAGAGTGTACACGAAGACCGTGGAGAGTTGATTCGGCGCCGTTTGCAGCAACTCGGACTGACGTGTGGGCCGACTTGGCTCGTTTTACGTCGATATCTTAAATTGAAAGCGTACAAAATACAGCCTGAGCAAGAACTGAAGCCGCTCGACCTTAACAAGCGACATTGCTTCGCTCTTTCGGCTGTTGAAAAGAAATCATCTAGAAAAAACTACGGTTTAATGTGATTTGTGGGCCGGTGAAATCATTGGTTCATATTTCTGCCAAAATGATGACGGTGAGAACGTAACTATCAATGGCTGGAATTGAAGCTCGTGATCTCGGCGACATTTGGTTTCAAAAATACTCATCGCATTCATATTGGATTTATTGAGAAAATACTTCGGTGATATCACGCTATTAGACTTTATCCTTTGGGGATATTTAAAGTTTAAAGTCTCTGCGGACAAATCCGTTTCGATTTTGGCAAAACATCACGCGTGTCATTGGTTACCAGTCGAGATGCTCGAAACCTGAAAAAAAAACCATGTAATCCCTTCAGTCGAAATGGTCGAAAGAGTCGTCGAAAATTGGACTCAACGGATGGACCATCTGAGACGTAGCCATGGCCAACCCTTGAAAGATAGAGTATCTTCAAAAAATAAATCCCTAAGAATGTTCTTTTTAATGATAATAAACAATTCTTATTTCTTTAAAAAACTAGGATTCCTCGAAATGGGTAACAATTATAAACTACATTTCAAAAAAGTCGGCCACGGTAACTAAATGACATTTTCTCGATTTTTTCTCTAAGCTATTATATTATAAGATTTTTAAGGGGCACTTGTCAAAAAATCCTTCAAATTAGCTATTAATGAATCTTAAATTTTAATGACTTATCTGTCCACCACTATCAAAACCAAACAGATTTTTAATATCGGCGCTGAAATGTAGGCAACATTTTCACACCTTTAACAGGCGCAAGTATAATCTTTAGCTCGCTTCCACTTAATTTGTCTGTTGGTAATTATATTATTACCGAAATTTGTAGTATAAACATAATTTGTTGAAATCTACACGTGAATATATCTACATACATAACGGTATATATGTATGTATGCTCATTGTTTACATACATATAACATGTGTGAGGCCTTAAATTGTTTTGTTTGTCGTTGAGTGTCTGTCTGCGGTGCAGCTTGTGGCCACAAATGCAAACTCAAGACAGGTTGAGTGCACTAAAGCAACAACAGAACTCATAGCAAAACAACAACAACAACAGCACCAACTACAATAGTAATAGCAGCAACAGCAATGACAATTTGCAAGAGTGCTACTACACAATAATCAAGCTCGTAGTACACACTTCTCAATAGTAGCAGTAGTTAAAGCAGCGCATACAACAATAACAACAGCAACAATGACGGCCAATGCCACAATTGCAATTGCCGCAAACCAACCGACAAAATAACGGACAGTTAGACCGCAAAACGAACCGCCTCAATAGGCAGGCACGCCAATGCGTGTAATGGGTGTGGCTGAGATTACAAACGGGTTTGCTGGGGACTTACGAGTCGCAATAAGCGTATACCTACCAAGAGAGCGCCGATTCATAGGTATTTCTTCTTTATTGAAATAAAAACTACATATGTCCATATGTAGGGGTGTTTGGCACGGCAGTGAAAATATTAAAATATACTTTTTTGCGACATCGACAAAAGACCAGTCGAGGCATTGAAACGGAAATCACAAATAAATAGAAACGGAAGCAAACAAAATGCAATTTTAGGGCGCGAAGTGTGCTGCACACGTGCTGGCATATAACAGTTTTTTATGCATTTTGTACATATTAGATATTCAGGCATATATACATATATGTATGTAAATATTTTAAGTAAAAAATAGTAAAGCAAATTCGCGTACGAAATATTATACAGATGTGGTTGAAGAGATACTTTACATATAAAAAACAGTATAAGAACTGAATTTTTCTGTTATTTTGGTCAATTTAAATGTCTTCGGCCTAAGACATAGAAGGCGCCACTAAAATCCGTACGATTTTCAGTTAGCCCTAACCTTCGTAGGTGTGTAAATTTGACAGCTGTCGGATTATTAGTTTGTAAATTATATCATCCGGAGTGGAACAAACTTTGTTATTGTAAAAAAATGGTTTAAAAAAATATTTGTGAGTAAATAGCATTGGGTTAGAGGAAAAACTCACGTTTGGACTGATCACCATTGGTTTGCTAAGTTTGGACGAGGAGAAATGAGCACCGAAGGCAGAGAACGCTGTGGACACCCCAAAGAGGTGATTACCAAAGAAAACACCAAGAAAAGTCCACAAAATAATTTTGGATGATCGTAAAGTGAAGTTGTTCGAGATAGCAGGCACCCTATAGATATCAAACGAATGTCTCCAACATAGCATTACGAATATTTGGGTATGAATAAACTCAGTGCAAAGTGGGTGCCGCGTGAACTTACTTCTACAAAAAATAACGACGAGTTGATAATTCAGAGCAATATTGGGAGATGTTGAAACGTAATAAACCCGGGTCGATATCTAAGAATGGAGGAAACATGGCTCCCTCAATTCACTCCAAAGTCCATTCGATTGTCGTCCGAGTGTACTGCACACGATGAACGCGCTCAAAAGCGAGAAAAATCGAAAGAGTCGACTGGCAAGGTTATGCCGTCTGTATTTTGGGGTGCGCAGGGAATAATTTGCCTTGATTATATTGAAAAGGGAAGAAACAATAATCGCTATTACATAGCGTTGTAGTTAAATAAAAAAATAATGTGATGTTTCACAAAGACAATGCACCGCGTCAGAATCCAATGAAAAAAATGTATAAATTGGGCTTGGAATTGCTTTTGCAGCAACTATTTTCTGATCTCAGATCCCACCACAATGCTTGCTGAGAAGAAATTTTCGTCGAATAAAAGGTAATCGCCAAAACTGAGATTATTTTGAAGCAAAAGACAAATCATACTACAAAAATTGTAATAAAAGTTTACAGGTTCGCTATAATCAGCGATCACCCCCTGAAGGGAATGTTGGAAAATGTGTTTTACTATGCTAGGCTTGGAATTTTCAATTGATTTCTTGTAGCGTTTCAGAACTTTAAAAATAAAATAATTTTGGAAATGAGCAGAATCTCCATTACCTGCTTCGTATCTCGAAAAATACTATTAGTAAGAAAATATTATCCATTGCTTACGTTGAACCAGTACAAATTCCTCCCAATACTTGTACTTGGTCTATCCGAAATTTGGGTTCTTCAAAATTTGTGGTTTTTGACCTAGTTGCATCAAGATATCTTAATTTTTACTCATTAATCATCATAGTAACTCGAAATTCAACATGTCCTGTTTCTTCTGATCATATATACGTACATATATAACCCTATATCTATCTCGATCAGTTTAAAGTAATGTAAGCAACCGTTAGATATATAAAAGGTATGTACGTGCTAGATACTGCCACAATTTCACTTTCGACATTCGTACAAAGTTCATCAAGCATCGCTGGCTGGTGGGCATAGACCATAGACCTGACGTAGCCCCAAAGAAAATAGTTTAATGGCGTCAAATCGAATGGCCGAGGCGGCCGATTGACTGGGCCATTTCCTGAGATAACACGTTCACCAAACTTGGATTTCAATAAATCGATTGTGAAATTCGCTGTGTGGCTTGTGGCGCTGTATAGTTGGAAATACATATTGTCAAAGTTAATATCATTCAATTCGGACCAAAAATATTCGGTAATCATTGAGCGGAAGCGATTCTCATTCACAGTAACGTGCTGGTCTTGATCAACACAGAAGAAGTACGGCCCAATAACGCCCGCCCATAAACCGCTCCAAATCGTAATCTTTTCGTGATGCAATGGTGACTGATGGAATACGTGTGGATTGCTGACTGATCGATAACGCATATTTTGCTTATTGACGTAGCCATTCAGTCAGAGATGAGTTTCATTGCTTAAGACTATTTTTCGATGAAAATCCGGATCATTTTCAAATTGTTGCTCCGTCCAATTCACGAACATATGATGATTTTGGTGGCCAAGCGGCTTCAATTCTTGCGTCAATTTATCTGTAAAAATATAGGCCACGATGTTTTCGAAAAATTCGCCACAATATCGTCACAGAGATGCCCAAAGCTTGAGAACGACGTGTGAGCGACTGATTTGGGTGGGCAATATTCTCGACACTTCGGGCACTTCTTTGTCTCACTGGCACGGGAATATTTTGTACCGTGCCTGTGGATTCAAATATTTCAACTAGGGGCTCAGTTGTTGATCTGACAGGACGATTTTGTTGACCATAAATTGGACTTATCGCTCTTAAAGTTGAGGCCACTAACTGGGAATTTCGGTAGTAAATTTTAATAATTTCGACTTGTTGTATGATCTATATCTCTTCATAAACAAATGTCAAATCTTATTGAAGAGAAGTTTCAAAAGAACAAGAAAAAATATGGCGTCCTTTGCTGTCCTTATCGGTCTACTTTTGTAGCGTACCTATTGAAAAACTTTTTACTCTGTGCAACAAGTTTTACGCATACAAAATGGTGTATATTTCGAGGGTTTATAAAAATATAAAACTACCAATACCAAATCTGAGTAATTCAAGTACAAGAGATCTTCTTTAAATTAAAAACTATTCAAGCGCCTTCCGTTCCAAATCAAAGTCGGCGGACACTGTTCCCATTTCACGACGCAGCAAAACTAAAGGCACCACACTAGCGAGACCACTCTGCATACAACTTCCGCTCACCCTACAACACAACGGTAACAACAACAACAACAGCAAAAACTAATACGTTGAGTATAGGCGCAAAATTTTACTGGCCGCACGCCCAACAAACGGCCTGACATCGGATTACAAATGTGTTTTTCATGTCACCACACAACTGTAACAATATCTTTGAATGGCAACAGCAACAACAACAGCGACAACAATTACAATAGTGACAGGCACAACCACAGCTATGACAGCAACGATGACAGTAACACCAACAACAATAACAACAACAGCAGCGCATGCGAGTAGATGGTAGTAGATAGTGGGTGTATTAACAACAACAACAGCAGCTATAACAAATAACAACAACAAACGGCGCATTGCACAATCAACAAACAAATGCAACAATAGAAGTGAATATAAAGTATAAAATAGGCATAAAATAAAAATGTGTAATGCGAGCCGAGCCTTTGATTTGTCGCGCCACCCACGTCACGCGTTGCCATGAATCTGTGGCACAAGCACACACAAGCATACACACATATTTAGGCGAGCCAACCATCAAGTCGGCAGTGTCGTCCGTCGTCCGTCGCCGTTGTAGCCGTTGGTGATTTTTGATGAAAACTTTTCACCGATTCGCCCGCACCACCGACAGTCTGCCCCAGCACAGCCCCACACTCCGTGCCGCAACTTGCCACACCCACACCACTCGCCTGCACCAGCTCCTTTTTGCTTTGTTCATTCACTCACCCATGCAGATTTGCAGCTACCATTACATTTATTTATTTTTCTTCTATTACGGCTGACAGTGTGCTTGTGTGTGTCGATGTGTATGTGTCGCTGTGCGTTTTGCGCTATTTTTCTGTGATTTTTGTGAAAGGAAATTTTAATTTTGTGCAAATGGAAAATCATAATCAGCGGCAGGCGTTTCAAACACTCGACAGCCATGTGGATGCAACAAGGACAACAGCAACAACAACAACAACAATCACAACCAACATATTTGTATTATGAAATAAATGTAGTGAAGCAGAAAAAAAAGCATGAAAATGAATCAAATGGACTCGGGCTAAAAAGGTGTTGCAAGTGCAAGGCTGAGTGTGCATGTGTGTGTGTGGGCGTTCGTTTGCAAGGCGCACCCGCATACAAATGCGCATACTTATTAATATACATTTGTTTGGCATGAATGGTTTTAAATATTGTCATTAAATATTTTAAGCAGCAACAAAATTTGCGCCGGCATTGTTGCAAGCATAAAGTTGACAGAACTTTTGGGTTCAATATGCATGCGAGAGCGTAAAATGAATGTGCAGCATACATTTTTGGTAAATTTAAGCCGCAAAGAGGTAAAAAAAATTATTGCAAAAATTATGCAGATAATTCGGGGAATATCATGCTGTTTGGATCCCATTTTCAGGCAAAGAAAGACCGAGAGCGTCACATCTGGGCTGTAGGGAAGCTGCGGAAGCTTTGGGATGCCGGCCTTGGTTCGGTAGCGGTTCACAAGAAAGGCGGTGTGAGCCGTGGCGTTGTCGTGGTGCAACTTCCAATCGGCTGCGATGTGTTGTTGAACTCGATTGACCCTTCATTTGAATCTCTTGTGGACTTCCACGTAAAACTTGGCGCTGACGGTTTGTCCAGGAAGAACAAATTTATGGTGCACGATGCCTTTGATGTCAAAAAAGACAATGAGCATCGTTTTCACTTTGGGATTGCTCATTCTTCCGGTCTTCATCAGAAATACACCACTTCTTGCTAAGGCAACATCTAGGTAAGCCTGCTTGATCATATCAAAAGTCTCTGTCGCAGATTTACAAAGTTTCACACAGAATCTGCTCTAACGAACGCTGCATTTTCGGTTTGCACCACTCATAGAAACACGTCGCGCGAAAATGTTTGTCCTGACTCTCCAAGTGCTCGGAGACAACTGACCAGCCGCTTGCTCGTTAGCTAGGAACGCCCTCTATCGAATCCAGTCGATGCGCGTACTCTCGAAGTATAGTCGCTGCGTAAGAAAATCAGTTCTATTACTTTCCGGGCAAACCCTGTATTTTTGTTTATTTTACCACCAAGATACAACGGTTAGGTGAGCAATTATTTTTCTGCTTAGTGGAATGCAAAGAAGAATTGCTCGAAGATCCAATGAGCTTCGTCGAAGGTAGTATTGCTGAACTGCTTTAACGTGCTTCTAGTATGTATGTATATTCTGTTGCCCACTTTTAACTATTCTATAATAGTGAAGAGGACTTAATACTAAACCCTTCATCAAACTATTACAGCAACTTGATGGTAACGTTGAACCTTTTAAATAACAGTTTTTGCGTCTTGGAAACTTTCGTACAGACTTTGCCCTTTTGCTTATTAAAAGTTTCTTTAAGGGTGAAAATTGGTCTCTCTTAAAAACACCTCAACTATACCTCAATAAAAACTACGACAATCAATAAGCAAACATTTTTAGATGTTAGGTTAGATAGTCTACTAATCTTAGTTATTACCACGATATAGGGCCGCAACAAAATCCTCAAGTATCAAACCGGCAGTACCAGGCGACAAAGACAAAGAATCGTTGCCACTTGTAATTCAATATGCTGACTGGTCCTACTTAAGCTACCCAACACCAATAAGATCGTATGTATGCAGCAGAACGCATTTGAAGAAGATTCAGACCTTTCAGAACACCGTCTTCGGATGTTTCTTGATGAATCCTATTCAACATCTAACTTTGAGTCCAAACACCAGCAATCGCAGACCTTGAGCTCGAGTTGTCAAGTAAAACCAGAGACCCTTGTGCAACTCATTATGAATACTGTAGTAGATTGAACACCTACGTATCCAGAATTGACCTCGACATACTGCAAAGAGTCTCCATACCTCTAAGCCTATCACACCAAACTTATACACGTAAACTCTATTCCTTAACGTATAACACTGCCGAAAAAGTACGTTTCCTGAACTTGGTGTTGGGGGACTTCGATTTTGATTAGTTTTATGATTTAACCCAAACAGAATCTAGGTACTTGCTACAACAACTCGAGTCCCAGTTAGGCAACGATTATTGCTTTAGTTAAAGGTTAAAAATCCCGACATCGTTTCTTTCTAACGTTTACATTACTTTCTTCACTTTTTCTTACTCCATTAAAGTGAGAGAAGTATTCATAAGTTCTTGATAAAGGTTTTAATGAAGGAGGTCTGAAAACATGCCTACCTTATTAGAAATAATGATGTTTAAGTACTAGAAAATAATGTTCGCTTCACAGATTTTCTTTCAACTTATGACTTTCTCCACCCATTGCATGCACTTCACAGGATTGTATTATGGAATTTTGGTCAATTTATTGCCAATAGAACACTTATTGGACAATTAGTTTATTCCACTAAAAACTACACTAAAGGGTGATCAAGTTCGAGTCCCTACTTTTCTGAAAATTATATCTTTGAAATGTTGTCCGCGGCTACATCTCATATAGTCCATTCGTTGAGTCCAATTTTCAATGACTCGTTGGAGCAACTCGACAGGTAACTGGTCTGAATCGAAGTTGAATTGTCTGCATAGATTTTAGAGTTTGCATATCCCCACAGGAAAAAGTCTAACAGCGTGATATCATACGATCTTGGTGACCAATCGACCAGAAAAAACGTAAAATTATCTGCTCACCGAAGTGTTCTTTCAATGAATCTATTGTTGCGAGCTGTGGGAAGTTGCCCCGTCATATTGAAGCCAAATGTCGCCGAGATCACGAGCTGCAAGTAGTCGGTTATCATTGCGCGATAATGGTCGACATTGACGGTTATGTTCTCACCAGCATCATTTAAAAAAAAAATTAGACCGATGATTCCACCGGCCTACAAGCCACACGAACACATTGTTTTTTCAGGATGAAAAGCGCTGCCATCTTAAATCTCTTGAGATTGCTCTTTATCCCAAATGCGGCAGTGCTTGTTTACATACCCATTCAGACAGAAATGGGATTCATCGCTGAACAAAATTTGACTTGAGAACGTCGGATCTTCTTGGAACTTTTCTAGAACCCATAGAGCGAAGCGTTGTCGCTTGGGAAGGTCGAGTGGCAACAATGCGAATAATCAAATGCAAGAGTTTTAGTTAGTAATATAGCTTACTAAGAAGCTCCAAAAGCGGAATCTGTCAAAAAACCATAAGCTTGCCAACCCCATTAAAAGCACCACCCCGTTAATGAATTTCTATCGCAATCTTTCTAAAAGAATTTAATAAAACTTCGCCTAAGGCCATTAACTTCAACAAGCTTCATTACGCGAGCTGCCTATGAAAAAAAAATATACTAACAACTTCGGGAAATAAATACATACAAATAAATTTCAACACTCACTTGTGCTTTTAATGATTCTCAACTTAGTTATACGCCGGCATTTGCGCGCTAACCTATCCTTGTATGTTTGCCTAGTCGCTCATTACCGCTGGCAAACTTCCGGTTTAGAGCTGCCGCCACAATTTTGCCGCCTCCACCGCGCGCCTCAGGAATTTTTCACGCTTTGCCGGCGCCATATTTCGGTTTATTTAACGCCTCGAACTTAAATATAATTTAAAATCATTTTCATACTTATAACTGTGTGTTTGGCTGTGTGCGCAATGAATGCGAACGATGTGTTAAACGCTGACACCAGCGGACGCTCAAGCAGCCGCGCGCGAATTCCACGCAATATTAATTGTATTTGCCAAAGTGGCGCTCACCATTACACCGCCTTAGTCGCTTGGAATCGAAGAGTTGGAGAGCGCGCCTTGCCTATTTAACTTTCTAATAACAATTAGAAACATATTTTTGACACATTGGCAACAAAGTCGAAAGTAAATTAATAAATATATATTGAAGCGCAGCCCTCCCGCGCGCTGGCTAACAACCAGCACTCAGCTGTAAAGTAGGCAGCAATAAGCAAAAGCGGAAGTTAAAGGCAACACTTTAACCCTTCCTGTGCGCCAGTATGAATTTTTGACTTTTCACAAAGCGCGCGCAATTATTATTTATGGCCACGCCGCAGGCAATACAACGCGCGCGCACACACAAATACACACAACTGTGGCGAACGCTCATTGCTACGCGCCACGTAACCGCGTCTACGTATTGGCAGCTGCTGCCGCGTAGCTAAATGTTTTAACTATTATTTTGCCGGCAATTTATTTTATGCGAAAAGTTTTCATTTTTATTTAGCACGCGCGTGAAACGCTCGCGCGCGCCATAAAGTCTGCTACACTTTGTGTTTGTGTGTGTGCCTGCATGTGCGCGTCAAGTAATGAGCGCTTCGCTGTGGCGCCTTGCTCTAGTTGGGTATTAATAAGGTAATGAATACAGGAGGACATAAATAAGCGCGCACACATACATTCATAGCAACATACGTTTGACTTAATGAGGCCTTTCACTGCTCTCTAATTTGAAACCGTAAAATGATTGACACATTGCACAGACGGCGGCTTGTGGGTGGCGGTGGAGGTAGTGAGGGTGTTGAGGTATGAAATGAGAGTTTGAACTACAAAATTGACTGTGTTAGTTTTTTTTCGACGGAAATAAAAGTATGCTGGCATTTTGGGCGATTTGGAATATTGATTGGGCTGTATGCCATGAAGACAGCAGGTTCTAAAGTCAATATTTTTCAACTTTAACTTGTGAAATATTGTAGGACAATGATGGGAAAATGCGAAAATTATTTTTCACGAAAAAATAAGTAAAGATTTTAGGGCTTCATGTAAGAAACACAGTTAAATTGGGTAGTTAACGGATAAGTTAAAATTTAATATGAACAATCCTGTTATCAGTGGCGATAAACTCTGACAAATTTTAGATTCCTGAACAATAAAGAGCTCTCTTGCTAGAAATTGAGTCATTAGTATTGAGCTTAAGTGGGAAGTAGGATTTGGACAGTATTTTCTCAATTATTGTTATGAATTTTTTATGCTATAGAAGTTAGTATAGTTTACTGAAGCTTTAAGATGCTTTTTTCATAAATATTTTTATCGTTTTTTAATGAAAAAGCAATTTTATTCAAAAGAAAAGGTTATTAATGAATTTTTCGAAGTATTGCCCATCACCAGTCATTCCCAGCGCATGCTGTCTTTATGAAAAGTCTTTGAGGTATTCGCCGTTGCCAATGCGCAAAGAACAATAAATCTAGTTCACAGTCTGTCAAGTAAGAGCGTGGTCTAATTTACCGACAATTAATGAAAGATTTCGCTCTAATTCCTTCGCGAGCCGTTAGAAGGAAGCTTTGTTCTTGATGCACTGTCAACAAAGGTTCAGTTGTCGTTGATCTTTTGAAAGAATCACGTTAAAGGCCTTGAGTGCTAAGTACGCGTCGCGCAACGAAGCTGTGTTCCTTTACATCCACCCGAAAGATCCCAAAATGTCGCAATCAGCGGCTGCTAAATATATGAAAAAGTCGAAGGCATTTATACAGAAGTGGATACAGTGAATATATAGTGGCTAAAAATGTCGATGATTTACCAGTACGATTTACGTGGTTCGATAGGAAAAGTGAACAAAAAGGATGGAAAAGGGATAGTGAATCTGCTTTCGCGGAATCCTGTTGTAACACTGCGGCAAGGATAAGCAAAATTAATGGCAAAAGGTTTGGATATATCCTACGAAACCGTCCGAACCCTTCTTCATACTCATGATCTGAAATGGCGCAACACAATGAAGAAGCCTCTGTTGACTGAAAAACTTGTGAAAAAGCGACTTGCTTGGGCGCATGAGAATATTAATAGAGATTTTGAAAATGTCATTTTTACTGATGAATGCTCTATATGGTCACATTCTGTCCTCACGCGAGCCTGGTCAACTTCCATCAATAGGCTTGTTCAGCGGACCGTAAAACATGGAATGAGGGTACATCTTCTCAAAGCAGGGATTCGGCTCTTTGCCCCTCTTTACTGACAACCTAAATGCTGAGAAAATAATAAAAATCTGCAAAAAGGATTTAGTGCTATCTGCCAAACGATGGTTCATCAGAAAAAATTAAGATGGGAGTCTGCAGGAGGACAACGATCCTAAACACCACAGCAAGCTCTGTACTCAGTGGAAAACTCAATCTGGCATCGTTACATTGGATTGGCCGTCGCAGTCGCCCGATGCAAACCCTATTGAAAATGTGTGGGAATATATTAAACAGAAGCTTTGTGGAAGACGCACATACACATTCAAGCAGTTGTCTTACGAAATTCGTCGGATCTGGAGGTCCTTACCACTAGAATACGCCGTCAAATTAGTAGAAAGCATGCCTCGGAGATGCCAGGCAATTATCGACGCTGGTGGTGACTGGACATATTATTGATCAAATTGCATCATTGTTTGTAATGTGTACATTGTATATATAAATATGAAGGTTTCATAAAATATTTTTTTTATAAATTAACACAACCATGCTCTTACTTGACAGGTTGTAAAACTCTCGTAACGCCGACTCATTGGATGTTGTCATTGTCAATTTAGTCTTTGTACGAGCCAAGTCGCGAGTGAGATGACTGTTTGTTTGATGCCAGAAGATATTCGGTTTTACCCTCGTTCACGGTCAGACCCATTTGCTTTGCTTCCGTATTTAGTCTGGAGAAAGCAGAACTAAGAACGAGGGTGTTGAGACCAATTATTTTAATATCACCTTGCCTGGAACCTCGTTCGGTTTCGAACGGCTCAGATATGTTCTTTCCGATCCTGACGAAGCTTTTGATATTGCGCGACAAACCCAGATATCGCGACATAAAGGCATCACCTTTTCGTGGTGTCAAAAGCTGCTTTAAGGTGGTGTGTGTCGATATTTTTATTTAAATAACACAGCCTTCAGAGACGTGCAAATTATTTTGATGATATTTACTGATAAACTAAGTCAGGCAGGTGAGGTCTGTATCATTTAAGACACGCACCTAACTTGTCTGTTGATTATAGATCCAGTTCCTTCATTAATTCTTCCAATGATATTTCAATAAAAATGTTTATGAATCAAAGGACAACTACACAGTTGTAAGGCTATCAGACTTCTTGGATCGTTACCAAAAAAGATTATTCTTGTTCCTATTTATAATAGATATCGGTGTATCATTAAAGAACCGGCGAATGGCTTTTATGTAATTCTTGAGCTGATTCTCATTAAAAATTAGTAAGAAAAGGATACTGTAATAAGTGCTAACTGACGTTATAATAGTCGAACTCTGAGCTACAGAGCTTATGTAAGAAAACATAGTTTATTATTACACCTGAAACTGTCAACCAACTTTAAAGCCCATATGCTCTCATCTTGCTGTTATCATAGCCACATACGTATATTATTAATCCTCATTCTCAACCTCATCTCTTATTATATCTTCACCGCCAACGCCTGTGTCATTCCAAGTTGCTTTCGTCTTATTTGCAACACGCTGACGCTGCATTTCCGCCTTCAAACCATGCACTCCATCATTTCCGAGCTTCTGTGTAAACACTTTCAATGCTTCCGACGACACATTTACGCGCCTCTCCTCTCCCTCCTCCAGTGCACCGTACACGCACACCCAACAACGCTCAGCCAATATTTGCATTCCGCTGCTGAAGTGACTTACCAACTTTTCGGCGCTTTAACTGGCCAAATTTGCTTTGGGGTCTTCGGTTGCGGTTCGCCTCGATTCGGCTCACTTCAGTTCCGTGCAGTTTAATTTGTTTGTTTGTCCGCACGTTCGGCTGGCTCGTCGTCCATTCAACGCTCATTCATCCGTTTGTTTGCGCATTTGTTTGTTTGTCCGTCCGTTTGTTTGCCTAAAACTATGCTATGAAAATAATATCAGCATATTTTTTATCGTTTATTTGTGCTGAACGTGAGTAGGAGGGAGCGGTGTAATGTAAGCGGCTAGAGGTGTGTGTGTGGTTGTGTAATTGCGGTTGCATTTAACGGTTTGCGCGTATTTTGACTTAATAGCTGGATTTGATTACAAAGTCAATTGGGCTACTGACCCGTACGCTCATTCAATGAGCGCAATGATTAGCGTTGCTGGCAGCGCAAACATCACGAGCAGCGTAGGAAATGGACGGACAGTGTATGCGCTGCAAAGGGAAGTGCAAGAACTAAGATGAAAATGCTGTAGCGCTTAAATAAAAAAATGAGAAGTGAAGAGTACAGAGTGCTGCAAAATTATTTATGCGAAAAGTGTGTCTTTGTGGCTGTCGCATTTTTAATCGCATTCATTACAAATATATAATGTGGTTTCTTCTTTTGAGTGAAAATGGTTGCACTTTGTCTTTGAGCATATAAAAATTTGACATTTACTCCTATAAACATACCACATACATACCGCTTACATAACACTTTGTCATGTCAAAATGTGTCAATAATGTGTTGACAGCTACAACAGGCTTTTACCACTCACACAAAATGTTTTGACATTCTTTTTACTTACACAACTGCTAAAGGCCACAATATGAGAAAACATGCTCATTGATATTCATATTTACATTCAATACTTTGTTGTTGGCGATTAGCATAAAAGTGACATCAATTCAATTAGTGTTTTGAATTTGCATGACTTTTTTCGGTTCATTTCATTTGTTCTTGTCGTAAATGTCTAAATTATGAATAGAAAGCCTAACTCACATAAGCATTACATAATCAATCATTCCATATGCTAAGCCAGCAAAAATCGATATTTAGTTAGAAGTTTTCAATACGAGTCATTTTTGCCTGTTAGACCGGCCGGTCCATATGCTTTTAAGTTAGCCCTAACCTTCAAAAAGTACGTTCAGAAATAGCAGTTATCGGACCATTGCATCATTACCTGTAGTTTGTGAATTGTTTCATTTTGAGTGAAGCAACTTTTGTTATTGTGAAAAAATGGGTTAACAAGGAATTTCACGGAAGGAAGGCAGTTAATAAAATATTGCTTCTTGA
This sequence comes from Bactrocera dorsalis, assembly GCF_023373825.1. Classification (NCBI taxonomy): domain Eukaryota; kingdom Metazoa; phylum Arthropoda; class Insecta; order Diptera; family Tephritidae; genus Bactrocera; species Bactrocera dorsalis. Next base: position 73,758,771 of record NC_064305.1, read on the forward strand.
AGGCAAACAATACAGTTGAGGCAAAAACTTGGTTTGATGATGAGTTTTGGAACACTGTGTGGGGAAAATCAACCATCAAGAATTGTTATGCTAAGTTTAGACGTGGTGTTATGAGCCCCGAAGACAAAGAACGCTGTGGTCGCCCAAAAGAGGTTGTTTCTGACGGAAACATCAATCGATAATCATCTGAGTGGACTGCACATATGAAACCGCTCCAAAGAATGAAAAAACGCAACAGTCGACAGACAAGGTTATGGCGGGTGTATTTTGGGATATGCATGGAGTAATTTTTATTGACTACCTTGAAAAAGGAAGGACCATCAACAGACTAACGCCAAAAAACTATCGCATTTGAAGAAATAGAAATTGTTGTTTCACTAAGACAATGCATCGATAGCAAAAATCCATGAATTGAACATCGCATCCAACGTATTCTCCAGATATGACCCCCAGCGAATATTTCTTGTTCTCATATCTCAAAAGAATATTCGCTGGGAAGAAATTTTCGTCAAATGATCCATTATTGTTATCGCTCTTCAGTTACATTTTTAAATAATTTAAATAGAATATTATGGTATTATTCTTTTAATTTTAATAAAGTTTTATATGTGTTAGTTTATATAATTAGGCAATAACTAGGCACTGTTCTCAATGCATTTCATCTGGGTACCCAGACATATAGAAATGAAAGGAAACGAAAAGCCACGACGAGTTATACTACTCGGGTGCAGCTGGGAATACAATTCTTCTAAGCTGCTCCAAACCATGCAGGTTCTTTAAGGTTTATTTGAAACAATGGACCCTAGAGGAAGGCCATAGGTCTTGGCATACCAGCAACACAGGGCATTTCAAAAAGTTGCTTAGGGGTAGTGTTGATGCTAGACACACCAAAAAGCTACCAGTTCCAGGCAAAAGGAAACTTAGCAATATTGTTGGGGTCATCCCAGGGTTCTAATTCTTAAGATCCCTCCTTCATAAAATAGGAAAAGTGGATTCGGCCTAATGCAAAGCGTACGCGGAGAATGATGAGACGCTGGAACATTATATTTGCGAATTCCCAACCGTCAGCCAGCTGAGGCGGGATGTATTTCACAGCTCCCGATGCTCCAACTTAAGGGACATTGGGCGTTGGCGTGGAAAATATAAGGTATTTTACTAAATTCACTAAATTGTTGGTTAAGGCAAAAGCCAATAAAAATTGGTTACTACGCGGGAAACGCTATCTGCCTAATGAAGACCTCAGTTCGGACTTCTGCGCTCTGACGCTCGTTCGCCCTGTTCAACCAATATATGATACAAGGGGTCTAATATTGGCTAAAATACCACCACGGCTTCATTTTCATATCTCCACCCGTTCATATAACATATGACTCAATGTTGATCGTACTACTCGTAAGAAATAAGGGGTGTCATCTTACCACAATCCGTGCCAAACAGTCAATTTAAAGGCATCCAATTGCGTATGCTGAACCTGGTCTGCCTGTCTCAGTTCATATGCCAACACAATCTTATACAGATGCAGAGGCGAATCCAACGTCAAAATTTCCCATGTCGTCTTCGAAGAGAGACTGTGCAGAATCACGTTGCACCGACTGGTTCGGATTGATCTCAATACTGATCTGAATCAATATTTTCTATTGAATGCAAAGTTAACTTGTGGTGTTACAAAACAGAGATTATTTGCCAAATCTTGATATTTATCATTTAAACACAGTCGGGTTCGTTATAGTACTATATTTATAAATGAAGAACGACTGGGCCGCTTGAGATGAATAGCAGAAATGTGCCAAAATAATGGAAAGAGTAGCCTAAAAACATGCAGCTTATTCAAAACTGTGAGCAGTTAAATGTATTAATTGGTTATTGGTTTGCATGTTGCTGAAGAAAATCAGATACAATTTAAAGTTGTGTTACTTGAAAAGTAGGCGTTGGCTTGGCATTTTAGCGAGTCAATGGACACTTTTTTTACATTTTATGAAATCAATAACCTTTTTGTTTACTCTTAGCCAAGATCACAACCTTCGTTTACACTTAGTAAAATTCAGAGCGCTTGTTAATATTTAAGGACAATAACCCTTTTGTTTAGATTTTATGAGCTCAATGACATTTTTGTTTACATTTTATGGGATCAATGAGCAATTTTATGTGATTGTTTAGCAAATTTCACAACCTTTGTTAACATTCAAGGTCCCTGACTCTTTTGTTTACCTTTTATGGAGGCAATAACCATTTGCTTACATTTGGTACCTGGGTCCTTGAAAATGTGTAGTCCAACTTCGAAAATTGTTGGCCGTAAGAAAGAAATAGCTTAAAAAGATTATTTGCGCAAAGATTTGTTCTGATAATATTATGGATGTTTATTTGATATCTGTAAAGTAAAAGGAAAATTTTTAGTATAAAATATTGAAGATTAGTGGGAAGTAGACGTGGCTTTCATCCGATTTCGCCCATTTGTACAGTATGTGATTGAAATACTTAGATAACCTCAAACACTAAATTTGTTCAAGTAGTTCCTGATGTACGTGATTTCAGTTCAAGGCTCATTATCCAATACTTACCCTGCCATCTAGATTGTGCGCTTTCTATTTATATTTAGTCATATGAAAAAGTTTTGTATACAAGGACAAGTGTGTGAGCGTTGAGTTTATATGGCAGATTCATGCCATGGCAATCCAATTAATATAATTATTTTATCAAAAAGAATTTCTATTTAGTAAAAATCACATTTAATAAGTATCTAAAATTTTTGCTAAGTATTTTGAATACTAAAGAACACATGTTTAATGAAAAATAGAATTATGAACTTAACGATGAAACTCGCATACGAAAGCAGTGAACGAACGGCCTCGACTGCAGTTAAGAGCACAAGTCGCTTCTCACTTATGGGCATTTTTGGGGTAGCTTCTTTTTAATTTTTTACACATCCTATATCCGATTTTTTTGTGCAAACAATTAGTGAAAATGTGTCGGAGAAGAATGCATACTTGCGTGCTTGCCCATAGAAATAAAAGTGGCGTTGAGATAGTGATGATGTTTTAGAATGCAAATGTACCGGTTTTAGGTATTGGCCATCGGTACTTGTATGAAATGTTAAATTTTTTATTATTTCCTCAAAATATACTACATATTCTTTAGAAACGATACAATATATTAGTACTACACGAACTATATATGAACTTTTCCAAAACCTATAAAACTTTTAAAGAATAAAGATCAAATTTGTAATTATTTTGAAGTTTGCGATAAAATTTTTTATAAAACTATTGTATTGGTCTCGTTTTTTCCACGTGTTTTCGAAATTTTATAGAGTTGAATCTAAATACTATTCTGAATATTGCGTCTCCCTTCATAGAAGAGCGGGAAAGAGGCGAGGTAGACAAGGCCGCAGGCTTAATCATCTATATTGAAGGCTCTAAACTACAAAACCGAGTGGGAGGTTGTGTCTTTTTAGCAAAATTAAATACAAAAATCGCTTTCCGTCTACCAGACCAATATGAATTGGCTATAACTCAATAAACAGGGTTTGGTAACTAAAATAGATCACATACAATGAAGACAATAATCTCACATCGCATTACGCCCTTGGAAGCATTGAACTATTAGTTGTTAGTAACTGGGTTTTAACTACAAAAGCATTCCGGGAACGGAATTAGCTGAGGAGCTTGCCAAAGAGCCAACTGTCTAGCTACTGAATCGCGGAAGTCACAGAAACGGCACACATTGAAATTTCCCAAAGCCTATAAGCCGAATCAGGATGAGATGCTAACGCATTCTTTTTACTTACACGGTCTCTTAAGGACCACAGAACGATTCTCGATCTAATGACAGATCATCATGTCATCACACGTGAGTCTAATGGCCATAAATAACGACAATAAATGTAGAAAGTGTCGACAAGGAGACATGAGAAAGATGCTGAAATACCACCTATACTTATGACCAGCGTTTTCTAAAACTTGCCTTAGATATCTAGAATCTTCACAGTTCAAGGGACTAGATGAAGTATCAAAATAAGTTGGCAAGTCGCTTTTAAAGTTCGCAAATACTCAAACTAAACTGAACCTCCATCTGCAATTAATAAGGATCAGTAGGTCTATCTATGGTGTGACAGCCGCCCAGTATAACCTTACCAAACCTTACCTAACCTTTGTGATGTGTAGTCAAACTTAAGTGTGATCCATTTTTCGGTCCCCTAGGTCTTTAAAGAAAAGAACGCGGATGTTTATTATATTTCGACAGAATACTTTTTGGTATTTATTTTTTGAAGTTTATATGGCAGCCGCAGCTGACAGTGTACATTCGTAGAACTCGGAGTGATATATGGAACGACCTGGCTCATTGTAAGTTAAGTTGATAGCATAAAAAATACAGCTTGTGCAAACCCTGAAGTCGTCCGACCTCCACAAGCGACAACGCTTCATTCTATGGGCTTTTGAAAAGATCTAATTTTGGTTCGCGATGAACCCCATTACTGGCTAAATGGGAATGTAAACAAGCAAAATTGCCGCATTTTAAAAGAAGAGCAACCTGAAGAGTTTCAAGAACTGCCATTTCATCAAGAAGAAACAACGAATTGGTATGGTTTGTGGGCGGTAGAATCATTGGTCCATATTCCTTCAAAAATGATGAGATACAGTGAGAACGTAACCATCAATAGAGACCATTATCGCCCCATGATAATTGACTATTTGATGCCTGAAATTGAAGATCGTGATCTCGGCGATATTTGATTTCAACAAGACGGTGCCATTTCCTACGCATCGCATCAATCAATGGATTTATTTAGAGAACACTTCGGTGAGCAGATAATTTAACGTTTTGGCCCATCGTGTGATGTCACACTGTTAAAAGTTTAAGCAGACAATTCTGCTTTGATTCAGGCCATGGGACAAAACGTCAGGCGTGTCATTCGCCAGTAACCAGTCGGAATGCTCGAACGAGTCATCGAAATGGGACTCAATGAATGGACCATCCGAGACATAATCGCAGCCAAGTTTCGAAAGATTTAACCTTTTAAAAATAAATGCAAAATAATGTTCTTTCGAATGATATTTAACATTTTCCATTAAATTCGAAGGTTCTGTGTTTTTTCTTTAAAAAAGTAAGAAACCTCGAAATATATCACTTTTTATTTATTATTAGCACTATAGTCCAATTTCCTTCAGAAGAACGACTTCTATGCCATTACAAATAAAAAGTGATACTTGAGCTAAATTTCCTATAAGGATTATGGAGAAAGGTAGGCTAAGGTAAGGTAAGTTGGGAAATTAAACGAAATGTAAAATAAATATAAAATTTTAAGAACCTCAATCTCGGGACTATTCGTTGTACATAGTATACTTTGGAGTACCGAAATGTAGGTTTTTTTCGGTACTACATACTTCTTTACCGACCACCAACCGTGAAGAAGTCATCTCACTGCACTGGAATGAAGTCATGTATTAACGAACAAAGCAAACAAAAAGCCACCAACAAAAACAAATAATGAGTTCATAAAAAAGAATTGCAAATGCTACATGTTGCAAATATGCAAAAACAGCAACAACAACAACTACAACAAGCGCTGTAACAGCTGCTCGCAGCAAAGCAATGAGGCAGCGAAAATTTTTGTTCAACAAAAATATGAGTTTTTATTGCTGTCGTAAGCGTGTAAGGGACTACAGCGCGAAAAAAGCAAGTGGAGGACTCTATTACGACGAGCGCGACTAACGGCAGTGGACTAGCTGGCAAGCGTGCGCCGGCTTTATGCTTTTTTTCTGCATTTCTATTTTTCGTGTTTTTGCATTTGTTGTTGCGCCAACGCTGGAATGCAATAAAACATTTGGTTAAGTGCAAAATAAATTTAAGTAATGAGTTCCTTCGCCCAGAACGCGTTCCATTGCGCTGCGCGCTGTGTGGCATATGCGGAGCGGGTGGCAACTCATGTAGCCGGCGGCGGCATTTAAATGTTGGGCGGAATGAAAAAACAAAGAAAAATATAACTAGAATAAAAGCAAAAAAGCGCTATTGCAATTTCCGTTTCCTGTTTCATAGTTTCCTTGCAAGTGAAAACTGTCCCGTTTAGCTAAGTTGCAACGCTTTTCGGTTCATTTAAACTCGCATATGCGAGTGTATTGTAAATCTGTAAAGTGACGCGCATAAAAAATGCAAATGACACCCTATACACACACGCTCTCCTTCTTCTTCTCCTTCTTCTTCTCCTTCTTCTTGATGTGTGCAAACTTTCGGCCATAATGCTGTGTTTGCTATGGTGTGCTTGCATTTTTATGTTGCAAGCAGCATTTTCGTACATTTTAGTGCATTCTACATTTTAGCTTTTCGGCGTTTTGCATTTAGTATGCACCTCCCCGCCCCACTGACCGCCTGCTATAACATGACACTACTGCAACACACCTAACTGCAGACATTTCAAATACAGTTGGACGAGTTGTTGAACTATTAAAATACTCTATTCCTATGTATGGTATATATGTATGTGTGCGTGTGTGTGGTTTAGAATTTCGTTACTCATTTCGCGCGTGGACGGCTTGTGCTGCCGCTTGCGAATGCTCACGTTTCAAATTTATTTGATCGTCCACCATTTGCGCGAAATTAAGCGTCGTATTCAATTTGTGAAATTGAAAAGCGCCGAAAGCATTTAAATCGACTGCGTTCGGGTAGTTAAGTTGCTATTGCTATTATGTTTCTTGAACGTGTAGAGTTCAAGAAATTATCATTTAAGCCTTTAGTCGCTTTGAGGCTATTGGAAAGTATATATAAAGGGTTTTAATGAGCTTAACCATATGTTAAAGCTCTACTTGATTCAGCATTGAATTAAAGATGCAAAGTTCGATCGAAGTAGTGGCACTTTTTTTCAATAGATTTTTTTTTTTGAAAGATCACGCATACTTCGTGTTAAGCTATCATGTTATTTTTGTTCAGTACTATTGGGTTTCTTCGAGTCAAAAACAGCTCTTTTATTCAATGTTTTTTAAATACTTTATGGGAATTATTTATTGTAACAAGCATACACTACAAGAAGCTTTGAAATTTTTGGAAAACAATATTTTGAATCAACCATCGACGCCATTTCGTGACGTTCATATATAGTGAAAAAATAACATGTTATATTTAAAACATAACTTAGAACTTGGACGAAAGGAAAAAAACTGAAAATGGATTTTTGGCAGACATTTTTTAGTGAAAATTTCGCGACTTTTTTTTTTTTTAAATAGTTGTAATCAAAAAACCTTTGTCAATGCTTTTGTGAATTGTATTTCTCAAAGACATGTGAAAAATTTCATGAAGATCGGTTGAGTAGCTCTCGAGAAGTCTTGCCAACAACTTCCAAAAACACATGTTTCGAGAAAACGCTTTAAGGACGACGCTTTTATCTCAGGTAGCTTCGAGCGCTCAAGTTCTCAACTCTATCTCCGAAACTATTACTGGGATCAAAAATTTAGAAAAGTTTTCTACAGTTTTGAGTATTTCATAGACAATAAAAAACTCGATTTTTAAACTCGTAATCCTATGTAACCCCTACAACAAACGTTTACAACTTCGTCAACTTCAAATTCAGTAAGAACAAAGATAACTTCTATTGAATATAAGAATTCGACCGAATTGACCACGTGCACAGCAAGGAAGAAGTCGATTCGACGCCGTTCGTACTGACGTGTGGAAACTACTTGGCACATTTTACGTCGAGATCTTAAATTGAAGGCGTACAAATACAGCTTGTGCAAGAACTGGAGTCCATCGACCTTCTCAAGCGACATAGTTTCGCTTAATGGGCTTTTGAAAAGTTCCAAGAAGATCCGACGTTTTTAAGCCAAATTTTGTTCAGCGATGAAGAGGCCCATTATTTCTGGCTCAATGGGTGTGTAAATAAGCGAAAATTTACGCCACATTTGGGACGAAGAGCAACCTGAAGAGTTTCAAAATCTGTTATTTTATCCAGGTTTGTATAAATGGGCTGGTGAAATCATCGGTCCATATTACTTCAAAAATGATGCCGGTGAGAACAAAACCGTCAATGGCGATCGCTATCGCGCTATGATAATCGACTATTTGATGCCGGAGATTGAAGCTCGTGATTTTGACGACATTTGGTTTCAACAAGACGGCGCCATTTCCAACACATCGCATCAATCTATGGATTTATTGCGTGAACACTTCGGTTAGTAAATAATTTCACGTTTGGGCTGGTCGATTGGCCACCAGAATCGTGTGATATCACACCTTTAGACTTTTTGCCGTGGGGATATGTAAAGTATAAGGTCTATGCGGATAATGTCGCTTCGATTCAGGCCTTGGAGCACAACATCACGCGTGTCATTCGCCAGTTACCAGTCGAAATACTTGAACGAGTCATCGACATTCATGACTTTCACAGAGGATACGTACTATACCAAACATTTACCTACATGTAATTTCTGTAGGAAGGCTAAACTTATAATAAAAACGGAAATGTCTTAGGCGAAAAGTCAAAATTGTATTTGAACAGATTCTAACTTGTCGAAATGGATTTGGTGCCTAGGGTTCCACACCACAGAGCCATATTCCAATGTAGGTCTAACTAAAGTCGTAAAAGAAGTTTTAATATCATACGGATCTCAAAACTATACCAAGATATCAATATGTAGACTAAAATTAAGCTTGGCGTTCATAGCAAATCCTAAATCAACAACAAAGCACTTGCTGTGCTTAAATTATTTATCTTAAGGAAAATATCGAAAATCTAGTAGTATATTTCTTAAAAATAAAAATTAATGAAAAAGACTATATTATTGATACTTTTATGAAAATTCATTACAACTAACAGTAAAATACATATATTTAAGCTCTCAACCCCTAAACATATGCTTCAAAAACGATACAGAATTGGCAAATGGTATGATTTGAATTCAACTCGTTCAGAAAGCTTGCTGCCACACTGCAACACGGCTAATTTCAACATTCTATTGTTCGAAGGTGTACAAGTGTAGGCCTAGTGATGTGGTTGTGGTTGCTTTTGTCTCTATGTTATAACGGTTTTTGCTTACCATGCTTGTTGTTGTTTACGCTGTGCAACAGCCCTTTTTGCTCGCCCGTACGGCACTCGCCAATTTCATGCTTCTATGCAGCTTATGCACCTGAGGCCAATAATTACCCACGTTTTGATTATTTTGTTTTTCATTTTTTATTTTTTTCGCAAACATTTGTTTATGTGTTTTTTAGAGCAGAATTTTTTGCGCTTTTCACAAGCTATTGTTGTGGCGTTCTCCAGCGTGTGTACACATATATTTTCTAGATAAAATATATATATATATATTTGCATACATATATATTTTGCAAGTGCATTGTGTCGCTTTGAGTGAGACAGTGTTTTAATTTTCCTGTTGTTGCAACACTTTTTTTATTTTTTGCATTTGTTTTTCAATTTTAGCTAATTTTCACAGCGTTGAGTGCTCTTGTTTACCTTACATACAATATATGTGTATGTTATATATATATATATGTATATATATATATAAATATTTACGGTACACATATTTTAATTTAGATGCGCAAATTCATGCACTAATACACACGCATACGCCCACACACACAATTTTACATTATCATTCTTTAATCTGTTATTTTGCCATATTTGGCTTTGAGAAAAAAATAGAAAAAATACATATTTTTATATATGTATATTCTCATATTAGTTATCATTTCATTTTGAAACCACAGTTACACGGCTTAATAGACTCATTTGCTCAGCAACCACCGCATAATTATTACTGCAGAACACCTGTCGAGAATTTTTTACCAACAAACAATAGAAACAGTGCCTATTTATTATTGTTGTTATTAAAGTGCGGTGAATAAATGTTTTGTGGTTATTTTCTTTTAATCTTTAAAGTAGCAGACCCGTGTGTCTTGTTCATGGAATTTTGTGGAGAAGGTTATTAATATGGCAATTACAGTTATACTGATGAGAAGGAGAGATTGCGGTAAGTAAATGGAGGAAATTTTTAGATATTTTCATAACTCTATAATGCATATTCCTTATTTTTTGGCTAGAAGAAATACACGGTTGTGAATTTCGAAGTTATGACTGTCTCGAGATTACTGAAATTTCGCCTTACACTAAAATCACTACTTTTTATCCTTTGCTCACTTTCTTTGGCTTAAACAGAAGAACTAACGTCGCGGTCTTGAGCAATATTTTTTTGTCCTCTGTATCTGTAACTAATAGATTCATACATTAAGTCCTTTTTACTAAAACCTCTTTGTGAAAATGACAATGGTCCGATTTTTCCATAGTCATGAAAAGGCAACAGGTTTGTCTGAAACCTGACGTTAGTATTCTGAACGGTCGGAGGTGTTACTCTTCTGACAGCTTCGGTATTTCATAATAAAGTTTACTAGCTGTTATTAGTTTGCGGGGATTTTCAGTATATTCTTATACCTCATATTCCGAGGATCAGATTAGCGGATTTATAAAACAGATATTCCAAAAGTGGACCGACAGGGACATTTAATGCAACCGTGCGCCATATTTTTCCTGCTTTTTATACTCGATTCTTCAGTAACAGTTTGCTATTTCAGCATGGAACGATATCCTAAAATCCAACAACGTGAAGCTTTATCCATGATATTAGTATACATTTTACTATCGAAAATTGGGAAGACAAAGACAGTGGCCTCAACTTGAAGAACGCTACGTCCAATTATATCGTCGTCATAATGAACTGTCCTGTCAAAAGATTCGGAATAAAAAAAGCAATTGAGGGGTCTAGTGATGTCTTATTAATCCACAGGCACAGTATTATTGCGGTGAGACAGAGTGTTCGTAGTGTCGAGAATATAGCTGCCGCTAGCGCATTATCTATTGAGAAACCGAAAAAGTCAACCACATCGGAAGACTCGTCAGACTTCGGTAGGCATTTCTCGGGCGTCGTTGGGGCGCTAATTTGGTGAGAAGATCATGGTCCACTCCTTGGAACGATCAAAAACGTAAAAACTGAAACCAGTAAGGAAGGCTAAGTTCGTATGTTCGTGAACATTTTATGGCGTGCCAAAATCTTGAAAGGGATCATCTTCAGCGAATATTTTTTTATTTCTGGCTGAAAATTATTAGAACAAAATTTAAGATTTACCGTATTTCGTCAGGCAGGTCAATCATGATAACCGAATATTTTTGGCCGTATTAGAGGTTGAAAAGTATGGGGATACCTCAGCTCACATACGTCTTTGAGTGTTTCAATAACAAGATGGTTTCAAAACAAGTCATCAGCGAATGTCACAATCGGTTTATTCAAAACAAGTTTTGGTAAACGTTGTAATCTCACGAAATTTCGCCCATATTTAGATATATGGCCCGCATCGTTCGTTAAAAAATGACACCGTTAGACCGTATTTCCTGTGGAAACTACATACGTTCCTGAGTCTATGGTCTATGCCATCATCCAGCGACGATTGATGAACTTTCGTACGCCATACGATCGTGAAATTGCAGAAGTATCGGACGCAATTGATGCTTGAAAACCGTCGAAAATTGGGTTTAACAGCGTCTAGTGACTTTTCAACATGCAAGCGTTGGGAGGTGGCCATGCAAAAAAAATCGAGTTCCATACATATTGACATCGAATGTACTTTCACAGAAATAAAGAAACTTTATGTCCTCAATGCGATCCTTTGTAAAAACCCGTTTTTATTTTACATATTTAGTTATGACATTTATATTTCAGGTTCCACATTTTGTGTCGTGCATAAATTGACTCATCTTCGTATGTTGACCTTCTTATCAAGGTTTCAGCAGAGGAGTGTCGGAATAAAAAAAAAAACAAACCACGAGAACTTAATGTTCAGATGCGTACGCTTCGCTTTGGAACGAACCTTGTATAAGAGAACATTTTATGGATCGTTTCTATACATTTTGGTTAATATTTTGGGTATGAAACATATTAATGCTGGACTCTTAACTGAAATTCAGATTCGTACAGAAATCGCAAAAGAGATTAGAGCTTAGGCAAAATAAATTTATTTATTCAAATGACTCTTCTGTGAATGAGCTTTTACACGGTTCAAAAGTTTATGAAAATGACTTTGAAACTGTGCAACAGTGTGGGGAATGGAGCCTTTTTGAATGGGCGACAACGAAAAAGTGCTAAGACATTCGTTCATGGGCAAATGCATTCCGAATCGGAAGAAGGCACTTGATAACTATATCAGGTAATAGTGGATTAATCACTGGTTAAAATGTGATTTTTAGGTCATAAAATTGTCTTTCGAATGTTGAAGGCGATGATGAGCAATTTCTGATTTTGAGTCAATGTTGGCGGAATAAACCGTGCAGATTTCAGCCCCACATTAGCATTAGACCCCTGTTAATTCCGAATTCAGATCTAAAAAGTGAAGAAACAAATTTGTGTGAAATTTTTGCCATCAGCGAGATAGCATAAGAGATGTTGTGCATCTCTTATGGATCGACTAACACATTTTTTAATGTTTTGCAGTGAAAATTCAAAGGGTTTCTAATGCTAGAGTTCTTGGACCAAAACACCAGATTCTTTGCAAAAGCGAATACTGGTCGCAATTGTAATACTGGTACAGATTTTTCTACCTTGCATATGGTGACAATACAAGAGCTTTCGCAACAAAATTTCAGTGTTAAATCTGGGGATATTTAGCTTAAAACATGTGGCGACTAATTGGCGAAAAAGCTGTACATTCGCCACCCTTTATAAATTTAACACCTATTCAACATAATAAGGCTTAGATTGACTAGAAACAATCTCCATAGATTTTTAAAACCTTACGAGTACAAAAAGCGGCGTTAAAATCTAAAAACATGATTGGCAATGAAACATTAAATGAAATGCGAATAAATAATAAAGTATTTAAGCTAATAAAACAAACTTTAGCCCGTAAAAGGTAATGGCACTTGACGAGGAGCAACTGCATTTAAGGGCGCCATCCAATGTTAGATACGTACTCCTGCCCCACAAGGAGTAGAGTGGCATACCGTGCAGCAGACGTTACGCAACACGAGAAAAGCCTATAAATTTACAGATTATTTGCATATTTTTATAAACTCTCGTGGCGGCAAAAATGTGAAAAATTGGCGGATGAGGTGCATTTGTGGATTGTACCGTTATGTAGGTGGCATTTAACGTAGAATTCAATTTGCGCAACTGAGCTTACACCATTTTTACGCCACGCGGTCGGTCTTACCACACCCCAATGCTCCTCTTTCCGCACCTCCCCGACTGAGAGTGGCAATTGCCTTGGCGGCTACAAATGTAAATCATGTGACATTAAGGCCGCATAAGACATGAGTATACGCTTATGCCGCACGACCGTGTTCGTACATGCAACAACTGCTGTACCGCATTACCGTCGTAATGCCAACAAAGTGCCGCTCCCGGTGCGTGGCTTTCAGCTAAGCTGCAATGCAACAAAATGCGACGCCGTACGACGCAGTGGCTTAAGCAGAAGCGAGATTTCGAAAAAATGTAAAAAATAACGGTAATGTTTTTCTATTTGTTATTATTGTTGCGTTTTGCATGTAAACTAAAAATAATAATTGTGTGGCTGACTAAGTGGTGTGGTGGCGGCCAGCTGCGCCGTTGCCTCTACTAAATTAATATTTTCGAAAAGCAGCTGCGCTTCCGCAGAGACAATTTGTAACGATGGCGGAAAAGTGGTTTTCGGTTTTTGTGGAATTTTTTCTCCGCTTGTTGAATCGCACTTACGGTTAGTGGCTCGACTAATACGCGGGGTGTTAAACACGGCTTAGCTTAATTTTTATTGCGATTTTATTTATGTACTGCAACTTCCGTTAAATGCAAATTAACTGTAAATACCGGCGAACAGGGGTGCTTAAGTGGCGGTTGAGTAAAGGTGCTTAATGTAAATATTATGCGTTATTAGCAATTTAATACAGTTTCGAAAGTTTGTCGGCGGTTTCATAGATCAGCGAGTTTTATTACAATTTGAAAGTTGAATTCGAATTTCGGCTAAAAATTAAATTAGTAAATCGCATTGACTTCGCGTGGCGCCAGCTAAACGATGTGTTTAGTTCCTCAGCAATTTCTCTAATAGTGATTTCATTAATGTTTTCATCTTTTCCCGATATGCTCGGCATCCTTGTCGAAATTCGAATACACGTAGTCCCGCGGAAAATTCAAAATTCGCCATACCATTTTACAATTTCGTAATTCATAATTTCATAGTGCCTTCCTTCTTCCCTTTTGGCAAACAACTGGGGAAGTCGATTTCCACAGGTTCTTATGAATAATGACTTATAAGGTTGATGCATAGACACTTCCTAACCAATCTACCGAAGCCACTGATGGGTCATTATAGATGTGCGCGACCTGCCGTTGTCCTAATACACAACACAATTCCTCTCTTATTGGTCAAAGTTGTTGATGGACGAATTTAGAGTTTGATCGTAATGGAGCTGTAAATAGTAGATGACTCCCTGCCAATCTCACTAAAAACAAAGCAAAACCTTTCTGACCGACATCCCAACTTGGTCACCGTCTCCAAGGGCTCATGGTTTTCGCTTGATATTGTCGTAAGGATCTACTTTACATCGCCAATAATCATCCGCTACCCAAATAAACCGATTTTTTTTTTGTTGAATTTTATCAACAAACATAGTTAGAGTTTCGTTCCTTGAGATTTTTATGTTAACTCTTGGGGCACGAGCTTTCTTTGTATTATGACTTAAATGGTTCCGAAATAGTGCTAACAATGTGATCGGACTCGGTTATAAGCAGAGTTTACAACAGCACGCCAGTCTTCTTTCTTCTTCTCCATCTCTTCTTTCTAACGGAGTGGACGTTCTGCTTCCCTATGCAGAGCAGTTCGTATAGAGGGTCCCGTTGTCTGAAACCTCTCTTGGTATCGAACGGCTCGGTGATGTTCCTATCCGATCCTGTCGACGGCGGCTTTAAAATTGACGAAGAAGTGGTATGTGTTCATTTCCTTTCACGGTCTTTTCCAAGATTTGGCGCATGGTGGAAGTAGATTTTTCTAGATCTAAACGCGCACTGATAAGGTCCATTCAATTTTTTGACGCTGGGCTTCAATCTTTTCACACACACTAGACCATATAGTGGCGATATTAAGGAGGTTTATCCCGAGATAATTGGCACAGATTGTAGACTTCTTCTCGTGGATTGAGCATAGAAGACTTAAGTTCCAATCGACGGGTGTACTTTCAACCGACCATATTTTTTCAAAGAAGCTAATGCATGCACCTTGTCATTTCTTCCCGCTGTATTTGAAAAAGGTCGGCCGGTAATCCAACCGCTTTGCTGTTCTTCAGGCGTGTAATTGTTATTCGAACCTCATCATAGTCGGTCAATGGAATACTCATTCCACCGTTAGCTGTCGAACAGGATGTTAGGTTCTCAGACCGTACGCACGACAAGGACACTGAACTGGACTGGACTGGATACGTGTCGTCCATTATCCACAACATGACCGATCTAATTACGATTCATTTTGATCCGGAGACAAGCCAAAGTATCTTGATGAGTTTACTTGTGATGGAATCAAGTACTACAAAAAATTATATTTCGGACCATGCGAACCCTCAAACCCATCAAGCATCGCCATGGAGGGCTGAATTCTATGGGATATTATTTAATTTAAATAACGGATGCGCCCTGAAATTATTTAGGAGTCTCTCTAATTTTTAGGTACTCATTAAAAAATAATTTTCGGTTTTGGCAATTATAAAATAGAATTTCAATATTCCCTAAATAAGCTACTCATTCCCATCACTTGACTACAACCTCCTCCTTCAGCTTCATTTAACATTGAGCTATTTACACAATGAATTTCATTTATCATCCCTCACTCTCTGCAGCCGGAAGAAGTTCACTTACAAATCTTAATACATAATCTCTCGAATCTGAGCACAATAGCATTACATATTAAATAACTGTAAAAATAATACCGCTCATTGCATTTTGAATTGCTAATGCATAGAATTTATGAAGTAGACGAAATTTGCGAGCAATCAAACAAACGCAATCGCTTCGGGGTGGCATCAGTCAGCCAGCAAGCCACTAAGTCAGCGAGCAGACCGCAAAGGACGCTCACAGCGACCAACACAACGGAGGGGTGCAAAGCGGATAAGAGGATAATTTCACACGATTGCTTTTGTTATGCGCAACAGAAACGCAAACGTTCCGTTTATGGGAAAGCGTTCAGTATTTTTATGGGAGCAGATAGCGGATAAGGCGACAGCAAATTATGCATTGACGGTTTATAAATTGAATTAAATTGTCAAATGAATGGCGAGCAAGTGAATGATGATTTTTACAGCGACCAGGCGATTGATTAGATAACTCGCAGCATTGCGAGGAAATGAATTTTGATTTAATTTCGTTGAACAGTAAGATATGTGTTGGCTTCAGACGATGACAGCGGCAGGATTACATTTCCAAAAAGAATATTATATAGAATATTTTTCATTGCAAGGAAATTTTTGGTGTGTGCTGGCAGAGAGATTATGATTGTTAAAATATAAAGAGTGAATGGAATTTATTTTCCAGATTTGTTTTCAGTTTCTGGTGGTCTCTTGCAATAATTCTGTTTGCTTTGGGCCAATATTTTCTGAGTACTGCTGGTGCCAGCTAGTTTCTACAATGCATCTAGTGAAGTACCTTCCTAACAAAATATGAATCCGCAAAATCAGTGCGATCCGCCTAAAAATAGTTAGCAACTAGGACATATTTTGGAATAATTATAATCCATATCTATTGATCACAGTTAGCCCGAAAATAGAAATATGCCTGAACCAGATAAAACTTCTAAATGAATGTCTTAGTAACATCAATAGGTTCTTCTGTAAACATTGCCATCCAAAATACCCCTTAAATTTTCAGTTATATTATTTTATTTCTGACTATTGCAGTGTTTTCCTGGCCGAGCTTACAGCCATTAAAGTAGCTGTAGTGCCTCCTTCAGAAAAGTTACCATCCACTCAGATAGCAGAGCGGCGATACTAGCCTTGAACTTATAAATAGTGCGCTCAAGGCTAGCCAAGGAGTGCCTCGAGTGACTTTGTGATAAGACTGGTATGACTTCCAGGCCACCGCGAAATCGCACGAAGTTGTAAAGTTGATGGGCTTACGAGAAAAGACACCCTCGAACCATTATCGGTAGAATGGAAATCGGGTCTATAACTAGATAGCTGGAATTGGCGGAAGCTTGGCCAGCGATGAAGCACCATCGGTACTTGCACTGCCACAAAATATTTTTGGTCCTAGATCAATTGCAAGAAATCCAGTGATCTCTTTACTGTCAGTAAGACTAACTTCTCACTAGTTGTGGGGCTTTTAACAGGACGTTGACTTATTTGCGTCCACGCAGTAAGGTTGGGAATCCTACCTGGTGTCATCTGCAGGAGCTGCATTGAAGAAAATGAGGAGGAAACAACTCTCCACTTCCTTCTTAAATGTCCCGCCTTTGGGAATCATACATATACCAATTCACGTGGGATCTTTGATCATCCATCTAACTTAATCAGTTTAAGAACAAAGAACTGTAAAACCAAATTCCTTAGAAACAAGTCATCTTAGAGACCGGAATGAGTGACATAGAACTAAACAAGGAATTTTCAGAGCGAAGTCTCCAAAATTGATGGAATATTTCGCGTATATACAGACAGATGGGGCCGGCTAAATTGACTCAGTAAGGATTAAAGGTGAAAGTCCGTATTCGTCCAGAGAGGCTCTGAGTTTGGTCAACTTGTCTACTTTTTTGTTGCTGAAAATGTTCATGTAACTGGGAACCCAAATTATGGATAAGTCGAATTTACCTCGACAGATAGCTTGAAGTCTTGCTGTAACTATTGACTTGGTTTGAACTAATATTTAGCATCAACAAGGCCGGCAGTGTCGCCTGGCTCTTCGTGTATATGGCGGCTTTATGATGCTCTTATTGTTATTCAATAGAACTCAAACGTCATTCTCTCACCTAGTATGAACTTCTGCTTGGGAAATGTTGTCTGAGTTTTGTGGACGGCTACAAGAGGGATTTCAGGATGCTTTGAGTTGGCTTTCCCTTCTACTCTGCAGCCTACGTTGGGCCCGTCGGTATAGATTGAGGTATTAAATACCATCTGTTGGCATAAAACCTGAATCTGAATAATGATGAATATTTTCTTCTTTATTGACGGAGCCGAATACGAGGGTATGATGTTGTTTACGTGACGGGCTCCAATCCCAGCGCACAACCATGGGGAGGATGTTTCGCCTTATCACTTTAGCTCGCCTTCAAACGGATGTTTTTTGGCGACTCAGAGGATACTTGATCTGAGACCTGAAGCCTTGAGCTACTTGAACCATATGTAAAAGAATCGTGTCTGGTCACTCCCAAGTGAATGACATTAAAAAATGTTTTTTTTACCAATCTGGAAAAATTAGAACGAACTATATGTATATGCCTAAACTTAGGTTGGTTTAGACATATTTTCAGAAGAAACTATAAATAGCGTCACTAAACAATAATACTCAGTTAGTTAAAATCCAAAAATACATTACTCAACCAAAATAACCAATAAAACGCACAGCAATAATAACAACGCCCGTTAAATAACTGAAACACTAGCAACAGCAACAACAACACCAGAACACCAATATTTAATGAAGGCAACACTTAGCTTTTTCGCTTATCATTGCTCAAAGTGGGAGACTATGCGCTTTTCCGGGTCGCCGTTGGCATTGGCAAATGATTGATAGCTCTCGAAAGTGAGCGATGCAAATACACATAACGGAAAGAGATTTTTTTCCACGCCACAGTCGCTGCTGTTGAATAACAGCCATGAGCTCGAACTAATATTGACTTGTCAGATTATGTGGCAGTTGATGACTGTTTGTTCTGTTTCTTTTTTTTTTGTTATTTCTTGCTTAGTGGTGTGCCTTCGAGAGCAGGATTTGAATGTTTAATGAAATTTTCGTACTTTTTTTGATAAGTTGAAATTTAAAAAAAGTTAGCTTCTTATATGCCACGTAAGCGGGAAATTTGTATCAAATCCGAGACTAATGAAATTGCCGGCGACCATATGAGTGCCGCTTCCAGCGCAATGCCGCAATATTGGCAGTTAAGTGATTCGCTTATGATAATCCACAATTTGTACGGATTTAATGCATGTCAATTGTAAATACATTTCTATTGCTATGCAGCGCTTTTCGTATGACAAATCGTGTGCTGTATCAGTGGGAGCTCCACAAGCCAAAAAAGTAATAAATCATTTCAATCTTTCCCAATCGAACGTACATATGTGTGCAAGTAGCATGTGTATTAGTGACAGCCGATTACTGGCATGAAATATGATTAGTTTATGAAAAAAAATAAATAAATAATAACAATATTGGATCACTCCTTTAGGACACTTCTTTACATGTTCCATTGTCCAAATTTTACAAGTGAAAGCAGTAAAAATAGTTATGTCGTTGAATTCAGTATGCTGAAAATAACTTCGAAAAATACTGCCAAGTTTCCAATCCTTGGGAGAATAAATATCCTGGTCCGTTCCGTTGAAATATCCTATAGTTCAGCAATTCTGCTCTACATAGCCAATAGAGATAATATTCAGACATACATACTTTATATTCTTCTACTCACATTTATTATTGTTTTGATCAGATCATGGCAACAATATCTATAAAAATTACAGCAGCATACTTCGCGGAGTGATAAAACTACCACTTCATTTCTACTAAACTAAGAACTAAACTTCCATTAGTTTAGTCTGAGCCACCCCGACTCAAACGTGCGTGATCATTTGGCGTATCGTAATGCTCAAAAGTTCTACCGAAAGATGCGACGACTAACGGAACGGTAGGAACGATCGGAGCATACCCTTTTGGGACCCAAAGAGGTGATCTAATGGCTGATGTTCAGAGCATACCAAAGTTAGGGAACACTTCTCCAAGCTGCTGAACAACAGTGAAAGTGTAACATCTGGCGATGGCAAAAGTGATACCCCAATTAATGACTTTAGAATAGATTTTCTATTGCCCGAATATGTTGAGGTTCAGATAGCAATTACTCACCTGAAGAACAACAAAACGGCAGGGATCGATGGATTACCAGCCGAGCTATTCAAATACAGCAGCGAAGAAATGCAGCAGCTTCTTTGTAAAATAGGATCAGATTAAAACATGTCCGACGATCGGAACCAAATTTTGCTCTGCCCAATCCATATGTAGTAAGGGGGACTACACAATCTGCGGCATTTACCTCTTTAATATCTTATATAATATAAGGTCTTATCGATCGGAGTGTGTGAAAACCCACTATTAACAAATTGATTGGACCTTTAGACCTAGAAAATATACTATCAGCCAGATTTTCACCATGCACCACATATTGGAAAAGACCCAAGAAAGGAGAATCGACACACTCAACCTCTTTGTTGATTTTAAAGAGCCTTCAACAGTACAAAAAGTAACTTCCTCAATGCCGCTAGATGTGAACTTGGTATCCCCGCAAAGCTTATACGGCTGTGTGAGCTGATGTTGAGCTACACCAAAAGCTCCGTCAGGATCGGAAAAGACCTACCCGAGCCGTTCGATGTCAAGCAAGATTTCAGACAAGAACACTCCTTATCGTGCAACTTCTTCAATGGGTTCGATTCGATCTACAAAAGATGTTGGGAACTCTACATATATCCCTCTGATGACAACACAACGACGTTTAAACGTTTTTTTTTAACTTTACCATTTTCGATCGTCGTTTGAATCGTCCACGTGAGGCAAGTTTTGGATGACTTCTTGATTCTCACTGAATGCTTTGTACCACTTGAATACTGTGGCCGTGGTAAAGCAGACTCCGGAAAGCTCATCTGAAAAACCCGTTGCTCAATTTTTGCATCGTAAAACTAGAACCCAGTGATAAAGATAGTAGCTCCGAATCAGAGCAGCCAAAGTTTTTCACTGGAAGTTTCACCATGGAAATAAAATTAAATTAACCGTTAGAAGAAGTCGCCTTGCTTGTAGCCATTTTAACACCGTATCATTGAAAAAGCAGTGCTTTCCGATACACGCTTTGAATATCTTATAAGCGACAAAAAATAAGAGTTATTCTTTACATTAGTGGAAGGGAGAGAACCTTTAACGCTAAAAGCAAACTTGACATTTATGCCTTGCGCCTAAAAGTTCACCAGCAAACATTAACACACACATACGTGCAAGTAAACGGAAACTCAAGTGCAACAAAAAGGAAAGGAAAGCGAAAAGGCGTTCGCACAAAAGACATTCGCGATCCATTAAAACACTACAACGTTCAATGCCATCTGCCGAGCTCAACGCGGCATCTATGTGCGCTCCTAAAAATATGCACTTGAAAATGCATTTCGCCATTTAGACATACTCACAGCCCTGCCGCTGCTAAATGCAACCACAGCAGCGCTGCGTTTATCTTGAACAAGCTCCTACCGCCTTCAAGTTGCGGTCCTCACAAGAGAAATCCTGTTTAGACGCCGTTTCATAAAGCTTGCTACCTTGTATGAGTCGTTACAAAACGCATTTGCCTCGGATGGGGTGAAAGAAAAAACGGTTATTGATATTGAAACTGCATTTTAAAAGCTTTGAAACCGGCTATAAATACATGCATATTTAATTTTAAGGGTGTGAGTTTATGCTTCCACAAAGCGCTTTAAGTGTTTTTGACTTTCCTGCGCTTTGTTGACTTTTAATATGTGTATGTTTAGCAAATATTTAGCATTTTCCGCATTTTCTTAAATATAATTTTGTGTTCGTAATTGATTTCAATCTTAATCTGCACATTTATTGTTATTACCTTGGTCGTTAAAAGACAAAGACTCTTGTGTTTTGTTAGTAGCATGGCTTCAAATTGTCTGTAAAAACATATTGGGAAGTGCTCGTATATTGAACAGAATATTAATGATTTCTAATATTCGAATTTTAAGGAAATGTATTCAAGTTAAAGAAAATATTAATTTTAAGAAATTTTCTTCGATTTTTAGTTTGTTGAATCCACGCAAAAAAATTCGAATAAACCTCTTGACTGGTCGGTATAAATTTTTGGAAAGAAACAATACTCCTACAGAAACCAGATAGTTAAATGTATATATATGTCTGTTACATTCAAATGAGTTTAGAACCAAGAAAACGTATTATTCAACAAATCTGTAAGACACGAGTCCAATCATAGCTTTAGACTGATAACTAATATATTTTTACCCTGAAACTATGTATGAAAATTACGCCTCACGTTTTTGTCCGAGGTAAACTCCGAAACTACTGAACTATTTTTTGCAAAATTTAGTAGATTGTGTCTACGTTGATCCAGTTTAAAAGATAGGAAATTCAAAAAATAGGCCATTGCTTTATTGAAGTCCATGCTGCAAGGCTGGGAGTCCTACCAGACGCCATGTGCCGAAGCTATATGAAAGAAGATGAGATGGAAACAACTTTCCACTTCCTTCTTGACTGTCCGCATTTGGGAGGTCACATATCTTCAGCCATCCCACCGAATTGGCTGGATTGGAAACTAAACGCCTAAGCAAATTTTTATTGGCCCCTAAGCGTTTGCTAATCTATAAGTTCGAAAACTGCAGTTCTTCTCTCTATGGCCTCACAAAGGACCGCATATAGTAGCCCAGGTGCGATCTTTGATCAGCCACCTAACCTGTACTAACCTAACGCATTTAACTAGTTAGTTTAATGCTAAACTTTTTTCAAACCAAAAAACATTATTTTTCGGCTTAGTTTATCGCGCTGATCGTTTATACCGCTTTTCCAATAGGGATGTAAAAATATAGCTGCCGTTCAGGCAAGTGTTGGTGAAGATCTCAATTTGTCGACTTCAAGATGTTCTTAAGAATAGGGACTGTCTAAAACCACAAGCTGGCGGATTTTGAGAAAGGATTTGGACTTGCATCCATATCAAATTGTCCTCACACAAGAGCTGAAGCCATTGGACAACCGTAAACCTCGTGAATTTGTTGACGATAACCATAGCTATTTTTTAAGAAAATCATCTTCTCCGATGAGCCTAACTTCTCTAAGTGATGCGGTAAATCAACAAAACTGTTGATTCTGGTGCGAAGGAAATGTACAAATTGTTCTGAGCAGCCATTACATTCACCTTAATAGCAGGCGAGCTGGAGTGAGAAGGCGAAACATGTCCGCCCCAGGGTTGTGCGCTGGGTTTGGAGCTTTCCACGTAAAAAATCACGCCATGAAAAATGTTCCGAGATATGCATGTCTTTAAATAATAAACAAGAGACCCCTATACAAACTTCCCATGAAATCAAAACAACTTTCGCAAGAATTAACGTCAGTAGTGATTCTTCGTGTGAATTAAAGTTAAGAGTTAAAATTTTTGTCCCAACCTGCTAGAGTAGTAGTAGTAGAAAAACCAGATATAGCTGAGTACCGACTGTAGGCGACTTCATCGAATGTACTTCTACCGAAAGTAGCCAAATTGCAGAGCTCACCCACTGAAAACATAGAACTGAGTCGAACGAAAGTTACTTCTGTAATATTCTTTGAATGCATTTTTTTATTTGGTAATATAAATAGTATACCTGGAGCAAATTTGATCAAGAGAGGTCCATGAACTGCGAGATATTTTCGGATTACCACTCCACTCATTCATAATGATTCAACTAAGCCTTCTTTTGCGGGCGGCCACTGTATTGGAAAAAAATATTATGTTTTAACGACATTGAACTGGAATAGCTGATACTCTATTGGGGACGATAACTTTGCCGAGATGTTTATAAAGGATGTAATACAAATACAATTGCGTGAGAAATAAATTTAGAGACAGTCTTTCAACATATAGCTAAATTAAGCTTATGGATGGGTGTAAGAAAAGAACAAAAAATTTAAAAATGTTTTCTGGAGGTTCTAGAGAAACATTAATTTGTTCGGAAGACTTGACCTAGTCAGCATAGCCGCTGTTTCTTAATTCGCTGAACTATGCCAATGGCGTCGTATATCTCGTTTAGCTTATCGGTCTATCGACTGTGGTATTCGCGGTTCACAATGCGCCAAGGACATAAAACTTCCATACATCTAAATACTTTGTTGCTAATTTTTTTTAACGCCTGTTAAAAGGTAACTTTGACCGACTGTCAGAAAAAACAGTTTACATCAAAATTTTTGCAACTGACTGAAGCTAATAATGCAACTGACTTTATCGGTGGCCGATACAATGTTATTATATAACATCAAATGCCACTGCTACCCCACTTTGAGGTAAAGTTTCCAGCATTTTCAACGAATGTCGTATTTGAGGACCTAACATCAAATTGTACCGTTATATTTTTACTTTTACAGTCAAAATATGCAAGCACCTCAGCGTACAATTAACAAATCCCAGAGCATTTAAATTTGATGAGTTCATAATTTCTTACACAATTTTAACCCGAAAAGTTCAAAATCATGCCAACGAAGCAATTCGTCACGTGAAAATCGAGAGCAAAGCACAAAGTTCCCTTTTATATTACCTTAGTTACAGGAAAAGTTTAATGACATCTCCGGACGCTGCAAAGTAATAAAGGAACTGGTGGCTGAAAGGAAAGCACTGGTAGCAACCAGAAAAATGTCATAAAACCAGAAATGATATGCTCTGTGTGAGCGGCTGTGTGTATGTGAGTGGCTCATCTAAAATGACATGAAAACGCTCAATGCCACAACAGAGGAGAGCTGAGCACGCTGCTGATGCCAATACGACTCAAAATACTCAGTACAGCTTAAAATGGCATGAGTCTCCAGCTCCGAGCTGCTACTCGCCTTTGAATGTAAGTTTCTGTTTGTGTGTGTGTGCGAGCAAATTAGTGTATGTGTGTATGACTAAATAAGTGTATGTATGTGTGTTGTGGCAATGTTTGTAAACTCATAATTGGAATTAATTATGCATTCGCACTTTATGGCCAATGTGATGGAGTGAAGTTTTTGGCACAACAATTCCCTTACTACGGCAAACAAGAGCTTAGAAAAGGGTGAGGCGTGGCGAGGGGTGAAAAGGAAGCACACAATTTCGAAAGGATGAAATCGAGCAGGAGTAAAATGCAACTGAAGTGACTGTTTTCTGACTGATAGTTGATAGCTGAGTGTCTTCCTGCCAGAGCAAACACTTATAAAATCACACACATACACTCACATACATTATATGTATACGCAGTGGTAAATGTAGAAGTCAATCGCAAGCCACAAAGTGTTGTTGCCACACCGATTAGTTTAAATATGTGGCAAATGCTCGCAAACAAACACAATCGCACACACATACAGACACTCACACATACAAACACACACTCCCACATATTTCCATACATAATTTCCATGTGTTGCCTGTATTTGAAGGTGGCGTATGTATTTTACATATACACACATACTTATCTAGCTGTGTGCGTGTATATGTGCCTGCTATTTAAGAGTATGGCTTGCTATAATGGCCAACCAGCGCTGATGCTCATCTCTGGGTAAGCAATTTTGAAAGTTCATTTTCTTGGGTTAAGTGCAATTTGCACTAATCGTATTTTTAACGCTTACACTACTAATCGAGCATTTAAGTTCGAGACGAGCGAATTTGCTGGCATATTGAATTTCCCAATATTTCTATGTGCACATATACATATGCAAATTGTGTGCATGTCAATATTCTTATGAATTTATTGAAAATCGAAACTCACTTTCCAGAAAGTGCATGTGTTGAAATAAAGTGGCCTTTTTAAGCACTAAATTGTAGGCGATCTGTAGGTTTGTACTTTAAAATTGCTAACGAATGTGTGTTCGATATTGATTTCTATTGCAGGTCCAATTCTTGAAACTAAAACTATATTAAATTATTTACTTGACAGTTGAGAAATGACAGATGACTACTTTATATATCCTTTTAATCGTTTTCTTAGTCGAAAAAAGTCGTAGGGTAGTCAAAAAAGTCTTTTCGTATTTCTAATCAAACTTCACAAATCAAATGACCCAAATATTTATCATTTTGGTCGACCACTTTTTGCCATTTTTCCACTGGAGACATTATTCCATCAGTGCAAAACTTTTCTGTTTTCTCGGCGAAAAACTGTGACAAGTAATTTTCACAGGCTTCTCTTAAAGCCAACTTTACTCCATTAAGGTGCATCGGTTAGTCCGATGGTGCAGGATCAGGGCTATATGATGGATGCATCAAAGCCAGCCAAGCTCTCCCAGTTTTTGCTGAATCAGCAAAGATATGTGTGTAGTCTAGAGTTCCTGATAGAAGGCGAAGCCCTTTCGGTTGATCAGTTCTGGCCGTTTTTCCGATTGCTTGCTTCAATCCCATCAGTTGTTGATAGTAAAATGTAAAATCAATCGTTCGACGAACCTGGAATAGCTCATAGTAGATGATTCCTTTTCAATCTCATCAAACACTCAGCATAATCTTCGAGGCATCAATCCTGACTTCGCGACCATTTGCTGAGTTTCACCATGCTTGGGTCATGATCTTTTTCGCACATTGTTGTCGTATTTGATCCACTTTTCCACAATCCACAATCCACAATCTCTTCAGAAATGATTCGATTTCATTTCGTTGGAGCAAAAAATCGCAGATATTAATTCGGTCCATTAAATTTTTCACAGACAATTCATGTGGTACCCAAAAATAGACATTTTTTATATCTTGCCTTTCTTAAATGGCTCATACCGTTAGACGACGATTGTAAAGTTCCTTAGCGATTTCATCGACTTTTTCAACGTTAGGTCGACCAGAGCGAGGTGCATCTTTCACATCAAAATAAAATATACTAACTGAAAAGTTCTATCCTATTCGTTAAGAGTACTCACATCGATGATATCATAGACGGATCTTGAAAAATATGTACCATCCAGAGCTTCATAGCTATAAACACTAAGTCTTGGTCTTAAGGGAACCGTTTATATTCAATATAATGTTATTTACAAGTTCTTGTTTTTAACAACATTCTCAAGGCTTTGAAATCGACATTTTTATATATGAACTGCATATATAGTTTATAGCAGAGGAGCAGGGGTGGCAGGGCAGCTCAAACTTTTTATCAAACGAATGATCTCAAGTCCGGGACGGTTCCTGTGAATATGACAGACACTCAGAGTATACCCGGAATGTGGAGGAAACCCTCTCGAAATTACTAAATGACGAAAACTGTGCTGTGACGGATGATAAAGTTACTCGTTACCTACAATCTACAGCGACAACATTGGCGTCGCGCCGCTCGAAGCTGTTTAAGGCCTGCTGATGATGATGATTGAATATTATAAATCCTTTTAAGACCACCATAAACCAGATTTTCACAATACATTGAAATTGTGATGAAGACACTTGCCAAACAGAACGACACCCATCATCTTTTGTCCTATAGGGTATGCTTTATAAAACTTTTTAAATTTATCTGATTGTACTGTATTGTATTTTCAAAGAATTGCAATGACTCTATAAATTTCCCAAAATCACTGATTTTAATTGCATGGTACATTTTAGACGCAAATAGAAACTTTAAACTATATCTATAATCTAATGCATCACAAACTTATTCTCTTTGTGACTTTCTGAATAACTTTGGGTTCTATTTACTACATACATATATATTTAATTGGATTCCTTTATTCTCTCAAAATGTTGACATTTTATCGTCAATGTTATGTGTGAAGCAATATTTGAGGTAAATAATTGAGTATTGCCCTTTCCTCCCCCACACACCCCACTATTGTTTAACTGCTCGTAAATTCACTCCACTGTTAGAAACCTCAAGCCAACTCATTTGGATGTAAACTATCGTATTCCAATACTCATTAGCTATAGTTTTTAAGCTTTTAAGACTCGTCCTTTATCTCTATCTTCTGAAATTATTTTAATTTTATTTAACTTATTGGTGCTGAAAAGTCAAATTATGACCTAGACGGTAAAAAACTATATTTTTACGGAATTTAGTACTTTATTGTCGCCTTCAAAATAGGTTACTGAGCCAATTCAAATCTGCCAACGCGCAATTCGATTTTCCATCCGGTATCTATATGTACTAAGCCTCGGATGGAATGGATCAAATGAATTTTGTGGTTTATTCGTTTTAGGCTAATTTTTATGGCACCATTCGCGCACATTCATAAACCCGCATAACGGCGTAAGCAGAAACGTATTTCAGGGGTTTTGAGTTCAAATGGGAGCGGAATGAGGAATCGGGCTCGCTTTCTCCTGGCGTTATACTTTCACTGCCATTCAGCAGGCTGGAGAAGTGTTCGCTCCATAATTTTAATATGCTCTGGGCATCGGTGGCTAGATCACCTTGGGGGGTTTTACAGGAGTACGAGTATGCTCCGGTCTTGAAACCTTGTGTAAGCCGCCGCATCTTTTCATAGAATTTTCGAGCATTACCCCTGTCGGCCAGCTTATCAAGCTGTTCGTACTCACGCATTTCGGCCTCTTTCTTCTTCTGTCTGCAAATGCGTCTCGCTTCCCTCTTCAACTCTCGGTATCTATCCCATCCCGCACGAGTTGTGGTCGATCGTAACGTTACGATATAGGCAGCCTGTTTTCTCTCCGCTGCGACACGGCACTCCTCTTGGTACCAGCTGTTCTTTTCCACTTTCCGAAAACCAATGGTTTCGGTAGCAGCTGTACGTATGGAGTTTAAAATGCCGTCCCACAGTTCCCTTATACTGAGTTGTTGACGAGTGCTCTCAGAGAGCAGGAGTGCAAGCCGAGTAGAGAATCGTTCGGCTGTCTGTTGTGATTGCAGCTTCTCGACGTCGAACCTTCCTTGTGTTTGTTGGCGTGCGTTTTTTGCTGCACAGAGGCGGGTGCGAATCTTAGCTGCAACAAGATAGTGGTCCGAGTAGTTTTTCGATCCGGAGACAGCCAGGTAGCTTGATGGATCTTCTTATGCTGGAATCTAGTACTACAGATAACCATATTTCGGGCCCCGGCGAAGTCGATCAGCCTCAACCCATTTGGGGATGTTTCATTGGCGGTGTTTTTTTACGTAGCGGGTCCCAAACCAACCGCACAACCCCGTGAAGGTGATGTTTCGCCTTTCAACTTTAGCTCGCCTTCAAATGGATGTTCTTAGGCTACCCAGAAGATACTTGGCCAAAGACCGGAAGTCGTGAGCTGCTTGAGTCATATGTGAAAGAATCGTTTCTGGCCACTCCTTAATGACTATGCAATATCAAATCGACATGAACCCCTAAGTCCCTCCTGTCGTCCGCCACTGAGCCCTAGAATGTGTTCAATATTTCTCCCTCTAATTTCAAAAAATATATTCGGTTGCCCATTTTATCCTCTTTGTTTATCACCTTAATCTTTCGCATCCAACATATTTTTCGCAGTATAGGGGTCGCATTATTTTGTGATATTCCAAATAAAATATGAATTTTAGGAAAAGAGTGTTCACTCCTCTACTTTATTTAACTTAAGTTATCTCAAATTAACCGATATTTTGTATCTATATAAAGGTGGCAGAGTTAGAACAGCAAAGCAACAGAAGAGACGTTGAAAATATCGTTCAATAGTCATTGAGGCAACTGTAAAGTGATGTAACTAAAAACCCTTATTTAAATTAATGATTTTAGATATTAGAAAATATCTAATATTTATTTAAATAAACAATATATATCTATACATAGATATGTACAAAAATATGCACAAATAGAACAATTATAAATATCAATTCGTAATAAAAATGTTGAATAAAAATAAAATATTTATAAAAATAAAATTTTTTAACTTGACACACATTAAAAGTTTGCAGCAACAACACGCATTTTAGCACACTGTCTAATCGACGGATTCTCTCAGTTCGCCCTACTCCGCTCAGCTTCTCTTTGATCTTGCTCTTGCATTAATTCCGTCGCTTTCATCAAACGCACATATTCTGGCGTATACGGCAGATCGAATGCCTTTATGACCTGCTCATCAATATCCTTTTCGGCTTCCAAACGCTTCAACACTTCACGACGCTGTCGCGCCTGCATATCACTTTCCACCTCCGCTGTCACATCCTTGACGTCTTTTCGCAATGCCATTACTTCTGGCTGATTTTCTTGCTCCTGCTCGAGCTGCTGCTCCTGTTGCGCCTGCTGTTCTTGCCTCGGACGCTGTTCTTGCTGCGAATGCTGGTCCTGCAGCGCCTGCTGTTCTTGCTGTGAATGCTGGTCCTGCAGCGCTTGCTGCTCTTGCGCAGGATGCTGGTCCTGTAGTGGTTTCTGGTCGTGCAGTGATTGCTGGTCCTGCAGCGACTGCTTCTCATGCTGTGGCTGCTGCTCCAGCTCCAGATGCTGGTCCTGCAGCGGCTGCTGCTCTAGCTGTGGCTGCTGCTCCAGCTCCGGATGCCGGTCCTGCAGCGGCTGCTGCTCTTGTTGTCGCCGTTGTGCTAGTTGCGACCATTGTGCCTTTGGCTCTCGCTTTTTATGCATCTGCTCCAATTGCATGTGTTGCAACATGTTTAAATTCTGCAAGAGATCATCACGTACGTCCACCATCTGTTGTTGGTCCTCAATCGGTAGACCATCGTATTGACGCAGTAGTTTCTTAACGATACGTGAACGTTCCTCAACACTGTTCGGATCAATGAGACGCACTTCTTTGCTGAATTCATTGAAGGGCGCATCGATATAGGCACGCTTTTCTCGCACGCCTTCAGCCGAATTACTTTCGTAAATTTCCAATATTTCATCGTAAAATATTCTCAGCTCCGGTGGCAGTGGTATGCAAGAGCGTTGTTCCACTTGATCGTCGATAATGTCACTAATGGCCTCCATAGCTTGTTGAACCATGTCTTCGATGTGGTTTACATCGTCCTTTTGCTTTGAGAGCGAATGTGGGAGTAAAAGAAAAAATGTTTTACAGTCAAATAATGTGAAATGTCGGTATGGAGGCGGTATTGATCAGACCATTTTCTCAAAGGTATTCTCCTGTGGTGGAATTTTCTTCAAGCATTGTTGATTGCGCTTTAAAACGGCCCACAATGGTTTCATTTGCGGATTACATTTCGCCATATTGAACATAGATTTGACAAGCTCCAACGAACCCTTCCCATTTACCTTATCATCGCAACTAAAGATAAATCGTGTGTCTAATAAATACATTTTAAAAGCAGTTGCAATAAATTTCACCTGTAAACTTACCTCGCCTTCGGCTTCGAGCATTTCCGCTTCGTTGTGTACCGTTTAAATGCCTCGAATTGTGGAAACGAAACGCCGCGTCGTTCGCGATCTTCGCTCTGCACTTTAAACGTGCCATTGCCGAAAAAGTTTTTCGCCTTTTGGTCGCCCATAACGCTCGCATTGATAGTGATGTTCAGCTTCATGGCTTTCTGAGAACCTGAACCTACTTGACACATTGTAACTGGTTGAATTTCAATAGTCATATTAATTGCATCATTGGACGTGTTACCGCCACTAATATTACCGTCGTTGCCCTTCGTTCCACAGGTATTGCCAACAGGTGGAATACCACCGCCAACGACGCCAAAGTTAACAGCGCCATTTCCAGCACCATCACCGGAGTTGCTTCCACTGCTTTTACCGCCACCGCCATGCCCAAACTTGTCATGCGAACCGCCTGCATTTCCGAACGGTCGATTGTCTACTCCTCCGTAACCACCATTTTTTTGCTCACCACCACCTGCATGTCCGCCATGTCTACCTTGTTCCTTATTGTGGTTATGTGTAGTGGCATCACCATTTGGATTATTACCGCCTCCATTTGAAGTGCCACCGCCACCTCTGCTACCGTCAACTCTATTTTGCTGCTGTTGTACGGTTTTAAGGAAACTCTCCAACGTATTAAATGCGGTGCAGTTGAGCATCTGATCATTCAAATGCAATACCAAGCCATTGTCTCCACCTTTACAACTTGCTTCATCTTTATTTTCATTCTTTCCAAACCAACCGAATGCCGCGTCATCACCACCACCTGCTTCTACTTCCTCGCTATTCCCGATTTGCTCGCTTACCACACCCGCTTCATTCTGCTTGCTCGGCTGTTCTTTTCGTTCGATACTTTTGATGGCACCATCTTCGATCTGTAAAATCAGCGCCGTGTGTTGATGGTTGGCCTTATTTCTGTCTGTAGTTTCATCAGTTTTATCTTGCTGATTGTTGTTGTCCTGATCATCCCCCCATGGATCGGAGCCATACCACAGGTTGTCGGCTGGCATTCCATCGAAATGACGGGCATTTTGATCGACCTCTTTGAGATTATCAAATTTTTGATTGCCAAACTCACCAACGGAGTTGCTGAAATCACTCTCCCGTTCCGGTTCATGTACACGATTACGCAGCGACAGTCGTCTCAAGCGCTCCATCAAATCGCCGTAGTTATCTTCACGCCCGTCGATATAGTTAGGTGTTCTTTCTGCATTTCTGGCATACGTCGCTCTGGCAGCGTTCATGGCCTTTCTGTCTGCCGCTATAACAGCTGCATCGTTAAGCGTATCGCTCCCCGATGGCAGTTCGCGCCGTTCAAAAACGTCAGCCGGCGTTAAACTCCCATCATCGTTTATTATCAATGCATTGTTTACCATTTTGCGATTATCGCCATTATTATCATCGATGGGGTCAGCAGCTTGCGTGTGCCGCTTGTCCATCAAATGGTCAGGCTTACTCTCTTCTTTTCCCTCACTTCGCGTTAACTTTTTTGCACTGTCCTTCTCGTCGTCTATTGGCTTGTTCTTTTTTGTCTCCACATTTCCATTTGTCTTCTCTTTATCTTTTTTCTCTTCATTCTCCTTTGTCTTTGAAGCTTCCCTTCTAATGCGTCGTTTATCCTTTCCATTGAGTGAACGCCGTTTTCTTTCGGCACCATTCAATACATGTAAGCAATCATCAGTGAAAACTTCCTTTCTTGAAATATCTATTTCACGTCTGCGTCTGCGCAATACTTTTTGTTTTGGCTCACCTTTCACAGTCAACTTGTCAGCGCCATCGGTAGCCGCTACTTCGTTTTCCTGCTCAGCATTTACATTCTCTTTTTCATGGTTACCGCGCTTAGATATAAGATTGTCCAACGTCATAAGATCGAGCAGTCCTCCTAAATCTACTTCCTTTACAGCAGTCAATTCGCCATCCTCATTGACCACACCAATACGCTTAACGTGCCGCTGCGGTTCGTTGGAGTCTTCATCTTTGTTAAGTTCACGCTTGAATTTGAATATCGTCATTTTATGTTGAATGTCATTATCCTTATCATTCGTACTTTTATCTTCAGTAGTCTTATAATTATCCTCTTGCTTATCTTCAGTAGTCTTATAATTACCCTCCTGCTCGCCACAACGTTTGGTATGTGAGTTTCCGACATTTTCCCCCGCCAATACCTGGTTATCATCGACTAACTGTGATTCATCCGTATCGTCGAGTTGCTCTGAATCAACATCTACATCTTCTGCTGCCGAGTCCTCCTGTAACGGTTCTTCAGCCGCTGATTCTACCGCTGCTGGCACTTCATCGACCAACGCTTTATTCCCTCTGACGGGCCTAAGGTCTGGCAAGCGTTCCACTAATATATCATTTGGCGTTAATTTACTCGCTATTCGTGAATGTTCATTACCATCGTCGCTAGGATTTTTGGAAACACGTTTTGTGCGCAATAAATCTAAGAGATTGCTCTCCTCTTCTTCTTCTGGCAGCGCACTGGTACGCCTTCGACGTAGTATAGTGTAAGTAGGACCCAATATAATATCTTCGGCTTTAGTTTTCATGTCACTATCGCCGGTAGGCGCTTCTGGTTCCTCATTTAGTAACTTTTCATATGAACGCTCCTCAATTTCTTCCATATGCCTTAGACGATCTTGCCAATCCAGCTCGTCTTTTGATAATCGACTTGAGTCACGTGTATTGCTGTAATCACTTATACCAATATGGTTTTCCGACGCGTAATTCTTCTCCAACTTCTTTACTGCATCGTCTAACTGTAGTTCGTGTTGCGTTTCGGAGAGCGCATAACTAGGCAATGAAGGACCCAAACCTTTAGCCATAAGCCGTGTGCTGGTCTTCAGTTTTATTTCATCCATGGCATTGAAGCCTGTGCTCCGCTTCGAAGGTATATTCACTTTACCGCTGAAGCTTTGCAAGCCGCTAAAGCCTTCGCTGCCACGTACATGTCCCTTACGCGGTTCCGATTGCTCTTGTTCAATTTTCGAAAGTTTATAGTCGGCTTCGTGCGACAAATCATTACGTCCCAAATCGAATTGATCGTTAACTATACTTGGAAAGTGTATATTTTCAATAGTTTTCTCATAACTGATGGGCTCGTCATCATCCTCGGCGTCTGGCTTCGTTCTGGACCTGGCAAAATCCTCCATTTGTGTATCGAAATCTAGCTTGAAATGTGGAAACTCAACCTTCTCCATCATTTTGCGCATTTCCGGATCGACTTTCTTCTCATTCAATTCCTCCAAATTGTCCACGTTCTTCGACTGTAATGAATTCCGGTAGTTATTCGCCTCGAGTAGCAAGAAAGTATTCAAATTGCTCTTTGGACTGTTCGGTTTACTAGGTGCTGGATTCTGCAAATTGGAAGTGAACTCGAAGTAGGCATTATCACTTTTGCCGTGTCCAGCATTGCTCGATACCGGCTTGCAGCTAATGTATGCTTTGGTTAACACACTTGAACCATCGCTAATCCCGCTTTTATGACTGCTTTTAGTGTTTGTATTCGTATTGAAACTGTCAGTGTCGAATTTTGAGTATGTCTGCGAGTACGGTATGCTCATGGAACCAGATTTACCAAAATCCATGTCAGTATTAAAGCTATCCTTATCGCTCAAACTCGACTTCCAACTATTGCTGGTTAGGTAGCTGTCCTTATTTGTATTGGAATTTTTATTTTGATTATTTTTATTGGCGTTGTTGTAATCGTTCGATTCTTTATCCTTAGCAGTATTTTTTTCTTTTTCTTCCTTGCTAGCACTACTTGAAGCCTTCGAGTCTTTGGACGCTTTACTTTCGGAGCTTCGTTGTCTCTGTAACATTTCATCCAAATTGAAATTCTTCACATTGCTTTGGCTATTGTGAAAACTATTCAACAGTTTTCTATGCACATTCTGAAAATTGGAATTTGACCGCACCAAATCGTTCAACTGATCATTCACATTGTGTTTATTCGCCATATCATCCTTATTCTTTTTATTGTCCCGTTTGACGTCACGTCCCTGCAAGGGATGTGTCATATCCTTGTCTGAATTGAGCGCCTCGCGCTCTAAATTCAAATTTAAATCGAACTCTGAGTTTTTCAGCAGATCATCGATCGACTTTCGACGTTGTCGCTGCAATTCGGCATTACCGGTGAGCGCCGGTGATTCTTCTACGTTTTGCAAAGCTTCGTTGGCTTCGTCCAGCGTTCGCTTGTATTGGACGAGGTCATCGCTAACAGTTGTGTGTATGCATTGTAATTGCGCGGCAATCGTGAGTGCAAAGAAGAAAGTCGCGCACGAAAATTTCATTTCTTCTTTGAGTTAACAAAAACATAAAAATTTATCAAAATTTATTTCCTTCACATTGGCTTGTCATTTAATTATTTTTTCTTTGTTGATAAAAGTTTGTTTGTCGGAAATTGTCTCAAAAAAGAATTGTAAAATATCCCAACTTACAGGGTTACATGTACAATTGTAGTTTTGAAAACTTTTTGAAATAACGATTAAGTTCTTCCCTCTTTGTAACAATATTTTTATAACGTCTAATTGTGAATATAATATTTGACTTCGTAGTAAATATTTATAAGAGCTCTATAGTTTAAATTTTTATATTCTTCTTTTTATTGAATTTCAATAAGAATGAATAGTTCAAGGTGGTGGAGCTCGAAACTGATCGATAGTGACTCATTAAAGCAATTACTGACCGATTCAATAATTAATGGAAAAACCAATCAAAACTCCAAAAAGTTCTATGAGCGTAAAATCGTGGTTCAGGGTACATTCCCAGGGATCTTATGTCAAGAATCTGGTTCCGAAGACCGCCAATGCAGATAAAAGTTCTACGAAAAACAACACAGGACATCCCGGTGTTGGATCTGCTAGGAGTATTTTTATTTATTTTGTGGAGAGAAGCTGCTCTTATAAACTTTTATCGACTAAGAATATCATCCATCAGGGATTGGTATGCCAAGTTTAGACGTAGTGAAATGAGCACCAAGACGGTGAACTCAATGGACGCCCAAGAGAGGTTATTATCGACGAAAACATCAAAAACTCCACAATGGATGAGACATGGATCCACTGTTTCACTGTGGACTGCACATGATCAAACCGTGGAAAAACGAAATAGTCGGCTCATAAGTTTAAGGCGTCTACAATTTGGGATGCGGGGGGAATTATTTATATTGATTACATTGAATAAGGAAAGACCATTAACAGCGACTGTTAAATAGCAATTAACCGTTGAAGGACGATATCGGCAAAGAACGGCCCAATAAAGAAAAAAGAAATGCGGATTCACCAAGACAATGCACCGTGTCACAAGTCAGTGGAAAAGACAACAAAAACTCTTTCAATTGGGTTTCGATAGCCAAGTTCAAAACAATTGTTTACAATTAGCTAAGTTAACAACCTTTGTTTACATTTTGGTTCACTGACCTATTTGTTTACATTTGGACGAGGGCAGAGACCACTTTGTTTACATTTGCCGCGTGAGGTCACCACATGACTTTTAAATCACATCACACCGAGACGAGAAAGTCATCTAAACATTGGCTCGATGCCTGCATTTCTTATATAGAGCCCACTTCGCCTAAAGTCGCCTTAAACACTGCCCAGGAACCTGAAGTCATTTTTTGACTTGAAATCACATCACAACGCGACGCGTGGGTCACCTAAGTACTGGACAGGCACGATGCCTGCTTTACTTAAACATATGTATATGTGAGCTGCCAGCCGTTCGGACGAATTTAGCTTTTTTGAACGTTTTTCGATTTATCTGTTCGTGCTAACCATAATTAAAGGTAGGATACTCTTCAATATGATTTCAATGTATTAAACTCATCTTCCTAGTCAATAGCAACAGGCTACAAAAAAGTTGCATTTGGATGCTAGATACGATGCGTTTTCTCCTTCGATGACGATCGTACTCAAGGAGTATCAATGTTAACACCCAGTGCGTTTTTATGAGCTATATACTCACCCAGGTGTCAAGGAAACAGTTATCACGGAGGAAACGAAGAAGTCCATGACTCGTATTGGCAGACGGTCGATTGATGCTGAGCGAGATGGCTGAGATAGCGTGTATCCCAAAAGACCGGTGACTTACAATATCCTGCATGAAATATTGGATTTGAGAAAGCTGTCGACAAAGCCGTGAGTTGTCCTCACTCCAGATACCAAGTACGTATACGTGAAAGCACTTCCCACTTATTTGACGCTGTTTAAGCAGAATGTATAGAAGTTTGTGTATCGTTTTGAGACCCTTCACCCAATGGGTCCATTGGTACATATCAGAGACAAACAAACAGTCGCCCCACATTACTACAAACCTGCTCCGAAAAATGTCGACTGCTTGGATAAGGCCAAATCGGTCACAGAACTTTACTATGCCAAATATTTGCCTAATTCGAGGCCGAATAGCAGAAAAACGACTCCGTTTAGCAAGAAAAAAATGCTATTCTACCATGACTACACTTTGACTCACGCAAGCCTGCTGCATTCTTCAAATTTCGTTGTGTATGACTCCTTTTTACTTCCAAAGATGAAATAATCTCTCACCAGACAAAAATTATGAGCGAATAAGAAGGTTATCGCTTGCACGTTCCCACAGACTACCAGAAAACATATTAATCACACGTGCTAAAACGGATGGAACATCGCTAGGTCAAGTGTATCGTGTTGAAAGGAGACTATGTTAAGAAGTATATCATAATTTCTCAAAAATATTACTTTCATTTTATAGGCAAAATATTTTCCTGACCTCACATTTTTATGTCACCAAAATATCTTAAATTCTATTAATAAGCAGATCTCCCTGAATCACCGTAACCTTCTGTTTGTGTCATGCTTGAATCACATACGTTAAGTAGCGATGACACCTTGCACCTCACAAAGCCAAGGAATCAGCAGGATCGAACTTCGGCATAAACTCCGTGCAACAGCAACTTTAACTGTGTTTTTGTCTAAACTTCAAAAGCATGCAACAGGTCTGTAGCACCAACACACACAAGCACACACCTTTGCAACACTTTCCGAACTAACGGCAAATCAAAGTTGCAGATAGCGAAAAGCGTCACACGCGCTGCAATTGTTGTTGCCACATATGTATGTGCATATACAATTCATATGATTGTTGAATTCTATTGAATTCGAAAACTTTGAAGACATTTCCGCCACCAACGTAGGTACTACATGTGAGTGTCTGTTTGTGTGCACTTCCACCCACTCGCAGTTTTAGCTGCGCCGTTGCAGTGATAACAAAATAATAATAACAATAATATTTTTATGCCACACGTGCGGCATCGACTTTCAGTAGAGGTGCCACATGTTGAAAAAGTTTTCGAAAACTTCACAGCACAGACAAACGCCGCCACCTACGTGCGTGTATGAGTGTGCGCTGCCACTGCCAGCGCTAGCACAACTCATTCATTCCGCTTCGCTTCCGCCACATGTTGACAGTTGTTGTCATTGTCGTCACATAGTGCAACATTTCCTACGCCACATCCGCGGCGGTGTGCGAATGCAATGAAAAACGGCAGCAAGGTAACTTAGTTGCCAAGCTTATGTGTGTATATGTGTGTGTGAGCTTGTGGTTGCGCTGCCACTTTGCCGCTTTGTGCTTGCCACTTCCAACTCATTCTCGTTTTTTCTGCGCTTTTTGCTGTATGTGGCGGATCCTCTTTCATTGACGTAATCGCTCACTACAGGCAGTTGTTGTATTTTTTTTTGTCTTTGTTGCTGCCTCTTTATACCCTTGACAGGGATTTGCCACAATGAAACATCTGAAGCCCAGAAAAAACTTCTTCATTTGACGAGATATCTTCACGAAATTCCGCATAAATTATTCTCTAAAGCAATCGTGTAATCTCCGAAGAAATTGTTTAGATCGGATCACTATAGCATATAGCTGCCATACAAACTGAACGATCGGAACTAAGCGCTTGTATGGAAAACTTCTTCATTTGACGAGATATCTTCACGAAATTCGGGACACATTATTTCCAAAGACCATGGTGTAAACTCGTAGGAAATCGCTCAGACAAGACTACTATAGCATATAGCTGTCATACAAACTGAACGCTCGGAACCAAGCGCTTGTATGGAAAACTTCTTCATTTGACGAGATATCTTCACGAAATTCCGCATAAATTATTCCCTAAGAAAATACTGTAGACTCCGAAGAAATTGCTCAGATCGAACAACTATAGCATATAGCTGCAATATAAACTGAACGATCAAAATCGTGTTTTTGTAAGAAAAGCTCCGCCTATAAAGGGTATTACAAGTTCCGAGCAACCGGCTTTAACGTTTTTGTTGTTTTTTCTTTATTGCTACCTCTTTTTTTGTTCACATTTCACATGACTACGGCGCTCCACCTGTGCAACCGCACCGTCAGTCATGCAACCCACATGTTTTGCAATTGTTTTACTTTGATTTTCGCTCGCATTGATTTGTATTCATGCGTCTTTTTTTAGTGCTGCCAAGTCGATAGGCTCAACTAGCATATGCCAACGCGTTTGCCACTTTCCCCCGCAATGTCACACACACACAGATATGTATGTATGCACACACAATTAGTTTATCTGTAGTTGCCTCTTGGCTGTCTATGTGGTTGCCGCTGCCGCTATTGCTGTTGTTGTTGCATGTTTAACTTTTTCAAACAATACAATTTCCTTTTAAAACTTTGTCAGGTTTTCATTTGCGCTCACTTGCTTATTGTATTCAAACCCACACGCGCACGCTCACACACACAAGAAACTATATTTATCTACGCCTGCATGTGCGTGTGTTTGTGGCAGCTTACATGTGTTTATTCATAAGTTTTCTATATAATTGAGATAATGCAATCAAACAAAGACGTCGCTCAGCTTTTCTTCTCTCCCTCTAGGCAGCTGCGTTTTGTTCGTTCGCTTTCACAATTGCGTTGCACGGGGCGTATGAGTAATATTTAATTAAATTGACACTTGATTTCATTTATATTGTTCGGTAAATTGTTAACAGTTAAGACAACTTTAATTAAATCAAAATCGTCTTGTGCAAGTAAAGTGGCTTCTTTACAGTCATTAGTCTATGAAGAAGTTTAAGTTGTTTTCTAATCTCTGGGGATTGTGTTTCGGTGCGGCTGCCGCCGGCTCACTCACTTTTCTTGTGAAATGATAAACTTTAACAATACTTATTGCATTAACACTTTATTGATGCGTGTATTTGGTAGTGAAAAGTGCCAAAATTGAGCGGAGTTGAAATTTTCGTATCTGGTTCACATGATTACGATTAAATTAAAAAAACTTGTATTTCAAGTAAATTTAGTTGAATAGTAACGTATTTAGAAATAATTAAAAATAACATAAAAACAAGAAAAAACGTTAACTTCGGTTGCACCGAAGCTAAATTCCCTTCACGGGTGCATTTATGTTAGTAACTAATATTTGTGTTCAGTTTGTATGGAAACTAAATGCTATAGTAATCCGATCTGAACAGTTTCTTCGGAGATTACATTGTTGCCTTAAAAAATAACCTATACAAACTTTTGTGAAAATACATTGTGAAATGCGAAAGTTTTCCATACAAGCCCTTGATTCCGATCGTTCAGTTTGTATGGCAGCTATATGTTATAGTAAGCCGATCCGATTCTTCTGATATTACATTATTTCTATAGACAATAACTCATACCAAATTTCGTGATGATATATCGCCAAATGAGGAAGTTTCCCATGCAAGCATTTGATACCGATCGTTCAGTTTGTATGGCAGGACATGGCTAAATCGACTCAGTTCAACATACTGATCATTTACGAGTATATATATACTTTATAGGGTCTCCGACGTTTTTTTCTGGGTGTTACAAGCTTCGTGACAAACTTAATATACCCTGTTCAGGGTATGATATAATGACATCAGAGACATAGTGATATGTTTGCAACGTAAATTTTCCAGCTATAACTGCGCAAGCGGTGTCTGCGCCAATAAAAAAGAATAAAGTGTATTTGGCTGCCAACGTCGTCCTTGCCGATATTTTTCATACACTCCATACCCAAAATATGTATAAACTGAAATATGTTGAGTCGATCCACGTGAGATGTTGAGAGGACACTCTGCTACGATACCAACTCGACGATTTTCAAGCATTGTTTCTTTAACTTTTCTATGTTATCAACATTAAAAGAGGTGAATAGACAACTCGCATGAGGCAAGTTTTCGATGATTTAATGACCTTCACTGTGTACTTTATGCCTTTCAAATAATTGCGTTTGTGTGAAAGTAGACTCCCAAGAACACTTTTGCAACATTTTTAAAGATACCGGAGCCGTAATTCTCTTGAAAACATAAAAACTCCAGCGAACTCGTTGATAAATTTTTTCCGTGGGAAACATTGTCAGTCCGAGTAAAATTTAATTACATTTTATATTGTATATTAGATTATGGCACTGAGCAATAAAAGCAACAGGGTGGATGCTACTCTCGAAGAAGCAGCATTCTAAAATTATAAACAGAATCCTCCAAAACTGTTGAATTGGAACTAGGATAGTAGGATAACACATCAAACTGTCAGGGTCCATGGTCAATTTTTGAAACATTTTCCAATCTCAAGTTTTTGGGTTTTTTACGAGTCTCTACAAACTAAGTTGTCATCTGCCCAAATTGGGATACTATCTTTAATATGTTTTATGGGTGCTATGGCATGCGGCAGAGACACTAGAGCATATATTCTTTGACT
Source organism: Bactrocera dorsalis (assembly GCF_023373825.1). Classification (NCBI taxonomy): domain Eukaryota; kingdom Metazoa; phylum Arthropoda; class Insecta; order Diptera; family Tephritidae; genus Bactrocera; species Bactrocera dorsalis. Next base: position 73,800,581 of record NC_064305.1, read on the forward strand.
GCCCGTCAACCCCAATAAACAGGAGTCAAGCTATCAGGACTATGAATACGGTGAGATACTATATCAGTTCCGCAAACCCAAAAACTTTATTAAGCCACCTTGATTCAGCTAAGTGAAATTAGGGAGATATCACAATAGACTACAGGTCACAGAGCATTATTTAACTTTAATCTGCTTATTCTGGCGCCAATTGGACAATCCAGATCGAAGCCAGTTCCTTCTTCCTCTTCCTCAAATACTTTCAGAGCTGGACTGCTTTCGTCCATTCGGACGACATGACCTAGCCAGAGTTGCCGCTGTATTTTAATTCGCTGAACTAGTATGTCAATGTCGTCGTATAACATACGATCGTCATATACAATGAAAATTTTAAAATTATAAACAAAGTCTTACTATTTTTGCTCATAGTAGTATAATAAAGTCTAGACTGTTTACTTCAACTGAACATTTTCGAAAAGCCATCATAGGTTCCGAAAGCGACCCAATCCTTATTCCATACACTACAATTCCCCCAACTTCCTTAACATTTGCACCGCCTTGCATACAAATTGAAAATAAAATGCATTTGTTTTGGCAACCAAAGTGAGACACGAAAAATTACAACCCAACCAAAGACCGACAGTTTACGAGCTCAACAGTTGGCGAGGAATGAGAGGCCACAAATAGCAGCACACACGAAGTACAACACACGCACACTACGACGACCTTCTTTCCATCTGCCTCCCAAAACAACAGCGCGCGATACTCGAGTAAATACGCCGCTGCACTTATCTGCGGCCTGCAACATGCTTACGGATGTGCCGTTATTGACGAGAAGACACAAACATGAAAATTTAGTACAACAGCGTCGTCGGGGTAGGCAAAATACAGTCGACGAACGGTAAGGTATGTGCATGCAGAGGTGGGTGCAGTTATGGTACGGTAACTGATAAGTGCAGCACAGAGTTGAGTTGAGGCCGAAGCTGCAGCTGAAGCTGAAATATTCCCATTTTATTGGTCTCGAAATGAACAAATGGCGCTCGTGTTTCGACAGCGCATATTTAGCTGCCACAAGGGATATGTATTCATACCACTCGAGTGGAATTCCTTCGTTTTTCTTTTTTTGCGTTGCAAGCATTCGTGCAACATTCAATAATAGTATTCACTAGGCGATGAATTGATGTCGTAGGGGGCTGAGGGTGTGTGTGTGCGCTACAGTATGGTCCGTCAAGTCAGACTCACAATTTTTGCATAATTTATGAACTAAATTTTCATGAGGCAAAGGACGAGCAAGTAAACAAGACACTTAACCATATACCATACTCATACACAGAGACTTTTATATGTACTACAGCAAAATAACTGTTTTCACATGTGTGCACTTAAATGATTTTGTTCAGTCGAACAAGTCAACCCAAAAGTTTAGCTGCGCCGCACGATTTGCTTGTAATTCCGAGCAACAGCAGACAAGTTAGCGCTTACATAAGCATCTACATATGTGCAACATTGCCACCGTCCAGCACATACTGACTCAAGTGTTGCGCATTTGCACACAAAAAATTAAAATGAATTTATTGAATATCCAAATAACACTTCACTACCGTCTGCTTGCCACAAACAAGCAACATACCACACTGTGACCACTGCAGTCAAAATATATTGCATACTTTCGGTAGCGCTTCTTTGTGTTTGATGGCACATCGAACTGACAAAGAAATTTAATACTTTCCGCAACTTGCCACATGCCGCATGCCACATGCCACAATTTATGTGACACTCTATGGACAATTGATCAAAATTAAATAAACATGAGCTCACCGCATAACAAGTGTTTGCACCTAAATGTATGCAACACTCGTTGGCAGCAACAACACACACGTGCCAGCAATTGTTGCAAGCTGCAATTCCCGTTTTCTTTCTTCGTTCTTATAAGTTCTCGTATCTTTATGCGCTATACCGAAATTTAATTCGCCACACGGCCACTGCACGTAAAGTAAATACTCGTGTTTCAGTCAAGTCCACGCACGTAGCGTTTGCTGTTTTCCGCTTTGGCGCCTGAACGTACGCTTAAGAATCGAGTAGTCTATGTGCGCTTCAGTTAGTTTCTTGTCAATACCCTCCTTACCGCTTTGGAATTATTGCAAACGCATTGGTTTATTTCCAAGAAATTTCATCTATCTTAAGGAAGTTCATAAATTTCTTACATATATTCAGAGTTTGGGAAACTTTTAGGTTATATAGAAGAGTGGGAAGCTAAACTCATCTGATATAATTGGTCAAAACAGAGTCAAAGTCATAGTAATGGGTGATCAAGCTCGGTGTAGTTTTTTAAGTCTTTTTTTTTTAACAGATTCCGCGAGGATAGTTCTTTATTAGTATTATTTAGGGTAATCGAAATGGATCCATTTTTCTTTATCAGTCACAATCTGATGAAAAAACGACTTCTGTACCATTCACTTAGCAGTTTTGACATGCAAAATCATCTTTCAATGTATATTGGTTTCAATTCATTGGGAGCCCAATGGAACTTAGAATTGTGTTGAGTGGGAAGTAGGTGTGAATGTAGTCCGATTTCGCCCATTTTCACACTGTAACATAAAAATATCATTAGAACACATTACCAAATTTGGTTTAAATCGGTCAAGCGGGTCTGAAACCAAAACGTGAAGGGTGCCACGCCCAATGTACAATTTTGAAGCCGGCATCATTAAATACCTCTCAAACCTTCTCGGGGTCTTTGGCGTGTTAAGTTATTCATTTATCGCGCTTTTAGTAATTTTTAACAGTACGGTTAAACTGGGAGTGAGCGATTTCATCCATTTTCAAAATGTCGGTAGGAGTTCTTATAATATTTGCGAAAGGCTTCAGTGGTTTTGAAGATATGTACATTAAAGTTATTAGAGGGCGGGCCGCTTTATACTCGAAGTGTAACCAATTACAAAAGCCATATATTCAGTTTGGAAAATTATTTTTATTTATTTTAAAGTACAAAATGTGTAAAAGTAATCATAAATTCAGGCCCAATTCACTAATGCTCGATATGACTACCTTTTGCCTTAAGTATTTCCTTGAGACGGTCAAAAAACGAATCTCTAGCTGCCCGAATGTGACTTGCCGGTATTTTGGCCCACTCACGGACAATGCCTTCTTTCAGCATCTCGAGACTGGTGTATTTTTTACTTCGGACCTTGCTCTCCAAAATGGCCTAGAGAGAATAATCCATTGGATTCGACTTTGGTGAATTCGATAGCCATTGTGTGGTCGTAATGAAATTCGGAACATTGTTTTTCAGCCATTCTTGGTTCACTCGCGCTTTGTGAGACGGTGCTGAGTCTTGCTGAAACGTCCATGGATTGCGACCGAAATTGGAGAGCGCCCTTCTGCGGTGACAGCAGCCCAAACGATTATTTGTGGCGGGTGCTGCCTCCTGATGGATTTTTTCGTCAGAAAACACCATGTTCATTCATTTGACCGCTTTCGGCCAAGCGATGCAACTGCTTCGCTCCCTCAAGTCTTGCTTGTTGCTGCTTCGGTGTGAGATCATAGGTCTTTTGGAACTTGTAAGGTACCTTGAGTTCATTTTTCAATATGCGTCGGTTGCTGCGGTCGGATAATTTCAGTTCTTTAGCCTTTTGTTTGGCACTTCGTCGTGGATTTCGCCCCAGTCGTTTCTTCTATTCACTATTTGGCTGCAATTCGAGATACCAAGTTCATCTTGGTCCTTGTCCACCTGATCTCACCAAAGGAGAAGATGTCTTCCTCTGCTTCCCCCCGATGGGTACTGAATCGAAAACCTTCGAAGCTGGAGTGTTCTCTTCCATCTGAACAACATGATATAGGTAGCGCAGCCGCTCTCACTTTAATCGCTGAACTGTGTAAATGTCGCTGTAAATCTCGTACAGCTCAACATTCCATCGGCCGATGTTTCTAGGACTATAAGCCTTTAGATGATGTCATTGTACATACCTCCACACCATATAGTAAGATAGGTCATCACTTCTCAATTGCTTACTCAGTCTGAAGTATCATCAAGGCTGATATTGTTGTTAGAGTTGATGCTGGTTCCAAGATAGACGGAATTATCTACGACTTCGAAGTTATGTCTGTCAGCAGTGACGTGCAAGCCAAGTCGCGAATGTGACGACTGTTTGTTTGATGACAGGAGAAATTTCGTCTTATCCTCCTTCACAATCTGTAGACCTACCTAACTGCTTAGTCGGGAGTGGATACTCGTCTACATCATATGGTAAAATTTGGTTATGGTATTGGTTTTCAATGCGGATTACACTCACAGACCTAATCACAAGGACTTCGAGCCTGATGTTGTTTTCTCTATATATGACGATTCCAACAACTACTCGTATGTACATTAGACCTGGCGTTATTTTTTTTTTTTGGAATTTTGAGTACGGGGATTGGTCAAATATGCGATTCGATGTAATAATTCATGTGGTAAATTTTTAACTCAATCAGAGTGTGCCAACCTGTGCCATAATGAGGTCAAAGGTCAAAATATAGAAAAACCCTTGGTTTTTTTACTGTTATCTGTTTATTTATTAAAGAAAAAATAAAATGACGCAATTTTTCCACAATTTGCATTTCAATCATTAATATATGTCTCAAGAATATTACAAAAGCGAAGTTTTAGTATATGAAGGGAACTTTTGCCTGTAGTTCTCGACAATATGAAGCAAGTATTGTTTATCTTCTTCGCTATGAGTTAAAGACCGGTTAAAATCTGTTATTAGTTTTACTTTCCTCTCAGCAGAATCATTAACAGCAGTGACGTTTTTGAGGATTTGAACACCTTTTAAATATTCTGCATTTTCGCACCAGTTTGAGGGATCTAAGTTGAAAAATTTTACGTCTATTTCCAATCGTGAAAAGATATTTCTAGTTCTTTCCGTTACAAAACAACTTAAATCTTTACTTATGAATGCTTTCATTTCTTCAGTGCTGGCATTTACATTTTTACGCAGATAAACGCCATTGTCGTCATTGCTTTCAAACTCTTTTTCTAATGCTAGTGCTTCAACCATCTTTCTTTTCACATTTAAGTCCACATTAGAATCGAAAAAGGCGAGACCAACGGCTTCCTCGGACAGATACCATAAGTGGTTTTTCATTTTATCTAATAAGGCTAGAGATATTTTTGGGTCGTAATAACCGGCAATGTTTTTTATCAGCTGCAAATCCAAATTTGGTGCTTCGACTGCATTAGTAGTTCGAAACCAATACGGAATATAAAGACGCACCAGGAAAATACACACATTGCGGAATCCATTCAAATGGCTGGAAGACATTTTAAATTGTTTTTGCAAAGCAAACATTTTTAAGGCATATATCGCTTTTGACATAAACCTGGCATGTGACGTCGCGCCAGGTGCACGAAAGGAAAAGTTCGGGATGCTGCCACCTAAGAAAATAAACATGAGTTGCAATAGCTCTTTGTAATCATGGCGAATGTGGTCTTTTGCTATATTTTTGATGCAAAATTCTTTATTGGCTTCACATTCCTCTGCATTTATAGCACGTCGCACTTCTTCGTCCATGATACCAATTGAAAAATCTTTTAAATTGAAAGTGTTCCATTCCTGCGAAAAACGTTCAAATATGGCAACTTCCGGGCCACAAGATTTTCCAAAATATATTTCAAATACAGCTCGTAGTATGATTTCTGCAATATGATGCCTGCATGGCAACCACAACAAGCTACGTTTCAATTTTTGTTCCAGCAACATTCCAGCCCCGTTACGTTTACCAGTGTTTGTAGCTGTCGTGCCAAAGCATACCATTTCCACCGAATTTATCATTTATATTTTATTTTTCTAAGTAATTATATATGGACTGGGCGATTGCTTCACCAGTTCCACATTCAATATTTGGGATGGAAATTCATTTTTCTATATTATCTGCCGTTAAAACAATAGCTAGGCGTTCTACTTTTTCCTTTCCAGTCATTGCAAGAAGTAGTTTACCGTCCCAGTGTAACACAAATGTATCAGGGATCTGAAAAATTTTCGCTCTGAGAAGTATTCATAACAAATCCAAAATTAACTTTTATACCTTGAAATTCTCAATAATTTCTGTACCATGACGCCGACGATATTCCTTGCGCTGTTTTCTCAAACTTGTACAATTAATAACCAGATCTTCAATATTGTGACCCAAAGCTTTAGCTGTTGCAATAATAAAATGAATTGCGAGTGGGGTTGACATATTGCCAGCATCCATGCAAGCAAGCATTCTATCATCTATGAAGCTTTTTTTACCACGTTTTTTTTTCAGCTCGTTGGTGTTTGATACGATCCTCAACTGTTCTACAGAGTTTTCAGACTCACATTTACTTTCGTCACTTACATCATAGTCTACACTCAACTCTAAAAAAAAAAGAAGTTGAAAGAGAAACTTACATATTATTTGCTTCAGCAGAATTAAATAAATACCTTGAGTGCTTTCCAATCTTTGATACTTTGCTCTGCGTCGATTTTCTTCTTCTAACCTTTGCGCCTTCCGTTTTTCTTTATTTGCGAGACATTGATCTATAGAAATCATGCTCCCAACACGACCTGGCTCTCTTTGTTTAATTAAAAAGTCTCGGTCCTCAGGAATAGCTATCATTTCTAAAGCATCAGCATGTGCAATATCGAATAAATTGTTCAAATTATCATTGAAATCATTTTCCTTTTTACGAGAACTAGGAAACGAAGATGTACAAAATTTCTGTACTGTTCTCCACTCATCATATAATTTCACTAATTTATCGTCACAAGTTCTTTTGTTTAACGTTGGAATACGTGCTCTTTCCCAAAAAGGCAATATTTCCTTCGAAGCCAATTTAGCACTTTCCTTAATTGTTTTCTTTTCACACCGCACATAGTAAAAAAAACATTTCAGCACTTGTAGTTTTTACGGTAACTTGCTTCCAAGTATATTTTTTTCACATTTTCCTATCAAATATACGTTTGCGTCAGCAGATCTAAGTGTAACAAAATTATTTTCAGCCATCACGAAATAAATAATAAATAAACAGATAATATTAAAAAAAACCAAGTGTTTTTCTATATTTTGACCTTTGACCTCATTATGGCACAGGTTGGCACACTCTGATCGAGTTAAAAATTTACCACATGAATTATTACATCGAATCGCATATTTGACCAATCCCCGTACTCAAAATTCCAAAAAAAAAAAAAATCTCATATAAGCTGCGCCAGGTCTAAGGTACATATTATATATGTAGAGGCCAACATTTTTCCGAAAGCGCTTTATTTGAGCACTGTTGCTTCCTGATCACGCGATTTTTTTTCATATCATCATTTCCATTACTAAATATGTAAAGGCAAAATATTTGCAGAATCTTTCACAACCCACACCAAGAAAGCAGCCTTTTCTTTTGATTACAATGTCCATATGCTCGCATTGTTCCGAAATTTTTCATAAATGCCGTTCGCTTACGGCTGACAGTAAATATTGTTGAAAACAAAGAATACATCACATGCCACTTACGTTACATCAGAAATGTGAACAAAACTTTTCGTTCGCCTTAAAAGCGTCGCTTCTCATCCTCATTCTTGAACCGTCACCGCTATGCACAATGGTAATTTATAGGTGGCAACGCTGAAGCCTACTTAGCAACTCCGTGGGATAAGCGATGAAGCGCACAATATTTGTTGATATCGCATTTCAAATTTCAGACAAGCAACCCAATGGCGAGCGGCTTCGGCTTCGAACAGAAGACTCAGTTAGACAAGACATTTGAACAATTCGGACATTTCTTCACAGCCGCCGCCTGTCGCAACTGTCACAATGCAGTGCTCCTTTTTTTGGTGCTTCGCCCATTTTTACTTTTGTATGTATGTGTGTAGGTAAAGTTGTAATGTCCACGCTGCGGACAACTCATCAGCAACGTGTCAGTTTTGAAAAATTTTCTGCTGCAGCAAACAAATAAAGTATTTTCTGTTGTAAGATGTTTTTGTTGCAACAAGCAAATTTGCAGAAAGTATGAAGAAAGTGCAAAAAATAAAACTACAAATGAGAACTTAACGAATACAAGCAGATTTGTTGTTGTTTTTCGCTACTTTTGCAAAGCATTTTTCATATAAAATATTGTATTTTTATTTTCTTGCAGCACACATACACCCTTACATTTATATATGTGTATATGTATGGCACCCCAGCACCGCTGCACCTTCCATATTTGTCGCATAGAACAAAGGCAGAAAGCCCCGTGAGCATTTGGGATGTAAACAATATGCAACTGCCATCGAAAAGAGTTGCCATTTTGATATAAAAAAAATGTTATGGGGTAAGTGAGAAATATTGATTATATTTGCTTTGACTTTTATATAAGAAACAATGTTATAATATAATACCCTCGAGAGCGAGAATATTTCTTATAGCTCAAAAACAAAAAGATCTTGATTTGATCGGCCAGTTTTTAAATCAGCTATATGTTATAATGATCCGATCTGAGGAATATTTTCAAAAATCATGGCCTTGCCTTGGATTCATGAAAAAGACTTATTAATCCTATTCCATGCTATATTAAGGGGTTACATGGGTTTACGGGTTTATTTTCTTATTTAATTCTACATCACCTCTTTAATATTGTCCTAAATTTTCAAGTTGATCCGAATAATAGTTTCGGAGATACAGCCTTGCGCTTGAAGCTACCTGGTATAAAAGCGTCGTTCTTATGGGTTATTTTAGCGAAACTGTGTTTTTGAAGTCGGTTGGCAAGATTTCTCCAGAATTACTCAACCGATCTTCATGACATTTTACACAGGTTTTAAGATAAAATTCTTAATGACTTAAATTTCTTCGAGTATTGTGTCTTGAACAATAAGTTAAGCCAAATTTGGTGAAGATATCTTGTCAAATAGTTTTTGTTTGTGTACTGGAACTTAATTTTGATTGATTTGTACGGAAGCTATATGCTATAGAGACTTGATACTAGCAACCCTAAGAAATATACTATGTTATGTCTGTGGTAAACTTAATAAACTTAGTTTAGGTATTAAAATACGAGTTTTGAAACTTTTTTGAAACTCAAGATAATCCCTGCTAAATGATTTTACTTACTCCTAACTTTTGTTTAAACAACCAAGCACCCCTACAGAAGCCTCCAACTACTTTTATGCTAGGTTATGTCAAAAGGTTGATCCTAACGCCGGCCCATTGTAGTATCCATAAACTGGTACTAGCTTTAAATCGTTTAGTGAAGTCTCTTTTTTTTCAAGGCAAATTTTTCGTATTTTCTAATAAATATAGGCTCTTCTCGAAGTCAACTTTACTCCATTAAAGGAGTTCTGCATTGACCGAAACAAATAGTGGTCCGATGGTGCAAGATTAGGGCCATATCATAACTTCCCAGCCAAGCTTTCCGAGTTTTTGCCGAGTCATTAAAGATGTGTGTAGTCTAGCGTTGTCCTGACGGACGACAAAGCCCTTTCTGTTGATTAGTTCTGGCCGTTTTTTTCGATTTCTTGCTTTAATCTCATCAGTTGTTGACGTTCGAGGCGTCCATCCTGTCTTTGCGATCATTTGTTGAGCTTAACCACGCTTGGACCATGATCTTTTTTTCACATTATTGTCGTATTTGATCCACTTTTCGTCTCCTGTCACCATTCGCTTCAGAAATAGTTTGATTTCATTTCGTTTCAGCAAAGATTCGCATACATATGTTAATTCGGTTCATTAAATTTTTCACAGATAATTAATGTGGTACCCAATCATCGAGCTTCTTTTTATAGCCAGCCCTTTTTAAATGGTTCAAAGCCGCTTCATGATGAATGTTAAGTTCCTTAGCGATGTCATGACTGCTTATGTGAAGGTCCTGGTATATATTTTCGATAATTTCATCGAATTTTTCAACGATAGGTAGACCAGAACGAGGTCATCATTATTTTTACTCATTTTTGAACAGCTGTAACTTCTTTTCAACTTTCCCGACAATGTGATTGGTAACACTGGGGATACGCGACCGCAACCACATCCATTGATAACATACGAAAAGACTTTTCCGAGTACCCAATATTACGATTTTTGTTGCTTTCAAAAATTTTCTACCTTGGTCTAATGTGATTTTCAATGAAACCATAATAGCATCCCCATTGCTTTTTTATTTCGTACGTTGGCAGGGAAATAATCTCCTTCTTCCAAAGCTTTGTTCTCAGATTTTCAGAAGATTTTGAAAATAAATCTCCTTTCCTTGAAAATATAAGAGTTCTGTTCTCATTTGTAGAAGCCTAAATATAATCGGCCGAAACTGTCTCAGCACCATTTCTCACCATAATTCTTTGAATTTCCAGGAAGATGTTTATATGATATATATTAATCCTTAGCGAACCGAAAACTTCTCGGGCCTATATTTCTTTTTGTTTCACTCAGCATAAGTTGTCTAAATCATCAGTACAACAACTTTTGTTCAAAATTTTCATTTGATCGAATATTACTTTTGTCACTAAGATATTGACTCGAAAAATTTGTGCAATTTCTATATTTTAACGGTCAAAAAATTCGAATTTACTTAATTAGGAACTTTCTCGAAGAAGTTTATTTTAAAACACTACCACATACTCTGTTATCAAATAATGCGATCCAACTCAAAGTAGTATTTCTAATGGCAACTCTGCCGCAATTGCTTTCTATTACGGCCGGTCGCATATTTAGCCGCAAGCAGTGCTGCCAAGTGACAAATAAGAGAAAAATAATTTATGTTGAAATTTGAAAGAAAAGAATTGTTATATTTGATGTGGAGAAAGAAAATAATAATAACACCGTACCAGCACACAGAGCAATGAATGCTGGAACAACAGAGTCAGAAAAAAATTCAGAACTACTGGCGCAGCAAAAAGCGCATTCAATGCCTCATTTGCTGGCTGAACATTTTCAAAGAACTTAGTCGCAATGGCATAAGATGAGAGTGGGGCGACAATCTGCCAAATCAAGGGTTGTGCGCTGTCGTACACGGATGTAGCCTTATATGAGTTAGTAAGGGTTGAAAATATTCCATGTATTTTATATAAATTTTGTTATAATTTGAAACTCGGCTCTAATATGGATTTTGTCAGGTATATTTTTATGATGAATAAATAAACTTCAAAAAAACGTCTTCAAAGCACTTTTCGTAGTTCAAATAAAGTGTCAGAAGAGTACTGCTTGGGAGATAGTCACTAAAACTATTGCAATTGCTACGACCCTATTATGGCCCACATACAAAAGAGTAACAAACTATACATGATTGCATCAAAAAATTCTTGCCTTACCACAAGAATGCTTATTGAACAATATCCATTAAGAACCCCCAAGACTCGGGAAGATGAACTTTGTTCAGTAGATGTCCTGTGTTCAGCTCTAGGCCAGTGATCGGATCATCGGCCAGTCCCTGATAAGCGCACGAGAGTTCCATGGGTCAAGTGCTGAATTGCGAGATGCCAATAGAGATCGAACTCAGTTCCATTCCGATGTGATCGGGACAAAGGTGCTCACTGTGATTAGCTGATCGGTCACACGGCTTCCTGGGATTCCGCTTTGATCAGCCTCCCTTTCAACCTAGAACCTATAGTGTATGTTTCTATGGCACCAATTCATGGGCTGAAAATAACATATCTCAATTTGATTGAGTCGTACTTAGCCACTCTGCTGATTTTGTGAAATATCTGAGTTTTTCACCCTAGGAGTCCAATATTTTTTAAATTAGAGTATTAATAGCCAGGAAAGATTCTGTCTCAAACGAGAGATTCCATTCCGTCTCTGGTGCTTCACCCATGCTCTTCATTCAGCCGATTCTACTTTACTTGTATTAAGTTTCTGAAGGTTGAAACTTAAGGGTAAATACACTGTGATAAACCCTTCAATCCATCTGGTTTGACCTTTATCACCACTACTATGTTAGTACTGGAACATCCTGTGTTTTTAGAATTACTTAGAACTTAGAAGAACTAGAAACATAAAGTTGCTAAGTGAATAAAGATTCCATATCTCCTTTCTCACGTATTTATGCGTTCCTTTTTGCCTCTCCGTAACCACTATCTAATGTAACCACAAATGATTTTAACCCTCATCATCACTTTGTCCAGTTTCAGCAGTCAGCAAGTCATCAACAAAATAACTTTATTCGTAGCAGACGACTTTTATGACTTTTATGCACCTTTAATGTACCGAAAATATATATGTGTGCATGTGAAAGAGAGAGCAAGCAACTCACAAAATCAGCTTCATCTCAAATGACTTTTTGTATGACGTCTCAAACCTTATCAGCTTGTCCCTAATTCACCCATTTACTTGGCCACTCGCTCACACACTCAGTTCGCCCAATTAGCCAAATCACTTCGCCTGCCATATCCTGTGCGCTTATCTCTGCAGGTGAATCGTCACTTGGGGTGGGCGCACAATGGGAGTCAATGCGACAATCCGGATGAATATTGGCCCCTAGTGGTAGATATATTGGCATACGTGTCTTGCTATATATTTACCTATACCAAAGTTATCTTCAACTTCGCTGCTTTCCTACATCCTATGTGGTGGTGCGAGTGGTTGCATCGGTGTCATGCCGCGCGCTCAAGTCAACCCAACTCAGATCAACTCAACTCGATAACTGCACTGTAGCATTTGTCGTAGCGTTTATTTTGTCATAAAACACGGTAATGTTAGTCGGTCAGGTCACTAGCGAGTAAATTAATTCGATAATTGTCTTCCGGTGAAATGACGGAATGACAACCGTGTGATTGAAGGAAATGCAGAAGGAAGTGCGAGTGGGGCACATAAAATGATGCATTGTTTGCGGACCATAGTTGTTGTGTGAATTAATATTGTTGGTAGAAATGTGTACTACTTTTATGTGGCGGTTATCACTACTGGGAGGTTGGGTCTCAGATGAGGTCGATAAGTGCTTGTGAACTACTAGCTAAATCATAAGAGGTCTAGTGACCCTCTAAGTTCACTTTTCCATATTTATCGAAGCTCTAACAGAACACTGTTTGATCGGGATTCATACGGTATTGTTTTTTTTACCGGTTATCAGTTGCGCAAGCTGCTTGGAAGAACATGAGGTAGAACGTTCTCAACACTTTCATCTCAAATATCCCCTATTTGTCAGATCACGGTTAAAATACATTTGATCCAGGGGAAATGGCAGAAATAGGAATAAAGCAGTCAAGCATATTTCTTAAAATGAAAACTGATGAAAGTTCGGGTATAGCAGCTAGAACACGATAACGATTTTTTAAGAAAATCATATGCTCCGATGAGGCTCACTTTCATCTGAGTGATGCTGTAAATAAACAAAACTGTCGATTGTTTTGCAAAGAAAATACACAAATTATTCACGAACAACCATTAAATTCACCTAAATTGACAGTTTAGTGTGGTTTTGGTCTAGTGGAATCAGCGAGCCGTACTTCTTTCGAAATGAAGCTGGAGACACCGTTACTGTCGGTGGAGAGGTAGATCGATGTTAACCAACTTTTTGTGGTGGCAATTGGAAGAAATTGATCTTGACAACAACTGGCTTCAACAAGATGGGCTTTCGTACCACACAGCACGTGCAACAATCAAATTATTATGAGAAAAGTGTGCGGATTCGTTTATTTTAAGAATTAATGACATTGAATAGCCTCAAAGAAGTTGTGATTATACTACTCCTTGTGAGACTTATTTGAAGGTATTGTACTTTAACTATAAACCAGACTCTCTTCAAGCTTTAGAAGTCAATACTGAACGTGTTATTCATGACATACGACTTGACTTAATAAAAAAATATTCGAAAATTAGGTTCATCGAATTCGTTACCGCAAGAGAAGTCGTGGAGGCCATTTTTGTGATGTTACGAGTATATTCAGAACTTGTATCGCTTGTACTTCATATTAAATAAAAAGAAACATTTGAATTTCCTTAGCAATAATTTTTTTTCAAAAGGAAGCCACCCTTATTAGAAAACACTATACATCACATCTTTATCGAAGTCTAATTGCAGTTTGGTGCCTGCTCTAGCTAGTTCATTTACTTCATAGTTGCCTGGAATATCACTATGCTTTTAGACCTATTGCAAGTTAATCGTGAATGTTCGATCTACTGAGAGATCTTCGACGAGATCCTAAGAGACTTTAATAATCTCGAAGCCGCCTGACTATCTGAAATATTTTTTTCTTATGCCTGTAGTCTGTGTGAGATGGTGAACTCGATTCCCCGTCTGAACAACAAAGCATTTGGGGACCGATGGATTGCCGTCCGAGCTATTCAAATACGCCGACGAAGATCTTATAGGGAACATCCATCAGCTTCTTTGTAGAACTTGGTCGGACGAAAGCATGCCCAACGATTTGAAATAAAGTGTGCTCTGTCCAATCCACAAAAAGGGAGACATCACCATCTCCGTCAGCATATAAGGTTTTAACGAGCGTACTGTATAAAAGATTGAAGCTCACCGCCAACAAACTGATTGGACCTTATCAGTTTGGCCTTAGGCTTGGAAAATCAACAACAAACCATATGTTTCACCACACTTCTTCGTCAATTGCAAAGCTGCTTTTGATAAAAACGAAAAGAACCTACCGCTATGTTTGAATTTGGTATTCCGTAAAACTAATACGGCTGTCTAAATTGACGATGAGCAATACCAAAAGCTTCATCAGGATCTGGAAAGATCTCGCCGAGCCGTTCGATACCAAACAAGGTGTCAGACAAGGCGTCTCCCTATCGTTCGACTTCATTAATTTATTCCTGGAAAAATAACTCGAGCTGCAGAGCGAAATATAGAAGGTACAATCTTCTATAAGAGTGTACAGCTGTTGACGTGATATCATTGGCCTCAACATCCGCGCCGTTACTTCTGCTTTCTCCAGACTGGATAGCAAAGCCTATGGGGCTGGTAGTGAATGAGGGCAAGACGAAATATCTGCTGTTATCAAACAAAGAGTCGTCGCACTTGGCTCCCACGTCACTGTTAACAGATAACTTCGTCTAACTTGGAATCAGAATTAACACCAAAAATAACGTCAGCATCGAAGTCCAACGCAGAATAACGTTTGCCAACAGTTACTACTTCAGACTGAGTAGGTAATTGAGTTCATCTCTTAACGAACATAAACCAAACTCCACAAGTCATTCATTATTATCGGTCTGCTATATGGTGCAACGGCAAGGACGAGAACAACATCTGACAAATCGGCATTACAATTTGTCGAGAGAAAGGTTCTGCGAAATATTTATGATCTTTTTCGCATTGGAATATCACAGCCAATGGAAAGATAAGCTGTACAAAATATACGACGCCTTGACATAATTGAGCGTATTTGAGAAAGAAGCTACGCTGGCTGGCTAAGTCATGTCGTCCGAATGGATAAAAACACCCCAGCTCTGAGACTATTCGACGCAATACCCGCCGGTGGAAGCACAGGATGAGGAAGACCTCCACTCCGTTGGAAAGACGAGATGCAGTAGAACCTGGCTACACGTGAAATCTCTAGTTGGCGCCAAGGAGCGAAAAGGAAAAACGACTGGCACGCTGTTGTAACCTCAGCTATAACCGTGAAAGCGTTGTCTACGCCAATCAGAAAAAAGATAATGTGGTATAGTGATTGTTTGTCGTCGTAGCAACAGACATACGAACGAGTGATACTTTTTCACACTCGAAACTATTTATTGGAGCATTACTGTTGTTTAATCCCATCAACTACATGAGTGACGTTGACCTACTACTTTAAAAATTGTTGCAATCAATTAAAATGCAACATGCTGTACGAAAATATTATGATTGCAGCATACAAAAGTATTTTTAAATTAATTTAATAATTTCCACTCGTTCATATATTATTTAAAATCATTTTGATGCAATGAATTGTAGTGCTGGCCAATGAACTGTAGCAAATTGAATTGCCTGCAACATTATACGCTGACACAACAGCAATGAGCACACATGTTAGTATATGGGTGTGTGCGTGTGTGTGTGTTGCCTATAAAATAGCCATTAATACATTAAAATAATAATTATGCAGCTGAAAGCCATATCAAAGTGTGACAGCGAAGAGAAAGTGTGTCGCTGCTTATCGAAAGCAATAAATGCACATACAAACACCACTACTCTTATATGCATGTATGAACCAATGCGAATGCTGGGCATGCAACGCACTTCCTGTTGAGCGCTTATCGGCTTTTTCAATAAATCGATAAATACCTACAAATTCTTTGCGCCATAAAACCAGGTAATTACTTCCTATTGCCACAATAAGTTTGTAAATAAATTTCCATGCGCTTATTCCAAACACATACACACACACACTCAGCAGCAGCGCCGCAGCCCACGATAGGTTAATCTGCAAGTGTTTAATTTGCATATTTTATGCGGTCACTCAGGTGCACATTCGCGCATTTGTATTTGTATGCATGTGGGTGCATTATGTTGCGACTAAATGTCACATAACGGCATTATCTGCATGTTTGTGGGCATACGTGTCTGTGTGTGCTGCCGTTAAAGCGTAAGCACAACATTTACGTAAGCGGACAGCTCATTATCGGCACTCAACGCCAAACAAAACAATCCTTCAGCGACACAATTCATCGATTGCAACCACACACACACACCCACAAAGAACATAAATACAAATATACATACTTACAATAATTTAAGTATATATTTCACCTGCGCCCGCGTAATGCATTGGAATCCATTTTACATCGCATTTTTCGGTTTATTAGCTTTCTCTCTCGTATGAATTTTTTATGCGTGTAAGTATATAAGCAGATAAGTGATTAAGTATGTGTATGCATATGATTATTGGTGCGTGCATTTTAATGAGCAAAAGTCAATATGGGTGAAATGATTTAAAGGATAACATTATGTCGTTAATTACTGCAAACTGTTGCCGATATGCTAACTGAAAGTGAATACCCGGAAGTGATTGCAAGAGATTAAAATTAAGTATGCAAATAATTTAGTTTGTTTTGTAATAATATTTCGAATTTTGATATTCTAACCACTAAACAACGTAATGAAAAACAAGAGGGGCATGACTAAGTTCGGGTGCAACCAAACATTTCATACTCTTGCAACTTGGAAGGAGTAAAATCAGGAAATTACCTTCAAGCACATAGGGCTTGCTAGTTATATGGTGTCTAGGGGAAGATTTCTGCCGATTTTATTCATTCTACATAAATAAGAAATGGAAAAAGCGTCGTAAGAAAAACACGATCTCTCAATTTTATTAAGATAACTCACATATTGGCAGATATATGCAATATAAAGTCACCCGGAAGTACGAAAACCTCAATATACATAAGTTATACAATATGTGTGCTAAGGGAAGTACTAACCCGAGTTCCAACTGCTAGGCATGATTGGGTCGGATGAATACATGTCCAATGATTGAAATATGAGTGTACTCTGTCCTATTTAAATGAAAGGAGATACCGCAATCTGTGCTAATTATTGCGAAAAAACCTTCTTAATATCACATATATGGTTATTTTAAGAGCATTGTGTGAAATACTTAATAAACTGATTTTACCTTGTCAATGCGGCTTTAGACCTGGCAAACCCACCATAGACTACATTTTCACAATACATCAAATCCTGAGGAAGACCAGAACGACATCCGTCACCATTTTGTCGAAAGCACTGATAGGAGCTGCCTATTCACCTATTCAGTGCACTTTTTCAAGCTTACAAAAGTAGCGGAAGAAATTGATTCTGTGGTGAACGACAGCAAGACAAAGTACTTGGACGCCACATACAAAGATTCTTTGCGTCTTGAGAACAGAGTCTCTGTTGGGAGCTATAAATTTGAAAAAATAGGGACTTTGTATGTCTGGAAACCAAAATAGATTCCACTAATTCCACTCTTGCCAACATGTGCTACTGTGGGATCGGTAGGTAATAAATAGTGGGTAGGGATTCCTCTCTCGACGAACAAGAATTACGCTCTATTAGTCCTTCATAAAAATATGGGCAATGAAGTCATGAGAAAACAGCGTGACCGAAGAGTTCCGAAAAAGACGGAACCTCGAATTGTATGAACTATACGGTGACATGAATATAATTAAGCGCATAAAAACTCAACGAATGCGCTAGTTAGGCCTTGTCATTTGCATAGAAGATGATGATAAATCCTTCGACTCGAGACCTTTGGGTAGACAACGGAAGCAAGGGCGCGCACGCATCCAAGAACCAAATCCATAGGACCTGTCTGGATCAAGAAGAGGGCAACTGGCGAAATTTCGAGTTCTTGACCCACACCCAGCTCCGATTGTCGTGCCATAGAAGAAGAAAAAGAAAATTTCTACAATACGATTCAAAAGCAAAATAATAGAATGTATTTTTCCAATAGATAGCTTTATTAATCTGTATCTCGCGTTTGTCTAAGAAACGCTAGTGAATCGCGCCAAATCCATACATATCTGAAACGAGGGACACTTACGAGAACCTCAAGCGAATATGTACACGAATCAATTCGTAGTTGGATCGCGATGAGACGGTACAAACGGTGGTTAAGCCTGCATTGTCGGTCAAGAAGGATTTCTATTTGGTTGGTGGTATTGGCAGATAGTCACCTGCTATGAGTTCGGACCTGTACTGCCAACGAATTGACCGGTTAAAGGAAGCAATTTTCAAACGCGGCTATCTTTTGCCGACAAAAAGGAAACTGAGTACCATCAGGGAAACGCGAGGCCATACACATTGATAGCATTATTGAACTAAGTGGTGCAAATGTAACCTTATGGGATAATTCCAAAAACGCTAAATCAAAAATTATATTTATTCTTCTTAATTGGCGTAGAAACCGTTTAGCCGGTTATAGCCGAGTTTCAACAGCGAACCAGTCGTTCTGCCCTTTCGCTGTATTACGCCAATTGAATATTACAAGTTTACTCCGGTCCTTTTCCACCTGGTCTTTCCAACGGAGTGGATGTCTTTCCCCTTCTCTGCTTCCCCGGCGGCTACTGTGTCGAATACTCTCAGAGCTGGAGTGTTTTCATTCATTCGGACGACATGACCTAGTCAGCGAGCCGCTATCTCTAAATTCTGTGAACTATCTGCCGCAGAACATTTCTCTCGAAAGCTCGTAACGCCGTCTAATCGATGTTATCATTGTCCATTCCTCTGCACCATATAGGAGGACGGGGATATTGTACGACTTATAGAGTTTGGTCTTAGTTCGTGGGAAGAGAACTTAACTTCGCAATTGCCTACTCAGTCTGAAGTAGCACCTGTTGACAAGAGTTATTCTGGGTTGGATTTCGAAGCTGACATTGTTGTTGGTGTTAAAAAAATTCCGTATTTTACTTGCTTGGTCGGCAATCTATTAGTCTCGTCGCTTTTTTTCGAGTAATTTCTTTTCGAACGTTTTCATGGTCGAGCAATGGAAAGTTGCCGTATGCTGGTGTCATGCAAGCAGGTTTGAGAAGTTTTCCCTCCATAATTTATATTTGCTATACCTTAAATATTGTACATCTTCTTCAATTTCAACGAATTTAAAATCTTAATTCACAATCCGTAATATACGCAAAATACGTCTGTCATTCATACGATTACAAGTACGAGTATACATTTCATGGTTGTAACTAGTTGCGCAGATATGCAGACTTCTACGTTCTTGCTAATGAACTCTGGTATACACATACTCGTATGTACATATAATAGTTGAATTGACGTACACAAAAAATATTATCTTAAAAAAATTTATCACAAGCCAGCCAGCATATTTTCCAACGAATATTTTGAAGTAAAGGCTCAAAGCAAGCCTTTCTTATATTCGGGGAATTTTTTTCTGCAGAAACATCCATAGAAAATTAACAAGTTGCGGCGAAAATTATGTGATGCATTTTCTAATAACATTTTCAAAAGGCTCGAGAGCTGATGATGCGGCTCTTTGAATTTTTTCTTTTATGAAAAGCATACACGCACAGCACCGTTGAGCCACTTAATCGCTTAAAAGTGATGCACTTGCAACATGTTGCAGCTTAACGGGGGAAAAATATGAACGCAAGGTATTTATGCACTGACAAGCCGCGGCAATAAAGTTACATGATTATACATACGTATATGTTTGTCTGTATGTATTTGTGTGTGGCTGGCGGTAATTTATGATGGAATATCCTTTAAGCGTTCGTGGGGTTTCCGCTTTGAAGCGCACAAAAACAAGCACACTCATGTTGGGAATATGAAAATATGCACAGAAGCATATCGTATGTGTTTGCATGCGTGTATATACATGTATGTGTGTGTCTTTGTATGTGTGTAGGGTTTAAAATGAACGCGATTGACATTAAACGCCGCCAGTGAATTTTAATTAAGCAAATTACTAAAATTAAATTGAGTTGTGCGGCTATAATGCCCATACAGCATCAAAAGTATGTATGTACGAGTATATGTGTGTGTGCGAATATAAAAAATGTTTTAAGGACTTATTAGGGTCGCACTTAAAATCAATGAAACGATGTTTTAAAATTTTATCCTTTCAGGGGTGCTATTCACTATTACAATTTTAAAATTGATGTTGATCAAATTTGACCCGGACTGGGAAAAATATTATCTCCTTTAAAATAGGCTCCTGTGTCAATACCTTGACTGCGATGGTCTTATGTTCTTTTCTGAATTTTGGTTTTTTCTTTTTCGTCTCATTTTTGAAGCGCCACCCGCTGGATAGTAGAACAGTTTCGATTAAACATATTCACACAAGTCCACGTTTCATCATCACTAAAGATGCTCTGATGAACTTGGGGTCTCCAGCTACATTGTAAAGCTTCTCTTTTGCGACTTCTACTCGACGTTGTTTTGCAAAAGATTCATATCTTCTGGTACAGAAAATATTGACCAAAATGAGTTGAGTCGCTCCAAAAGAGGTGATGAGATTCTCTGCTATCTTTCTAATGCCAACACCAAGATTTTCGAGCAGTTTTTCTTTAACTTGTTCGATGTTCAAGCTAAAAGAACCAGTCCGGATCAAATTTGATCAGCTAATGCAAAGTAAATTTTGGGGATGTTTGAGCAAGGATAGTGTATTATAACCATTAACACCTCTGCAGTAATATTCTGTAAGTAATATTCTGAAATAACCAAAACCGCTGATGGTGTGATGTCAGAATTCTTTTCGACATTTTAGAACCACCCTAATGCCCAAAAGCACTTTAGGCTTCTCTGTCAACTGGTTTTTGAACGTTGCCCCTTCACCTGGCCAACTCTTGCAAACCACGGCACTTCCGTACAACCTCTTCATCCACTCCATGCGCACATCCCTTCATAGATCCATCAACTCTTGTGCATTTATTAATAAGTTAAATTCATCATGCCAGCAAAAATCGCACAAGCAACCGCTCAGTCCCTCCAAACCGAGTAATAGGCATGCCAACATATGCCTTTGCCCTCGACTTTGGTCCTTGCCAATCAACGCGCCGGGCTCAGAGAGCTCAAAGTGCTGAGTGCCTTGCTGCTGGTGGCCCACCTATCACTAACAACTTCTACTATTCTTTCGGTGAGTGGCTAGCAAAAGGGACGACGCACGACCGGAAGGATACGTCGTATTGACGGCTGGGCACAGGCGAGAAGAGATAGCGGCGCTGGGTGAGTGTATCAACGTATGCAAATTAATTATTGCTGCGTGTGTGGTGGCAATTTTATGCGTAACTGTCAACGCAAATTTGTGACACAACATAAATGCAACAAAAACAAAAACAACAACAAAATCGTAAACAGTGAAGAGCAACAACTTCGCATACAATTACAACAATGTTTGAACAAATAACAACAACAACATTTCCTAAAACAACAACAACATCTCATCAAACAACAACAACATCTCATCAAACAACAACAACATTATAAAACAACAACAACATCTCATTAAACAACAACAAAAACTTCTCATCAAACAACAACAACAACAACATGCCTGAAATCAATCGCCACAAAACGCTGTGTTAATATTTCCCGACGGCAATCTTCTGCAACATTTTTCGCGCATGTGTTGGTGTACATATGTGCGTGTGCGTGTGTACGCCTACGTCTGCCTCTGGTGGCACGCGGCAATTTATTGACTGTAATTGGTGCGTTAATCCCCCAACATTGACAGCGGTTTAGCGTTTCGTCTCCATGACCATCAGCAACACACACACAAAAACATACAAATATGCACTCCCATATGCACCTTAACACACACACACATACATATATATACTTTAAACCGTTAATTGTAGCCACCGTTGTAGCCGCCATTTGTTTATTTGCTTGTTCATTCGGTCGCCTGCTTACTAGCCCGGTTGCTTGCTTGCTCGGTCGGTCCAACGGCCAGTTGGTTGGTTGTTCGGTTGTTTGGTCACGCCAGTTGTTAAAGGATTATTGGCATTTCTGTCAATTTTTATTCAATTTTCATTTTGCATATTAAACTGTAACCGCGTTACCATGCCATTTTCGCCATTGTTCGCAGCAATAATTCGCCAACAATAGTATTTACGCATCAACTCATGCACATACATACATCATTATACATATGTATGTATATATACCTTCATACATATATACCGCAATAAACAACAAATACCCAGTTAACTACATATCAACGCGTTTACTATTTATGGCAAGTGATCTGCATATTTTGGCAGCTATTAGCCATTGGGAAAGCGCTGGCATATTGCATAATTTCCCAATTATTTAAAATAAAGCTTTGATGTAATTAAATGCGCACTGGCGGAGAGTAATTGGTAAATTCGGAAATTAAATTGAAAATTTGACCTTTTTACGGCAGAGAAATTTCATTATTGGAATAATTTTTTTTGTTACAAAAAATTAATATAAAGGGTGTTTTTAGAGGTATAGATATTTTTTGGATAAAAAATACAGGAAACAAGTGAAGGAACATGTGTGGCTTTACTAGTTCACCCTTTTTATGAGAGTTAGTTTTTGAACAGAATTATGAACTTTTGGCTCCCATGGCTGCGTCATAAAAATATTATTTTGTCAGCTGTAAATTAAATCTGGCTTATCAGTATAAGGCACTACTTGATAAAAAGGATAATTAATACAGCAGAATGGGCAAAGAAGGTATATTTGGCACAACTGGCGCTAGATTCAGCCTCTATGATGAAACATCCCCAAATGGGGATGGGGCTGATCGACTTTGCCGGGGCCAGAAATATGGTTATCCGTAGTACTAGATTTCAGCACAAGAAAATACATCACGCTACCAGGCTGTCTCCGGATCAAAATGCCAACAACCAGATCGATCACGATGTGATAGACGGAAGACGCGTCTCCAGTATTTCAGACGTGAGTACGCTACGAGCTCCAAACATCGATTCGGACCACTATATTGTCGCACTCGCCTTTGGGCAGCAAAAAAACACAAGTCAACAAATACAAGGAAGGGTCGACGACAAAAAGCTACAATCACAACAGAACTCATGTCCAACTCGGTATAAGAGAACTGTGAGACGGCATTTCAAGCTCATTACGTACAGCTGTAAACCACCAACAACAAACTGATTGGACCTTATCAGTGCGGTTTAAGGCCTGGAAAATAAACAATTGACCCATGAAAAAACGATGGACATACACCACCTCTTGGTTGATTTTAAAGCCGCCTTCAACAGCACGAAAAGGCAGTGCCTCTCTGCCGATATGTCTAAATTTGGCATCCCCTCAAAGCTAATACGGCTGTGTAAGCTGACGCTAAGCAGCATTAAAAGCTCCGTTAGGATCAAGAAGAACATCTCCGAGCTGTTCGATACCAAGCAAGGTTTCAAACAAGGATACTCCCTAACGAGCGACTTCTTCAATCTATTGCTAGAAAAAATAATACAAGCTTCAGAGTTAAATAGAAAAGGTACGTTCTTGTTATTGATAACATAAGCCTCAACAACCGCGCCGCTTTCTCCAGACTGGATAAGGAAACATAGAGTATGGATTTGATTTTGAACGAGGACGAAACGGAATATCTCTATGTCATCAAACAAACCGTCGTTGCTCCCGCGACTTGGCTCCCACGTCACTGTTGACAGTCATAAGTTCGAAGTCATATATAATTTCGTCTATTTAGGAACCAGAATTAACACCACCAACAATGTCAGCCTGGAAATCCAACGCAGGATTACTCTTGCCAATAGGTGCTACTTCGGACTGAGTAGGCAATTGAGAAGTAAAGTCCTCTCTCGACGAACAAAAGCCAAATTCTATAAGTCGCTCATAATTCCCATATTGCTATTTTCTAAAGAAAGGTTATGGTCCTATGTCCATATAAGGGCGAATATAGCAGACGATGGAACAATGAGATTTGCGACGACATTGACATAGTTTAACGAATTAAATGACAGCGGCTACGTTGGCAAGGTTATGTCGTCCGAATAAAAACATTCCAGCTCTGAGAGCATTTGACGCAGTAACCGCTGGGGGAAGCAGAGAAACTGATAGATCTCCGTTGGGAAGACAAGCAGAGAAGAACCTAGCTACACTTGGACTCTTCAATTGACACCAAAAAGCAACAAGGAAGAACGACTGGCGCGTTTTGTAAACTCGGCTATAACCGTGTAATCGGTGTCTACCCCAATAAAAATTAAGAAGAATATAGCTTTCATAACTTAGTGATCCATTTGATGGGCATTTTTCGTTGATATGATTCGAAAAGTTTCTGTTGCGAAGTTTTAACAACGTGGACCCATAAAATTGTCAGTTATTTCTTTGTAGCACTCATCACTGACAATAAGATTAACTTCTTATTTAGTTTTAAGAACAACGGACCAATAATTATTTTGAAATGTTAATCACGCCAGAGTTTTTCTGCACACGAGGTATCCCCGTAAGTATCTTAGTCTCTTTAGAGTTGACGGCTCTTCAAATATAGAAATATTTCTTACTGAAACCCCACAGTACAAATGGTAGTCTCTCCTTTGCGCTCATACCTGAAAGGATTATGTGGATTAAATTAACCCGCTGAAGGATAGTAGCCACTGTTATCCTGGTTAGTCTATTGTTACGAACTTGAAAAACTAAGCTCTCGTACCTTTAGCCATCCCGGTATAAGTAGAGGTGAACTTTTCCAGAATCCTTCCGTTTTCTGATGATTTTACCACGATTCATAGTTTAAGATTCATAATAATGCAAGCTTCACTTACTATCATTGCAGAAAAATAAAAAATATTATACAATCCAATCAAATTTTTAAGGATCGGAAATTAATTGATTTAATTTCTTTTAGTAGTCAAATAAATTCCTTCAAAGCCTTGAAAATCAGAAAATCATCGCCCAGAATGGGCTAGCAAAGATCACTTTACAAGACCGTCGTAGTTCAAGTCCATTCTACAGATAACATTATCCTCTGAACCGATTCTCTAGGTTTACCATATTTTCAATAGTTCACTGTCATATTAGCACACTTCTTTCTCAATTTATCATAAGTTCTGACATATTTTGGCCACTAGTGGGCAGTCTATCACACATCGTACATACAAGAGTTCGAATTCACTCAGCTGAACGTTTATATTATTTCACTTCAAAAGCGATTAGTCTTCCCTAAAAAACAACACGCTTATTCCAGCCAGCTACTTACCACAACTCCGTGTCAATAAATAAAATAATTGCAAAACACACTTCGACAGCTAAAGTCGAACGACTGTCAATAAATCAGTGGCGGATTTATGTGCGAAACTCGTTAGAACTGAGATTGTCCACTTCACTTGCTATTATAACGTCTTCTCTTGGACAACCGCACGTTTGTCAACATTCATGTTTACTTTTGGAGGGGCAATACTTATTGGATACACTGTAAGATTACAAAAATATTTTGTTCAAAAGCGGAAGCACAATAATATGAGCGTGCAATGGCAGCGAGTTGGTCATGAATTTTTTCGCAGTTCACACGCAAGCACAGCAAATCTTCCGCGACAATGCCACGATGCGGTCCTTGGGGCAACATTCATCTTCATGGACGCACAAGAAGCGTTGCATGCGGCATGTGCTGCCACTATTTTCCAATTTATTACGTCAGACAAAACAAAAGTTTATGCTTAAGCTCGGTACTTGGTATGGCATAGTAAAAATAGCAGCATAACAAAAAGGCAACCAAGCAACAACAACCACATTGGCGTTCCAGCATTGGCAATGACTGCGTGGCCGTGGCAGCTTTGATTCGAACGCATAGGGAATTGTAGCAGCAGCAACGCTTGGCAAATTTACCACCTGCCAACCTAATATGTCGCCGCCACTTGCACGCTCATAAGTGCGGCAAATATGCTGCATGCAACAGCATAGTGGAGCTTTCCTAGAACATGTTATGCTTGTGCTGCGCTTCAAGCGTGGGCGCAAATTAACTAAATTGATTCAAACAATGCAGCAATAATACTCGTAAGCGAACTTTATACGGCAGTCCGCTCGGCTCACCGGCATAAGCACGAGCTCAGGCCCGTGTGGCATCAGCTGTTCACATTCGTGGTTTGGGGATTTATCGCAATTTTCTACTTCACAGTCATTGAATATTCTTCTACTGACATGCTCTTAGCGATGTTCGAATTTGATTTATGAAACAGTTAGTAACGGTGTTTATAGTTACAGCAATAATAGAGGGTTGATAGTGATTTCGGCTTCGTTTTGTTCGCATTTTCTTCATAATGGGAGCCCTTAACCTCTATACTCTATAGAATCCTTTGACACAAGTGATGACCCAGGCATAAGATCCAAAACTTCCTTACGTCATAAAGTGGAGAGAAGCAGAATCAGAGAAAGACATCCACTCCATTAGAAAAACCGGATGGAGAAGGTGCCGGCTACACTTGGAATCTCCAATTAGCGCCAAACAGCGAAAAGGAAGAACGACTGGCACGCTATTGTAAACCCGACTATAACGACGTAACTGGTGTCAATGCCAATAGATTAGAAAAATAATTATTATTTCGTGGTTGGTCTTTTTGAAAACTGTTACAGATTTTTACTCCGAAACAACGTTTGCAAAGAGTGCAAAATCGTTACCAAAATAATGGTTTGGTCGACATAACCGTTTAGAGTCGATAATTTGAGCAACCATAGTTTTTGCAGCACGTTTAATCAAGTATCGGAGTCTATCCGCAATCGCGCGCAACAATTAGAACTATGCCAATCCACTTTATGGAAGATTCTATGGAACTGTCTCGCTTTGCGGACTTAGAAAAACCAATTCATGCAAGAATTGAAAATGACCCTCAAACATATAGATAGTTCGGAGAATGAGACCACAACGAGAAGACCAGCGATCCCAATTTTTACAAGGCAATTTACTCCAGCAATGAAGCTCACTTTTGAGTATGATGAATGAACGATGAATGGGTACGTTAATAAACAAAAAAGTTTTCTAAACTTCACAAAAAGGTTCAATTGAGCTTATTGTGTGAAATATTAAAATCCAACGTCAATAAACTGTTTGGACCTTATCAGTTGGGCTTCAGATCAGGAAATTCAACAATTGACCAGATATTCACCATACGCCAAATTGGAAATGACCCGGGAAAAGAGACCACCTCTTCTTCGATTTCAAAGCTGCTTTTCACAGCATGAAAAGGAGCTGCCTTTATGTCGCGATGAATTTGATATCCCCGCAAAACTAATACGGCTGTGTAAATTGACCAATATCAAAAGCTTCGTCACGATCTGGAAGGACCTCTCCAAGTCGTTACAAACCAAACGAGGTCCGCAATATCTTGTTGGTTAGAAAACTCGTTACATTGGAAATAAGACGTAAAGGCAGCGAGACGCGGAAGAACTTTTCGAAGCCGGACGTATTTAGTAAAGTTTTTGGTAATAAGAGGAGGAAGCCGAGGTAGTTGAAAATAGAGAGGAAAAGCCCAAAAATTGATACGATCAGTTCAATTAAATCCGCTGTTACTGACAATCGAATGTACCTTTCTGAATTCGTCATTCATCTTTGGAGGAAGTGTTAATGGAAAGACCACCATAAGTTGCCATGTTCTCAAATTTACATTGAGGAAAATGAGGTGGAAACATCTCTTTGACACGGTGGTGGAGACTATCCAGCGTTCGCCAGATTTAGGTTTAAGCATCTTTGTTACCATGCTTTTTACGAACCCCGCGAATTGGATGGGATACACATTAGCCCTCTCCATAAATTTGTGACTTGCTCTATGCGTTTTATCGATATGCGGCTGTCTTTTTGAACCAGAAGTTCTGGGCTTAGCCACTGCCATAAGTCTCTAACGCTCGTGTGTTCACGAGGAATCAGCCTCTTTATCTAACATAACATAATATGAAACTTTAGAATACTTTTAATTAGCAATTATTAGCCATTTGGAAGCGCTATTAGGACCCCTTCTCTTTTAGACGCTGGACGGAGTTTCTCCTTCGATTAGGAGTTGAAATACATGCGGTGATTTCCGATCGGCGCGTAAAATAATAAGATTCGTAAGAAAAGAACTGTTTGACTTTAGTCAGAAGTCGGCAATATCCTGGTAGTACGTTCCCACTTAACCCGTATAAAATGGAAATCGCCCGTATTTATCACCAGACGGCCGCAAGCAGCCAGCTCCACTGTGACTGAACGACTCCTACATCTAAAAATGAATCTAACTGAGTCCACAGTGCCTTTTCACGAAAAAGAACTTTTTTCTCGGCTTCGAGTCGCTTCTTTAGCTAAGCTCAGCAGTCAACACATTTCAAACAAAGCAAAAATATTGAAACCAAGAAATATAATCTCCGTAGTGCGGGCAGCTAACAGACGAAACGTGTACGCCAATAAAATAAACAATTTTATTGTTGACTCATTTGAGAAATTGTCTCTGGAGTCATCTACCACGTTCTTGCTGGCATTGGCCATGACGATGGCAACCCTGCCACAGCAACAACATTACCACTGATGACTGCTGCGATGGAATATGAGAAAAAGAGCGAAGGCACAAATAAATACTTAACGTGTAAAAGTTGATTTGGAATGTAAAAGCGCTAGCACCAACAACAACAACAGTAGTGTAAGATGCCAGCAACAAGCGGCACAAGGCACACGTATCGAGTACTCGCACAAGCGAAAAGCAAACACGAATGGGCACAAACAAGCATTTTGAACCGAGACACACAGAGACTCGCACGGCTGACATTAATTTGTGCAATTGCATGGGCATGTCCTGGGCCACAACGGCCTCCACCTTGCTACGAGGCCGCTGCACTAGCTGCGCGACGAAGGAAGCAAGCACATTTCGCACCTTAGCGGTTCCCTGGAGATATGTGAGAGCAAAATAAAAACCGACTACAAAAAGTGTAGCCCCATAAAGAGCAAGAAAAAGGATGCGCTCATCTTCGGCGAGCCAACAACACACAGTCGTATATGTGGACGGACACATGATGCGACCATGAAGCGATTGAAATGTTCGGCGCTGCCACAAAACAAGAACGGGCCAGGAACGTGATGATAAAAAATGCATGAGTGCACTTTTTGAGTGTTGCCGCCGATGATGCCACAGTTGGCCGCAAAAATTTTCCAAAACAGAATGAAAGACAAAAACGCCACAAAGCGACGGTGATGTGTTGTTGCACGCAATACTGCCGCAAGATGCATTGCAGTGGAGGGCGGTATGTGCGGTTGTGTGTGTGGGTATTTATGCGCATGCTACAAGTATGTTTCCTTTTGCCGAGGTGAGTGCGTTCAATTTGCAGTTTTCCTCATTTTTCTGCTCACGTTCCTCGATTAAATTCTCATTTCGGTCATAATTTTGCCGTTTTTACGATTGTCAGGCATTAAATTGCTGTTGGCCACCAACTACTCACATTGCAACACTGCAACATACGCCAGCACATTCTCCACGCGCTCCACTCACTGTAAATCTATAAGTAGCAGCGCTGCGTTTAAGATGGAATGTGTGGTGGAAGTTCAGAGTGCAACATTTGAAGGTGAAGGCGAAGCAAATTATGGAAAGGAAATATGGCAGTAAAAAGAATACAAAATTTCAAATTTATTTGCCTAGGCCATTCAAAAGTGAAATAAATGTAACTACATACCATATGTTGGTTGCTCTCAAGACACGGATTCCATAAATCGTAAGGCAAATCTGAGTATATAAGGATGACGTCTTTCAAATATACCACGATCAAACTAGTTTCATCTCTCTCATCGCTTGAAATGATCACTCCAACAACCAAACAACAGCCTGTTCTAGTATATTACTCGATTTGAACGGATTTTGTCCAGCTAATGGCTATTATATCGGCGATCTAAGCTTGTTTGGTTTGGTAATAACTAAGCTGTACGATAGGTTACCTCATACTCGTTGGATATTGTTCAAAAGTCTCGACAAAATAGATCTATAACTTCGAGAAATCTCATAAAAAGAAGATTGCATGGATTAATATTTACAATCAGTGCATATCATCAAATGCAGGATGCACCAGATTTCGGTCGGTTCGGCGCCATTCGCAGCAACTCGACCTACGTATGGAACGACTTGGCACATTTTAACTCGAGATCTTAAATTGAAAGCGTACCAAACGCAGCTAGTGCAAGAACTGAAGCCGCTCGACCTTCCCAAACGGCATCGCTTCGCTCTATGGTCTCTTGGAAAGTTCAAAGAAGATCCGACGCTTTCGAGCCAAATTTTGTTCTGTGGTTAGGACCATTTCTGTATTTAGGACGAATAGCAACCAGAAGAAATTCAATATCTGCCATTTCATCCAAAAAAAAAACAACGATTTGTTATGGTTTGTGGTCCGATGTAGTCATCTGTCTATATTTTTTTTTAAATTATGCCGGTGAAAACGTAATCGTCAATGGCGGCCGATCTCGCGCCATTATAACCGACTATTTTATGCTTGAAATTGAAGCTCGTGATCTCGGCAACATTTGGTTTCAACTAGACGGCACCATTTCCCACACAACGCATCGATAAATGGATTTTTTGAGATAACACTTTGGTGAGTAGATAATTTCACGTTTTGGGCCGGTCGATTGGCCACCAAGATCGTGTGAAATCACACCGTTAGACTTTGGTCCTGTGTGGATAGGTAAAGTCTAAAATCTATGCGGATAATCCCGCTCGGATTCAGGCATTGGAGTAAACCATCGTGCTTGTCATTCGCCAGTTACCAGTCGAAAGGCTCGAATGAGTCATCGAAAATTTTACCCATAGTTGGACCAAAGAATGTTCTTTCGAATAATAATAAATATTCCTCATTAAATTTGAATTTTCTATATTTTTCTTTAAAAAGTAGGGAACCTCGAAATGGTTAACCATTGAGTAAAATTTTAAATTAAGAATTATACTAAACACGCAAAAAAAGAAATTAATAATAATTTAAAAATATTTCAATCATATTGGAACGTTATGTTCCAGCATAGGTATACAGTATAGTACGCCTGTATTACAATTTGTCTAAAAAAAATTCCCCGATGGTGGTTTACATATATGTTGTTGAGTTGTTCTTCATTTATTGTATTTCTAATATTATATCTCGCCAAGCGCACGAAGTGAATTTCAATTAAAGTTTTCTTGTATAAAAATAATGAGATAAACAATGGGGGAAGTCACCGCACTTATCGATTTTATTTGAATGGTAGCACTCGTTTTTGCTGGTTAAATAAAACTATTGTATCATTCAATATAGGTATCACTCTCAGCTTATCTGCTTTTTTCCTCTTTTTCAAAACGATTCCAGTAAAAACTGTGCCTTTTCGTAATTCACCCAAGTCATAATGCGGAAATTTCAAGTCGTTTTAAAAATAACGAAGCCACCCGTATAATAACAATGCGCTCAGAAAAACGTGGTAAGCCCAAGTTATGCTAATTTGCTTTGTATACGTGTGCAAATGCATTGGTCGATCGTTCCCAACTCTAGAGTAACTATTATGGAATAATTTTATTCTTCTTTATTGGTGTAAACACCGCTTACGTATTTATAGACGAGTTTACAACAGCGCGCCAGTTGTTTTTCCTTTTCGCTGTTGGGTCCCAATTAGAGATTTCAAGTGTAGCCAGGTCCTTCTCCACCTAGTCTTTCCAACTGAGTATAGGTCTTCCTATTCCTTTGCTTCCGCCGCCCAGTACTGCGTCGAATACTTTCAGAGCTCGTGTGGCCATAAGGACGACATGACCTAGCCAGTGAGGTCGATTTCTCTTAGTTCACTGAACTATGTCAATGTCGTCGTACATCTCATACTGTCATCGCTCCATCGAATGCGAAATTCGTCGTAGCCAACGCGCAAAGGACCATAAATCTGTCGCAGATCCTTTTTCTCGAAAACTCACAACGTTGACTCATCAGATGTTGTCATCGTCCATGCCTCTGCGTCACATAGCAGGATGGGAATAATAAGTAGCTGATAGAGTTTTGTTTGTCTCGTCGAGATAGGACTTTACTTCTCATTTGACTACTCAGTGAGAAGTAGCACCTTATGGGAAGAGCTATTCTGCGTTGGATTTCGAGGCTGACGTTCTTGTGGTGGTAATGCTGGTTCCAAGTAGACGAAATTATCTACGACTCCGGAATATGTTTATACTCTAATTAAATAAATAATGTTAAGGGTGTAATCCGAAACAAACGGAACTGATTCTTGTATAGAGTTTTAAAGGAATGACAAGTGCCTTACCAAATAATAAGAATATCTTTTTCAATGAAACACGTGAAAATTCTTTTAAGTATAGCTTGTTTATTTAGACATCTGTCAGCAATAACACGTCTTAACAATGGCTTATCACCCAAATGCGAAAATTTTGTTTATTAACGTAACCGAAAGGGTCCATTATCCGATTGATACATGGCTTGCATTTGTTTGGTCGTTAGAATAAACGAGGTGGGTACCGACTGTACCGAAGATTGGATTAGCAAACGTCGTCCCAGAATAAGTAAGTTCATTATGAAATGGCAAACCAAACTGACTTATACAAGTATGTTGTACCCTATATCTCGACGGACGGAGTTAAGGGACACAATAAAACTCCTCCATTTATTTCGGTCTTATGCCAGCCTCTTCATCTTACTTCAACTTTTTCCAACCTTAAATATTTTGATGTCCAAGTTCCTTCTCCAGGTTAGAGCCTGTCGGCATTTTCCGATTTTAAAACATATCAACTTCGAAAAAAGTATTACCGTTGCTAAAGACTGAGGAACAGACTAAATAATCAAGTTTGAGCCATTTGAAGATCTTGACTCTATATTGTTTTCGACGAAAAACTTTCTTTTTATCTGGGCTCGTGGTTCCGTTTCGTATATCTAACATAAAATACATTGAGCATAGAAGGTAAATACGAGTATTATGACAAAAAAAAACTCCTGGAAATTCTAATTAAATTCCCCAGGTAAATGATATTTCAAACAATTTAGATATTTAAAGTGGATAAAAATATCGAACCAACAATTTTGTATTTCTTTCCTAATTTTGAGGGCGGAATCGTTGTGAATGTTGGAAAAGGCTTACGTTGATTCAGTTTTATTAAAAACATAATTCTACGAGTGGTATAGAGCCTTCAAAGATAGTCAAGAGATCGTTGAAGACATGCCTCGTTCTGGACAACCTTCGACTTTCTCAACTGTTGAAAATATTAAAAAAAGTGAAGTAGATGATGCTTGAAAACCGTCAAGCAAATGCTAGAAAGATAATAAGAGAGCTCGACATTTCTCGGCAGTCCGTTCAAATGATTTGGTGAATATTTTGGGTATGAAATGCGTTCATGCTCGACTTGTCTCGTAAAGCTGATTTTTTTCAAAAGGAAGGCCGTAAACAGGTCTCTTTGGGCATGCTTGATCATGCGAATTCAGATTCCATAGTCATCGAGATCATTATAACTGCCGATGAGGAATGGTCAACATGGAAAAAACAAGCCGAAACCAAAAAAACCACGTCAAAATAGCTCAAAAGCCAAGGTGCTCATTGCTTCTTTCGATATTCGTGGTTTGGTATATCATGAATTTGTTTTGGAGGGACAGATGATAAATAAGAATTTCTATTTGGCCGTATTGAGGTGTTTCCGTGAGAAGATCCGTCGAAAACGCTTGGAATCGTAGAAATACAATTAATGGATTTTACACGAAGATATTGTACCACGAGCCACGATTGTGACCAAATTTAAAGCCAAAAACGCAATGAATACCATCGATCAACCACCTTATGCTCCAGATTTGGCTCCGTATGATTCTGAAATTGCCGCTTCCTGAAACCTGTTTTCAGTTGATCGAAGAGGTAAAACAAAGTACGCTGAAAGAGGCATATGATCACCGCGACTACGTCGTATGAAGGTCGGTCCAAATGTTGCACCAATGTTCCAACGTAGAATGTTGTGTTCATAGTGCCCAATACTTACTAGCTGACTAATCAGCGATTGACTTGACTTAGTTCCCACAAACAAAAGAACTAGTCCAACAGAGTCTAATCATAATACCTATGTCAACGAGTATTCGTTTTTTCCTGAATTGACAGATTCATTACCTCTAACAAAAAAACACTGTATATGTACATTGGGTACTTATTTACCTTTTCGTGATTTCCCATAAACCATACTTACTTGATGAACCTGAGCTCTAACTAATTTGACGTCATCGATTTTTTCTCGCTATTCGCAAATGCAAATAGACCTCAATTAACTGGTATTTCACCAATGTGCGTATGCAACGTGACGCATGCGTCGTCACTCTGCCAACAGGTGCTAAAAATAAGTAAACACACCGCTTCACCGCTTGAACCGCGGCATCATAGAGTGCGTGAAGCGTGCCGAGCGGCACTGAGCGCCTACACACATACATCATTATGAATGATGGCGCAAAAAAAATACGCAGAAATATTTTTATTTTTTACACCATCAACAATTTGTTTGTTTGCATGGGAATTACCCGCAACAATTGCAACTAAACTACAAACAGACAATTGTTCAAGAGCAAAGAGAAAGCCAGTAGGCGTTGTGCGACGCGAAGCCGACGCAAGAGAGAGCAATTATGCGACCAACTCGCTAATGGAGAGATAGTAGGAGAGTAGCTTTAACCGCTTACTCGTTATATGCTGTTGACGATCGTTGCTGGCAACACACACAAACATACACACTTATGCGCGTAGTTGTTGCCAATAGCTGCGGTTGTGTTGGTGGTAATGTTGGCTTTGGCTGAATTCGCTGGCTGCCGGCGACCACGCTAGGCGCTACACAGCGCAGGCTCATATAAAATCGCGTAGCATAACCGCAACGAGTTCAGTTTGACTGCAAACATCAACCATAAAGTGACTTAGCGAGGTAACCAAAAACAAATTTAAAGTTTCTAAAAAAGCAACAAATTTGAAAAAAATACTTTTTGAGTGAAAATTTTCTAAAAACGAAAGAAGAAGTGAAAATCATTTAATTACTTTTGAAATAAAGACTTTGAAAGTGAAAAAAATCTACAACAATGCAACACGAAAGTGCCAACAACAAACGCTTGATTATGCTGCGCTACGCCTTCAGCTTTGCCTGTTTACTCTCACTGCTACTGCTGCTCACCAGCTATACACCCACCGTGGAGGCGCGTCCCATGGACCTGTACGACGATGTCGGCGATTTCTTCGATGCCGTCTCGCTGGACGATGTGCCCGTCTCAGGGCGCACAGCACCGGAAACCTTCTGCCGCATGCCGATACGCAAGGGCGTCTGCCGCGCGCTCATACCACGCTTCAGCTACGATCCCAGCCGCAAAACTTGTGTGGAGTTCAAATTCGGTGGCTGCGACGGCAACGAGAACAACTTCTCCAGCTATGAGGCGTGCATGGCCACGTGTGAGGGCATGTAAATCTCTCTCGGTGTGTGTCTGTGTATAAGCGCCGCTTAAGTGTAGAAATGTTCCTCATACGCCCTGAAATTGCCAATTGCAGGCTCCAAGCATCACATCCCAACGCATCATCATCTTTAATAACGGTTATTTGCATATTTGACCAGCTAACGGTCAAACAATAAGTTTATGGCGCTTCCATTAAACGTGTTCATGGCATTTATTTACATACTTTTAGTTGTTAGTGTATTTTATTTTTGTAATTTTATGCATACAAACGCAACTTCAATGCACCTACGCACATTTTCCATTGGCTTCCAAGTGAAATTTCATTTAATTTCAATGTTTGTGATAAATTTTATTATTTTTTTTTTTTTCAAAGTGAAAGCCGTAGAAATTCTTAGTTTATTTTCATATTGCTTTATCTTTTTAAGAAATCCTCTTAAAAATTATATAATAGCACTCAAATTATTTATTGTATTTCTTATATGTATATGTATTCTAAAATATTATATTTTGTAATATTTAAAATTTTATATACACGATTTTATACAAAAACAACACAAAAATTAATAAAATATATATTTTTAAAAAATATAAATATTATAAGTAATTACTTTCTTTATAAAGGCTCGCGGCTGTAGAAATCCTTCCAAGAAATCCTTCT
Source organism: Bactrocera dorsalis (assembly GCF_023373825.1). NCBI lineage: Eukaryota > Metazoa > Arthropoda > Insecta > Diptera > Tephritidae > Bactrocera > Bactrocera dorsalis. Next base: position 73,836,904 of record NC_064305.1, read on the forward strand.
AAAGGCTTAAAGCGTTCAATAACAGCTAAAAAAATATTGAAAAATACTGGGTATATATACTAGTGCAACTTTGACACGAATGAATTTTCACTATTTACTCAAATATAATTATTTAATTCCTCACCGTTTTATGTAGTGATCATTATCGTTTTTGATTTTCGTTCTTTGTAAAGTAGCATGTAAACAAAAGACTTAAGCAACAAACTAAACCATATATAAGAAACTCCGATTGCAGTAAACATAACGGAATCAAGTTTACTGCTATAATATATAATTTCTTTAAAATGATGTCTCAATAGATAAATTGCCATTATTTGCAAAATTTCCAGAATGTCTTAGTGTGACTTCATACAAATTGGTGGGTAAATGATCTCAAGATAAACAAAAAAAAGCAATAACTTCGGCTGCACCCTTAACAGGCTCGTATTTTATAACAAAAGTGATGGCATGCATATTAGCCTCTGCCAAATTTCTTGAAGATACCTCATCAAATAAAAAAGTTGTCTATACAAGCACTTGACTCTGATCGTTCAGTTTGTTTGGCAGCTATAACTTATGCTATAGTGGTCCGATAACGATAGTTCCGACGAAGCTTTTTTTTTTTAATTCCATTATATTCAGTAATGTAGAATCTGAATAATTATAAAAAGCAATAACTAAATCCCATAAAAACCATAATGACGATGAAATGTTCAATTAGTTAAGTTAACAGGTACCCTAATATTGTAGAACCCAGTTTTTATGGTCACATTGAGCAGAGAATATATTTTCTTTCAACAAACTCCAAAGCTGAACAGTGATAATTTTAAATTCTATCTGATTCTTTTACTCTCCGTATACAAATCTAAAGTCAAACAATGTATTCGGATAAACTTTGCATAAATAGTAACTTTGTGGGGTGTGGATACTGAATACGTAGACCGTAGTTCCTATTCCCAACGCCTTACCGCAAAAGTTGGTGAACCTTTCAGATATACTATTGAAATTCTAAAAAAAAAATCCCGGCTTTGATCCTTGAAAGCTGTGACAGTATACACCGAACTAAGCTTTTTCTTCTGTGGCACTGAAGTCCACTTATTCGACACCTAGTTTTCGTTCGATTTGGCCAATTTTTAGCCATAAAGTGGAATATTCTACGGGTATTATTCGTGCAAAATTTTATCCCGTTATATTTGCTTCTTGATTTGTACACTCGAAAGGAAAGAAACAGATGGAATTTAAAATTGTGTTATATGGGTAGTAGGCGTGTCTGTAGTCCGATTTCTCCCACAACACCACTCACACTGTCGATAAAGGTTCCCATATTATTTGCGCAAGGTCAATTTGGTTATTGTAGCTAAAGTGATTTAGGAGATATGTACATTAAACCTGTTTGGGGGCCGGGCCATGCTGGCTTTTTAAAACCACGGAAGTCGGTTACTACTGTGATCCCTTGTACCAGATTAGAGTTTTATATCTTAATTTAGTGCTAAGTTAAGACACTTTAAAGGGTTTTCAGTTATTGGCGTTTTGTGGGCGTGGCAGTGGTCCAATTACAACCATCTACGAACTTGGACCTTTTTATACAAGGAACGCGCATACCAAGTTTCGTCAAGATATCTCACTTTCACTCAAGTTACAGCTTGCGCGAACGGACAGACAGACAGTCTACGACGGACATTATACATATACATAATATATAATCTATCTATTTCGCTTAGTTTTAGGTGAAACATGCAACCGTTAGGTGAGCAAAATTATTAAAAGCAGTAGAAACATGTTACAAGAGTATAAAAGTAAATAATACCGAACAAGATCTCTACAAAGACATCTTTCATTTCCACACAGGTAAAGTTTATCGCCAAACCGTAGATGGTTGTTACTCTAACTGACCATATACTATACATATGTACATACGTATCTGCTGATCAGCCAGGAATCGTAAACAATCCAAGCGGCGTTTTCATTTTTGTGATTAGTGAGCAACAATTTGAAAAGTCTAGTGTCTCTCCAGTCTAGGACAAACTGTCTCTTTTTCTACATTTTAAACTTCACAAATAACTGATATTGCTTAATATATGACAAACAAAAGTTGTTTTCGTATTAAATTAGGAAATAAATAGTTATGTACTTCCTACACTTCGGTAAACAACGGTTTCGCAAACTTATCGCGAAGATTCCACAAAATTCAATATTAGCGATATTTGACGAGAAAAAATTTGAAAAATACAAGAAAAATGTAAGACAACTAGTTATGCTTCATATACATATGTACATACACAAATAAATAGACAAATATGCTAATTTCCATATGAGTATAATGGGTGGCAATTTATAAAGTGTCGCGCGTTCGAGAAAGCAATAACAAACACATCATAAATAAACATAATTAGCACAGATTTATTAATGACAAATTGAAGGCACGCATACAGACATACACGCATACATTTGCAAATGCAAATGCATAATTATGCATGAATAAGACATTTTTTTGCAAAAATAGCACAGAAATAACTCGAATTTTTAAAAATATGTGTAGATATGTATGTATGATATATATAGGTATATATATGTATATATACATATGTACATATATGTATGTATATGTATGTAAGTATCTTGCGAGTAGACGAAGGTGTCTGGTCCGCCTGCCTGGCTGCTTTGTTCGAAGTTGGGTCTAGGCGAACCACAAGCCAAGTGATGACGTGAGTCTGCGAAGGCGTCAACAAATAGCAAAGAGGGCCAAACTTTTGCGCATGAATACATTTTCTCCACATTTACATATGTATATGTCAGGCTATTTGCGTATATTAAGAGCCCAGTTTTGCAAATATGCTGGCGGTAGAGAGAAAAAAAACGAATTAATTTCAAACAATCAACCCACAAAGCATCACACCAAAGCAACAACATAATAGCGCAGCAACAACATAATGACGAGCCAACAACAAAACAATCGAAAAACGGTGTCAATTTGTAGCTAACGCTTATCTGTAAGCCGCACGTAAACAAAACACATACACGCACAAACTAACGCATGTAAATATACATGTTTGTATGCATATGTGTGTTTGTGGCTTTCTGGCATCAGCCACGACTCCAATGGATGCTCCGCTTGTGCGTGACATTAGCAGCGATTCAGCGCGTCGATGGCGATACAAAAGCTATCATAAATTGCCATTTAACATCGCCAACAAACAATTAACTTGATCGATGCCACTCTGCGCACACATACACACGCACGCGCGCGCTCAATGAAATCAGGCTAATTTTGTAATGGCGCACAGCATGCAAATTTCGGCATTCACTTTTTATCTCTTTTGATAAAAAACTATACCTTTTTACACAAATTAATACATATGTATATGTGTGTATGTGTGTATGTTTGATGTTTAATTTGAAAATGCCCATAATTTATTTAATTCGCAGAAAATTGTAGAAAAATACGTGAAACGTATGTCAGCGGGTGATAGGGTCAATGACCGATATTTCACAAAGTTGAAAGCGAAATTGCTAGCAGCAGCCTGTATGTGCTTATAGTTGTTGCTGGAGATTTATTGAAGCTTCCAATAGAGAGAATTAATAGTTTTTTTAATTTGCTATGCTTATTAACTCTGTGGCTACTAGTACTTTAATGCCCATATCATGCTTGATTTCAATTCTGTAAAATATCATCGGAAAAACATCCAAATTATAAATAGTAATTTCGAGGTTAATTTCTTCTTTATTGGCGTAGACACCGCTTATGCGGTTATAGCCGAGTTTACAACACCGCTCCAGTCGCTCTTCCTTCTCGCTGTTTGGCACCAATTGGATATTCCAAGTTCAACTAGGTTCTTCTCCACCTGGTCTTTCTAACGGAGTGGGATCTTCCTCTTCCTCTGCTTCCCCCGGCGAGTACTGCATTGCAATCCTTCAAAGTTGGACTGCTGTCCTCCTTTCGAATAACATGTCCTAGCCAGTGCAGTCGCTGTCTCTTAATTCACTGAGCTATGTCAATGTCGTCGTATAACTCGTACAGCTCATCGTTCCATCGAATGCGAATTTGCCGTGGCCAACGCGCAAAGGACCATAAATCTTTCGCAGAACCTTTCTCTCGAAAACTCCTAAGATCGACTCATTAGATGTTGTCATCGTCCGTGCCTCTGCACCATATAGTAGGACGGGAATAATGAGCGACTTATAGACTTTGGTTATTATTCGTCGAGAGAGGACTTTACTTCTCAATTACATACTCAGTTCGAAGCAGCGACTGCGGAAAGAGCTATTCTGCGTTGGATTTCGAATTTTGTTGTTGTAGTAAATGCTGGTTTCAAGATAGACCGGCAAATTATCTACGACTTCGAAGTTAAGAATGTCCACAGTGATGTGAGAACCAAGTCGCGAGTGCAAAGACTGTTTTTTATGACCCGAGATATTTCCTTCGTCCATAACCAGACGCATACACTTCACTTCCTTAACCAGTCTGGAGAAAGCAGAACTAACGCCGCGGATGTTGAGGCCGATGATATCAATATAATCGGCGCACGCCAGCAGTTGTACACTCTTGTAGAAGATTGTACCTTCCTCTTCATGGGCACTGGAACGTCCACGCCACCATCATCGATTGTGTAATCGGTATCAACATCTCCTGGTGTTATGTTTTCACTGCCATTAAGCAGGCTGGAGAAATGTTCTCTCTGTAATTTCAGTATGCTCTAGGCATCATCTCTGGGGGTTCTACAAGAGTATGCCAAGACCGTTAGTCGCCGTATCCTTTCGTAGAACTTTCAAGTCCCCCCTTGTCGGCCAGCTTATCAAGCTATTTTCTATAAAAAATATTCAAAATATGGAGTTCAAAGACTTATGACTGGTATGGTGCGCGTAATGGTTTAGGCTTTTATTCTCAGTTCTAACTTTGACATACGATTTCTCTTCCGAAGATCTAGATTCTATTTTATAGGTAAACTTTTATTATCGCCTTCAAAATAGCCTCCAGAACCAATAAGCAACCATTAGCTAAACTATCCATCTTAGCTGAGGTGGCCTGCGACGTCTTCAAAGAATTTTGGTTTATGAGGTTTTGGCTCATTTTTAAGCCCCTTTTACTGTTTGTTGGGCACTACTCGTCACCATTAATGATGCGTTTGATTAATGTGGGGTATTCAGCTACGTTGGCAGGCATCTCTTCTGCGACCCCTACTTCACGTCGTTTTGCAAAAAAAAAATTATAATAAGGACTTTTGGGTCGCGTCTAGTAATGATACGCTTCTTACTCTATCATTTAACCGAATTTATTGAGTTGTTCCATAAGAAATTTTGGAATCCTCTGCTATCTCTCTGATTCTCTGATGCCAACGCGACGATTATCAAGCAATGTCTCTTTAAGTTTTTCAATACAGAGGTGAATAGGTTCAGATAAGGAACATTTTATTTAACTTCACGACCTTCACTGAATACTTTAGGCCACTAGAATACTTATGTTCGTGATAAAGTAGACTATCCAAAACCTTTTTGCGACATTTTCAATGATTCAATTGCTTTCAGTGATAAAAGTGGATAAGCTTTTCCAGTTTGAAACAAAAAGCTATCAAAAACACACTAATTGACATAAAGCGATGAAACAAAATGGCCAAAAGAAATAATGTATCTATCGGTTTCCACATGCAGTTCAAATGGTCAGTCCTACTAAATACTTCTTAAGAATTGAATTATTGATCATGCAGAGAGTATTTTTCAATATTTGTGCTTCGACGCTTCTTCAATTTGGTTTGACTTTTCCAACCGCCCGTGTACGAGTATAGCACGGCAAATCGATTGTCCATCAAAAGTGTCACATTTGTTGCGCTGAGAAAAACCACCGATTGAAGCCTTCGGCGATGTCATTCCACCCACCCACAGGTTGTTGAAAGTTTAAAGACCTCTGGCACAAATTTTCTATTGTTTACTTAATAGTGCAATAAGTTGCTATAAATAAATACGCATACATATGTATGTACATATGCAAAATGCAATTAGAGTGCAATGGCTTTAACCCGCATTTACACAGACTCAAAACACACACACATACATGCGTACAATTGTTTAAAAGTTGTTTGTTTTCAAATTGAACGCATTTGCATTTTACTTAGGAAATTCATACTCACACGTACATATTTACCTAAGCACTAGAGTACCTGAGTAATGTCCACTGTACCACCAAGATACGTTTGTGTGTATGTGTGCATGGGTAAGAGTGCAGTGGGCATGCAGCCAGATTGGTGCACTCACTTCGCGTTAATTATCGAGTATACTGATAAACCAAGTGTTTGTATGTATTTACTCACCGCTCAAAGACAAAGTCTACAAGAGCTTAAAGCAACAACAAAAATGGCAAAAATGTTGCGGCTGTCAACAACAATGCCAAGCGAAGAAATTACTAGAAAAATATCATGCTTCACACTCGATGAATTAGTTGACTCGTTCATAAAGGTAAATATCGGTATATATGTACATACATATGTACGCAAGTAACGTTTTGTGAACTTTTTGCTTTTTCCACGAATTTTTTCACATGAAGACACTTGTCTGTTTACTAACCATTGGCATATCCACCTGAAGCATTGTAGTATTTGAAGTCTTAAAGATGATTTTGCCGACAGTCGATTCAATAAATACCTATATTCCTATATATACAAACAAAAACAATTATACATACATATATGTATACAAATAATTTTTGAATGAAAGAATCTCGAACCTTGGGCGCTAATATAACCACGTCAACACCGTAGACGTCATCAGCGTCGCTCATAAATAGTCGCATATTTTCATAAATATTGCAATTTTCACATACAAATAAAAAATATTGCCTCAGCAACAGCATACAAAAATTTTTTTGAAGCAGACTAAAGATTATTTTGCATAAAATCGTGCAATAGTTAAGAGAAACCAAACTATACCAACACCAAAAATAGCGACACAGTGAAGCCTGGTTGAATGTATATCACCGTGGATGACAATACAGTTATGGTTATAACAGGCCAATTGATAAGTCCCTGGCCTACCGAAATAAAACGAAGTATTTTGACAAAAAAATTTTTTTTTTTTTTATTCAACATAGTTCTCTCGAGGGTGATACATTGATTACAGCGACCCACCAACTGTTTAATACAATTTTTGTAGTACGATTTATACTTTGCTTCAAATAGGTCTTAGTTTCGGCGATAACTAGTTGATTCGACGAAAAACTCTTTCCAATAAACTCTCTTTGGAGATCTGAGAGCTGGAAATAATCACTGGGGTTCAGATCTGGAGAAACGGTGGATGCGGAAGCAATTCGAAGCCCAATTCAAGGATCGTTTGCCATCGTTTTCACTGACTTATGAAACGGTCCAGTTGGCTTGGTGAAACAGCACTTTCCTTTTCTCCAAATTCAGCCAATTTTCAGAGACTTCGATCTTCAAACTATCCAATAACGCTATGAAATAGTCGCTGTTGATGATCCTTGCTTTTTCCAGGTAGTCACCAAAAATTATTCCATACACATTCTAAAATACAGACGCCATAATATTACCAGCCGGTTCCTCCTGTGCACTCCTCTCGGATGACTGTCGATTTGATTTCGGTGTGAAATGGTGGAGCCATGTTTCATAAATTTTCGTATATCGACATAAACACTCGGGTTTATGACGCTTGGACATCTGCAAACCTTGTTCCGATCATAAACTCATCGTTATTTTTTTCAAAAGTGAACTCGCGCGGAGCCCACTTTGCACAGAGTTTTCTCATACCTAAATATTAGTGAATGATATGGTTCACACAGTTCAGTTGAGCGCCTGCTATCTCGAAAAACTACACTTCCCGGCTATCCAAAATTATTTCGTGGACTGTTTTGATTCTTCGGTAACAACCTCTTTTGGACGTCCACTACGTTCACCGTCTTCGATGCTCATTTCACCACATCTAAACTTAGCATACCAATTCTTAATGGTTGATTTTAATGGGGCAGTGTCCCGACTCGTCATCAAGCTAAAGTTTTGCTTCAATTGTACTCTTTCTTTTCAAAATGCGATGCGCTTGCAGAAGCCGAGACGCTGAACTTAATTTTCGACGGTTTTCAAGCATAAATTGGTCAATAATGCTACAATTTCACGTTCAATATTCGTGCGAAGTACATATCGTAGTTAATTTCGTGAGATAACACGCTAACTAAACTTGGTTTTCAATCAATCGATTGTGACATTCGCTGTGTGGCTTATGACGCCGTCCTGTTGGAACCACATATTATCCAAGTCAATATCATCCAATTCGGGCCAAAAATATTCGGTTATCATTGAGCGGTAGTGATTCCCATTCACAGTACGGTCCAAACCGTATTTTTTTCGGGATGCAATGGTGACTCATGGAGTACGTGAACGTTTTGACTGATTTGGGGTTTCCTCAATTTTCTCATCGCTAGCGGTAGCAATATTCTCGACATTACGGGCACTTCTTTGCCTCACTGGCACGGGAACATTTATACAGTAAAACCGGTAAGTGCCCCCGCTTGCATAACCAATATTCTTGATCAAACTTACAAACTTCCAAGCAAATTTAATATACCCTATTAAGGGTATAAAGAGGTTAAATACTCCTCACAGTTACATTTTTCATTTATACAAATAACATTCTTTCTGGTAACGCTGGGTTATTCTTCCACCAACCGGGAATGGAGCATGCCCTACCCTCGGGTAATTTAATTTCTTGAAGCTGGGCTATCGCTTTCTCTAGCGATCGTTAGAACAATCTTGCATTGTTTTAGACTTCCTGGTAGTTAAATTATTGCTCATTCAACATGAATTTAATCAGCAATGTATTGGGAGTCCGATTTCTTTATCGTTAACTTATGGCTTGTGCCACACGGAGCATAATCTAGATGTATCACACTTGCGTTTATCCAACCATCGCTATCATAGCTACGAGTATACCACAGAAATGAGGGGAAATACATAACACCATAGATATTACATTGTAGTACTTTGTTATTTACCTACAAACAGATCACACCAATGAATACCGAGTAAAATACAAGCCAAAGGGCCATTGACCTCTTGTTGAACCAACGTCGATCGCACTCTCCTTTCCTTTGTTGCGGTTTCGAAGAGTGCAAATAAATTAAAAATTACATTATATGTATGTATGTATGTATGTACTAAACCAATAATGTGTGTAATAAAAAATGAGAAATGGCAATTATGCGCATGAGCAACGCTTTTTGCATGTCAACAATGAGCTACAGCAACAAAGCAAATTTGACACGTTCACTGCACATTATTCAAGTTGCATCAACGACCGCCACTATTTTTTTATGCGGAAAAATAAATAAAATAAAAGGAAATATACATAAGCAACTGTACGCGACGCAGAGGAAAATTTTGCTAACGAAAAGTTAGTGATGATGAGGGAAAAACCGAATACTCTTCTACTCTATTGACTTTATTTAATAAATATTAGTTTCAAAGCTGTGGAAACCTTCCAAAACTTTAGGTAATTAGTTAAGAGATATTTAACTAGAGTAACTAGAGACAAATTCGTCGACACTCTTCGGCCTTAATACAAGCTGAATATCAACTCCTCTACGACGACCATCGTCCCGTTTACGAGGACGGTAAGTCCCTACCCGGCCTCAGGAACCTAACCTTTGGGGGCAGAGAGTTTTCCGAGCATTTTTCAAGCAGACGCCTTTGCCATAAGTCGGGGGGTAGAGATAAGCCTTCAACGCATCTATCGCAAAAAAGGTATAACCATACTTAGCAACAGTCAAGCGGCACTTAAAGCAATCTTCGCCTTTGGGATCAAATCGCTATTGGTGCAAGAGTGTAAAGAACGGCTGAAAGCCGAGCTTTTCTGGTTGCCCGGTCCCAAAGGTACATATAGCCGGGAATGAACTGGCTGATGAGCTCGCCAGCTTCGCAGCATCCACTAACATGGTAGGACCTGAACTCTTCATCGCGGTGGGTAAAGTAGCAGCTCTGCAAGGAAGTAGGAAAAGGCAGGCAACAACTCCAAGGCATGCACCATTCCAAATTGCTAATGGAGGGTTATAACCTCAGTTAAATGCGTTATCAACCTCCCTAGAGACAAACTCAGGATGCTTGTCGTATTCTATACTGCCTACTGTAAGCTGAAGAAGCACTTATACTTACATACGAGGTTTGACAATTAAGTAATGAGACTGATTTTATTGCGGCGCTTGTGGTAAACCTGTGAACTTGAAATTCCCTTTTTCTTTTTCCGGCATCCCTTCCCTCATTGATATATGTACCATCGCTCCAACGTGTTTAGTTCGCCTGCTGCGTCAGGTTGAGTAGACTTGTGTTTGTAATGCTCGTCACGAAAATGGAAAAACGAAATCAAGAGCAACGCGTCGCGATAAAATTTTGCGCCAGATTGGGCGAAACAGCTTCGGAAACGTACGCTAAAATTGTAAGAGTGTATGGTGATAGTGCTCTTAGTTGTGCCCAGGTGTCAATGGCTGTCTCCGCGCCACCCACCTGAAAAAAGCTCGCATGAGCAAGTCGAAGGTGAAAACGATAATTATTGCCTTTTTTGATAGCCGTGGAATCGTCCACAAAGAATTCGTTCCACCGGGGAAAACTGTGAATCAAGCTTACTATTGTCAAGTACTCGAAAGATTGCGAAAGCGAGTCAACAGGGTGCGCCCACATTGCTCGTAACACCGCCCTCAGTGTCAGCGTGTCCCAGTATTTGGCCTTTAAAGGGATCGCCGTGTTGCAACAGCCGCCTTATTCGCCCTACATGTCATCCTGTGACTTTTTTTTTTGTTTCCTAAAACAAAATCAGTGGTCATGGGAACCCATTTGAGTCGATTACGGCGGCCGTGACGAGGGTACTCGCGGACATCCCAGTCGAAGCGTTCCAGAAATGTTACGAAGCATGGAAAACGCGCTGGAATCGCTACCCAAGGGAACTACTTTGAAGGGGATGGCAGAGTTGTAGAATAATTTTCAAATATACGGATTTTATCGAGTCAGTCGCATTACTCAATTGTCATACTTTGTATGACATAGGCCTAGGCTTCTTGTGCGAATTTGTATCAAGTTCTGCAACAGAGTTCCTGAAGCACCTGAACACCTGCTAATTGACTGCATGGCAATCCGCAGACGCAGGATAAAGGTCTTTGGATCCATATTTCCAAATCCATAGGCAATATGATGAGGCTAGGTGGAGGGCACATTAGACTTAAGTTCGCGGTGCATCCGTTCGTACTCCTTTCGAAAAGAAGCCGGTGACATCGTTCCAGGCAATGGAGAGCGGTATAGATCGATAATAACCAACTTCCTTTGGCCGCAATTGGAAGAAGTTGATTTCGATGACATCTGGTTCCAACAAGACGGGGCTACGTGCCACACAGCACGTGCATCAACTGAAGTTTTGCGAGAAATGTTTCGAGTTTCGATTATTTTAAGAAATTGTGACATTGAATGGCCTCCAAGAAGTTCTGTTTTAACACCATTCGACTATTTCATGTAGGATTATTGTAAGGCATTAGATTGATTAGGATTTTCTGCAATTCAATATACCCTAATAGAGATTTTCGACTTAACAGCTATCTTTAAACGATTTAGGTTGGCGAACAGTTGCATGATTGCTTTTTTAGTTATTCCCACTATCTTATCAATCAACACTCGTATTAGTAAAGGCAAAATATTTTATGAGCAAAACGAACTACACTATCTGGCAATATTACTATCAGGTTTTCATGTTATCTTTTTGTACAACAAACATGTAAGGTGGAGCTATTGAATTGCGAGACCACTGTAGCTACTGATAACAAGCTAACATTTGCTGAAACATTTGATAAAGTTGTCTACAATTTGTATCAATTTGATTGCAGCTAAGGGTACAAATACAATATAAATGAGTCATCGTAGTTTGTTATCTGATAGTTAACTACAGAAACCACATCCCGAGACCAAATCGCTTGGCTAAGAATGACTTCAACAACTTTTCGTATTTATTCACCTCTTCTTAAGCTTGTAAATAATATAATTGGAGCTTTTCACCACGTTATCGTGTTAGGAAAAGGACTTTGCTTCAAAAGCTTCACAAGCTTCTTTACATCAATGGTTTGAGCTTAGGGTTCTAAAAACACTGACCCTTGTTGACTGGGAGAATGTATTTTTTATATACATACATAGGTATTAAATAATATGTACATGTTTGTGTGAAAAAGGAACTTAAAGTCTTAAAAAGCTCTCCCAATAATCTAATGTTGTTGAAAACAATGAAGCCTCAGACACTTCTTAAGCTTTTAACATACTTGCAACATTTTACTTAGGGTATAATAATTTTATACATAAAAGAGGTGATGGTGAGAGCATAATATAATCAAAATGGATGAGAAGTGATATACATATGTACATTATGTCCAAGTGTACCGATTTTAAGGACGAAACAACTGACGCAGAACATAATTTAAGGTCCCTTAAATGCTTTGTTTCAATAGTTAGAAAAAGCTCCTGTCGTTTGGTAGTAATTTCGAATGTCATTAGCTTATATACCTCAAGTATTTAGAAAGATATCCAGTCTCGACTTTCAAAGTATTCAACGACACCAAGCGAATATAAAGTCGCCACGAAGTTTGTAACACCCAGAAGGAAACGTCGGAGTCTCTGTAAAGTAACAATATATCTCACCATATGGTCATAAATTTCAAGGTTCCCTGCTTTTTTAAAGAAAAAACACAGAAACTTCAAATTTAATGTGAACTGTTTATTATCATTCGAAGGAACGTTCCTTATCATTTATTTGTTTGAAGATTATCTCTTTAAAATATTGGTCGCGACTACGTTTCAGCTGGTCCAATATTTGAGTCTAATTTCCGGTGAATCGTTGGAGCATTTCGACTGGTAACTGGCGGTTTTGCTCCAAGGCCTGAATCGAAGCAGGATTGCCCGCATAGACTTTATACTTTACATATCCCTACAGGAAAAGGTCTAACGGTGTGATATCATACGATCTTGGTGGCCAGTCGACCGGACCAAAACGTGAAATTCTCGGCTTACCGAAGTGTTCTGTCAATGAATCCATTGATTGATTCGATGTTTGGGATGTAGCGCCATCTTTTTGAAATCAAATGTCACCGAGATCACGATCTTCAATTTCACGCATCAAATAGTCGGTTATCATACGGCGATAATGGTCGCTATTGATGATTACGTTCTCACCGTATCTCATCATTTTTGAAGGAATATGGACCGAAGATTCCACCGACCCACAAATCACGCCAAACCGTTGTTTTTTTTCTGGATAAAATAACAGCTCTTGAATCTCTTTATGTTGCTCTTCGTCCCAAATGCGGCAATTTTGCTTGTTTACATACCCTTTGAGCCAGATCATTGCTGAACAAAATTTCGCCCGAAAACGTCGGATCTTCTTGGAACTTTTCAAGATCTCATAGAGCAAAACGATGTCGCTTGGGAAGGTCGAGCGGCTTCAATTCTTACACAATATGTATTTTGTTTGCTTTCCAATTGAAGATCTCGACATAAAATGGGCCAAGTCGTTCCATACGTCAGTCTGAGTAGGAACGAACGGCGTCGAATAAGACTCCACGGCTTTCCTGTAAACTTTCAGCTACAGCTACTGCTGGACGTGGTCTATTCGGCCGAATATTATCCAATTAAGAATGCTGGGTCTCAAGATGTTGGGTGGTTGCCATTACGAATAGTTAGTACGCTCAGTAAACCGATTATGTTGACATGATCATCGTGACGAGTTGAGTCAATTTAGCCATGTTTGTCTGTCCGTCTGTCTGTATATACACGTAGGAGCTTCGTCAGTTTTTGAGATATCTATATAAATCTCATCACGTGTCCTTTTTTCTCCGAGAATTTTCTCATTTATCGGAACCGCCGACATGGGATCACTAAAGGATCTTCTGTCAGTCTATATCTAAAGGATATAGCTACCATACTAACTGACCGATCAAAGTCAAGGAAATACACCCAGCAAAATTTAACGATCTTTTCTCCTTGTTTTTTCTTAAATTTCCCGCGTCAATAAAACCAACAATTTCATTTGTATATAGCATCTGTTTTATTACCATTTAATTTATTATTATTTTAAATGTAATTATTATTTATATGTATGTATATGTGTGTGTTTGTATTACATTTTAATTTCAAATCAGTTGTTCTTTACAGTAAATTGCCTTATGTCCGTCTTAACAAATAGCATACAACACAAAATACAATATTTTTTAATTTTAGTTTTCTTTTTTTTTGTTTTTTTTTTCTTTGTTTTGGTTACATGTGGACACAAACAAATAATGCGAGCGCATACTCACTAGCACTGCTAGCAAGGTTTAGAAAAAAAGTTTATAAATTTAGTTTTCAAACATTTTACGGCTTTAAATATATATTTGTAATATATGTGTGTGTGTATATATATAATCTATCATCTTTAACATACATAGAATGTAAATATCAAGTTTCAATGTATACATATGCCATCTGCATTTGCTAGAATTAATTAGATTTTACATTTTTATTTGTTTGAACCCAGTTGCAAAAAACGTAAAATATACATGTCTTTAAGTAGTTTTTTATATTACAATAATTTTTTTTTATATTATATTCATTTTTTTTGTTTTTGTTTTATAATATAATTGTTTTATATTTGTTTTATTATTTTATTTATTTTATTATTATTATTTCTTTAACATTAGATTTTTAATATATGTATTTATTTATTTCATTATAAATATTTTTTATTATAGCCTTTATCATTTTATATTTTTTAACTTATTTTTTTTTATTTTAAATTTTATTACCTTCAGACTATACATTTTATTATTATTTTATTTTAAATATTTTTTATATAACATTTTATTTTCGTTTTATATTATATCATTTATTTATTTATTGCCTTTTATATATTTTTTAATATGTTTTTATATTATTATATTATTATTTCTTTAGCATTAGTTCATTAATATTTACTTTTTATTTTATATATTTTTTTTAATATTTATTTTATATTATTTAATTTTTTAATATTATTATTTTCTTAATATTATTTTTATTTGTTTTTTTTTTCTTATTATTATATTTCTTTAATATTATTTCAGTTTAAATATATATATTTTTTTTTTATTTCTTAATATTATATTTTTAAAATAATTGTTTTAATAAATATTTATTTTAATATTTTTTTTTTTTAATTAATTTTTTGTATTATTATTATTTTAATAATTTTTATTAGTTTTTAATTTTACATTTTTTTTTAATATTTTTTATCATATTGCATTTTTAGTTGACATTTCGTGACATTTGTAACTTACGCAGCAACTCTGAGGGCGCAATTAATTTTTGTTTTCATGTTCAATTGTATTGCTCATGGTCGCACTTGCATTTTTTTCTTCAAAAACTTCCATTTGGTTCGGAAAATACACATTTTGATTTAGTACACTTTGCTGCTTACTTTTGCTTCAATTTAGTCCTAAGAATTTGCAAACGAATTCAGCCAAGCAGGTGTAACGCACTAAGAATGTCACACGCAACAATAAATAGTAATTTTCGTACAAATACAATAGCAATTGCAGTTTGTTGGCTAAAAAGCAAAATTGTAAATTTTCACATTTTCATTTTGTTTAGGAATAAGCGGAGGCGAGAAGGATTTGTTTAAAGCTTTAACACAATAAAATAAACAGCAACATTTATGTATAAATATTTAATTACTTAAAAGTAGTTATAATTCCCTTGCTACATAAACAGCACGTAATTTGCTGCACATTTCCGTTTCAATCTATGTGTGTGTGTATTTGTAGTGGCTGGGGGGAACTTAAAAAGCTAACAAGAAAGATAAACAAATATTTATGTAGTAGTCTTATACTAAATTATGCTACACAAAGCTGAAAGAAGCAGCCCTCATCGTCAAACTAGCAACAGCAAGAGCATTGCTAGCAATTGCATCTTAACACTGCAAGTAGTACCCCGCCAACAGTCGGTGTGTTTTAGTATGTGTTGTAGCTGCTAAATATGCTTTGCGCCTATTGTCGTATCGTATTAGCACTGTATTTCTGTGGTCACACCTTTAATACTCTCCGAACTAAAGTGCACACAACCGTATTTGCACACCAAGGTCCAAACGTATGGAATGAAAAACTCTTCGGGCGCATCTTCTTCAACATATTTGAATTTCAGGTCCGGAAATTTCTGTAAACCACATAAAAAACTAATAAATATGAATATATTTAGCAAGTGAGGCATTTTACTTACACGCAAGCGATCGCTAGACCATTGGCTAGCGCCCTTCGATATAACCTCAAATACTTCATTGACACCCAATTCGCCACGCTGCTCCTGCACTCGCTGCAGACGTGAGGAAAAGAAACCCACAACCTAAAATTTACAAATTATTAGATTTATTTTTCCGAACACGTGCGGCAAACACCAATTTTGCATACATACCATATCGATGTTTTGTATTATGTCTTGAAACGCATGATGACTGCGAAAACTCTCGAACACGCTGCGCTTGTAAAGCAATGTGTACACTAGATTTGGACAATACACGAGCTGATTGGAGAGACACGAGTTGAGTATCTCCAACACCATGCGTAACACCTCCTCCAGCACTGTGAGATCTTGCAGCATATCTTCGGGAGTTGTTGTCACATTAACGGACACTGCATTATTGACCGGTTCCTTTAGCTGTGCATCGAGGCGTGTATGCTTGCGCGCTAATGTCTCGAAGAGCGATATCAGTCGTTGCGCTACATATGGATGTAATGCACGAAATTGTCCCGACATATTCGCCAGCGCTGCCAAACAATTCGTATGCAAATACTTATCGCGCATCTTCAGCATATTGTACTGTATAGTGCGTATGACAACCAGGATGAGAAGGCCGCCCAGTGATATTTCGGAAATGGTGCGCTCGGTGTACCAGTGTATATTTTTAAGCATCTAACGGTAAAAAAAATTAAAATATATACATAAATATGTGTGGCGTATGCACTCACTATATTATGCACGTTCTTGTTGAAGCCGTCATCCTCGCTCAGTATTAGCAAAACAATGAGCGACATGTAGATGTGATGAGAAGTGCTATCCGGCGCATGGTAGAGCGTCTGCAATATCGGTATAACCAAATTCTCGACATCATTTTGTGCCATTACAAAGCGATAGAAACGTTCATTTCGATGTAGCAAGAGATAGAGTAACAATGTTGCCTGATCAATGGTCACAATGCGGCAAAGTGTTTCGTAAACCGAGGAAAAGTCGATCTGAAAGGAAGCGCCATCTTTGGGTGAGTCTTTCGAATCGGCACAGCCGAATAAGCTGACACGAAACGGATTATCCTTAGTGGTGCAGTGATTAGTCAAGATGAGTATGAGTAGAAGACTTTGATTGGCGAGTGGATAATGATCACGGAATTGTTGTGAAAGCTCCGCACCTGAAGCGTTGGTGGCTTTCAGCACGTCCTGTTGTTTGCGAAATGTGAAAATGGAGAGCAAAGACTCGGCAATGCCAAAGACAAACGAGCCGGACGTTGACGAACCGAACATTGTGTGTGGCACCTCCACCATGCGTGCCACGAAATGTAACAGCGCCGATACGAGCACATTTGCATGCTGACATTTGTAAATAGTTCTGGAAAATTAAAACAAAATAATATTAAAATCCATTTTTTTAAATTTGAATAGCGTATTTACCTAAAAATGATTGACTTCTCTGTGGGTTGCTCGGTGAATAGGTGTACGGAGAGCAGCGTGATGAATGTGTTTACCGCCTCCAAATGCAAGTGATATGTGAAATCCCTGCAAAAATATTGAAAGAAATTAAAAACCAATTTACAAAACTTATTACACAGCATTCTAAACAATTACTTGACTGGAATCACCACAATCAAATTGACCAGCGCATCAATGAATGTTTCGAACTTTGCACCGTCAACGACGACCGCTGCCCTCAACAGCAAGTTAGCAGTCGTTTCTTCTTCTCTTGCCTCAACCGCTATGGTGGTATTCTCAACGTGCACACCTGTTGCTGCGGCATCTTCCTCCGCACGCAACAATTCAGCACTTGGTATGGCTTCAAAATGTTGCAATAACTGAAACTCTGATCCGGTCTCGATTATATACTTAACCAGCGAACGTATTATGAAGAGCGCATTGAATGTTTGCCATATGTGCACATTACTTTCTTTGTCGGATAAAGCTAGTAATTCTGATGCTTTGTGCAGAAACACAGTTATCAATGAACCCAAATTTCCCGTCTTCAAATTATTGCTGATGAACGATTGGCAAAGTGTCTCCAAACGTGAATCCAAATTTAGCTGTTCTTGACTGTAAAATAAACACAATGCAGCTTTAGCGCCTACAAGGGTGGGGTGCACACGTCAGCTTTTCGTATAGCTCGCCCACTTACCTATCTTCCGGTATTGTTATATGATAGTTTAGTAGTGCATTCCAAAACTCCTCAGCGTCTGGCGGAATATGTGTACGTCCTACAAACCGTTGCAAAAGCTCATTCTCGGAGAGATTAGCTTGTCTGCTGACGTTGATCCCCATGGTTTTGTTTGTTTTACGCACAACGCTGATGTGCTGTCAACGTCGCCGATATCGCTGTTGATCTGGTTTTGCAGTCGCTCACGCCACTGTCACAACGCTAACGTCAATGTCGTAAACGTCGTCAACAATACCTAGAGCTCTATGCAAATGATACTTTTTACACTGCCCTTAAGAATTTCCACCTCCTTTCAACTTTACGCCTTTATTTCAACATTTGTTTTTTGGGTTAGTTTGAAGATTTTTGTCTAAATTTGTGCTACACAATAGAAATTTAAGATTTTCTGCAATATTTTTGATATTTTTCTCCACTTGTCGGCGAATATCAGAAATACTATGTAGAACAATAAATCAGTGCTGCCACATAACGCATTTTGATTCTAATTGTTTAGCGTGACTGAAGATGTATGCGGTGTAAGCAAATATTTAGTTATAAATTTATGTTCTATCTTTTGAATTAATTTTGTATAGAAAATTAACTTAAAATGCTATTTCTTAATTGTATATTTGTGTTATATTAAGTAAAAACAAAACAAGGTCTTAAATATGGCACGCCTTAATGTGGAGCTCATTTTGTTCCACAAGACAAAGAAAATCAGAAACGTCATCGGGAGTAGATGAAAAGTAGTTGAAAAGAAAGTAACGGTAGGTTCGAGTACTAGCTAAATGGAATTAGGATATCAAAATAAAAAACAGCTGGATTATGCGATAGGAAACGGAAATTTTAAATGCAAAAACGAAACTTTATGATATTTAAATTCAAAAACAAAAAGTTTTTCCAATATTTTTAGCTATAAAAGTGGGGAAACCAGTGATTGCAGCAACTTCGGCAAATGTGCGTTGGTAATCCATCACTTTGTGGCTAGTACCACACCTAGTAAAAATAAAAGCTCTAGTAAATAGTGTGGTTGGCAGTCAACCATTACCCAAAGCAATGTACGGAGTTCGGTTGAGATTATAGTTCTTGGTCATATGTATATGTATGAGCAAAATTGGTATTTTCTATTTTCGTAGATGCGAAAGTTATTATTACCGATTGGAAGGTTAATTACAGCCTTTGGAAGTGTAACATTTTTACCAACGTAAATTGACTTTTTTGGAAATTATACCGAGTTGTAATGCAAAATCCAAATTTCCTATCACACTAAGAAGTCGCTGGCTTCAAATAAAACAAGAATTTAAATGATTATATTTTTAGACAAAAATATGTATATTATGTATTTCGTTTAAGTATGATCATCAATTTCACTACAGCTTAATTGCAAGTGTTAATTATGTCGCCCTACGTCGCGTACAATTACATAATTCTGTAAAATGGATGTAGCTTTTGCTATTTTTTTTCTTTTTAAAAAACATTTATTGTAAGAAATTATAATCATTACACATGCATGCACTTGTATAAGTGCAAAGTAAAAGTAATAAAAAAAAAACGCAAAAAATATATTTGAACGTGTATATCTACGTTTGTACGACGTATGTGTTGATGTGCAACTCCAACGAAAAAGTATAAATAAATTTACAAAATATAGATATTACACAAACATATTAAATGTACATATGTATATTAGATTTTTTTTATTACGTACAATAATTATTTTTGCTAAGCGTGACGCAAGACGATTGCATTAGTATCACATAATTTTAAAGTGCGTCCAACAGCATACATATTCGGAATCAAGTAAATTCAGTTTGTGATTTCAGACACAATTTAATTTTAACAAATATTTCCAAATATATATTAGTAGCTGACACAAATAACTATTCAGTTAATTCTACTAATTTTTAAAAGATCACTTGCAAGTTACTTCTTCTTCGTTTTCTTTTTAAGCATATTTTGTGGTGTTAAATTATAGATTTTAGAATGCAAGCAACAAGTTTTTGTTTCAAAGCAATCGATGATATTTAAATCAAGCAAAGTTGTTAGCTTTTAATATAATCGTGGTTAGCAATAACTATTCATGGAGAGCGCCATATACATATGCATGTGCCATATAATGCATTTAAGCTATTTGTTGATAAGTTTAGATTGTGTTTGCCAATCAAGTCAAAGGGTCACTTAGAGCTAAATATATAAAATTATAGGTATGAACAGTATGTTAACCAAAAATACTATTTCGAAATTATATACAACTATAAACTAAATGAATTCAGGACTTAAAGAGTAGGCGTTGTTTATATATGTAAATGATAACGATGAGTTCTAAACAACTATAATTCGAAAATCAATCATAGTTGCATAGTTGAAAGATGGAAATTAGTCTAACGTTGGCTTTACATAAACGTTATCTACGTGTTGTTAAACTGCGCTCCCATGCAATCTCACTGCAATGTCCACAAGTATTAAATGTCTTCAACCAACAAATTGCTTGTGAATTTATGCAACACTTTCAACGCTTGCACGCTAAAATTTATAATTACACACAGCACAAATCGCTTCGATTTTTCGTTTTTTTTTTTGCTGGATTTTACATTTTTATTTTGTTTATTTATCGTTGCATTGCAGGCTGGCCTTGAGTTGATTTCCCTGCGTATTCCTTACTCCACATATTTTCTTTCAACAGTTTTGTGCTTCATACATTTCAATTTCTGTATATTAGCTGAAAGTTGTCTATTTTCACGCACACATCCATATGTGGTTAGCATTGCTTATAACATTTTTCGATTTTCTAGTCAAGTTCATTTTGTTATGTTTTGTTTCGGTTTACTTTCCTATTTCAGTCATTTGTGTACATAATTTATTCCTCCTCTCTCGCGCCTGTTCTGCCCCTGCTTCTGCTTCAAATTGATAATGATTTTTAAACGATTTGCCATTTTATGCGTATTTTTATTTAAAGTTTGCGCAATGTTAGTGCTGCATCTGTGGATTTGTTTGCTCCGCTGCTGGCTAACATCTGTTTCAAGCTGAATGAGGAGATTGCAATTCCAAAGACGGCCATCATGGTAGCGGAACGTGGCACTACGCGTTCAGGAGAGGCTGTGGTGAAGACACTGCTCGACGACTGTGCTGAAGACTGTAAAGGGAATAAGAAGGTGCAAAGATTAATAAAATAAATCGTCAATTATTGATTGGTATAAATACAAAGTATAGCTATTATATAACAAACGCTATAAATACGTTAAACGCGATAAGATAACCGCAATGAGATAACACGTTAAATACCTGAAAGTGTGGCGGTAATTGTTAGTAGTACAAGTGATTGCTTGCCAATAATAATTAGAGAAATATTTAGCTTGCGCACTTTGAATTTGCGAAATATTGGAAAATAAAAACATATGAACACAAATATGCGCTTTTAATTATATTTCCACATTTCTTTCATTTGTAAACAAATAGAGGAAAATGCGTGAAAAATATAAAGGCCGACAAGGTCGTTTGGATTGGCAACGCCCGGCACAAGTGTTTTGGTTAATTTTAGCAAAACAATTTGCATCTATAAAAATAAATGAAAGCACCGCAGAAATTGGCATTATGCCCACTAATGGTTGATTAAAAAATTATACCACAAAATGTATACACATAAATACATACATGTGTACATACAAACAAGTTGGCGGACGTAAACTTAAAAGAATTTACGCAGCGCGTAATTATAAATTTAATTTAACAAGTCAAGTTCAATTTATCATAGAAATGTTTGCTAAACGCTACAATACGTACATAGATAATAATATATATATACATACATATGTTTGTATGCACACCAGTTTAACAATTACTAAGGAAGTCAAAACAAATTCGCCACCAAGCAAAAACCTCATCATAACACGCGAATTGTTTAGCAAGCGCCGTTCAATGAACTGATATGTCTATACGCAGCGCCCCCAGCAACAACAACACAACGCATTTATTTGTAAACAAACAAATACTTGAACCAATGAATTCTACTGGTACTACCTCTGTTAAAAGGAATTCGTCACTGGTGGCTACAATATTATTTAGTCACTGACGTCGTTGTTATCTGTTTTTTGCATTTTTATTTTCTTTTGTATTACCTGGCTGGTCGTTTCTAAGCGTGCACCAGTTATGTAAACAAATATGATACCGAGAGGTTATTGTTTTGTTCTCGCTTTATCTCCACAATACTACACAGAGAATGCAAATACATAGCTACTTGCTGTAATTTATTATTATGACTTGGTGGTAAATACTTTGCACTTTAACGAATGATATAATAGCAATGTGTTGGAGAAAAAGTCACGGCAGTCACAAGTTTTAATTACTAAGAGAATTTATGTACATATGTATATTTAAATCGCTTCTTATCTTCCATAATGCGTTCTATTTATAGCAAATGCAAATGCAAATACCATAACGAAAATGCGCATTTTCATGTCACCTTGACTTGGAAAATGGTATTCATCTCTAATTATGCTACTATCAGTCAGACAAGTGTTTAGCTAAAATGAAAATGCAAGACTACAAATACTGATTCATTTTCTTGAACCCAAAGTAAACTTTCTGTGTAATAAGGTTTTAGTGATTTTTGGAACCTTGTGGTTTACGATAACCTATAAACTTCACTTGATATATTCCTAAGCAATTCTAAAATAAACAATCTCGAACGCTTCTAAAGAATTTCCAGATTTTTATATTGAATTATTAGGTTTATTACACATACATACATATGTACGTCGTATGATGATACGAGCAACTTCTCATTATTTATAATGACCATAAATTAAATTTCCCACAATAAATCATATTTCTTTGAGAAGCTATAAATAAATTTTAATAATTCAGAGTTTCTTCTGTAAAATATGCCACTGTGACCCAAAATAAATCTTTATCATGCTAATAAGAAAAGTGTGAAAGAGTAAAAAAAAATAATAAAAGCAAAGTAACTTTTGGTTATAAATATGGGTGAATTGACGACGCGTCACAGCGCAAAAAAGCACACTTAAGCTTGTGACGTACGTAAGGTGTCGACGACGACTGACATCAATCACATGAATTGATAACAGCGTAAATTCCAATATTTCGCAGTTTCCAACTACATAATCGTATTACAGAATAATGTATTCCGTAAATAGAATTTAATCGCACTATGTTAATTAGATTGTAGAATGTTCCAAAGCTTTTTTTAAATTTCAATTTAAAAAAATTTAAATATTCAGACTGCAGAACCAATCAATTTTTTACTAAAACATTTCAAGGACATTTGTTTTGGAAAAAGACATTAACTCTGTTTGAAAAATTTAAACACTTAAATAAATACAATAATTGTATTTGCTTGTCCGGCGTTTATTACATTGACACGTTGACATATTTTAAATGTAAAGTGCGTCAATGAGGATAAACACTCAAATGTACGTACATATGTAAGTATGTATATAAGTCAAATACACAAATGCAGATTTTGCGCACAGATCCAGTGCGATGGCGATGCTTTGTGATTAACCAAAACAAATAAAACGCTAAATTAATCGCGCTACATCACAGCGAGTTTCTTTCATTTCATATTCTCCTTCTTCATTATCATTAATTATTTAAAAAAAAAAAAAGGAAAGAGGAGATCATGCAACGGAAGCGTGCCGTCTGGCTTTGCAATGAAATTAAATGCCTTTAAGAAGTAGCAAATTTAATACATTTTATTCTTTAGAATGCAATAAACTTTTATCAAATTAAGAAGAGTTTATGAAACTAAACTTAAGCATTACTTGCTAGTTAATTACTATTATTCAACAGTTAACATTAATCACTTTTATCTGAAATTTCACATATGTAGGTATTGAGATCTTTCAAAATCGTACAGATTCGTTTCGTAAACAGCTATGTTACGCATGACTTACAAATAAGGCAGTGCTGGACTGAAAACCCAGCGGAATACAAATACACAACCACATCACTTTTTAACTGACCTATGACAACCTAAAAATTTGTTTTGCCAATAAAACGACACAAAACTTGTTCCAGAGGCTGTCACCAATTCGTCGTCTATTCATTTCTGCGTTTTGTTCCTCACCACTGCAAGCACATTTACCAAACTGCTCCCAGCTGCGTTCTCCGATTTTGCTGGTTGCTGTTGTTGTTTATTTGTGCGTTTCTTACGTTTTGTAAATGTCTTTGGAAACATTTCCTGTTTCACGCGCAAAGTATCAAAGTAACGAGAAATGCGCACTTTAGTATCGTTATTCGAGCTAGTCGCATCTGTTTGCTCTGATGGCTGTTTGGTTGCCGGTGTCTGCACTACTGGTTTCTCCTTAATATACTCGGTTTTAATTAATTCAAGAGATTTTATGGAAACTTTTGGCATATTCGTCGTATTATCTGCATTCGTAGTACTTGTAAATCCCGCTTTCACTGTCTGTATGCATTGAATTTCGATTTGTGGTTTAATATCTTCTTTAGGAAGGTGTTCTTGCTTTATTGCAACAGGAAGGTTATTGCTGAAGTCAAAACTTATTATAGGCATATCAAATGTTGGAGACGGTGCCGGAAGGATTGGAATAAACTCTAAGGATTCTGATTCGCACATTTTAGTTGTTTCAGCTTCACAGTTTCTAAATAAAGCGTCAATAAAAGAAACACCTTCTGTATGATCGGTATCATTTGATTGCAAAGACGTATCCAATGTGACAGATGTTGTAGCACTTTCGGCTTCGTTCTCTAATCCGATATTTTGATTCAACATTTCAGATTGACTTGGCTCCTGTTTTGTATTTATTACCACGGTGGTTTTCTCAATTTCGTTAGGGTTGCTAAGTAATGCTTCCACAAAGCGTACACTGTCTGCATCGTCGCATTCATTATTAGCAAAAGAAATTACATCAAGATTGGGTAGAGAATTTGGTTCGGAGGAACAACTTTTATTTGCTTCGGCATTATTTTCATCTTCTGAATCGGAAAAATCATTCTCATACGGATATATGCAAGATGAACTTTCACATTTAACCATTTGTTCATCTATGTCAATATAAAATGTTCGCAACTTGTGGCTTTCCCCATTCTGCTGACATTCCAGACAGATATCACCAGGTTGAAATGTGCTCTGTTCCATGAGTATGTATGTATATGAAAGTAGTGTTCCGACTTTTGGGTTGTTTTTAAACCTTAATGAGAAATGTGGTTTGTTATGATAGTGTTTTAAATGTAGTACATGGGAAGGAAGTCGAGCACAATTCAACCTGCCATTAGTAAACTGTTTGAATCATATCCATAGATAACGCACTTATAATTTGTTAACCAAACTAAAACATCTTATGCTTTTAAACGTATAAATATTTTTATAAGAGGGTAATGCGACCACACTTGATATGTTTACCGTCTATGTCAATTTGTGCTCGCACTCCCTCATCACTAACTTCATTATTTAATTTTATAAACACACTTACCTGTCCAAAACTCATACGAAGCGCATATTGTACCACACTTGAAGTTCTCATGTTTTTCACAAATTTATGTCAAATAATATTACTCCGCACGGATTGGCAAAATTAAATAAAATACCTGAAATACAAATAAAACAATCAGATAAGATACTGCTGTAATTTTATTTCATATAACAAAACATCAAACGATTTAGAAAGCAACGTCCTGATTGACCCTTTGCTCACAAAAAAATATGACCGCATGAACGTTTGTCACTCAATCAATAAGTCTGTGTGCATGTGGCACCCGATTGATTCATATTCAAAATTCCATGCGCAGACTTCACAAATAACACTCTTTTAATAGCCTACATTTGTTCCATTTGTTCTTGGTTGATTATTTTCTTCATACTATCACTTACATAACAAAACAATTTTTAGAAATGACTACTGAGCAGGTGGGCTACGAGCACCGAATGTGGCAGCGCACAATGTCAATTCACATACAGAACGAATTTTAATATTGCACTTACTTTGATATTTTTGTTATTCTATTGCTGGGATGCGTTTCTCTACTGCAACTGGCGCTATGCTTCCACAGATTATATTTAAAAATAAAAGTGCAAAAGACAATCGTAGAGTTCAGCAAAATTTATTCGCGTGCAACTCACAGAAAATCTTCTAGAGAAAAGAAAAGACTCAAGACAGTGTTGCCGAATGAAATAAAAATATACTACTAAACTACCTTCTGATTTAAAAATAGAATTATACATTTCGAAAAGAATTCAAACCTATTTGGATTTGAACTACATATGTATATTTTATATCTATTATTAATGGCATCTATTAATATTTACCAGCTTTACTTTAAAATACAAAAATGTTCTTCAAATAACAATAATTTCATAGTTCTCACCGTTTCTCATATCAATAACCTGCTACTAGATTGTATTAAGTTGGCATCACCAATCCTAATCGCATACAACTTTGCTCACATATCAGCTGTTACATTCCTGTCAAATTTACTTAGAACTCGTGTTGTGTAAAATTTTCTTACGCACATACTATAAATTATTGATTGTATTCAGATTTCTGAAATTTTTGGCTGCATTTAACTTAAACAGAGCAAAATGGCCTTATCACCTGGCGTAAAGGAACGTTTAGAAGTAGTTTATGACGTCGCAAAGACCTCGTTTCACTGGGGTTTCATTCCGATGGTTATTTACTTAGGTAAGCTCTAATTTTTGGTTAGCGCAAAGTATATCAATGAATATAATTTTTTGCTGTTTCTGTTTAGGTTTCCGTAAAGGCGCTGAACCCGGCATGCCACCACTATCGCTACTGAGCTTGCTTTGGCAATAAATCACACTTTTGTAACTTTACGGGGGGATTCGTAACTGGACACATTATGGTACCGAAGTGTTGTCGGTATATACTTTGTGCTTTAGTATGTTTAAAATAAAATGATAAATTTGTTGAATTTGTTATGTTTTTAGTAATCTCTTCTTAGCCGTAGTAAGCTTGTTTGCATAAGGAATATCGAATTCATATTTGAGAAACAAAGTGAAAACTAAAATGATAACACTGATTGAATAACCTCCAGAAAAATGTTAGTGCAATCAGATCCAACATTACCTTTATTTATGCTCGTTAGTAGATAATACAATTTAACTAATTTTCTTAAGTAAATGTTAACAAGATGCCAAAAAAACCGGCCTGCATTGAATTGGCATTCAGCCGGTTCTCATGTTCAACGCATTATAAAAATTTTAACTACCTGTCACGAAGGAAATATTCGAAATTTACATTTTCCTTGTCAATGAATTTTTCTGAAACAATTAAACAGTATTTAGTACACATAGTGTTAATTAATATGTATATAAAAATGTAGATTTGTATACGAACCGAAAAAGTACGGTTATCTCTGTATTTGCTACTTCCGCTCATAGTCAATTTTAACCCTTGTACCCTAATACATCGTTGCACAAGCAACTTCTAGTAAGTTACATGAAAAAGCTTTATTAAAATTGACAATATACAACAATAAGATCATAGTGAACATAAAGTTTACATAATTTTTGGTCTTCATAATTTTATAAATAATATTTTGTGATAATAATTTCTGACAACAATAAATTTGTGGCATTACGATGTGGCAGCATACGATGTACGAACACAAAAGAAAACGTCAATTGTTTTCAAAATGTTGCCAGCTAATAATATTAATTAAAAGAATGTAACACACTTCATTATTGTTACTCCCCATTATTGATAATTTAGCTGTAAAATATATGGTTAGCAAATTAAAAACGATATATCACGCTTGTACGTATACTATACGCTTGTATATAGATTTACATTTTAAGTCTAAAATATTGGCACCATAAATTTTAGTGTGGCATTGTCATTCATATCTCGAGTTTGTTTCGGCTGCGGTAGTGATTCCTTCGTTTGGCGATTTTCGCGCAAACGGTTTCCGTAAATTTCGCGTAAACATGCTAAAAATTTATACAAATTTCTTATTGGAAATTACAGAATGCCTCCGCAGTCGGTGTTGAATGTTTTAATTATATTCAATAAGTGAAAATCACGTGACAAATTTATTGCAAGACATAATTGGCGCAGTGGCGACCAAATTTTTTCCAATTAGAAGTGGAAGGTAGGCAGCAATCGTTTTTGCTGTGAATGTGAAAAGTATAAAGTATGATAAAGCATTGGAGAATCAAAAAATATTGCAATAATAATAATCGGTCAAAGTGTAAGGAATCGGAATACACGAGTAATAATTTTTTCACCTCCATACATTGCATCTGTATTCAGTTGTTGATTTATTAATGAAAATTAGTGTGCGAGAAATGCAAAATTTGTGAATCACTTGAAACAGTCTAAATGCAATTAACCTACTCGTTGCCACTTTTTGAGCCGCCTCCCTTTTTGGTGGAGCGCTGCTTACTCCAACTGCTCATTGTTAACACATGTCAACAGCAGTACTTTAAAAGCAGTATCAAATCCATAAACACCTTTAGTTGTACCATCAACCATTGTATGAAACAAGAGCTACGATATCGGTCTATTAAAAATTAGAAGAGACTATAAAATTCATTGTGTGAAGTTAATTGTGCGACAACACGCTGTTAAATAATTGTTAAGGATTTAACAAATAATTATTTTAAACAATAACGGACAAAAAAGGAACAAATATACACATAAAATGTCGGAATTGCGTCGACGAAGCCACCAAATTCAACTGACACTAGCTTATTTAGTTTTGGCATCGACGCCATCAGCGCAGCAACGGAAAAAGCCACCAATTTTGTGGTCACTATCACTTATAACGGTTTCATTAATTATGTTGCTATTGCTACCAATGAGACTAACAGATGGTAGGTACAGAATTGTTGCTATCAACATTAAAATTCATAAAAGCCTTCCTTTTAGCCACACCCATCGAAATAGTGTTTAATACCACAAGAAATTCGCCAAATGTGGACACCGCAGCAAACAAGTGGATGTCTCCTTATGGTAATGTAAATAATAATGCTGCTGCTAATGGAAGTGTTCGTAAAGGAACTGTACGCCAACAAGAGAACACTTTAGTGGCTACAGTACCATCATCCGCAACAATATCGGCAACAGCTGGTCGAATGGATATGGGTAACAACAGTTCAAAGCATGACGATACCTTGCCCATGGCGTTGGTGCCGCAACAGACCACTTTATCAACGCCGCTGTTGCATCAACTTAGCGGACACAAAAGTAACAGTAATAAGCGAGAGAGTAAGCAAATGTTGGAATCACAATTTTTTATTTATTAGATGTTATATTTAATTTTCCACGTAGAAAATATTTTCGAGACTTTTCATTGAAAGGCATATTATTATAAAACATTAACTCCAGTGTTATGTCGAAGCGCAAACGAATTTGTATGAAAAGTGCGGGGTTCTTAAAATTATAAAATTTTAAATGTGTTTAAGCTTTACGCATCCATAGTGATCAAATAAGTCTGAAAATCTGAAAGAATTTATAAACAAATTAATTTTTACTTCAAATCAACAATGAAAACAATTAGTTTATCATACATATATGATCGTTGAAGTAATTTTTATTCTGAGCACATCTGTAAATAATTTTCTTGCTCGCAAACAATCGTGTCGTTAATGCCTGGCTTCAGATAACTTACAACTTTACAGAGATAAATAAGGAAAAGTCAAAATCTGTTGCCAGCTTATATTTGTGCACGCATACAATAAGCAGCTAATAATAACATAATAAAACCTGAAAAATATACATATGTATGTACATATTCATTATATGAAGCGCCAGTACATTGCATACATTATTGCAAAACGTTCGTTCCACCACTAATTACAGGAAAGATTGTAAGAAAAGTGTATTTAATCATTTCTCCCCTTTTGCATTGCGCGGAGATTTTGGAAAAGCGTCTCATGTTTATCTAAATTACATACGATACATTAGCATTTTCGTGCACGTCACACGAGTTGCCTTAGGGCGCTCTACCATGCTACAGGCATTACTCGTCGATAAAATAGTGCACATAAGGCAAACTGCTACAAAAACTATATTCATTATTGTGCTAATGCTTCAACAATCAGCTGAGTGCAATGAGCTACACGATATGTGCAGATAACTGTTTTTTATTTTATTTTTATTTTGCCTTTTCTGTTTTATTTTTCCTTTTTTTGTAGTTGCGTTTGTTTAAAATAATGCCATCATTTGTTTTGTATATTAAGTTGCCACGAAGTTTATAACATCCAAAAGCTAACGTCGCCGATCCTATCAAATGCATACATATATAATAAATATATAAATGATCACCATGGCGATAGCACTGTCTGTCCAACAGTTTGTATAAACGCGTACTAGTTCGTTAGTTTTTGAGATATTGGTTTAGAAATTTGCACACGTCCTTTTCTGCTCAAGAAGCTGCTCATTTGTCGAAACCGCCGATATCCATAAGAACAGCCATACAGACTTAACTTTCAACATTTTTTTTCTTAGATAGAAAACTTTTTTATTTGATGAGCTATCTTCACAAAATTTGATATAGTTTATTATTCAAGCTAATGATTCAAGCTAATGCTTTAATATCCAAATATATTGTGAAGAGCAGACTACTATAGCATATAGCTGCTATACAAACTTAACGATCGGAATCAAGTGCTTGTGTGGGAAAACTTTTTTATTTGACGAGATATCTTCACCGTCAAAATCACGTCCTTGTGGGAAATATAGTTTAGATGGGACTACCATAGCATCTAGTTTCCATACAAATACAAAAAATACAAAATAAAATTCTTGTTTGTAAACTTTTGTATTTTTGAAGGGTATTATAGCTTCGGTGCAAACGTTTTTCTTGTGTTTTTTTTTATAGTTGTGTTTGTATAAAATTATGCCATTTGTTTTCTTTTATTTTTCAGTTCTTCTATTTATCAAAGAGAACTTACACTTGAGAGTTTATTATTGCTATATTTTGCAATTAATACACAACATTCACACTATAAGTTGATTTAGCGTACAATGTGTAGCGAGAATCGAAGCGTTACTTAATTATTTATTTTGTTGTATACCTGTTCCGTACATGTGTTGTTGCATATTTATTTAAACTATAAAAAATATGGAAAGAAGGCACAAAAGACGCACATATAACGCGTCCACTTGCATGAGTTATGGCTTTTACATGCTTTTCAGCGTAAAAAAAGTAAATGTAAATAAAAATGCAAGTGCAAATGCATATGCATGCGTGTATGCATGCATACATATGTAAACACATACATACACATAACTGTGTGCAATTGCATACGAGCCGTATCAATCGAGCTTTCATTAGTTTGCAAAGTTCTGTTGCGCTTGTTGTTTTGTTTATTTTGAATTTAAAGCACACAATCAAGTGCATACGCTTACATGCATACAACTGCAAGTGTATGTATGTACATATGTAAGTATATGTATGTATGTATATAAATTTATTATTCGATTTAAAATGCTTTGTCTCCACTCCTTACACTACTCGTTTATGTTCGTATAGTTGTTGTAATTATTTTCATTTCAATTAAATCTCGTTTATTATTTGCTGATTCGTTAATAATATTTTTTCGAGTTATGAAAACATCAGCAGTAACAAAAACAAATAATGCGGTGACAGTGTTGGCTACTAAAACTAGCGCCAGTTATGTGAGTGCGTCTGCTGCCATGGTCATCGTTGTTGCAACTTTGCGTATGAAAGCTGCATTGAAAATCAAATCACTCAGTTGCAAGCAAGCAAACAAACAGACAGTAAGCAGATAATGAAATAACGCGTTGAGTTGTACAGAATTCACACATTTGCATAGTTTTATTGAAAAATCAAAATTCCAAAGCAATTAAAAACAGATGTTTTTCTCTCCTATAAATACTTATGCAAATACAGGAAATTTTTCAGTTTTTGTTTGTTATCGTTGAAGTTTCTGCTTTAATTGAGCATGTAAATAATACAAACTTACTTGTAGAGCAATGCTACAATAGTATTAGGAAAAAGCTTATATTCTGAAAATGTACATATTTATATAAATGTATTTATGTATGTATGTAAATATGGTGTTTTTGTTATTGTACACAAAACATTCAACAAATAGTGCTGAATAATGCTGATGTGATGTTAATCTTTCACCGAAGTTAAATTCGTGTCGATTGTGCACTGGTAACGGTTTAAACGAGTCCGCCCGAGCGACAGTCGTGTCTATGTAACTCAATCGGGCACTGGTTTTCATCTGATCAAAAACTGTTAACAAACTGACCGGAGAAAATCAAGTCCTTATTTGGAGATTTGGTATTGGACAAGATATCTCCATGAAATTTCGATTGGATTACTGTTAAAGGCCGCTTTACATTCTCTATATAAATTGTTTGGTCCCCAGTGGCATACTTACATATACAAATGTACATATCTTCCATGCAAACTGACCGATCGAAAAGCGTAATAATAATCATCTCTTTGCCTTCCCTTCAAACCTAAATCACTTAACCCCTGTATTCTTTTGGTCCGAACCTTTCGAAACTGTTCGTTTCCTAGGCCTGCCGTTAAGTAACCTCGATGACAACTAACTTTTTACTTTCACCTCAAACGGGGCCTAGGTAATCGCTACACCGACAAGCGCATCAAAACGCGAAAAGTTTTTTTTTATTTCTTATAATTATGTTCTGTTTCCATTAATTTCTGCTTTAGCTTGCAAAGTTGACCCTCTTTAAATACTGTTACTCAACAATTCGAGTATTATATAATCGCACATTTCGTTTGTAACGAAATTCGTTTGAATCGAAAACTCTTACTTTATCTGCCCGATTGACAGCTCATTTAGGTATATACATATGTACTTATTTTATAATAATATGTATTGATATTCTTGTCTGAAATTATTTTTATTTTTCCGGAAATCACTGTACTTCGCCCTCACTTATCCACCAACACCAGCAAGTGTCAGCGAGTGCTGCAGTAACAGCTGTTTAACATGCGAATACGTCATTGCATTTGTTTACAAGCATATCTCTATACATACCGACATACATACATGCATGCACATCTACAGAAATATAACATGTCCGTATGTACATACATATGTGCATATGTTCTATATACGGCACACAAATTCAGTCGATCCCATTTTTCGTAACACAATTTATAATATAAACGTCGCGTCGTCTGCTAAAATCACAAAACGCGTTGTTTTTGTTGTTTTTTGTGCTTATAATACAAATCACATACATACATTTAAGAAAATTATGTTCTTATTTCCATATAGCGCACATGTGTATATGCATATATACAAACTACATAATAATCAATGAGCCATCTAACCTTTACCCCCTTTTATTTGCTTTACACACTACAGGGCCGCTGAAATGTCATTGTGACATTTGTAAGGACACGAATTTCATATGTGAAACGGACGGCTATTGCTTTACGTCAGTGGTGAAGGATGAGGATAAAATCATATTTAGCTACAGGTAAATTTTTCTGTTTTTCCAACACTAAAACCAAGCAAATCAAGTTTATAAATGAATACTAGAAATGTGAAAAAAACATGAAATTATTATTTAATTTTATATTTTAATTATTATTTTTTATTTATTTTTTTTTTTTAAATCTTACTGATTGGCCAACTTAAATGCGTAATCTCTATATAGTTTTTTTTTTGTTTACCTCCGCGCCTTAATGTTCAACACTTTTGTTTTACTTTTCCGCGCTCACGTGCAGGTGTCTTAATATGTCTCAGAGTTTTCCGCCCGGTCGTTTCATTTGGTGCAATGACGGCAGTCGTGGTGGGCCTACAGCGCGCCCGGCTGCTCCCAGCGGCGGGCATGGCTGCTGTAATGATCGCGATTTGTGCAATTTAGACTTGCGACCCGTTATAAAATATTATACCACAAATTCGCAGCAGGCTTTTGAAGGTGCGCAAAGTATTGAAAGTCTAAAAAGACAAGAAAATTGGTTCCATCGTTTTTTTTTTGCAGTGTGTGAGCACGAGAGTAGCAGTTGTAACTAGTTGTTTGGTATAGAAAAAGATTTTGTTGTTTTTTAGTTGATAGTTTAAAAAATTTAATGCCAGGAGGGGATAATAAAATATTTTCCTGTTTCTAAAAAATTTTTACAAAAACTAATTTATTATAAAGCAATGTTTTATCGCATTTATTTTTTTTAAGCTCATATGGTTATTTTTTCGAATAATTGAAAATTGTTGAATTAAAAATTAAACTTAAATTTGAAATTTATAAAAAATTAAATTTTAATTTTTAATTCTTATTCTGGAATAGAAAAGCAAATTTTCAGTCTTTAATTCTGTTTCTGAGATTAAAAACTAATTTTGAAATTTGGGATATTTTGATTAAAAAAATTGGGAAAATATTTTTAATTTATAAATTGAAGTACAAAAAAAAAAAAATAATTGTTTTTCAAAATTGAAAAATAATTATTTTTCAAATTCAAAAATATTTTTTTTTCAAATTCAAAATTTTTTTTTTTCAAATTCAAAAATAATTATTTTAAAGATTGACATTTAAATTTATTTTTAATTTAATACCAAAAACATCTTAGATTTGGAATTGAAAATTCTCAAATTAAAAGCTGGAATGTAAAGGATTAAAAGGAAAAGGCTTACATATTTGAAATACTATATTTAAAAGAAATTTAATATAAATAAATAGGCAAAGTTAAATTATGCTATTTGGAGGTTATGTTTTTTTTTCGTAAAACTGTTTTTTTTTTGGTTATGTTGCTAAAAGCTTAGCATTAACCACAAATAAATTAATTTTTGTAGCATATTAGGATAGGAATTAAAAAAATTGTCTAAAATCCTTCTCTTCTGAGCTGTAGTGTATCTTCGCGCCCAGCTGCTGCTCTCTTCACAAGTGCAAAGTTAATTTTCTAATTGAAATTGAAAATTTCACTGGCTGCCGCTGCTAATTTTATTCATGCCTGTTTTGTGATGTTCATTTCACCATTTTTACCCCCCACCCGCCAAGCAAGAACATTTGTTATGTCCCGTTTTACGAACGTTATTTGCCCGCCCAAGCGCCTACTAAACCAGTAATTCTACGCCGCTGCGTTGAGCATCGTTTCTTGTTCTCTACAAATTATTGTTTGAAAACCTTTTCTGTTTTTTTTTTCTGTTTTGCGTTTAATGAAATTACTAAACTAGCAACTAAATTAATTCAAAAACTATATATCCTGTTATATTTTCAAATTTTGCTTTTATTTTTACTGTTTTGAAGAAGTTTGAACTAACCAAAATCTCACTGCTCGAAATTTTCTCTACTAAAAACCAAAAACAAAAAAATGATTTGAATTTGTATTTAAAATAATAACTGTTTATTAGCACTAATTGTTTTATTTTCGAATAATGTTTTGATTTCTCGTAAAAAAATACAACAACAACTCAAATAATGTCGCACAAATGCGTTGTTGTATTTGCCAAATGCACATAGGTGCCTAGAAAAGAAGTATGATCTGCAGCGTGAACCGCTCGAATGCCTGACTAGCCGCGAGAAAAAGAACGTCTATATAGTTAAATGTTGTAGTGATGACTTCTGCAATAAAGATGAACTATTGAAATTGAGTTTTGGGACAGGTACGCCAAAGGCTACATCACTTACCCACATGCTACTCTTACTACTACACTCACTATTAGTTAATGCTCTGCTATATATTTACTACTCCTTAACGTTTTTTCGAAGTATTTTATTATATCTAGCGTAATTTTTTTAGTCGGAATGCAAGCAATACACAATATATATATATATTTTATATTAAAAACTATTCACTACACTGTCACTTACCTTGCAACTTACAAGTTTTTCAAATAATTTCTAATTTCGTAATATTGATTTGTGGGGTTTTAATTTCGCAACAAAGGTTTATTTGCATATTTTATAATTTTTGTAACTTATTTTTTTTTTTACAATTATTAGTTTAAATGTAGCAAATATTTTTTTAATATTTAGTTTTTTTATATATATTTTTTGCACTGTATTTACAACGCACATGTGCAGCCACTGCGCACACAAACACACACAAGTAACACACGTAAACACAAACACGCACGCCCGCACGCAATTTCGCCATTTCGCCACTTTTTACAACTATTTTATATTCGTTTTTCTTTCTTTTGATATCCTTGGTAAAAAGCTCAACTATTTTATTTGTTTTAAGCATTGATTTTACATCTACCAAATATTTGGTCGTTGGACTACGTTATTCTGACACTTAATTTGTACTCTGGTTTATTTCGGTTTTACAGTTACTTATTAACTGCAAACACACTTATATTTCTTTATGCACCCACCTGTATACACACATGCACACACAAGCTGATTTTAAGAGCTCCTCTTTTACAAAGTATTTTTTTTTTAATTTTAATTAAAATGAATAAAAAAATATTTTAAAAATTGTTTTTTTATTATATCTTTATTATATATATTTTTTTTAATAATATTTTTTGAATATTTATTTTAAATAATATACGCTTTCAAATTAATAATTTTTTAAATATGTTTTTATATATAATAAATAAGTATACATCGATATTTAATTTCTTTGATATTTTTTAAATTATTTGTTTTTAATTTTCCCGTTATTTTTTTTTTTCAAATATATTTATAAAATTTCTAAATTTTGTTGTAAATTTTTTTTCTATATATTATTTAAATTCTTTTTTGAATAATAATATTCTTTTAACATTTCCAATATTTTTCTTAATTCTGTTCAATACTTTTTTAAAAACCATAAATTTTTTTTTCAATTCAAAAATTTTAATGGAAATTCGTTTTTTTAATTTTCCAATTTTTTTTAATTTTTCCAATATGTTTTAAGATTGAAATTTATTTTTTTTTATTTGATTACATTTTTTTTAAATTTAACCAATATTATTTTACATAAATTTCCAATATTTTGTTTTTTAATTATTCCAAAATTTTTTTAACTATACATTTTTTTAAGTATTTTTTTACATACATACATATATACATATGTATATATTTTTTTAATTTGTCCAATATTTATTTTTAAATACTCATTTTTTAACTTTTTCCAACATTTATTTTTAAATATTTGTTTTCAAATTTTCATGTATTTTTTTATTTATCCCAGATTTGTTCTAAATAAAATTTTTTTATAATTATTGTTTTTAATTAAATTTTTTTCCAATATTTTTTTTCATAAATTTTTAATATTTTGTTATTTTATTTTTCTAATATTTATTTAATTTTTTCGGTTTATTTTTCATTTATTTTTTGAATTATTATTTTTAATTTCAAATTATTTTTTTTGATTCTTTCAATATTTGCTTAAATTTTTTTTCGTGTATTTTTTCTTAATTTATTCCAAATTTGTTTCAAAGCATATTTATTTTAATTATTATTTTAAATTTAAATTTTTTCAAATTTTTTTAATATTATTTTATATTATTTTTAATTTTACAATTTTTTTTCAATACGCATTTCATTTTAAATAAAATTTTTAATTTTTCCCATCCATTTTTTTAGTTTTTCACATTTTTTCAAATAAATTTTCATGTACTTATTTTTTAATCTAAAATTTTTAAATATTTTTTTTTTATTTTTCAAGTAGTTTTTTTTATTTTTTTATGTTTTATAACTTTTTTAAATAATATATTTTTTAAATAATATATATTTTTAAACTTTTTCAATATAAATTTTTGTTTTTCAACTTCTTAATTCTTTTAAATAAAAAATAAAAAAATTGGTTCAAATATTTTTTTATTTAATGTTTTTTTTAAATATATATCCATACATACAATACATAAGCATATATTTTTAATTAATTTTTTTTTTAGATATTTTTTTTTTTTATAAAATTTTGAATTTTCCATCTTTGTTTCAATTTTTTTTTATTTTTTTCAATTAATTTTGAAATTTTCTAAATATGTTTTAGTTTCCAAGTATTTATTTTTAAATCTAGTATTTTTTCAGAATTTTTTTGGGGTTTGTGCTAACGGTTTCTTTGTATTAATGCTAATTAAACCAATTTTAGTTATTTTATTTTTGCACACCTTAACACCAGCTCAAAGACAAATACACTCACACTCTAATTTTGTGCGTTACAAAAATTTTTCTTCAGATTTTTGCTAATTTCTGCCGCACTGTAGTTTGGTAATGCTAATGCAGTTCTAGCATGTTCCGTTAGTTATTTACTAAATAGTAGCAGTGACTGAAATATTCTTACATACAGTCATATGTTCATTCACTTATAACCAATGCATTTGTGCATATGTACATATGTTATGCCTAATAATGAATATATACATATTTCCATGATATTTAACTTACTGCATCCCTTTGTGCTCTGCCTATATTTGGGTTGAATTGGCTATAACCGATTAGCTGTGTAGCATTGCTCTTTGCATATTTATAGCCTATTTAAGTAGAATACATCTTTCTTAATAATAAATACTTACTTGTAACTACATTTGTAGCTGGTTGTGGTTTTAATAATGCAGTACAAACAACAAATTATATGTAATTACAGTTATTCATACAAACAAATCCATATAAGGGTAAATTTTTACACACATTCATAATACAAAAATATATATTTTTTCGGAATATTGCAATTTCTGTGAAACAAGTTTTAAAACTGATTTGTTTACTTTTTTTTCTGTTAAAATTTTTACTTAAAAAGTTAGTAGTTTAGAATATAGTTTACAAGAGTTGTTTTTCTTCTTCGCTGGGTCCATATATTAATTATTTTATTTAAAATATTTTCTACCTATCAAAGGTGTAAAATTAAACTTTGGGGAGAAGTGAAATATTTTTCCGAAAACCTCCTAAAATTTAATACAAATTTCCTTCCAACTTTTCTGACTTTTTAAGTTTTATTGAATGGGTAGAAATATGTTGGAAAATTGTATGTCTATAATCGTGAAAAAGAGCTTTCGAGATTTAAGTATAGCTTATCTTGAGCTTGCATTTAAACTATCACTTGAGCTTACTCCTAAGCTTTCACGTTTCTGTGACAAATTTATAATTCTTCGTAAAAATATTGAAAATTCAAACTTACTTCGAAAATTATATTATATTTGGATGCTGTTATTGATGGTGTTATATTTATATCACCAAACCAATTTTTAGTTTTCAATTATATATAAAAGTCAGATCTGAGCTTTCACTTGAGCTTACTCCTGAGCTTCCGCGTTTTCGATACTGTTACATAAAACTAAATCTCAGTTTTCACATATATAGAAAAAATCAACAAGAAAGTGTTGAGCTTTTACTTCAGCTTATTCCTGAGCTTTCAAGTTTCTCTGACAAACTTATAATTCAATCAACAAGAAAAAGTTCTGAGCTTTTACTTGAGCTTTCAGCAGTCACATAGACTTGTTGATCAAACTTAGAAGAGAAAGCGAAAAATTCATTAGAACATTCACTTAAGTTTTAAGCAGTTTCTTCGCCGACTTAAAAACCAAAATAATGTTTGACAAAGAAAATAAAAAATAATCATTCTTTTAGGATACCAACTGAAAGTGTGTACCAAACTCGTTTAAAAATTAGTCTTGTGAAAGCGGGACAGTCTAAAAAAAAATGTCGAAATGATTCTATCGCACCATCTATCGGACAACTTTGACAATTTCAATCCACAAAGCTTTTTAAGTTTAATGCAATCGAAATATATAAAAAGGTCCATTATTTTGCATTAATTAAATAAGCTTTTTTTGAAGCGAGCGATTTTCCACCAGCAAAATCCTTAGCCTTAAACAGGAACAAGTAGTAGTGACTTGGTGCTAGGTTCGGACTATAAGGTGGGTGCATAAGAACCTACCAACCTAGCTCCCGAAGCTCTAGCGAGACACTATCGCCGTGTGTGGCCTGGTGTTGTCTTGATGAAACGTAATTTTTTTCCAAAACTGTTCGCTTCGGGGCGATTGCTTCCTTCATTATTTACTGTACAGTTCCGAATTTTGAGTTTCTGTTTAGAGGAGGGGCTTTTAGTAGTTGATTCCCTGCCAATCCCTCCAATTTCCGTATTAAGAGTTTGGATTTAGAGAACGACTCACAGTAGTCGATTCCCTGCCAATTATACCAAAATCATAGTAAACTCCTTCGGACCATCAATCCTTGTTTGGCTATCGTTTGCGCCGGCGCAGATCGATTCAACCTATTTTCATCACCAATAACCAATTGCTACAGAAAAGGCTCGATTTTATTGCGATTCAACTGCGAATTCGCAGATGATAATTGGGTGCCTCGATATTTTCGACAATATGACTTCCAGATCTAGGATCACCCACTTTTGGCTGGGTTGAGGTTTCGCTTTTGTCGAAGAAAATCTGTAAAATATCTCATATTTTTCTTTAAAGGTGTCCTTCTTTGATGCTTGCTCAAACTATACTGAGTTAATCAAACACAAAATTCTCTGAAAAGTTTTTGGTAGTAAGAAATATTATCTTTCTAACGCTATATAGTGTAACCTGAATTCTTTCGCAAGATATGGATTACTAGAGCCATCTATTGGATATATGTATAATGGTTATACATACGTCTACTAGACCTTCATATATATTACTTTTGAGGTTACGGTTTATATAATCTTTACCATACTATTTGCTTATACCTACTTTCATCGATTATCATTGATCCTCTGGATCAAAATATAGTATTAGTTGTATAATTAGCAGGCAATTAAAGCTTGTCATGCCATATCACATATGTAAGTTCTAAAAATAATGGAAAAGTACCCGGAATTATTTGCATTTCTGTTTTTATTTTTCCATAATAAATTGCTTGGCGTGTGTGCATTGTGTGTCCTCACTTCATGCCGATAAAAATAAGTGAGCATTTCTTAATACAATTTTACTAGAACTTGGATTAATTTTCAAAAGTCCTATAAAGACTAAAGCCTATAAGTTCCGATAAATGCGAAAATCTAAAACCCAAACGGCTTGTGCCGTTATCTGTGCGCGCTGAAATGCATGCTTGTAAGCTTGATAAGCAAACGCCGATGTAACAAAGCAACGACGGCCACTTCAGACTAACTAAACGCTCTGAGTATTTGAGCTGCTCGCAAGTGTACACTAAACGTGCCACCACCAACAACGGCGCAACCAACGCAGCTAACAACATCAACGACAGCGGCAATAACATCTTCGACAGAAGCAACAACAACAACTTTTTTACTCCGTATTGCAAATATTTATGTTTTGCAGAGCAGTCGTCGATTTGTTGTTGCAAGCTGTTGTTGTTTTGTTGTTATTGTTGCAAGGCTATTTTTTTGTTCTTGCAAGGCTCTTGTTTTTGTTGCTGCAAGGCTCTTGTTTTTGTTGTTGCAAGCTGTTGCGGTCAAACCACCCTCGCTTGGAGCGTGTCAGTTAGCCATGCAGTGCGCCAGCCAGCCACTAGACAGACAGACATGGTGTTGGCACTGTGCGCCTTGTTGTCTCCAAGGCTGTTGGCGGTCTCAGCTATATAAATACATATACATATATGTATACTTATGCCGTTTATGTTGCCTGTGTGTTTGTGTAATTGTGGCTGCAAGCGTTGTTGTAGCCATTTTTCTCCTCTACTTCTTTCCTTCGCCAACCCGTTCATGGCGTCCTGGCGTACACCGCGTATGCGTAATATTTTCAACATTGGGGTAGGCTTGCTTGCCATATATACATACATACCTA
This sequence comes from Bactrocera dorsalis, assembly GCF_023373825.1. Taxonomy (NCBI): domain Eukaryota; kingdom Metazoa; phylum Arthropoda; class Insecta; order Diptera; family Tephritidae; genus Bactrocera; species Bactrocera dorsalis. The sequence goes on from NC_064305.1 coordinate 73,878,901, forward strand.
GATATATTGATTTTCATGCTTGCGCCGTGCTTGCACTTTTGTATGGACGGTGTTTTCTTCGCTCCTTTTGCATTTTCAGTGCTTTGCATTCACGTATTTGCATATATATTTTGTTTACCGGCTTTTTGTTGCGCAAATTGAAATCAAAATTGACGTCAGCGTATGTATGTATGTAGCGAAAGTGAAATGCATAGCAGAGACGTGCGCATAGACGCGCATATGTGTAAGCAATGCAAGTTAAGATAGCTGTAGTTGGTTAAAAATGTGGTTAGTACTACCGGAAACTCCTACGAGCGGTTGTTTCTGGTTGCTTTTGCTGCTGCTGTAGTTGTTGTTTTTTTTCAAATTATTATTTAAATTTTAGTTTTAATTATGTAGTTTATAGTTTAAATGCTGCTGCGCCTACAGTTACCCCCTTTCCCCCATTTTTCGCTGGTTCAAACTACTAAATAATTAAGCTGAAATATTTTTAAAATACGCCAGAATTAGAAAAAAAATAAAAAAAAAATATAAAAATCAAAAATAAAAAAAATTGCACGTTTGTACTAATTTAAATTGCCACCTTTGCACACATGTACACCACCTACCACCATGCCCACATTGCAACGTCGTTTTTATGCTATTACCAACGGCCGCCTACGTCAACGCAACCTGCAACTTACTTTAACACCAAACCAACAACACTATCATCACTACCACCACACCACTGCTATTAACAAAAACCAAAAACAAAAAAAAAACAACCTGCTGGCATAAAATACACACACCTATTGCTTTAGATGTATGGGCTCAGAGAACAATCTACCGCCTAATGATCCGGCTTGGTGTCATGAGATTGCCCCCACATACGCCACGCAGTGTTGCCATAATGATTTTTGCAATACGGAGCGCAATTTCTCAATAATTCTGCCGACTGCAGGTGAGCGTCCAACAACATTACTATGCAAAAACAACAAAAAAAAGCAAAAAACAAAAAGTATATAGCCACGTTTGAGTATCATGCAAAATTCAGTGTAACGGCAATTTTGTGACGTCAAAACATTTTCATTCCATGCAATTATGTTCCACCTTACATTAAATGCATATATATACCGACATTTAGCCACATTTTATATAGCGTTCAAAATTGTTATATGTGTATGTATGTTTTTGCGTATTGCGTAATTGGCATATCACATTCACTCACACGAAATCACGAAAATTTTATTTAACAAAATTTGCTAAATACATACACATACATACATACATACACTATAATATACGTTAAGGTCAAAAACATATACCTCGTCCGTCATTTATGTAACTGCGTCCATATTTCCATATGTAGGCCACAATATCCCTTTGTGGACTCATCGACACAAGCACTCAATATATGAGAACAACACTCAACAAAACTTCAATCAAAATTGCAAGCTCATTTTGTTCCCGAAAACTGCATAGTTCTTGAATAATGCAGGCTGAAGACAATCTTACATACTTCGTTTTTCACGCGCGTAACGTCGTTGTGGTCCTCCTCACATGTATTCGCTTGGTGTTTTCGGCGTTTTGTGTTTGTCATCCTGTGCAACTCTCACAAATCTCATATGTATCATTATTATCATCCATAATTCATTTACTAGCTCCCATTTGTCAGCGTTGGTCTCACATAATTTTAAATAATTTACTTTCTACAAATATTTTTAAGCTGGTACACTGTCTATTTGTGTGTTTGAAACCACTGTTTTATCTCCACTATTTACAGTTTTGGTTATTTGCGTCGATTTTTTAATATTTTTTGTGTTACAGAGTCATTGAAGTACTTAAATCGTTTATAAGAAGGTATAAGGTATGAAAGCTTTGGTGAAAGCTTACACTCTAGTATTAAAATTATAGTTTCGATGAGCAACTGTTGGTGTTTGTGTATGCTAGACTTGGCATACATATTTTTTTTTTTAATGAAAGTTGTAATTTGAGCTTTCATTTGTGCTTTCACTAATTTTGAAGTTCGGTTATTGTAAAATTTTTCGTTTCATAGTGTCACTCATTACATACCACATATATTAAAATTGTTTGTCTTAAAATTATGTTTCCGATATTTCTTTATTCTTCATACAACTTTTATAGTTCCCTGTGAGCTTTCACACATATGAAAGCTTCAGCAATTATAATACTTACATCTTAAATTAAAGCGTTTATTCTGTTTTCATTTATTTACGCATTATTAATTCAAAAAATCGAAAGTACCTCTAGTGAGCTTTTTAATAGCCGAAAGCTTAAACTAGAGTTTTGTGAGCTTTGACAAAAATGAAAGCTTGAAAATTTTTAAAATTGTTTTATCGATATTTCTTTATTCTTCATGCAACTTTTACAGTTCCCTGTGAGCTTTCACTTAAGAAAGCTTCAGCAATTATAATACTCACATCTCAAAGCGTTAATTCTGATTTGATTTATTTACGCATTATTAATTCAAAAAATCGAAAGTACCTCTAGTGAGCTTTTTACTAGCCGAAAGCTTAAACTAGAGTTTTGTGAGCTTTGACAAAAATGAAAGCTTGAAAATTTTTAAAATTGTTTTACCGATATTTCTTTATTCTTCATACAACTTTTACAGTTCCCTGTGACCTTTCACTTATGAAAGCTTCAGAAATTATAATACTCACATCTCAAAGCGTTAATTCTGATTTGATTTATTTACGCATTATTAATTCAAAAAATCGAAAGTACCTCTAGTGAGCTTTTTACTAGCCGAAAGCTTGAACTAAAGTTTTGTGAAGTTACTTGTCAATTTTTCAAAAAAAAAAAAAAATACTTTTTGAGCTTTCACTTAAAGAAAAGTTAAGAAATGTGTGAAAAAGCTTAACTGAAAGCTTTTGAAAAATTTACTTTTCGAGCTTTCACTTCATGGAAAGCTTAGAAGTTTGTAAAAAGCTTAATTTAAAGCTTCCTTATATGAATATTTTTCTTTACTTAAAAAATAATGAAGTAAAAAATATACTATATTTATAAATATTTTTTATACCCTGTATAGGGCATTTTTCTGATCGGATTACTATAGCATATAGCTGTCTTACAAACTGACCGATCAAAGCTCTTGTATGGAGTCCTTTATATTTGTGAATGGTATTATAAGTTCGTTGCAACTTTTTTTTTCTTGTTTTCTTGTCGCAATAATTGTCTTAACGCCAAATCTGCCAACAAAACGAAAGTGTGTGTCATCTATCAGGCGGTCAAAAGTTAAATCATACCACTAACTTTAAGCAAAGGGTGGGCAATTTCGCTTTCAGCACAATTTCGACGTTGCTGCAAACCATCCAACTTTCTCCTGTTCGCTCGCACGTCTTATTCGACGTACATTCTAATTTGAGTCATCATTTCACCATCATCCTATTTGATTCCTCATACAAAGTCAGCTGAGTTTATTTCATTATTTATAAATGGTGTTTCGGTCATTCTTACTGTTGATATTTTTGTCCATAGTTATAATTTCTATTATTTGTTGCCAGGCGTTATTCATGTCCTTTGTATTTCCCTACTAGTTTTTGTTGAGTGATTTTGGTTTGTTTATTTTTTCGGCGTTTTTCATGCTAAATTCGTCATATTTGTGGTATAATTTATGTGTGAAAAAGGTGTGAAAAAGGGGAAGACAAGGTTTTGTATGGTATGTGGCACTAAATTCTCTAAGGATTTGAAACCAAAATTGTGTGTTCTCACGCATACGTTTTATATTTCCCCTGTCAATCTTTTCTCTCTACAAGTCTACTATTTATCATCTTATTCGTTTCTATACATATCCATTACTATTCCACTATTTTAGCTTTAAATATAAATTTCCTTTTCCCCACACATTTCCCATTCTTTTCTTTATATTTCATAGTTACTTTCTCATTCCCTTCTCTATTTTACATGTTTAGTTTCATTTCCTTGGAGTTTGTGTTATTTCTCTACACACAAATCATTTTGAATTGTTTTGTTTCTTTTGTTTGATATTTGGCGATACGTCGTTCGTCTCATTCGTTATTTATATTTGTGGTAATATGTTTTCCTTTTATTGATTTAGTGCAATTACTAAGCTATACAAGAGTTCACTGTTGATATTTTTAGTGTTTCAGCACTTTTTCAACTACTTTTGTTCACATTTATTTAAGATATTCTTGGAAGAAATACTGATGAAAAAAATATGAAAAAGAAATTTGATATTAAATATATTTACTGACGTCGTTTCTTAAATTAGAAAAGTAGACCAAAGTTATAATAGGATTTTATTATTTGATTACAGAAATATTCCTTTTTCAAAATACATTTTTGACCATTGAATACAAAAATAGTTTTCGAATTGGTATTAATAGTAATTTTATTGAAGAAATATTTTTACAAATCTTGGACAGTTTTGGCCAAAGAAAAACCTTCATAGCCGTAAAGTGACTTAATTGTCTTAAGTAGAGGTTGTTCTTACTCTGTTAAGAGGTTGAACACTGCAAGTGGCCTGGATAAACACTCTCGAAATTGAATAATTTTCCGTTTGTTTGCTTTTCTGCTTCCGATTTGAGTTGAAAAGTAGATATATGGTAATCCTAGTCCATTTTAGCATGCTAATCATCCAACAAAAGCTGTCTCGAAACCTCAGAACATGACTTCTGAATATCCCTTTTCAATTTCACTATCGAAATGAGAATTTTATGGTGTGTTTCAGCAAGATCCATTATAGAACGAAAACGTACTGACTTCAGACGATTAAGAATTAGTTTTAAACATTTGTTTATAGTTATGTACACATGTTTTGGTGTTTTCCACGTGCAATCTCTCTAGATCAGCCATCTAACCTAACCTATATACACATGTAGAGTATTAGTCAGTAAAAAAGTTAAGAGTATCAATCATATAGCGATCTTTTATGATCAATAATTAGAAAACGTCAAAAGATAGTATTGATTTTTCTAAAGTTGTAGTTGACTTTCTAATAATTATATGTGCTCAAATGCTTGAGGTTGTCTTGTAATGGAACTCTAGCTATATTTCGCCAATATCTTTTTCTCCTGAATGAGTATGTAGTTCTATTCTGGCATTGACATTCGAAACAAAAATTTTTCTATCTCAAAAAGATTTAGTTCCACCTCTCAAGCCAATGTTTGTGTAGCCATGAAAATATATCCGATCGGGATCTATCGTAAAAACGTCAATATGTCAATCAACACACACCGATGTATAACTGGATCATAGTTGAGCTTAAATCAGCACAGCAACAACAAGCTCAAATCATATAAAAGATAAGACAACCGAATAGTCTCCAGCCTGTTGGTGAACTAGTGATCTTCAGCTAGAAATCTGCTGTATATGACAGACATATTTTTGCGATCTTAAGATTAGGTTTAGGTGATTAATGCTGTAAACAACGAAATGAAATCAAAAGTCAATCGCAGATGTCGGAACTTTGGAATTTTTGCAAATAATTTGTTTATTCAATAGGCTTTCTTGTTTTTGTTTTGTAATTTACAAGCGAAACGTGTCGACGAATGTTATCAGGTGTTTTTAGAAAGTTGTTTTCGAGAACGGTTATTAAAAATTATTAAAAAGCATGTGTGTAATAATGTAGTGGATTTCAAAATATTTTTCTTTGTATTTTTTTCAAATATTTTTTGTAAATATTTTCATTTATGTATTTATATTTTTTTAAAACAATTTTTTAGTTTATTTTTTAATTATTTTTTAATTATTATTTTTTAATTAATTATTATTTTTTTTTTTAATATATTTTTTTTGTCTTTATTTCCACCCACTAAATGCACTTAATAAATTAATCTCATTCACCTATTAAAAGTTTTCCGTGCTGTTTATTTATATATTTATTTATTTTGTTTGTTTGTTTTGTGTGACCGGGTTTAATGCTCATCGTCTGGTGATTAGCGTCACTAAAGTGTCACTTGTCTAGTTTAAAATTTTTAAATCAATATCAATTTGTAAATAAATAAATATTTCTCTGACACACACGCACACTTATTACAGCAGTCTTTCAACAATATATAAATATTTATACATATGTATGTATACTATATACTATATATGTCATAGAGTTTCGAAATATCTTCTTTGCTAACTCTTAGTAAAACTTTTAGTTGCTTAATCTTCCTCGTTGAGACTGTACCAACACCACTATCAACAAATTCACACACTCACAAGCGTTTCATACAGTTTCTTTTTGTTTTTTTCTGTTCCTTACTAATAATAGTAGTAATATTTGAAATGATAAGTGTATACATACATGGAAACGCGCACTGCATTCTGTTATTTGTGACGTCCAAGTGGCGCTTGATAACAATGAAAGTCCCCCTAGCCTGATCGGGCGCTTATCAGTGCCAATTGTTGGGCGTATAGTGAAATCATAATAATATTTGCGGTAAATATTATTTGTTGTTGTTTTCAGCTTACTATCCGAATTCCAAGTGCTTATTATAAAATAGTTTTATAATTTATTCCCACTGTTGTGTGAGATTAAATGCGATAACTAAGTGTGTGCTTTTCTTTGTGGAAAACCAGCAGATTTCTTTGTTTAAATACGATTGTGCCTCTTTTATTGTATTTGTAGAAACTAGTTATTATTATTTTTTATTTATTTTTTATTTTAAAGGCTTTAAACTGTGCCTCTATGAAGCGTTTTTATGGCTCAAAGCAGTAATAAAATATGATAATATTTTTAAATTAGTTTGTTCGTTGTAATTTGATAAAGTCGCGTATGTCGATTTAGGTTAAAATAAATATTTTAAATTTTAATAATGATATGAGTATTTGCTTTAAGTTTATTTATCCTAATAATGAAGTTCTAAGCATCGAAAATTCATTTGAAAATGGTTTCCAGACTCGTTTATTTGGTGAAAAGAACTCCAAGTCGTGAGCATCGAAAATTTTTATTTCGAAAATGGTTTCGAAACTCATATAATTTGTTCCAATAATTTAAATATAAACATATGCTTCAGCTATATCTTATCGCAACATGAATTTATCGGTTCGGTGTTAGCATTTTAATCAAACCCCAACTTCGAGACTCTATAATTTCATCGCAAAAACTTCTGTTATCAGTAAGGTTTTTTGTGGTTTAGTTAAATTATAAACCTGAGCTTTTATATATTTATTATGCCAGGCAAAGAGGATCCATTAGACTCGAGACTCGATATATTTTGTACTAAGCCCAAAAACCTTACCACCTTAACTGATAACAGAAGTTTGCGGTAAAATTTTTGTTTTAGAAAAATATTATGATAATTACGACTCAGAGCCGCAAATAATTAGAATACAACTTCGAGACTCGAATGATTTTCTAAAAACTCCGATTATCAGTTAAGATAAATATTTTGGATGGTAAAAATAGTAAGCATATGCTTCAACTAAACATTATCAAACCATGACTTTCGAGACTCGATTTATGGTGATCGGTAATTGCGTTTCATGAATACCTGAACTTTTTAGAAAAGTAAACAACTTGATTAATTTCACCGAAAATCTCCAATCATTAGATAATCTGGTTATTTTCCGATTTATTAAAAGTTTGAACTACAAGAAGCGTTCCAAAGTAAACAGGACTTAAAAAAAAACTTTTTTCGGCTTAATCAATTTATTTTATTCAAAATAGTCTCCTTCTGAACGGTCCAAAAGCATGTCGAACGAGTGTTTCGTGCTCGTTGTCCGGTATGGTCGCCAGTATGCCAACGCAAGCCTTTTGGATGGTCTCTACGTCTGCATAACGCTTTCCTTTCATGGGCAAATGCATTTTTCCGAAAGGGAAGAAGTCGCACGGTGCCATATCAGGTGAATACGGGTAGTGGTTAATGTAAAATGTGATTTTTGGTCAAATAATCGGTCATTCGAATGCTGGATTTTACGATATGTATTGCTACTTTAAAAAATAAATAGAATGTAACCAATTATGAGTGAATATGGTTGTTTTGGGTCTTAATAAAATTATATAAACATGCTCTAACTACATTTTATTGCTTCCTAAATTTTTTAGAATCAAAAACGTTGTTTATGTTAGAAAAAAAGATTCGAGACTCGAATATTTTAATCAAAATAGCCCTCATTAAATTTATAAATTTAAGTCGGGTTTATGAGTTTGTCATAGTTATACTGCTTCAGTTTTTCTTTAAACATGTTTGGTTTTTGAGGTTAGGTTGCAAAAAAGTTTTGAGACTCGAATAATTTAATCAAATCCCCTCTTTAAATTTATAATTTTAAGTCGAATTAAACAGATTATCATACTGCTTCTGTTTTCTATCAATCATCTATTTGGTTTTTGAGGTTAGCTTAGGTCGTAGCGTAGATCCAAAGTTAATGATTCTCACTTGGACAGAAATTCGTCCTTTTTTCAACCAAATACTTCTTATTGATTGTTAAATTTTTCATCAAAAACATTGCTTAAGTTCCAAAAAAGACTCGAATAATTGAATCAAGATAATCCTCATTAAACGTATATTTTTAAGCCGATTTAATTACATTATCATAGTTTCTGTTTTCCTTTAAAATTTTATTGGTTTTCTGAGGTTAGGTTAAGTCATTGGCTAGGGTTGATCCAAAGCCATTGACTTTCACCAACCAAAACCTTATTAAAGATGGATCATCAGATCCTCATCGACCGACGAATCGTTTTGTGTTTTGAACAATTATTATTAAGGCATCCAGCAAATTCGCTGGATTCGGCAAAGATGTGTCTACCGAGATATTTTCTTATTCTTTCTAGCAATAGCTGGTCAATAGAGAACGAATGATACCATATCGCCCTCCTCCATACAGCTTTGGCAAAGTAGGTCCGACTGAATACTCAGCCGCACCGCGTGTAAACTAATAGCAAAGTGTCCAGTCAAAACACCTTTAATTTGTTTTTGAGGTTATGTGTAATTTTTTTTTTCATTTTTTCATATTCGAAAATTTTTATAAAACTTTATACTTTGCAGAGCATTGAATTTCCAACTCCACATGCCTTTTCATGCAACTACAACTGTTGTAGTTTCTTTTTTATATTTTTAATTTCTTAAATTTTTCTGCGCTCTTCCTCCCTTATTTGCCTGCTAAAACCCATACAAGCAGACACGCGCATTAATTGATTCCACCTGGACTTATTGGGCTTCCTTGTCGGTGCAACTGCATTTCATTACAAGCGTGTGTGTTTTCACGCCCAGCCACCCACTATTAATTATATGCGCCTTTATTTTGCGTTTGCCACTACTTCCAACTCTTCCTTCGTGGCAATGCTCGTCGACTTTTCACTTCTTCATTCATTCATGCAACGTTTCATTCAGATAACATAGACGACATACACACTCCCACCCAACTATGTGGCACTAGCTGTGCGTCACAGCACAAACGCTAAGCCAACCAACCCAAACGCCCCCAACTAGTATGTCTGTGCCTGTGACTGTAGTGCAATGCGCTCAGCTGTTTATGTTTCTGTTTCTTTAGAAAGCGCACTGGCGCCTTTGCAATTTGCATGCGCGCTAGCTGCTTGCTTGTTTGTTGTTATTAAGTGTGTGTTTGTTGCTGATTTCTCGCCTTTTTAAAGTTCTAATGAACTTTGCTTTGCCTGTGAGCTCTGTTTCTTGCCTTTCAGCCTTTCATTGGCGTGGGCCTATGCACCAAACACATGACGGACGGACAAACATTCTCCTCCTTTCTATGTAAGTATGTGCGCCATACCTTCAGCAGACAGTTCGTCAGCATTTTTGTGCGCTTAGCAAGCAGGCAGGCGTCGACAGCTCGGCTTGACGGATATAAAGAAGTCAGACATGGCTTTATTTAGTGAAGAGCAAAGAAAAAGTAAATATTATGTATGTTATGCGTGTGGTTGTTGTAATGCACCGGCTGCGTTGCGCTTAAAACCATGAATCGGCATGTCGCCGTTACTGTTTTTGTCTTGCCGTTGTTGTTGCTGTTGTTGTTGAACAACTTCAGCAAGTGGAGCAGACATCTTTAGCGCTGGGCCTCAAGTGTTGTCGCTGGCGTCGGCAACCCCTTTATTGAGTATTTTTTCTACACTTTTTGTGTGTGTGTTTTTGTTTTTGCAACCGTCTACAAGGCTGTCTGGGCGCAAGCGTCAATGAGACAGCGCTTGGGTGGCAAACAGGTCGACCGGTGCATTTGCTCATACCATACGATTGGCGGCCGTCTGACTGTTTTGGAAACAATAAAAGTGTCAACCACCATGCGCACTCTACCCCCTCGGTCGCCCCAACTGCATACCACCACCTGTATGTGTCGCATATGTATTTGTATGTATTTGTATGGATGTCTTAATTACTCGCCCTCAAGCTGGCACTCCTCGAAGTCGCACATACATATTGAACGTGTGTAGGTATGTGCAGAGCTCATGCTTCGTTTTGTACTTACGTTGCCCTGGTGCGTCATTCAGTTACCGCTATATATATATCTGCATATATGTTTGTGTTATTTTTAAACTTTTGCATTCCTTAGACCAAAATGCGCACCGCCTGGTTGGTTAAAAAACAAAATACCAAGTGGCCAAGTTCAAAGTCATTGTACGTTCAATCAAAATGTCATCCTACTCAGCTCACCATGCAGATTTCAGCATATTCTCAATTTTTGTTTTGCGCATTCCTCATCATGTGATTCATGCAATTGCACAGCCTGTGGTGTTTTGCGGGCTGGTGGAATTTTCATCTATGTGCCATTTTGTTGACGACAATTTCACCAGCATCACTCAAACCAATTGACGTAAGCGACCTGCGTTAAATGCCTCACTCGAACAACATGCTGAGGGCAATGACAGCAGGTAACCAAATTCCTGCCAACTGATAATTCAGTTAAGGCCGTTTATACGGATTAACAATCAACTAGAGAAAATAGTGAATTTATTCTTCGATTGTTGCGTCATGTGGCGCTTCAGTTTGTTTTCGTTTGTTTGGCGAGAAATGCGACACAAGCGTTTTTAAGGTCAAAACTAGAAACGTTTTCTAAAACTACTCATTCGTTGGGCGCTATATAAGATTTTATAAAAGAAAAGCTATAAAAAGTTCCGTGTGACTTCTTCTACTTATTTCTATTTAGTTCTCACTACTTCTATCCTTTTTAGTTTTATCAGGGTGATTAAAACTTGTTTGCTTATTTGCTTCAAAAATAATTACAAATGTTTGAAAAGCACACGTCGAATCTACTATATGATCTAGTGAAAAACAAACCTTAACCACTTAATATCGAAACAATATATAACAGCGCTAAAACACAGCTGTCTGTGAAAATATCAAGTAAAATTTTATTTTCTCAGAAAATCCAATTTTCTAATCTATTGATTACTTTCATAACACCTTAAACTAACCCCTCTTTCACCGAACATCATTAGATATTTTGGAAGTTAAGACAATTTTGAACATATTTGTCTGGGTTCCTTAGGATTGCTAGAAATCTCATTTCTTTGTGAAGATTATCTCTTTCAAATGAGACGGAATCTCAGATGGTCCATCCCAAGTCCGGGTCCAATTTGGGATGACTCGTTCGAGCATTTCGACTGGTAACTGGCGAATGACAATAATGATGTTTTGCTCCAAGGCCTGACTCGAAGCGAATCGTCCGCATAGACTTCAGATTTTAAATATCTTCACAGGAAAAAGTCTAACGGTGTGATATCACTCGATCTTGGCGATCAATCGATCGACCCAAAACGTGCTTACTGAAGTGTTCATGTTTATATACCCATTGAGCCCGAAAAGGTTGTCATCGCTGAACAAAATTTGGTTCGACAACGTTGTTTCAAGAGCTCAGAGAGCCAAACGATGTCAGTTGGGAAGATCGAATGGCTTCAGTTTTTGCACAAGCTGTCTTTTGTACGCTTTTAGTTAAAGATCTCGTCGTTAAATGCGCCAAGTCGTACCATACGTCAGTCCGAGTTGCTACAAATTTAGTCTAATCGACTATCCATGGTCTTCAGCTCAGCTATATGTATGGTTTCTTCACTGCGAACTGGACGTGGTATATTCGGTCGAATATTATCCAATAATAAATGCTGGATCTTAAGATGGATGGGTGTTGAGAATAGTACGCTCATTAGGCCGATTATGTTGACTATAAGTTGGGCGAAGCGCGCGAAACACATTCTTTACAGAACGTGAATTTTCAGAACAAAGTTAAACGATTTGTAAACGTTGTTCAGGCGTAAGTCTTTCCATGATGAAATATCGAACAATACTGAACAAAAATAACATGATAGCTTGACACGACTCACGCATGATCTGTCAAAAAAAATCTATTGAAAAAAGTACCTTGGATTATATTGTTTACAGAGGTTAAAGTTATCGATAAAGTACCTACAATTTTGATTCTACACTACAAAATTGTTAGTTTTGTTGCACAATAACAAAAGTTCTCTGAATTGGATGTTCCGATCCTTCCAAATTCATCTCCATTTACCATATTTTTTTCTAAACACAGTTGGTTGGTTTATAAACTTTCAAAAACAAGACAATATATATCGTTTCAGACTCTCCATTTTTATACACTCAACAGGGTACAATAAGTTTGCCACAAAGTTCTTTACACCCAGAAGGCAACGTCGGAGACCTTATAAATTATATATATAGGCGATCAGCGAGTCGAACTAGTCATGAGAGTCAGTCCCACCGTCTGTATATACGCGAACAAGTCCCTCAGGTTTTGAGATACTCGTATCGATTTGAAACTTTGCAGGCATCCTTTTCTCACCAAGAAGTTTCTTGTTGGTCGGAACCGCCGATATCGAACTACTATAGCATATAGTTGCTGCATAAATTGACCGATACAATTCAAGTCCTTATATGGTAATCTTTTTTATTTGACTAGTTAGCTTCACGGTATTTGGCGCAGATTATTTTCCAAGGCGTTGCTATAATCATCGAACAAATTGTGCAGATCGGACGACTATAGCTTATAGCTGACATACAAACTGACTGATAAAATTAAATTTTTTGAATGTACAACTGTTTTATTGTCAAGGTCCACCATAATATCGGCAAATCGCATAAGCACATAAGCACTATGATTTAAGAGTATGTACTAGTAAAATAAGTTCTTTAATGAAGAAATCTTTGCTGTCGCGGGTTGTTTTCGGGAGCAGAATGTTAAGAGAGTGTGAGTTGAGAGTGAAAGAGAGGGAGAGTGAGTGAAAGAGAGATAGAACGAGTGAAAAGGATAGAGTGTGAGTAAAGGAGAGAGAGAGCGAGTGAAAGAGAGATAACTTAAATAGTTTAATTCTCCTTCCGGACATCTCTTTGTTCAGGATATACTATATTTTTCCGACCTTACATTTTAGTATAGATTTTATAGTATGCTAATTACCCATTTCGTTGTTGTAAATTTTTATCGAACATCTCTTTATGAAGTTTGCTGCAATGAAATTGGTTAACCTCTAAACTTTAAACTAGTCGAAATGTTGGATATATTTCGATGCCAGGGAAGAACCAATGACCGGTGGAGTTCTAGATGTTTCTGAATTTACGCTGTTGAATAAAATTATGAGGTTTCAAAACTACTGCTCATAAAGTAAGTCGAGTTTCTGCTGCCTTTGTACAAAATATTTTTTCGAATTTTCGAAATTCGCTTTTAAAAATGTTTTTTTTTTTTGTGGCAACTCTACTATTGCTAATCGCACAGCTTTAATTGATATCAGTAATATATTTAGATCATCAAATCAAATTTTGATGCTCCTCAAGGTATGCAATGGTATGTAAACTAGTATTTTTAAACAAGGTTCGTATTTTTGCAATCAAAAGTTGGAAAATGGTGTTATGTAATGATATCTGCACGATTGCACTTTTTGTTTAAACGTATACTGTATTGTATATAGTAGTGGTTTTATGTATAAATATGTAAATAATCACGTGCACCCAACCGCATGCGCATCTTATTTATCGTTCTAATATTCCAACACTCACCTAACCTAACAAGCTTGTATATATGTGCTATAATCTGTGTATATAAATAAAAATAAGTTTTTCATGCACGCATCTTACATTTATCGCTTTGCACGGCTCTTTAATATTTTCGGAAATAATGTGTCTAAAAATGCTAAATTAAAAACGGTGCTTTGAAAAGTGTCACACGCACACACACATACATTTAAAAAACTTTGTGTATTCACGAATTTATTCTCCCATCGCTAAACGTATGCGATCAATATAGAATTCTTGCCTGAAGAGCCGTTAAACGCCTGGGTTTTGGTCGTGATCATTTTCGGCGCCACGCTCTTCATCTGCTTATCGGTACTGTTGTCGTTGTGCTTCTGGCAGCGGCGCAAACGCAATAGTAATGGACGCACCTTCCCACCGGACGATTCTGTGTGCGATCCCATACTGAATGGCAACACTATACAGGACATTATCGAGATGACAACGTCGGGTTCCGGTTCGGGTAAGTAAATATGAGATATTTTTTGAAAATATATGTACTAATGATTTTCTATCTACTTACTTGCAACATGCAGCCGGCTTGCCGCTATTGGTGCAGCGTTCTATTGCACGGCAAATACAACTCTGCCATGTAATTGGCAAGGGACGCTTCGGTGAAGTATGGCGTGGTCGCTGGCGTGGCGAAAATGTGGCCGTTAAAATCTTCTCCAGTCGCGAGGAGTGCTCTTGGTTTAGGGAAGCTGAAATTTATCAGACTGTGATGTTACGTCATGAAAATATTTTAGGTTTCATAGCAGCTGATAACAAGGGTAAGCGGTTTGTTGCGATCTCCAAAAATATTTTCAGGCGTTTTCCAAAAAAGAAAAATTCATGCGTTTTCCAAACACTTTTTCATGCATTTTCCAAGCATTATTTTCATGCGTTTTTATAATTTATTTTCTTTTGTTTTTAAAACAAATTTTCATGCGTTCTCCCTTTCAAACATATATTTTCATGCGTTTTCGTAACAAATTTTCATGCATTTTCTTAACTTATTCTCTTGAGTTTTCGAAACATATTTTCACGCATTATACAAAAATATTTCCATGCGTTTTTTCAAAAATATTTTCATGCGTTTTCCAAAAAATATATTTTGGGTTTTCAAATCAAATTTTTATGCGTTTTCCAAAAACATGTTCATGCTTATTCCTAACTTATTTTTTTCTGTTTTCAAAACAAATTTTCATGCGTTGTTCAAAAACATTTTCATGCGTTATCCAAAAATATTTTCATACGTATCCAAAAACATTTTCATGCATTTTCTAAAAACCATTTTCATGCGTTTTCCAAACTCTATTTTTTTGCGTTTTCAAACTGATTTTCATGCGTTGTTCAAAAACATTTTCATGCGTTATCCAAAAATATTTTTATGCGTTTTTCAAAAACATATTCATGCCTTTTCCAACACATGTGTTTTCCTAACTTATTTTCATTCATTTTCAAATAAAATTTTGAAGTGGTTTCCAAAATCATTTTCATACTTTTTCCAGTACACATTTTCTTGCGTTTTCCAACACATATTTTCATGCTTTTTCCTAACTTAATATCTTGTGTTTTCAAAACAAAGTTTTCCCAACACACATTTTCATGCTTTTTCCAACCTTCCAAATACATGCACATTTCATGCTTTATCTAACCTCATTTCCATGCCTTCTAACGGCAGTCAACCACTTACGTATGTATGTCTGTATATTCACGCCGCCATTCTCACCCTCAGATAATGGCACTTGGACCCAACTTTGGTTGGTCACTGACCACCACGAAAACGGTTCATTATTCGATTACCTCACCACACATACAGTGGATACGAAAACTATGCTCAATATGGCGCTCTCGATCGCCACCGGTCTGGCACATTTACATATGGATATTGTGGGTACACGTGGCAAGCCAGCGATAGCACATCGCGACCTCAAATCGAAAAATATTCTCGTCAAATCCAATCTCAGCTGTGCGATAGGCGATCTGGGCTTGGCTGTGCGTCATGTGGAAAAGAATGATTCCGTCGATATACCCTCCACACATCGTGTGGGCACCAAACGTTATATGGCACCCGAAGTGCTGGACGAAAGCATGAATGCACAACATTTCGATTCGTATAAGCGTGCCGATGTGTATGCTTTCGGTTTGATATTGTGGGAGATTGCGCGTCGTTGCAACATCGGCATGATATACGATGAATATCAATTGCCATATTTTGATGTTGTACAACCTGATCCTAGTATTGAGGAAATGAAGAAGGTGAGTATACCGTATGTTTACACAGTAATAACGGTTTTATTGTTATAAATGTTTTTACAGGTGGTTTGTATTGATAAAATGCGTCCGAACATACCGAATCGCTGGCATGCCTCGGATGTGCTGCACGGCATGGCGAAAGTGATGAAAGAGTGCTGGTATCCGAATCCTGTTGCGCGTCTTACAGCGCTACGTATAAAGAAGACTCTGGCCAATATAACGGTCGAGGATAAAGTGAAGAACTGATTGTAGTTGTAGTGTGCAGCCATTTTGGCGTGAAACTAACGGATATAAATTGTACTATTTGATTGGGGGAAGGCTGTCGCCAAGCGTTGCATATATTTTAGTGTGGTGCTGAGCGCAAAATTCACCTTCTCTACCTCCCTTTCTGTTTACTTTTCTGCCGAATTTGTTGAGAGCATACTAAATGCGCAGAAGAGTATTGGAAAAATTACCTAAAGAGAAGAGCATACCTTAAATACCTAATAATTAACAAAAACAAAAAGTAAAAGAAAACAAAAAACACAAAAAAAAAGAAGAAAAAAAGAGATATGGTAAACAGAGAAATTTATAAAGCTGTTATAATTGATGCAGAGCATTCTATTAAAGCACTAAAAGTTGTATTTGTAATTTTAAACTATAATTTGTAATAACATGTGTAAATGCGAACGTACCCTAATGTAATGTAATGTAAAATGTGTACTAGACATAAGAGAGCGTGGAGCGCAGGGCACAGCAACAAATGTTTGTAACTAATTAAGAGAGAGAGCAGCAGCTTGGTAAAAACACGAAATAATTGAATATTTAAAATTATTTTGAAATAAGTTATGAAATGTGTGTGTGTGGCTGCCTGTGTGTGCGTGTGTGTTTCTAAATAGGTTAGTTAGAGAAAGGAGAAAAAAGTGAAGTCTGAGGAAAAGTTGTGAATGTGTGTATGTGCTGAAAAAGAAAAAAAAATAGCTGTAAATATTTTGGAAATGTACACAATCCTGAGATTTTCCTATGGCAGCTGCTATTTTAGACTTACAAGCCTACGCATTACTAAAAAAAAAATAATTTTGATAATTAAAAGTTTTTGCGATAATTAAAATTTTTTTTCGATAATTATTTTTTTTCGATAATTAAAATTTTTTTTCGAAGTTAAATTTTTTTTTCGATAATTAAATAATTTTTCGATAATTTTATTTTTTTCGAAAATTAAAATTTCTTTTTCGATAATTAAATTTTTTTCGATGATTAAACTTTTTTTTTCGAAATTAAATTTTTTTTTCGAAAGTAATTTTTTTTTTCGAAATTAAAATTTTTTTAAAACAATTTTTCGATGATTTTTGAATGTCTTCAACGCATTTGTTTACATTTCGGAAATTTTAAGTTCTGATTTTGGTTTCCAATGTTTATATTTTGACTTATATGGCTTAAACGCGATAACTAAGCAAATATTGTGTAAACGTAAGGAGAGAGCAAAAATGCTTGTAAATGAGAATTCCTGATATTTACAAGAGTTTTATAAAATAGCTGTAATATAAAAAACAAATAATAATTTTTATCTTAAAATCGTTAAACATTTTAAAATAATAGTTTTCCAGCGCATTTGAGTACAGCAATTTTAAGAGAATTTAGTAAATTTTCTCTAACTTTACATCTACATATTCATTGTAGTAAATTAACATTTCAACTAATATTTTTTAAGAAATTTTTTCGAAAAGTTCTTTTTTGTTTCATTTATTAACGTTTTTCTCCAAAATAAAAATAAAAAAATCAACTGAACTCCTACAAGCGTCTCCACTAATTGAAGAGCATACAAAACTGCCATCAATTAAGCAATCAAACTAAGCTCATTTGCATTTGTAAGCATAATTAAAGCATACATACATACATATGTAAGTGCTCCTAACGGCAGTTGTAGCACATTAACGTTTAGAGACAACGAACACATCTAGCAACAACTAAACACACACACACAAACAAACAAAAAAAGACTCTGACTAAAGACTGATACATAGCAACAGTTACAGTGAAAATCGCCATACCGTTAATTAGTAACCTTTTTAGAGCAATTTTTGGAGCTAACTACAAAGTAATAATAATATTATTAATAATAATATTTTATTTAAACTTTTATAAAAAAAAAGTTGTTTTCCTTTTTTTTTAGTTCTTTCCTACTTCTCAACTCCACTCAACTCATTTCGTACTCGCATTAAGATTTTGCCATTTTTAGAAAATAATATTAAGCGACAAAAATAAAGTTTAAAAAACTTGAAAACAAAAAAAGCAAAAACCAAAAACAAAATGAACAAAACATGCATAAAGTAAAAAATCTACTATATAAAGACACTTTTTAAATAATGAAAACCAAAAGAACTCAGGAATTGCCAGTCGTAATGTATGTAAATAAATATAAAAAATCACTTGTTGACTCGATATGTGCTTTGTTGATGTGTGTGCGCAAGTATGCAGCAAAACCACTTACACCAAAAAAAGAATAAAACCCGCTAAATTGGCATTTCTTGCTTTTTCCTTACGTTTGCAAAGAACAAGTAAATGCTATTATCAATATTTCGTTTTTGTTTTCGTTATTTTTATTCCACTAAATACGCAAAGCAACCGTTATAAGTTAGTATATTTTGTTTTCTATGTAAATATACCGTTACTTATGCGCAAAAAATCATTTTCCAAATTGTGTGTAGTGGTTGACCATCAGATTTTTACTTCAACGAGTTTATATGTATATGTAAGTGCAGCGTGAGTTGATATAAACATTTTTTTTTGTATAAAAATAATTTTTTGAGGAAATGGAATTTTGTTCTCTTGTTGATCAGTAAAATACTTGGTCGTGTACTTGGGTTATTTAGAATTTTAAAAATTTCTTTTTTTTTAATTTTCAAAAATTGTTTTTTAATTTTTATTTTTTTTTATTTTTATTTTTTATTTTTTTTTTATTTTTTTTTTAGTTTTTTAGTTTTATTTTTATTATTTTTTTATTTTATTTTTTTATTTATTTTTTTTTATTTATTTATTTTTTTTAATTTTTGTTTATGTTTTTTAGATTTTTGGATATTTTTTATTAGATTGTTAATTTTTTGAGAATTTTATTAATTTTCTTATTAGATTTTTAATTTTTATTTATTTTCTTATAAGACTTTTAATTTTTATTTATGTTCTTTTTACACTTTTAATTTTTATTTCTAATTTTATTTTTATTTTTTTTTATTTTTATTTTTCTTTGCCTATTTTTAATTTTTTAGATGTTTTTTTTTATTTTTAAAATTTATTAACCATCTTTATATTTAGGTTTTAATATTTTTAAAACTTTTATATTTAAAATTGGCTTTAAATTTTTTATTTACTTATTAAATTTTATTTTTTTATATTTTTTATTTGCTTTTTTTAACTTTTTTTAAATCCATTTCTACATGTTTGTTGTAATATTTCTGAAATTTTTAAATTTAAGTTAAGTTTTAAGTTTTTATTTTTTTTTTAATTTGATAATTAAATTTTTTTTTTATTTTTATTTGTGTTTTTTTTATTGTTTTTTGATTCTTAAATTTTTTAGATTTTTTTTAATTTAAAAATTTTTTAGATGTTTTTTTAATCTTAATATTAATTTTAATATTAATTTTTTTTTAGTTTTAATATTTTTTAGATTTTTATTTTTAAAATTCGGTTTTGAAATTTTTTTCTTATTAAATTTTTAATTTTTCTATATGCTTTATTTGTTTTTTTTACTTTTCAAATTATTTTAAATATTGCGGTACGTTTGCCTTAATATTTTTGAAATTTTTACTCATAAAATTTTATTTTTGTTTTGTTTTTTAAATTTCTTCCTAATTTTTTTATATTTCATATTATTTATTAGATATATTTATTAGATTTATTTATCATATTTATTTATTTTTTTCTTTCTTTATTTTTTTTTTCTTTTTTTATTTTTTTAATTTTTTTTTAGTATAATTTTTTATATTTTTTATTTTTTTTTATATTTTTTGTTTTTGTTTTTGTTTTTATTTTTATATATTTTTTGTTTTTATCTTTTTTAGTATAATTTTTTATATTTTGTTTTTGATATATTTAGTTTTTTTATTCGATTTTTTAGCTTTATTTTTTATTGTTATTTTTTTATTTTTGTTTGATGTTTTCAACTGAACTTTAGTTAGTAGTCATAATCTCGGTACACATAGCAGCATATCCCTAAACTGTTTTAATATTCTACGGTATACAACAGCTGATCAAATTGGATTTGCTCTGATAGCAAATAATACATTTAAATGTATTTCAATACAAGTTTTTATTATCGTCTGCAAAATAGATTCTTAAGCCAATACAAGCATTCCAAAGTTTAAACCAATTTCCATACTCTCTCCACCGTCCCTTCAGGCTTTCTGCGAAATACTGCTTCTTGTTTTCTTAAATACACACTGACTTGCATGAAAATCAAACAGTTTAGGACAAACTTTCCTACTTTCTCAATAAAATAATAATAATAATAGTAACTTCTATCTTTTTAACTCATACCAACCAATTCTTGTTGCAATAACATAAGAAATATCCAAAAATGAATTAATTAACATTTATTTTTAGCTTCTGCAGGTTTTTTAAGTTTTTTTGTATGAAAAAGCAACAACAATTAACAATTGTTTATTGGCTATAACAAAATGGCAGACATATCTGTTAAAAATAAATTGATTTAGTAGTTTTTGTATATAATTGAGATGTAATCCTCCACCAACTAAGCGGAAGCATGCTAACACTTACACAAAAATATCGAATACAAATGCATACTTTGACTAAGCAAACATAAAAAACACATACACATTGCAATTTTGTAGCAAGCAGACGCTAACGGCATAAAAAATTCAATTATATGCTTTTTGTTTCGAAATATGTAATACAAAAATATTATATTCAAAGCGTTCACGCTTGTTTCTTTTTCAAACTGAACTCAAATTTCTAATCGTTACATGTTTTTTTTTATATATTTACATAGATAAAGAATTTAAACAACTTTGTCAGCTACTAACTTTTGTGCACAAATTTCTCGTAACGCTTTTGGTACTAAAATTCCTTATATACACTTTGAAAAAAAAAAAACAAAAAACAAAAACAAATCATGAGTTAGTATAATTATTTTGGCGTTAACGACTATTATTAATACTTTTTTCGGGCTAAAAATTAACGCAAAATTAATGAAACGCAAAGATTGTGCTAAGAACTTATGCTCCTATTACATTTAGGTATGCTAACAATTAAAAATTTGTATCCTACATAAAACACAAATCCACTCTTTTGGACAAAGTAGCGTAGAACGAGCAAAAATAAGTTAAGCAAATCAATTAAAAAGAGGAATACAACTATTTTATTGTGTAAAAACCATCATCCTGTTAAATTTAAGTATGTTGTTATTAATTTGTATTCCTAAATTTAATTCCTTATCATTTACTTATGTTTAAGCTTTTACATTTAAGTATCATTAAACATTGCTATTAATTAAAAACTAACTGTAAATAGTGTTTGTATAAAAAAATATAACATAAGTTTAACTAATTAAATTATGTACTAGTTATGTATTTAAGTCTGCCTTTCTGCGCTTATCTGTGAGTTTGTTGTTAACCTATAATTGTACTGTATGTATGTGTGTGCACTTAGTGTTCTTGTACTGTATTTTGTTTTATGAATAATTGTATGTTTTCTAAAAACGACAAAACACACACACTGTTGGGTAATAAAATTGTTAATAAAAAATGTTCATAAAAAAATAATGATGAAATAATTAAAAATATATAAAAATATATACAAATATTAATAAAAAAATAATAAAATAAAAAAGTATATAAAAAAATAATAATAAAATTTATAAAAATAATTAATACAACTGTTTTGATAAAAAATTATTAAATAATTAAAAGCATATAAAAATATAAATGAATAATAATTAATAAAATTATTATTAAAAAAAATATTGATGAAATATTTCAAAGTATATAATAATTTAAGTAAATAATAATTGTAAAAATATTTAAATAATAATAATAAAAAAATAATGTAAAAAATATTGAATAATAAAAATATATAAAAATAATAAAATAATTAATAGAACTGTTGATTTTTAAATAATTAAAACCATATAAAAATATAAATAAATAATAATTATAAAAAATAAAATCAAATAAAAATATAAATAAATAATAATTATAAAAAATAAAATCAAATAAAAATAATAATAATACGAAAACAAAAAAATAAATTAATTAAATAAATAAATATAAAAAAATAAAAATATATTCATAAAAAATGTAATAATAAAATAATTAATAACAATAAAATGAAATAAAAATAATGAATATAATACTTCTAAAACTGATTAATTTTATAAAAACAACAAGAAAGTGTGTCTATGTGTTTTCAATATTTCAAATATGCTAATAAGCATTAATTTTGTTAAAATATGTTTTCTGTTTTGTTAAACAATATTATCAAAACACCTAATAATAATATTTTTTGTTGATTTTTTCTTTAAGTAAATATTTATAACCTTTTAAATATATATTTTTCTGCTTAAATCATGATATTTAACTGCAAGAAGTTCATTCAACTGTTTTTTTATTGTTAATAATTATGTATGTAATTGCTACACTGTATTAAGAAATATTGGGAATAAATTGTAAAGTAAATAAAAACATTAACGATGAAATCAAAAGGTGAAAAAGTAATTATTTAACAATTAAAAAAAATATTTTCAATTTCTAAAGATAAAAACTGATTTCTTAGCAGCTAATATTAAAAAATCGCTTATTTTGATATTTTTTTTTTCAATTTTCCAATATTTGAAAAGCTAAAAAAATAACTTTTTAACAATTAATATCAAAAAAAAGTCACTTATTTTTAACTTTCCGATATTATTGTTGTAATTTTCAATTTATTTTTTCATTTTCCAATTTTTTTTTATTTTCCAATATTGTTATTGTCATAGCCTTTTTCTGTTTTCCAATTTTCCAATACTGTTTTTTGTAAACTTTTTGTTCTATAAAAAAGTAACGTGAAATAATATGGTTGTTAGAACTCAAACTGCTAAACTGCATTTTTATTGAACACATAATATCAGTAATTTTTTAATATTTCTACTATATTGATAAAGAAAAAACAAATATATATATATATATATAAATTAATTAAATTACAGACGTAAATTTTTTGTAATGTAAATACCACAACTATAAAAGCTAAATGTAAAGTAACCAATTATTTCCGTTAAAAACCAAATGCTGGGCCATATTTGCACAGCAAAAACAAAAACAAAGTATGAACGCTGTAAAGTACCGTTGCCCATGCATTGAAAAACTATTATAAATTGATAAAAAACATGATTTATGTGCGCTAAAAATGAAAAACTAAAAGAATTGTAAGCAAATGAAACAGATTACATGAATATTATGATAAAAAAAAAGATTATGATAAAAAAAGAGTCTAATGTTAGTGTTAAGTGGCGTTTTTACTGGCACTTTAAATAAAAAATAAAATAAAAATCATTTTGCGTAGTTTCAATATAAAAGTGCCACCAACAGTGGTGCCCAATTGCGTGGGCATTGCAAAATGGTATTGTATAAGTTATCTAACGTGTAAATACCAGATATATTTATAGTTAAGTATGTTATATATTTATAGGTAAGTATATTGTATATTTATGTGTAATTATATTATATATTAGTGGGTAAGTATATTTGCGGTATGAAAAGCTGGAATACAAAATAGAAATATACAAGTAGCTGCTGTTATTGTTTGGTTGGGTGTATCGAGATGCGTTTAAAAATTCAAAAAAATTAATATATTTTTTGTTTTTCAGGTTCTTTATGAGCAAAAATGCATTTCAATTCAATTGAGATTAACGGTCTACAACTAAATTCGTATAGTTTATTTTTCGAAATTTTTAACGCTTATTTAAGAAAAACATGTGAAATGGTAATATCTAAATCCTTTTGATAATTTCTGTATTCTATCCTAACAACAAACCGCTCCGGTTTGACGGCCATGAATAAATTAATGGAATTTTTATTCATGTTCTGATGTGATCCCATTGCAACGACGGCGTTCTGCATCGTTAGAAAAAAATTGGAAAAAGTTATCCATTTTGTGGTTCCCTACTTTTTCTTTAAGAAAAAACGTAGAAAATCAGTGGGGAATATTTATTATCGTTGGAAGGAACATTCAGTGGCATTAATTTTTTGAAGATTATCTCTTGCAAATGTTGGCCGCACTACGTCTTAGATGGTCCGTCCGATGCGGCGTTGTTCGCATACACTTTATACATATGTATATCCCCTCAGTAAAAAGTCTAACGGTGTGATATCTCCTGATTTTGGAGCCAATCGACCGGCCCAAAGCCTGAAATTATCTGCTAACCGAAGTGTTCTCGCAATAAATCCATTGATTGATGCCATGTTTGCGAAGAGGCGCCGTCTTGTTGAAACCAATGTTGTAGAGTTCACAAGCTTCAAGGTATCAAATAGTCGGTTATCATGGCGAGATAATGGTATCCATTGTTATGCTCTCCGACGATTCTACCGGCCCACTAACTCATTGCTTTTTCTGGATGAAATGGCAGTTTTTGAATTTGTTCACTCTGCTCTTCGTCACAAATGCAGCAAAATTGATTCTTTACATACCCATTGAGCCAAAAATGACCATCGCTGAACAAAATCAGACCTTTAAGACGGGTGTGTCAAAAATTCCCAGAAACTTTTTGCCAAACAGCGTTTAACCAGTCTTGTTGTGATTGAAAATTATTGTCTCCAGTCTAGTTGCAAATTCACTGCTTTTTTTGGCAGTCAATCGCTCGTTTCAAATTAAAAATATTTTGTTGGTAGCTTTACCCATTAATGGTTTAAGTCCTGCCAAATTCACAGCTTTATCTTAGCCTCATGGTAATCGGCCGTTGATTTGGCTAGTTGGCGTTTAGTGTTGTTGACATGCAGCATTTCTGACGTGTAAAGTCGGCTCTTAACTCCTATTGGCTTCAATTCTCTTCTTTTGAATTTATTCAGCTGCTTTTAAACGTTTTGAAATGGCTGCTTGAGTGATTATAAAAGATTCTGAAAGCCCTTCTTGTATTTGGGAACAATATTCATTGAGTTATTTTTCTATATAGTTCTTCTTTTGCAAACTTTTTTGACTGCTTCTCTTCTACCGAGATAACATCACTATTTGTAAATGTCACAAATCCCTTTTAGCGCGTTTGTTCTCCATAAACTTCCACCAAAATAAATTGATTTTCGCCTGAGGTTTCCTTCATATTAGAGTAATAAAAAAGAATTCGGCTCAAAATCACCTTTTTAAGCACAAAGTTCGAGATAATTGGGTGGAAAAAAATTATTTTTATTTACGCTTCAAATGGGTGACATAACCTAAAAAAACACACAGAAATCTATTAACACCTTTATACTACGCTCTGTCGTCAAGTCTCACAGTGAGATGACGAGTTAAAACACAGGAACCTAGTTTATTTTCCAAAACTGTGCGCGTGGTATTCTTTAAAGTAGATTAAATATAGACTTATCATAGACATAGTATCTCCGAATTTTCGGAGAATATTTTCAAATGTGCATTCGATATAAATGTAAACAATCTATTTTCTTAAATTCAGTGGATATAAACCTCTAAACTCTATAATAATAATAATCCCTCTTTACCTCATTGTCATACGGTGAGCTGTTGCATTCGTGTTAAGAAGGGGGGATTGCTGCGGAATGACTGGATTTCCAATGATGATGTGGATAGGGACGGATATCTAGGGAGCAGGAGGCTTCTAGATAATAGGGTCTGTTATAGTTGGCAAGACTGTTGGGACAATAGTCCTAACGGTCGAGTTTGGGACGTTGGGTTTGTTGAGGGTAACCCAGACTTCAGATTTTGCCTAAGTCTGGGTCGTCTGCTTACGAGGCATGGGCGTCTGAATGCATTTTTGAATCAGAAGCACCTATCTAATAGGTCGTGTTATTTTTGTGGGGCGGGGGTAGAAGACTAGGTGCATGTAATTGCAAAATGCCCCATGTACTCGGACATTTGGAATTTGGGTGATATGGGAATTAGCTGAACTGATGGACGGCTCGATGTTAGCGATGTGATCTCCACTAGTCGAAACGCGGAACAGTTAGGGTCGTTTGCGCTTGAATTGTTGATGCGGCGAAGGCGTTTAACAGAGAATTAGTAATAGTTTCTTGTGTGAATGGTGTGTACGTGCAATATGTGTATGGGGTCCAACCTTTGATCACCAGTCCACAGCAATATGAAAGCTCAACTGGTGGTAGTTTCGGCACCGAGGTTTGACCGGAGACTTAATTCTGGTAACACGGGGAGCAGGAGCCTTTAGAATTCGCTTCTACCTGCTCATGCGTACTGGCCTCTCGGGGAGTATTGTGATGGTTGTGGTTAAAACCCGAATATGGGAACTACTGAAACTTTGTCAGTTGAATGTGGAATTGCATTGCAACCGGGTGACGGACCCGAAGTACAGCAGAGGTTTTAGATGGGTCTCGAATTTTATCAAGGTGGTTAAAGTGTCCATTTCACACTGTTAATTCGTACTGAAAATTCCTGGCATTTTCAACACGCTGAGCATTGATCACGTTAAACCTGCCGGACGTTGTCCGTCTGTCTATCTGCTTATACATTATATACGTGAACTAGTTTCTCACTTTTTAAAAATATCGATCTGAAATTATACACACGTCTTTTTCTCCTCTTTCTGTCGGAACCGTGGAATTCGGTCCACTATGGCATATAGCTGCTATACAAACTGAACCGTCGAACTCAAGTGCTTGCATGGACAACTTATTAATGAGACAAGATATCCTCAAGAAATTTCGCATGAATTATTGCCAAAGGCAGTGCTGCAATCTCTGAAGAAACTGTTCAGATCGGATCACTATAGCATATATGTAGCTGCCATACAAGCTGACCGTTCAAAATCAAGTTCTTGCATTGAAGATTTTGTATTTGTGAAGTGTATTATTATCTTCGCTGCAGTTGAAGTTAACGTTTTTTCTTCGTTTATGCCACTTTTGTCAATAATAAAACAACTTGTTTGGCTTTTCAAAGCCCTTGCGGGCCTTACTATATGCTCTCATTTATTTATGTACTTGTTTTCTTATTTCTTGCACATATAATATTTAATTTACATATTTAAATACATATTACGAAAATGTTTCAAAATCTTGAATACGAAGTATAGAACACAAAAAATGGAATTTTCAAATGAAAACAATTCTCATATATTCGCTCAGCAAATGCGGCTGCATCCATTTCAACGCTTACTTTGCTTCTTTTTTTTATTAAATTACACTTATAAATATAATAATAGTGTATATATTTGTTGTAATTAGAAAAATTTCACATGCATTACAAATGTAGTTACGGAATTTCAAATACTCAGGTTATGGAAATGACTTTAGTGTTCCGCAAAGTATTAGAATAAAAGATGATTTTTTGTTGTAATTTGAAATAATTGAATTTTGCTTTACACGTGAATTATTTTTTTAATTACTTAGCATATATATGTTAATACATTGAGATTTACACAAATGATTGACTCATTAAGGGATATGCATTAGTTCAATACTTCTTCTGCCATAATTGCAATAAATTTAATAATTTTTTTTAATTGCGTTTTATATTATTTCATAAACTTAATATTAGTGTTATTTCTCTTTGGTTTAACGCGTTATTTTTGTTTAAATGCACTTAATAATATTTATATATATATTTTTTAATTATATTTTTTATATATAGATTTTTATATATGTTTATAATTATGCCTCAGCCAGTATAATTTGTGTTTTTTGTCAGCAAATCATTGCAATTAATTTTTTAATTTTTTTTTTTGTATTTATTACTAATAATATTTGATATACATACATATGATTTTTTTACAACATTTTCCGCTACTTTACATTTAAACTTGAAATTTTATTTATTTTATGATTTTTTTTTTATTTTATTATAATTTTTTTTTAATTTTAATATTATTTTTGTTTTTTAATTTTATAATTTTTTTTGGAAATTTTCTCTGAAGTTTTCAAATTAAATGTTCATGTTGTTGTTTTTATTGCATTGCGCACATTAAAACATATATGTATGTATATATATTTGCTTATATACATAAATATATATATGTATGATCTCTTTGGGTATATATACTTTGTTACAATAATACAATTTGTAATACATTTATAATTCATTGAGTATGTGTGTATGTGTGCTAATAGCATTAACAATTTTCGCTATAATTTCTTGCAGTCAAACAATTTTCAATGCATTCTTCGCATAAATGATATGTTGTTTTTGCAATTTTTTTCAATTTGCTTTCCTTTATTTTTTTATTTTTAATTTTAATTGATATTTTTCTTAGAATTTAAGTTTAACTTTGCTTGATATCTTGTTGTGATCTTAAAACTTGTTGGGATTTCTTTGTAATTTTTGTTTTTGTTTTTCTTCTCAAAATCGTAGTTCAATATGATTGTTTTCTTCATTGCCTCCGTTTACATTGCATATCGCGCCGGCTCGAGTGTGTCCTGTTTGAATTTCACACGCGCTGACTGAAAGTATACATTTCTGTATGGGTGTGTGTATGTATATGTTTATGATTTAATCGGTGACTCCACGCTAACTGTTTATATGTGTGTAAATGTTTTCATATCCATGCGTGTTGTGTACTTTTCTCCTTCTTTTATTCCTTCCATCTACTACCTTCCTCTGCTTTATTTCTTTCTCCTTCTTTCCTGTTCCTTCCTTCTTCTTTTTCCTTCTTTTTCCTCTTCATACTCCCCCTTCTTCCTCTTCATCTTACTCCTCCTGCTTCCTCTTCAACTTACTCCTCCTGTTTCCTCTTCAACTTACTTCTCCTCATTACATGCGCCGCTGACTGAAGGCGGATAGGAAACGTGAGTCGCGCATTTCCTGCAAAGAGACCCACAAAAAAACCAATGCATTGCAATATAAATAAAAAAGTACACTTTGTAATTTATTTGAATTCCTTCGCAACTTTCAGCACTCAGCAGTCAAGTAAAGTTTTATCGTTTCCTCGCTCTTACTTTTTTTCTTGCGTGCTCTCAATCCTTAAATTATCCTTGATTAAAGCTTATTTTGAAATTGACACACTCGGCAAGCGCCGACTACGCTTCGTCAATCAGTTGGAGTGCATTGAAGCATTGAAGTAATAGCGGAAATGATAGCTTCATTAAATTTTGCTTGTGTTGGACCGGCTGTGACGCAGGTTTTTTTCTGATTGGATTACATTCTACATTTATGTACGCCAGTACAGGGTGTGTCACCTTTACGTGGATTTCTAGTAATTTTTTATTTAAAGAATGGGAATTATAGTGAATCAGAATTGATCTTCGAGTTTTTCACATTTTTTTCATTTCTCTAGCTTCGCACATTTTAAGGCGCTAACATCTATAGGATGTTGTTTTTGATTAAATAAAAGTTCCTAAAGGGGTAACTGTCAAACCAACTGTCGAAGTAAGCCCATGACTTAGACCTCAATGTCTCCAGATGTCTCTAACTGTCGATATTTCAAGCCACTAATATCTATAAAGTGTTGTTTTTGCATATATCGAATTTCCTGGAAGGCTACCTGTCAAACCAGCTGTCAAAGTAAACCCATGAATGGGACTACAATGTCTCTAAAAGTGGACATTTCAAGGCACTAACGTCTATAGGGCAATTTAAGCAAAGGTCTCTCATATTCGAAGTCCTTAAAAATTAACTCGTTTTGCTTCCTAACCTTATGAAAATAACTCAATTCAAATCCAAATTAGTTTTTCTTTTAATTACCAGAAATGGCACAAAAGTGCCAGCACAGAGTCAATGCTCTCTTTAGTGCTGGAAATCATCACTGCCTTTCCTTTAATTTTTCTCATTGAAGCACCGTAATGCAAGTGCATGCTTCTTACCGGCGGAGAGTGTATAATTTATTTTTGTTCTTACCAACTATCTCAGGTGGCTGCAAAGCACTTAAGCCGCTAAGTTCACTTGCTTGTGTTTATCTGGGCTTTGCTGCGGCTTATGCGCTTTGGCAATTTCATCACCACCACCACCCACCACATTTCACCTCAATTCCTCATGAATTCACTTAAGCACTGAATTAATTCATTGCATAAGCTCCTCAGGCACTTACACTTTCAATTGAGTGCATTCTTTATTTACATACAAACACGCATACACACACATACACTGCATGTAGTACTTGCTTACCTCATCGTCGGCTGGCATAATGTCGATGCACATGAAAGGATCCCGGAAGTAAGCGCATAATTTGCGTGGACGTATGCGATGGTGGGTGCGTTGTAGTTGACAGCATAAACCCCTGAAAGAAATTGCAATAAATGAATTAGTAGTAAGGGTATAAGAACGTTATTGTGATTTAAACTAAGATTATTTAGGCAGGCAGGGCTAAGCGATCTCTCCAATACATATAATGTCCTATCAAAATATTGGTGGATAAAAGGTGTAGCAAAACGAAATCCATCGACAGGAACAAGTTGTTTTTTTTTGTAAGTTGGTGAAGCATCAAAAGCCGGAGTGCGGAACTCCAGACTCTCCCACGGAACAACCGGATTAATTATTACTTCTTGGAAGTGATAAGACATTTAAGTCTCCTTTTGGCACGTACTGACGGACGCTTAATCTGCTCTATGTGACTCAGGTTTGTCATGATTGAGGCTGTCTCTTCGCTGACAGCTTTCCAATTTTCGGTGGACTGACACATGAGTGTCGTAAAAGTTTTTCGTGCTGGAATCTGTACAAGTAGTTTCTAAACCAATGTCTACGTAGTATTTGGATTAGGTGGAATTCTATGTTC
Organism: Bactrocera dorsalis; assembly: GCF_023373825.1. NCBI lineage: Eukaryota > Metazoa > Arthropoda > Insecta > Diptera > Tephritidae > Bactrocera > Bactrocera dorsalis. The sequence continues at coordinate 73,909,882 of NC_064305.1, forward strand.
TCATGCCGTCTGTCGCTTCACGAATGCATGCCCGTATTAGTCTATGGGTCCATCGTGCTTTGAGTGAGGTTTGCCACCGCTTCTGCCATATTGTTAAGGTTTTGACTCTTCTCTTTCTATAAATGGATCTGATAACTTGTATACTTCACTCGAAATAGAGTAGCTTTTCGTGCCTTCATCAGATCGAAAAATAGTCACCTGTTTTCAAAATAACTCATAATAATTTTCATAAGATGTTGAGGTGCGCGTATGTGATACAGAGCCTTGATTATGTTTGCCCATTGTGCTGAGTTGAAGGCATTCTCCACATCCGCGCGCAACCGTTTTTTGTTCCGCCTTTCCATCGCTTGTCACTTACTGCACATTTCGCAGTGTCAACGTCATTGTTTAGTGCTTTTTTTCATAAAGCCGTATTGTCTTTTTTAATATTTCGTTGGATTTTGGGATTGCAAACTCCAAGTGGTTTCTTACTGTGCTTTCGTACACTTAGCCAATTGTGTCAAGCATCTCCAGAGGTCGATATGGTGATGGTTTCTCTAGAGGCTTTTTTTGGTTTAGGAAGTAGATCCAATCGCTGGACTTTGCATGGGTCGGCAAATATCCCTTCTTTTAAACACGCATTGTACATGATGGCTTTCTTTAAGGATCTGCTTGGAATGCCGTCTAATTCAGGCGCTTTGCTGCTTTTTATTTTTCCGGGTAGGGCCAATACTTCTTCTTCACTAACTAGCAGTGGTGGCTCTACGACTTCGGTTCCTGGCTTACAGGATAGAGAAAAAGAACAAGAAAAAATGTTAACTTCGGCTGCACCGAAGCTAATACACCCTTCACAGGTGCATTTCTTTTAGTAGCTATGTGTCCAGTTTGTATGGAAGCCATATGCTATACTAATCCGATCTGTTCAGATCTATTATGCATGTTTATATATGTTACATTATTATCTTATAAAATAACATGTGCTAACTTTTGTGAAGATACATAGTCAAGTGTGAAAGTTTTCCATACAAGAACTTGATTCCGTTTGTTCAGTTTGTATGGCAGCTACATATTATAGTGGTCCGATATCGGTAGTTCCGACAAATGAGCAGCTTCTTGAAGAGAAAATGATGTTTACAAAATTTCAAAACGATATCTTAAAAACTGAGGGGCTAGTTCGTATATATACAGACAGACAGACGGACAAGGCTAAATTGACTCAGCTCAACATACTGATCATTTATATATATAATTTATAGGGTCTCCGACGCTTTTGCGACTGTACATGTACCGATGGTGGCCTAGCGCTGGGCAAGCTTCCGTGAAACCCATCTGTCCGTTAGTAGAACAAAAGACGATAGCGATTCTTTGGTGCCTTTTCTTGTTAGCTCATCAGCTTTAGAGTCTCCTGCGATCCCGTTGTGGCCTGGCACCCATACCAGTCTTACCACAAAGACACTCGATGCTATGGATAGCGAGTTTAGGCACTCTTTGAACAGCCTTAAACGCGCTTTTAATGAGTCCAAGGCTAGTATCGCGGCTCTGCTATCTGAGTGGATGGCCACTTCTCTGAAAGTGGCTCCACTTCGGAGCAGTAAATCTACTGCCACCTTAATGGAAGTTAGGAAGTCTGAAGCTGGAGTTGAAAAGAGAGCTCCTGATAGTAAACCCTTCCACCAACCTCCCCCAAGCTTTGACCCATCCGTGAATAAGCTCTCTGTCTCTCTCCTTTAACCCTTCTTTCCACCCATAATTCCCTCGCCGGTATATGGAGTAGAGAAGGAGCCGCCAGAATTCGCTTTGACGACTCCATGATCTAAGTGATGCGGTATGAAGAGTCAAAGTGAGTGTAGATTTCCGAGTCTTCAGACACGCATTCTTTTAGGAATCCAGAGTCTGATGGCAACTTTCGCAGCTATGCACGTTTCGATGATGTATGATTCAATATCTGCAAGATAGCGTTAAGTGCCATGGTCGGAGTGGACTTTAGTGCACCAAACATGCTGAAGCGCGCCGCCCGTTGAAAGTTCTTGAGTTTCTTTGCAATTTCATATATTCCACCAAGCAAATTTTTGTTGGTCATAAAGCGCTTTAAGATCAATTAAAGATCGGATAAAGGAGTTCTGTTTTATAGTAGTCCAAGTGCATACTCTTGATTAGCCAACGAACATAACTTAGCCTTACATTTCAGTTGGTAATTTCGTCTATATTGGGACTCCAATATCAGTTATGCGGAAATACGGGCCCTCACAGTTTAACCCAGAGTGTTTAATTAAACTTGTAGTACAAAATAGTTATTTCTGCTGGTTATATAACTACTACGTTTATCTTTAGAGATATCTTTACATTTTTTAAGGATAACATTGTTTTACTAATTAACTTTTTATGAAAAAGCACTCGGTCTATTATTGACAACTTTTATTGTTTGCTTCTGCAGTAACGGAGTAAATGACGTCCGTTCCATCATTTCTTTGTCCCCTTCCACTATTTATCTTTTTATGATATCCCAAAAGAGCAACAGTTATATCAGCACCTCAGCACTAACCTAACCTAACCTACTTTCGTTGGAATTTTATTGTCAAATGGGAGCTATGACCATACTTTCATCATAAAAAATTGCCCGTTCGCCTTTTATAGTCAATATTGCACGTAATATTTAATAATAACATCCAATCCACCCATAATATTTCCATAAATGCACATAAACACACCCACATACGTATGTGTTTCACTTACTTGCTCACATTACAATCGCTCGACGATATACAATCTTCGCCAAATTGCTTCGCATTCAACGTCAACTTGGGAGCTGTTGCCATATTTGCGCCAACATTGAAGCCAACAGCGTTATTACCAGCACCACCAGCGCCGACGAGACTGCCACCATCACCAATACCAACACCAGCACCGCCAACCGCATTCAATAGATGAGCCGTAGATGCACTCGGCTGACACATCAGATTACCAGCTGCGCTCTTCAGGCACGACATGCCCAGCTCACAGTCCGTATTGCGATGACAGAGATCGCGTTTACGCCCGTAAACGTAAATGCATTTACCTTCTATTAAAAGAAAAAATGCCGTTAAAAAAAGAGCGTATAAGTAGATTTTGAAATTTTATGGCGCGCGGTGACCTTTCGGCATAGAACAGCGATATATGGATATTAACACATCGTCAACGCGCGCGCGACACATAAGTGAATTTTTGCATTTGAAGGTGCATATGTGTGTGCGTGTGTTGTTGTTGTTGTACTTACCACCGTAGGTATTGACGCAGACACCTGTGGGACAGCAATCATCATTGACCTGACAAGCGCGATCCACGCACGGCGTATCCTCTATTAACGGTTCCACGATGCCATATATCTCCGTCTGCTGGAAGAGAAACATGTGTGAGTGTGTATGTATACATATATGTATGTCTGCAAAGGTTATGTCATATTTTATAAATAAATATGCGCGTCGCTTTATGAATACGAGTATATATAGTCTGAACACACACACTCCCATATGTACATGCTCCCATGCATGTATTAAAATTCAATTTGCCACGCCACCAACCTCCCCGCCCACACAAGCTTCGCAAACGCAGCGCACATTTACCATTTGTGGCACTAATTGAGTTGGATGTCAGGAGCAAAGTTGAAAGTGGTGAAAACGGCAAAGCTTGTCTGTTCATAGTTGTCAGCGTCCTGCATGGCGTATGAGTGATGTGCAATTTCATTACTCAGTCGCCGCTTGCTGTGTGGCTGACGCGCCAGCAAGCAAACATTTAATATTTGCAGTATGAATGCATTTAATTAAAAGTACATAATTTACGTATATATTCACGCATGTTGGTAAACAATTATCGCCGAATGCACTGGGAAATTTTAGAATGAATTGCTGCATGTTGTACGTGTATTTACTTCAATAAAATTGATTATGAAAGTGGGGGGTGGGGCAACTGAGGTAGTTTACAATACAAATACAACTTCTGGTTGCACTTTAATTATATAAATGGAAATATGGAAGTTAATTAGTATAAATAAGCAATGAATGAAATGACGCCTAAAATAGTGGAACAACACTTTTGGGGCCTGAATAATTGTAACTGGGTATCACCGGGTAGCTTATAAAAAATAGTAAAACATCCAAAATATACTGTTTTTCTTGCCACATAAGCGTTTTTACTTTAAATCTGTTGAATTTAAGTGAAAATGACATATTAATTTATTTTGGTAGAGATTTGAAAAAAAATCGAAATTTTGTTCCTTTCATATTTCGTAATTCAGATATTCCAAAATAACTCCTTACAACGATTTTTTTTATTTTTTATTAAGATTAATTGATTGTAGCTATTTTGGAATTGTGGTTACCGGGGCGATGAATGCATGACAAATTTTTTAAATATTTTCGCAGGTTTGTTGCTTCTAACGATATTAATATTTGTAGTAAACACTTGAATATAAAAATGATAATAAATTTATAGTAAAAGTACCAGTTACTCTTTTGACAGATGCCAAAACCGCTCTAAATTCAGGACACCAGATTTTAATACTTCCTTAAAGGAGTTATCCCGTGTGACTGTCGTTTTTTTTTTAATTTTATGGAATATTTTATAGTGAAATGAAAAGAACACAAGTTTCCAAATTTCTATTAATGAGTGATGTATTTCGAGTTTCCCTACTTAAAAAAAACACAGAAACTTAAAATTTAATGGAAAATGTTTATTATCATTCGAAAGAACTTTCTTTAGCATTTATTTTTTGAAGATTATATCTTTCAAATGTTGGTCACGACTACGTCTAAGATGGTCCATCCGTCGCGTCCAATTTTCTATTACTCGTGCGAGCATGTCGACTGGCGCGTGATGTTTTGCTTCAAAGCCTGTATCGAAGCGGGATTTTCCGCACAGACCGTAGAATTTAATTATTCCCACAGGAAAAAGTTTAACGGTGTAATATCACACGTCTTTGGTGGCTAATCGGCCGGCCCAAAACATGAAATTGCCTGCTCATCGAATTGATCTTTCAATAAATCCTTTGACTGATGCGATGTGTGGGAAGTAGCTCCGTTTTGTTGAAACCAAATGTCGCCGAGACCACGAGCTTCAATTTCCGGCATTGAATAGTCGGTTATCATGGCGCGATAACGGTCGCCATTGACGGTTACGTTCTCACCGGCAACATTTTAGAAGAAATACCACCGGTCGACAAACCACACTGTTGTTTCTGGATGAAATGACATCTCTTGAATCTCTTCAGGTCGCTCTTCGTCTCAAATGCGGCAATATCACTTGTTTACATACCCATTGAGCTGAAAATAAGCTTCATCGGTGAACTAAATTTATCTTGAAAACGTCGGATCTTTCTGGAACTATTCATAAGCCCATAGAGCGAAGTGATGTCGCTTGGGAAGGTCGAGCGGCTTCAATTCTTACACAAGCTGTGTTTTATAAGCTCAATTTAAGACCTCGACGTAAAATGCACTAAAAAAATATTATCCAATAATGAATGCTGGGTCTCAAGATGGGTGATGGAGTTGCGAATGGTACGCTCAATAGGCCAATTATGTTGACCATAAGTTGAGCCTTGTTCAGGTGTAAGTTTTTCTATGATGAAGTGCGAAACAATACTTAAAAAAATAATCTTGACACCACTCACGCGTGATCTGTCAAAAAAAGTACCTCTAATTGGGTCGCCCGTTATTTATTAATTATATGTTTAATTGTAATTTTGATTTTTTTGGTAAAAATATTTGTTAATGACAATCATGAAAAAAAGGTAGACAAAAGGTGTCAAGAATTCTAGCAGACTGGCTAAACTTGAATCCCCCCAAAAAATGTCAAATTTTCGGTAGATGGCAACCTTTTACCAATTCTTATTTAATTTCCCCAATATGTATTTTCAACCAAAAAAATATTTTTCGTCTTTAATCTTTCGCGTATACTTAACAAGACAATTTGACGACTCTATAATAAGATATAAATACAGATTCCTAGCATACATTCTTTTTGACACCTGTAATGTAAGGTATTGTTTGGGGCTCTATGTATTACTTGGGTACCTATTCTATCCATGTCGGAATCTCGATTAAGTTTAGAAATTGGATCATATCTATATTTTCCTAAATTCCTAATCTAGAGATTTACTATACTGTGATTAAAATTTTTTCAAAATGCACTGCCATTGCGGCTTTATCAAATCTCAAATTACTTTGAAAAGGTAAATTATCTTGAAAAAGTATGCTGAGATGTACTCCTTCCGTCGGGCCAAATCGTCAACAATAAATATTATTTTAATGTTGTGTGTCCTTTCCATCAAGCTTTACGTCTGAAACGACCGGAATTATGGGGGGAAAGCTATTACTTCTTCTTCACGATAATGTTATGCTGCTATAACATATTGATTCTTCGCAACTTTTTGCCAAAAACATAACTCATATCGTTCACCGTATTCGCCTGATTTGACTCCAATCACCTTCACATTCAATCAAGCTTATAACAGTCGCTTAGTTTTAAGAGTTTAAACTCTTCTTTATAGGTTTCTGTTAAGTAATGGTAGTTGCTAAAATTTGGCCAGAAATTTATAAAATAAAGTTATGAGTTTTCCAAAACTGTTTTTTATTATTATTTTTTGTGACTCAAAAAGTTAAGGAAACTAAAATTATTTATATTTGATTCATTCATGATTGGTTAAAATAGTAGAAATAATCGCACCTTTTCAATATAAATAGGCACCTAATAGAGCGATTATTACGGTTTTTTTTTTTGTAAAAATAAAATTTCTGAATCGTATTTTTGATGACCTATCAAACTGTGAATTCGCCAAAGTCTAAAGAAAACAAAAATAACACGTTCTAAAACAACAACGTGTGACCATAAAAAATATGAAATATCAATAAGCTCAAATTGGAAAACAAAATACAACCTGCAAACTTGTATTACGTCAAAACTAAATTCATTTTAATTGAATTATGCGCCGACACATTTGTATGTGTGAGTGTTTTTGTGTAGAAATAAGATAACTTCTCGAAAACAAATCGATTGCAAATTTCATTTTGTATCACTTGAATGTAAAGTGGAAAGAAATAGTCATATAAACGTATATACCGATAAGTAAATATTATATGTACTATTAGTGCAACTGAACAGGCTTGCTCGTGCGTCTTCTCTCATATTAATTAACTTTTGCAATGAAATTCAATGAATGGTGGTAAATATCATGATGACTTCCCACATGCAATTTCGATATTCAATTCATTTATGTTTGAATTGAAATTATTTGGTTTCCCACAATGGATATACATATATACCTACATATGTACGTATGCTACATATGGTATACCATTATGAGCAAAAAGTAGTCTGACTGTGTTCATAATTGTTCTTAATTTATTCTTTAAAATGTATATCGTCAATTGGAAATTGGTTGAAAATTTGGCCAAAAACTCACGAAGAATAAATACATTATGCGACGGTGCATTATCGAGGTGCAAAAACCAAGAGATGTCGGGCCCATAATTCCGACCTCCTTTGACGAATAGCTTCGCGCAAACGTCACATAGCACTCAAATAGTATTCCCTGTTGACAGCTTGGCCGGCTGGAAGGAACTCGGAGTGCACCACATATCGATATTTGAAGAAAACTGTTAACATAACATTGATTTTTGACCTCCTTCGACGTGTTTTTTCGGCTTCGGCTCATCTTTGACTTGATATTCGGCCAATTGATCGTTTGTTTCAGTCATCGTCAGTAATAATACGTTTCATGACATCCTGGATGTCAGAAAGCATTGTTTCGCAAACGTTAACGGGACACTGTTTTTGGAAAAAATTACGTCATTTTGGACCCAATCATGCTTTACTTTCACCTTTCTTAGGCCCAAATGATCTTACAAAATAGTTTTCACTGATCATTCAGATATTCCAAAGATGACAGATTGCCGGAAATATAACTTTAGCTGCAGGATACCGGAATACTGTATTATTTTTCAATGCCTCGAAGTCTAACTTCATTTAGTAGGGTTTGCATTCAATTCCACAGCAAACCGGCAATACAGCTCGCTCAAGGTTAGTAAAGAAGTGTGTGACTTCTCCAGCATAGCATAAAGTTGCATCGATATCAGACTGGTTAAGGTATCTGATCATAATAGAATTGCTTGCAACTGCGAAGCTGAAGAGCTCACAATAAAGGATGCGTCACCCAATCTAATCAGACTATGTCGGTATTCCGCTGGTCTGTTATATTTTAGCATTGCCCTGTGAACTTTGTGTGAGCTCAGCAAGCGTTAGTTACCAACCAACAGCTGTGTAAATGTTTATTTATTTGGGCAAAGGGGAAGAGTTCTCGAGACACGGCGCATTGCATTGGTGAAGCAGCAATTTCTTGTCCTTCAAATTTCGTTGTTCAAACGGCCCAGTAATGTTATCTAAAAGTCGCTGTTCATGGTCCTTCATTTTTTCCAAGGTAGTCGAAAAAAATTATTCTTTGGGCATTCCAATCATGCCAATATACAGACGTCATAACCTTGCCAGCGCACTGGTGGGTTTTTCCTCGCTTTGGAGCAGGTTCACAATATGCAGTCCACTAAGATAACTGTCGATTAGACTTCGGAGTGAAATGATGGAGCCATATTTCATCCACTATCACATATCGACCCAAAAAGTTGAGTTTGTCGTGTTTGAACATCTAAAAACTGAGTTCGCGCGGTACTCACTTTACACAGCGCTTTTTCATACCTAAATATTCGTAAAGAGTATGATGTACACATTCAGTTGATATCTTTAGAGCGCCTGCTATCTAAAAAAGCTTCGGTTTACGGTCATCCCATATTATTTTGTTGACTTTTATGATGTTTTCGTTGACAATAACCTCTTCTGAGCGTCCATTGCGTTCCTTGATGGTTGATTTTACTGGTACAGTGTTCGGAAAATCGTAATCCAGCCAAGTGTTTGCTTCAACTTTATTTTTTCTCTTCAAAAGGCAATACTTTATCAACAGGCAAAATTCCTTTTTATTAATTTTTCACAATAACAGCAGTTGCTTCACTCAAAATTATATAATTTATAAACCAATCCGACAGCTGTCAAATTAACACTCCTATGAAGGTTAGAGCTAACTAAAAATCATATGGATAGGAGTGCCATCTATGTGTATGCCGGTCTTTTGAACTCATTTGTTATATATTACTTTAATATAACTCTAATCCCAAATTGTATTGGGATAATTGTTTCAAAAAATTTTAATTATTTCAAAAATTACGGATAGTAAAAAAGTAGGTCAGGTTTATATCTAAACTATTAACTCAACAAATATATTTTTTACGTGAAAATCACCAATTAACACTTCTCAAATGCAGCTCCTTCCCACAACGTGTGTCCGCTTTCATTTTATCAAAGCCTCTACAGCACCTCACCTTTCAGCAAACCCCTTTCTTTTAATTAGTTATTTCTTTCACTTCCATTTGCCTTTGTTCTTAAGTTCTTACAAGACTTTTGTGCGAGCAACTTTTTAACCTCAGCACTTGGCTGCCACCAAGCCGGCCATGGCAACACTTTACAAGTTTGGTGGCGAAAGGTGCACTGCAAAAAAAAGTGGAAGGTTGCTGAAACTTTTGTATTAGAGTTTTTAAAACTCACTTTAATTACTTTCATTGCGCTGCGCAAAAGTTTGCAACATTTCCACTTTGAAGCCTCTTTTTTTCACATTAACCCTACACCGGATATTGCGGTGTATTTTGTTGCTTTGATGACAAAATGAAAGTGTAGTATGCAACTCACCTGTTGTTGACCACCAAAACCACCTGTGTCCACATCATAGCCCGCGCCGTAGGTGGCGTAACCAACACCACCACCGCCGCCGCCGCCAGCACCTCTATTGCCGCCTACGCTGCCGCCATTAGTGGTCACACTGCCGCCATTGCCATGCAAGCTCATATCGTTGCCGAGACCGAAGAGTGCATTAAAGTCGTCAATTTGCTGCGCATTGCCGGCACTTCCGCCCAGGCCGGTTACAAAGCCACCGCCGCCACCACCACCAATCGGCCCATCAGCGTTGTTGCGCAGCCAGCTGCGAGAGTAGCGATTGAAGAACTGTCGATTCCAGGCGTCGACGGTGTCGCCCAACAGCAGTACGGCGCCAACACCGGCCAGCAATAACCAAATCAAGGTGGACTTCATAGCGTTCGTAGCGTGAGTAAAGTAGTTTCACCGCTGCGTGTGGGTGAGTGCGTGTGTCGGTGTGTGCACCTGTTCACCGTAAAGTGTTGGAAAATGTGCGAATGTGGCTATTCACGCTGACGCTCACGGCTCTAGCTGCGCCGCTACCATATGGGCTACTGCGTTCCACATGCAATAAAAAGAAGAAGCAGAAAAGAGCGGAAGCAATTTAAATTTAATTTCATTTTATTTCCATTCATTGGTGTGTATGCACTAATACACTTTTATATAAAAAATTAAGAAGCTTATGCGCAAAATGTGTAAAATACAAAACATTGCACTAATGCCGTTATGAAATTTACCCAAACTCTCCAAAAATTGAATTTGATTTGCGTTCAAGTTGTGTACAAATATTTCGTTTGCCTGAGTGAGCAGGCATAAAACACGCAATAATGCTTAGAGCTGAGCGGATTATCAATAAATTGAATTTCGTAACGAAATGTTGTCAAAAGAAACATTTTCCATATTGGAACGTGCAATGAACCATGGAGAATGCTGAAATTATTAATACTAGCATGAACTCAAATAAATTCTCATAATTTCTAATTTTTATTTATAAACAATTAATTTGCTAGTATTAAAAAATGGAAAAAATCACTCCTGCTCAGAGTTGTTCTTTGTCGATAAAGATAGTCTCTCTAAGACTCTTAATCATGCCCGCCGTAATAGTTCGAAACGATCTTTGAATGTTAGGAAATTTTGGATATTTTAACTATAGAAAAAAAATTGTGCTTCTTGCGTTTAAAAAAAGTTATACGATTTACACAATGGATAAAAATATCGAACAAAGTATTTGTCTCAAATTTTGTATTCCTAACCAAATTTCGTTTGCGGAATCATTGCGAATGTTGGAAAGGGCTTACGGTGATTCAGTTTCATCAAATACGCAAGCCTATGGATGTTACAAAGCCTTCAAAGATGGTCGAGAGTTCGTTGATGACATGCCTCGTTCTGGACGATCTTCGATCTCTTCAACAGATGAAAATATTGAAAAGATATGGGTTATGGTGCTTGAAACTCGTCAGCCAAGTGTTAGAGAGATGGCACATCCCTCGCGAGTCATTTCGAATTATTCAGGTGGATATTTTGGGTATAAATTACGTTCGTGCTCGACTTGTTCTGATAAGCTGAATTGTTTTAAAAAATAATACCCTAAACTGATCTATTTGGACAAGCTTGATAATGCGAATTCCGATCCCACATTCAGGGAGAGCATTATAACTACCGATTGGACATGAGTTTATTAGTTTAGCGTGCAAACAAGTCAATAATCATCGGAATTGAGAGAAAAAACGAGCAGAAACCAAAACAAACCACACCAAAGCCGCTCAAAAATCCAGAAAATGCTCATTGTTTTGTCGATATTCGTCGTTTGTTGCATCATCAGTTTGTTCTGGAGGAGTAGACGGTCAACAGAGACTTCTATTTGGCCGTTTTGAGGCGTTTGCGTGAGAAAATCCGTGGAAAATTGCCCGAATTGCGGAAGAACTATTCATGGATTAGCATCGAGCCATAATTGACCGAATTTGATATTAAAAACGCAATGAGTACCATCGATCCACCACTTTGTTCACCAGATTTGGCTCCGCGAGACTTTTTATTGTTCCCCAAAACAGAAATTGCCGCTCCGTGGAACCCGTTTTCAGTCGATCGAAGTGATAAAACAAAGTTCGCTAAAAGAGCTGAAGGAACGACTTGCATGGGACAAGCTTTCGATGACTTCACTACCTTTCCTGAATGCTTTTTGCTATTCAAATGTGCTCGTGATAAAGTGGACTCAAAATCCATACATATAATTTTTTTTTTTACTCGTGATAAAGTGGACTCAAAATCCATATATAAATTTTCAACAAGTCCGTAGCTGTGATTTTATAGGAAACACAAAATTTCGTTGAAATTTGTTAAATTTTTTCTATGGTAAAAAGCGTTAGACAATCTTTCGCGTCGTAAACAAACAGCTTCACACATCTTACTTAACATCAGGAGATCCAACTTCACAACAAGATAAATTCATTCCAGTATGAGATATTGGAGTTTTTAAGTAGCATGCAGAAACCTATATCAGTAGGTCACATGATCCCTCCATTTCTCGACACAGCGGCACATTTTGCAAAACATTATATTGAGATAATCGCCTTTAAAGCACATGGGAGTAGAGGGCTGATGTATTATGTACATGTTTTGACTTTATTACTCAGATCTTGAAATTAAAAAGAATAAATCTCAAAATGATATACATATTTTGGAAAAATGCAGTAAAAATGTTCGAAAATCGATGATTGGGGACTAACAGAAGGTTTCAAGACCTGAGCAGACTTTTGTAGAACCTTCGAGGTGATCTAGTGACTGGCGCCCAAAGCATACTAAAATTGTGGAGGGAACACTTCTCCAGCCAGTATATAGCCTTGAAACCCCGAATAACTATTGCCAACAGGTGCTCCTTTGGACTGAGTAGACAACTGAGAAGTAAAGTCCTCTCTCTACGAACAAAAATCAAATTTTCTAAGTCACTTATTATTCCCGTCCTGCTAAATGGTGCAGAGGCGTGAACTATGCAACATCTGAGGAGTCGACGTTACGAGTCTTCGAGAGAAAGGTTCTTTGCGCGTTGGCTAAGGCGAATATCGCATTCTATGGAACGATGAGTTGTATGAGAATATGACGGCATTGATATAGTTCAGCAAATTAAAAGCCAGCGGCTACGCTGACTAAGTTATGTCGACGAAAACGCTCCAGTTCTGAAAATGTTCGACGCAGTACCCGCCGGGAGAAGCAGAGTAAGAGGAAGACCTCCAATTCGTTGGGAAGAACAGGTGAAGTATGACTTGGCTTCACTTCAATCTTCAATTGGTGCCACATTGCGAAAAGAAAATACGACTGGCGCGCTGTTGCTAACTCGACTATAACCGCGTAAACGGTGCCTACGTCTAGTAAAGAAAGTCTAGTAAAGAAGAAGAGGATATATCGGCTTGAACATTCTTAGTATCTTACTTCTGTTGTTAATTACAATTCTTTGTTTATAGATTCTAAAGTTAAAGAAGCTGGCGGGTTACAAAATGCCGGTATATAAAAAGTAGACGTGGTTGTAGCTCGGATTTATAGTTTTTGAAATTATGCAATAAGGTAGCTTGGAGGGGCTTCTTAGAGGTGTCTAGGAACCTATTTTTCAGAGTACCAAACGAAAAAAAATTATTATTTTTTGAATCAACCTGATATACAACCTGACTGATCAAAACCAAGTTAGGGAATATTTATACCCTTTTCTGTTATGTATAATACTAGAAAGATATATATTTGCAGAGTATAGCTTCGGTGCAGCTGAAGTTAACTTTTTACTTATTCTTTCTATTTTTTTGTACAAACTCCCATTGGAAAAAACTATTGTTTTTCTACAGAACTCAGTTTTGCCTAATAATGTAATTAAATCCACAAAATTTCCTACAGCTCGACTTTTTCAAGCACAATCGCACTTCAGGGATCATAGCCAAGCAAAGCAAAATTATTATGCGTAGCAACGTAATCATGGTAATTAATTCATTTATCATTTCCTCCACAAATTTCGGTAACCGTTTATTATAATCACGGCGTGCATATTTGATTAGCCAACGAATGAATGAGCCAAAGCAGGCATTAGCATACACATAAATGAATATGGCTAAGCAATCCCGAAACGCCAAAGGAGAAATCTGCTGATAAGAATTTGCAATTTTACAAAATTTCCATTCAGAATTTCATACGCCTGCAAATTATCATAAAATATTGCCGTTAAAAGTCTTTTGAATAAACACTGTTTATGCATTCAAATAATAAAAATCGACGTGTGCATTGTGGGCGGCATAACTTGGTTACCTCCTGGCGGCGCCTACATGTATGCTAGGGTACTTAGCCGTGAACGCACTCAAGCAGCGCAGAAATCTTTTCTTCTATTCACACGCCTGTTGCTTCGCAGCCGAGAGAAAGGAGAACAAGAAAAAGTAAAGAAACAAAAACAAAATCCAATAAAATTACAAGCACTTTTGCATGCGTAAAGAGTTATGAAAACGCCATAAAAGTATGCTGTTTTGTTACATAAAAGTAACGCAGAAGATTTTACAGCGCTTAACGTGCTTTCATGCTTATACAGTTATGTATATATGAGTACAGTTAAGTTGGGGTTCAAGAACTCGGCGCTGGTCCACAGAAATGCAAAGTATTTGTAAACAAAATAAAGCGAACTTTGCAACTGCTTAAATTCATCCAGTCGGGCACTCCTTCGCCCAGGGCATCTGACGGCAACAAAGCAATGTGTGGTTTAATGGCATGGCAACAATGTTTGTTTAAAGGCAAATGTAAATTTAAATACTTGCTCGCAACATTGTTTACCTTAACCCAAACCGTTGCACCGACATATTCGCCTTATTTTTCTTTCTTCTTTCCTGCGCTCTTTCTTATACTGGCACTTAGTACTTGCTTCCTTCAACTACCTGCTTGCCATCTGGGGTTTGACAAAGTGTTGCGGCGTTACTTTAAATAAATATTTTTTCCTTAATGCGTTTGCCTTGTCTTGTCTTTTGTCTAGAACTAAAGCTGACTAGCGACTGACTATGATATGCTCGCTCTGTTATTGTCCACATGCAGTGGATGTGAGGAGGTAGGCGTGCGCTTTTACTATGCTAAAGACGTTTCTGTTTTTTACCTCAATATTCACTTAACTCTTAATAGTAAACAACGTTAAAGTTATCGCTGAAAAATCATTGCTTTATTCTATTTACACAGTTGGCTTCCAGGTATTTGTGCTTGCCTGTTTTCTTCAGACTTTATTTATTTTCTACGGAAATATATTTTCTCAGTTGATTCGCAATTTTGATAATAATTTTCATGTCTATTGCTTTTAATATTCATGTTTTAATTATTGGCAACAATTGGCTATTGAACGCTTTAATTTATAATTAAATATTTTAAAATTAATTAAGTCATCATACATTTATTTTTCAGTTAAAAAGTTATATTTAAATATTTTTGACTTCGAAATAGCTTTTTTGAGACACTTTCGGTATCTATGGCTGACTTTTACTTAAAATATCGGTCAATCTGAGTATCATAATACTGAAAATCGGATCTTACCGATATTAATGTACTTAAAAAACTGGATCAAGTCGGATTGTTGTTGCAGCAGCAGAATTCTGCCGAGTTGACAGTCCTTGACCAGATAAAAAATCTGGGTCCGTTCCGGTTACGTAGACCCGACTGTCTTGGGAACGGCTCTGTTAAGTGGGCTCAATACTTTCCTTATCCCCATGTATCTTTAAGAAAAAGATTTCCAAACTAGCGATCAATATGACCCTAATGAAATTCATACTCGTTGTTACTGTTGTTGTAAATTGTCATAGAGGTTATTCAACCGTAAGATCAGGAAACGTGCTGGATCGACGGGGTCGGACCATAGCGGGAGGGGTGACTGATGTGTTTGTTACTTGGGAATGCAAGGAGGTGGTCAGAGTCATGCGGAGACTCGTTGCATGATAGACATATATCCGAAGATTCTAACCACCTCGTTGCATATGTCGGGGTCGATTTTGGATAAGTAAAAGGTTAACCTGCTACAGTATCCAAAAACGAAGCTACGCAAGGGTCCATTCTCGCAGCAACTCGAGATCGTCGTCTGCAATGTGTAGTGGTTTTACTCTAAGTACGCCATTCACTGAGAGTGAGTCGGTGAAGGTGTTTATGGTTCCACTGTGAATGACGATCACTGCATGTCTGAACTTAAATGTGTCCGAAGTCTGGTCGGCGTATTGTCTTATGTCATCAACGTACTTAAGAAAGGACCTTTTGATTTTCCTAAAAGGCGGTTCCGTTTCAAGCAGACTACTGCAAGGGTGTTTTCTGCGAAAGCACTGCAGCAGGAACTGCCTGGAGAGAACTTCATTATCCTACTTAACTGGGCGCATATGCGCTTCATTGTGTAGATGTTCGTTCGGAGACATCAAAAGGCAACCCGTTATAGTATGCAGAGAAGTATTCTGCCATGTCTGAAGCTTCTCCGTCTGCATTTCGCTACATTCTGATCATTATATTGGTGTGTGGTAGTTAAGCCGACCGATTGCTTTGTAAGTTGCCAGAAACCTTTCTTTGTCTTTTTCCCATGTGCTGCCGGCTAGTGACTTGAAGATTTTGTTGTGTCTCTGTACTTTGGCAGTAATCGCGGTCCTATGAGGAGTAAAGGGGCAGAGGATGTCTAGTGTCACACTTAAAATCTTAGGGTTTTTAACAGTTGGTTTTTTAACGCCATCGCCTGCAATATTAAGATCAAGTATGTACCATTCGTCCAGTTTGGTGAATATAGCGGTGGGTAGTGGGTAGTAAAACATTTGGAGGCCCCACGATATGAGACACTGGAATAGGTATCTGTAGTAAGGCTGCAGACCTATTGAATTTCGCGTCCAAAGCTAGAATCCTGACTGATGACTACTTCTCAAGAGCTGTGAAATGGCATTCGGTCTGGGATCGCTAAGGATCAAAACTAGTTTCTGCGTTACTTACTAGCTTTTCAGAGTAACCGAATCTTACCTAACTCAACGTATAATATTGAATTTTCTATAGCTTATTGACGTAAATGATGGAAGTTGGTCCGAGAATTATTCTAGCTCGCGGGGACCACATATGATGGTTTTTGTTATTCTAACACATTTTAAGCCAAATATGTCGGTCAACACTTTCAAATTCGTACCTTCTCCTGGCCCTAATGTTGCCAATATAATAATTTCAGACTTTGCAGCTTATATTCGCCAAGCCATACCTCCTGGTATCACAAGTAGATACTATATATTAAATATACAGATACACGAACACGAATATTTCCAACTAAAGTCTCGATTATGTTAGTATACAGCCAAAAATAGAACATACCCTATGAGTATTAAGAGTTTTTAGAAAAAAATTTGATTTTCCGAAAGGAAGGTTATGAAAACCAAATTATTATTTTTTAGTTCAAAGTTTGGTACCTCCCTACGTATGAGGAATTTTTTAATACTTGCTAACTTATTATTTAAAATACAATTTATGGTGGCTGTACGAATATAATGTTAAAAGAAAAAATAATAATAAATAAAAAATAACGCTAACTTTGGTTGTACGGTAGCTATATATGTAGTACCCTTCAAAGATACAAAATATGACTTAAAAGAACTTAATTTTAGTCAGTCAGTTTGTATGACAGCTATGTATATGCTACAGTTACTCGATTGCACCGTTACCTTGGACAATAGTTCATGCCAAAGTTGGTGAAGATATCTCGTCAAATAAAAAAGTTGTTCATACAAGCACCTGATTTCGATCGTTCAGTTTGTATGACAGCTATATTTTGTAGTGGTCCGATATCGGCGATTCCAGCAAATGCGTAGCTTTGTTCGGAAAATTTTCGCGTATATACAGACAGACGGACATTCCTTCGCAATTATTTTATTCTCAAATGCTTTTATTTTCCTTTTCTTGTTTTTACAATATTGTTTTATACGATGAAGCAATTTTCTAGATGCTTTTCCCCATACAATTTCATTCCATTTTTTATATTACTACTGTACTCTGTGAATTTGTTACACACATACATACATATATTATATAGGAATAAATATGAATGTATTGTAAGTAACATTGTGAATACAAATTGAAGCCCGTTACAATTTCGATGTATTTATTCAATGGTAGAAAGATCCAATTTATAGTTTGACTCAATTACACCTCCACAATTGTCAATGAGCCTTACCTATTACCTTTGTATAGCAATAAATTTATCTGCCAACGTGTGGAAATATACTTTGTTGTTTATTGTTGTTGAGTGTATTACATCGTTCAAGTTGACCTCAGGAGCTTACCATCTTCTTAGTGCACCAATACAATGATAACAAAGGAGTGGCAGTCTATACACTTAGCTTGTTGCCTACACATGATCATATACTTTGATTATTTCGAAAATTCAAGTTATATAACATACATATATACAAAAGTGAAATTTATAAAATTATTGACCATTTTCTATTAAAAAGCCATTAGCAAACTGGTCAATAAACTTCCTGAGTTTGATTTCGTTGCTTCCTTTATTACTTCCTTTATATTTATTATTAATTAATGCACAATATTAGCACTATTTCACTAACTTGTGCAACTAATGAAACCTAGAATTCAAATCAATAGTTTATAACCGGCAAGTTAAGCAACACCCCTGTGACTAATATTTCTATTTAAGGCTTTCGAAACCAAATTAGCCACTCCACATTATCCTTTACTGTGAATATATGATATAACTTTATACATACTATGCATGTACCATACGTGTGAAAACATATGTAAAATCTGTGTATTGCTCCCATTAGCTTTAGTTATTTATGCCCACTTGTTTTGTTGTTGTAACAGACACTCCCAATCTGAAACTTCTACCTTCTACCAAAATAGCCAAATCAACAAAAAACAAAAAATGCGGAAACTCATTAATTTACATTAACTCTGACACCAGTGTATACCGAATACAAAGAAAGGGCAGGTTTACATTGTTTCTTTTTGGCGTGAACTCTTTCAAGCTTTCCAAGAATAAAAGTGCAGAAATGAATAATTAATTTATTGTGCGTCAAACGTGTTTTTTTCTTTGTGGTAGAACGGAAGTGTGGCCAAAAATAGCTTCAAAAGAAAAAATGTGCAGATTAATCCAAATTGTTTTCGTGTTTAAATTAATGCAAAAATTAGGTAAAACCATATAAAACTTAACAATATATGGTATATATGTATGTAAATTTGTGTAAAAAGAGCTATTCAATGATGAAGTATAAAAATGTATAATCAAAGGAAAGACCTGATGGCACATCTAACTTGACAAAATTGTTCGCCACTATAAGGTTGACCGCTAATGGAGTCAATTAATAACTTAATTGAGTCAATTAGCTCCTTAATTGAGTCAATCATCTGCTTAATTGACCCAATTAGTAGTTTAATTTAGTGCATAAGTAAGTATATTAGAAGCTTAATTTAGCCAATTAATAGCTTAATAGAGTCAATTAGTAGCTTAGTTGAGTAAACCAGAAATTTAATTTAGTGCAAAAATAGCTTAATTGAGTCTACTATTAGCTTAACTTAGTCAATTAATAGCTTAATAGAGTCATTAAAAAAATTTTTAATCAGAGGAAAGTCCTGACGGCAGAATTATCCTGACGAAATAGTTCACAACTATAGATTTTATCCTAATTGACTCAATTAGCGGTTTAATTGAGTCCATAGATAGCTTAATTGTGTATATTGGTAGCTTAACTTAGTCAAATAGTACTTAATATAGTCAATCAAAAGTTTAATTGACCCAAATGGTAGCTTAATTATGTCCATTAATAACATAATTGAGTCAATTAATAATATTCCCTATTACATTCCGATGAAAATTTGATTAAGAGTACCTATATAATTATAAAGTATAAAAAATTTAGTAATTATTAGCTTAATTTACTCCATTAGTAGCCAAATTAAGTCTATTAGTGGTTTAACTTAGCTAATTAATAGCTTAATAGAGTCAATAAAATATTTAATGGAGTCAGTTAGTGGCTTAAGGAGTCTATTAGTAGCTTAGTTGAGTCAATTAACAAGATTTCTTAATAAAAACTCACTTGCAGATAATATTTAATATAAGCTATTTAAAACGCCTTCATATCAAATTCCATGCATAATTTTTCATGCTAATTATGTAAATTTTTGAAAGATCGATATTTACCATACAACGATTGTGGACAAATAAGTGAGCTTATCTAGTGGTATCAAATTCGGCACTAGTATATGCAATTCAAAATTTGATATAAATCAGTTTTACGATCGTTGAAAATTGTCCATGGAAATTCATAGAAATTTCACATTATACCCGTTTCATTATAAGTGAGTAAAAACTAATATACTTCACTCCTTTCAAACTAAAAACCCACTTGACAAAAGCTACATAAAAATGTTAAGTTCCATACGGAAAAAGCGCTGACTTATCATCCTTTGAAATGCTTCGAAACTTTGCACGCACTAAAGTTTTGTCATATTGAACATAAAAAAATATTACTATTTCTCACTTCTGTCAACACACTACCACTTAAGCATGACACACTTTTTTCATTATGATATAAGTATGTACATGTGTACTCGTATTTTTGTGTCCCTTCACTTCACACCAACATTTTTCGATACTTTTTATTCTTGTTGTAGCGATAACCTTTTTGACAGATATTGTTGCTTTGGCATGTAAAATAAACTTTTAACAACTCTACATACACACGCAATTTTACTACAGGTTGTTCTCCCCGCTGGTCACTCTGTTACCCATTTAATAACACCGTAAAATGTCATTAGGTTGTCGAGGTGTCGCAACGTGAGCGCCATACTTAAGCGGACGCATAACTTTAGTGCTCATTGAGCATTTGAACAATGTAATGTGGATTGGTATAGTTGTAGCATAGAACTGGTTTTGAACTAGTTATTTTGTGGATATTTTTGGTATGGTCAGAATTATTGTAAAAAACACAGGCATTTTCAGAACTGAATTGAAAGCTCTGGAAGAGTAAGTGAAGGAAGATGATGTTGTCGTCTGTGAACCAGTTTCATTAACTAGTTTCGTGGTGATTCAAAGCTCATGTGAGTTCCATTTAGCGCAAGCTTACTTTGCTAAAGTTGCCTAGAGCATCCAATGGGTGTACGCTGCTCCTTTTGGAGTGATAGAACTTTGCAGCTTGCCTACTAATTAGGCGAGTAAGCAATCATTTGACCTACTCTGCTACACCTGTCTTAAATGGGACAGTGTGACCTTAAAGGCACATATGTGCTTGTGTGGAAAATATGTGCTGATGGACAACAGAGTAGAGAAATACTCATTACTGGTTTTAAAAATGACTTTTTTTTTACCGAGACAGGTATTTCACAATATTATTACGTAGTAATAACATTTGCTGAATGACTTAATTGAAGAGTGTAGTTACTGTGTGGATTGTGCAAAATACCTCGAGTTTTATTCTATACCGTATTCTCTGAACACATTTTAATGATTTTTCTTTAATAGCATGAATGAAACTATATGAAAAGACCAAAAAGATTACGAAGACGAAAAAAAGTTTAGAATACTTATATAGAGATTAGGCTCGCGAAATGAAAATAAATATTATTAGTGAAGGCTTCTGTCTTAAAGCGACGAATAATGTATTTTATGAAATCACCTAATCTAACAACATTACCATTTTAATGTACATATCGGTTCTTGAAATGCAAGCATAAATTAGACAGTTTGCACAATGTTGCCAATTTTCTTATAAGTGAAAATTTAAATAGATTTACATCGGCTGTCAATAAATTTGGGGTAGTGAAAACTATATAAAGAAAGCTAATTATTTGAAAGAACAAACAAAACTGAATTAATCTTAAAATTTGCCTAAAAAGTCTTCAGACCGGTAAAGATTCTCTGAAAGACCCTGAATCTATCTAAAATTCCAAAACTGGAAAATATTTTTATTATAAAAATATCTCCAAATAATGAAGAATGGTTGAAAAAATTATGACGGAAGGAGCTTGTGTTTTCTCTAGACCACCAGTTACCCAGTTATACTTAGCAACTTCAAAATCAAGACAGTGTTAGACAGATATTCATATATAGAAACGACTCATTTCTCCCAAAATCTTTGCACATAACCGTCGTTGTTAAACGACGACAATCAGTTTATCTGACAGCAGTAAAATTAATATGTCTATACTTGAAGCAAAAGCATAAACTTCACAACGTTGCCAATTTTCTTGAAACCGAATTTTCACATTTTTAGAGCGGTTTACTACGTTTAAGTTTGACTTTTCTGTAGACCACAAAAAGGCAAGAAACACTTTTCAAAGGAAAGCTGAAATGTGAGTGGCGCGATGTGCTTTAAAACTTTACCAAAATATATTATAACCTAATAGATTAGGACTGTTCAGTAAAACCAAGAGTCTCTGTGGGATGCTTCAACTGATAATACCAAAACTGAAAAATATTTATATGAAGATTCAACTATAAAAAAATTTCTCGAAAGAATGGAGAATGGATGAGAAAATTGTGAAAGGAGACAGCTTTTGTTTTATCTGTACCACACCTTGGTACTTTTCTGATGAGAGTTATTTATATTTTTGGAGTTAGTTATATTGTTAGCCAGTACTAGACACACATTGAAATTGCTCATTTGACCCGTAAACTTGGACTCAGATGTCCTTGTCTTTTCAGACAGCTAGAGAGCACTTCGCTTGCCTTCACAAGCTCCTCTTTTGTGTACTACATATAGCCAAGTTGAGTAAATTTTGTGAATATATGTTTAATGGGAGCACCTTTCAAGTTTAATTCGAAATAATAGCAATGCCTTTGTAAATATTTTCTTTTCATCCTCGATACTTATTTTTTGAGAATATCACTCTTTGCCACTCAATCAATTTCTTTCCAAGTGATTTAAACTTAAAATACAATTTTTCGCCACTCAATTGCGTCAGCCAGTTCATTAACACTCTCAACCAACACCTCGACTAATTGAAGTGTTCGACTTGTAGAAAGTTGCTACATGCTTTCGATTTCGATTAAACTTCGTGGGCGTTATGCTCCAAGCGTAAGGTTATGTGCGTTAATTGCTTCTTGAAAATTTTCTTTGCTTCAGCCACTCATCAATCGCAATTTCGCATTCCCAATGGAATTTGGCATGTTTTGCTACAAAATTTCCATTGTCTTTGCCAAATGAAATTTGTTGCTCAAGTAAGTTTTTGTTCCTTTTGAAAATTTTGATGAAATTTAGATTTGGGATTAAGTGCATTGTAACCAATAGCTTTAGGAATTGTTGAGATAGTTATGTTTGATTGGATTATATCGTTTTGGTAATACTAAAGAAACTCAATGGTGAATATTTCGTGAATAAATATGAATGAAATGTGTTAGACTTTTCGGTTGGAGGTAAGCGTTATTTCATTTTGTATTAAATTCTAAACTGAATGAAGGCATTTAATATTGAAATATGAAATTTCGATTATTATGAATCAAAGTTTTACATGAATATTTTGAAACTTAATTCAAACAATTAAAAATTCGTATTTTTAATGCTAACAGAGATATTCATTATTCTACATACCATATACTATGGTGCACCGCTGCGTGTGAGTAATCTAAAACTAATATTTTTGTTGGGAAAATTACGAACTAGCAACCGCTTGCTTTTGACTAAAAAAAAGGATTCAATTATTAAAAGATATTTTAATAATACCCTACACAGGTGCATTTTATAGTATAAAAGGGTATGAAAATATATTTTTATTAATTTTGTTCAGTCAGTTTGTATGGTGGCTATATGCTATAGTTGACCGATCTGAGCAATTTCTGCCGAGATTGTAACGCTGGTTAGGATATTATTCTGTATCAAATTTCTTGAAGATATCTTGTCAAATAAAAAAGTTTTCCATACAAGAACTTAATTCCGATCATTCAGTGTGTATGGCAGCTATATGCTGTAGTGATGCAATATCGGTGGTTCCAACAAATAACCAGCTTCATCGAGCGAAAAGAACGTGTGCGAAATTCCAGATCGATTACTCAAAAACTGAGGAGCTAGTTCGCGTACAAACATGCCTAAATCGACTCAGCTCGTCACACTGATTTTTATGTGATATGTATACTTTATAGTGTTTCCGACGTTTCCTTTTGTGTGTTAAATCATTTCAGGGTGTAAAACGGGAAATACTTAGCTTCTGAATAATATCTGTAATCTAATACCCAACAAATTTTTCCTTGGATTGTACTAAACTTAACTAAAAATACCAATTAATTTCATTTTTATGCCTTTATCCTCATTAGGCATATTTGTAATTGTCTTGTTACATATTATATGTAGTAAATATCATCAATCAGTGCTAATATCAGCTGAGTGTTTGCAATTAATTTAATAAACAATTAGAAGACCTAATTAAATATCTACCGAAAAAGGTATGCCAAAATACTAATAATGAAGTGTAACATACGCTTGCACATGCCCTGTAGGAAAATTAATATATTTTTTACTTTCTTAGAGGAAAATTAGTATCACTTTTATTTTCTTTGAGGAAAATTAATATCCTTTTTTACTTTCTTATTTCTCATTGTCCAAAAAGCCGATATTTAAGGCTTTTTATTTCTGTTGATTTATGTGTAAAATTTAAAATAAATTAGTTTAAATTATAAAATATGAAATTTATTTTAGTGTGTTTAATTTTGCAATTCTACTATAAATAGATTTTAATTTTTTTTTTATTAAAAATTTTATTATTTTTTATTACAGGCATATGTATTAGTGGCAACTAAAATAGAATAAAATAATAAAAAAAATAAAATAAAATAAAATAAAAAAAAAAAAAATATAATAAAATAATATAAAAAAAAAATAAAATAAAATAAAATAAAATAAAAAGTGAAATTAGTAAAATATAAATAGCGAAATAATCTCTTAAAAAGTGAAAAGTGTAATTAATATAGGCCAAGTAATGAAAAGTCTTAGTGATATCTCTTTAAAAAAATAAAATGTGTAAGTGCTATGAGCAAAGTTTAAATAGCGAAATAAAATCTCATAAAAAAATAAAAAAAAGAAATATATAATTATTGAAAGTAAGTAATTATTAAGTAAGTAAGTGTCTCTATTTAAGAAAAAGTGAAATAAAAGTCTTTTTAATCTGAAAGAAAAATCCAAGTGAAAATAATATGGTTCAAGTAATGAAAAAAATATCATAAAAAAATAAAAAGTAAAAAATAAAAATAAAAAGTAAAAAGAAATAATAAAAAAAAATTTAATAAAGGTCCAATTATAAGTTTATGTAGAGAAATCTCCCTAAAATAAAATTAAAAGTGAAATCAATAAAGTTGAAATAGTGAAATAAAATATCATAAAAAAATTAATAAAGTAATTAAGTGCCATTAGTTAAGAAAAAAATAAATAAAAGTCAAGTATTAAGTGAAAAATCCAAAGTCAAAATAATATATAGTCCAAATGGTGGAAAAAAAAAAAAAAAAAATAAGTTAAAGTGCAATTAAGTGTTTAAATAGTGAAATTTCTTAAAAAAAAAATAAAAAGTGAAATTAATAAAGTGTAAATCGTGAAATAAAGTCTTATAAAATAATATCATATAAAAAAACTTTAAATAAAAAAAATTAAAATAAAAGTGTAATTAAAAGTCCAAAAAAGTTAAATCTCTTTAAAAATAACATTTGAAGTGAAAATAATAAAGTGTAAATAGTGAAAAATCGTGCCAAAATGAAAAGTAAAATCCAACAAGTTGCCACTAAAAATGCCGTCCTTCCCACACAGGCCCTTGCAACTCGCAAAATTCCTACTGGACAAAAAGTATCCCTACTGGGCAGCAAAATACACACCAGTTGATGCCTCAGCATTTTCGCCGTTTACCATTTTCATTGTGATCCTGTGCTAACAATAATTTATGGGAATTTTCATAGAAATAAAATAACAACACACACGTCCGTTTGTGTGTGAATGTGCGAGCGTAAACATCGACGCTGTTAATTAACGAACGAAATTATGCAATGATGGCATGACAGCGTGCACAAACAGAACACAGAACGAAAACAAAAACAAAAACATAAACGAAAAATAACGATATACACACAATTGGCCAGAAGGTATACCAAACAGGTAAGCCATCTGCACATTTTTTGTTTGTGTTTTACAAGTAGGTATGTAAAGTGAAACCGTAATATAAATTTGTTGAGCATAAAACAGCCATTATAACCATCACCACCACCGTTTTCTATTGTTTTATGCCCTTGTTGATATTGTTGTTGTTGTTGATGCTGCTGTTGTTTTTGGTACTCAGATATCTGTTTGCCAGCTAATTTGGCTTCATTACGCGGTTGTAATACAAAACTCTTTATCAAGGCATCAAGCTTCACTATAATTTCAGGAAAGTGCAAAATTTAAGCGAACATTTCACATTTGAGAAGTCATGATAATGTGCTGCAATGGCATTACTATTTTGAAATTGGGTTGTTCTTTAATAAAGTAAACTTTTTCTTCAAAGGGTTGGAAATTTAAGTATATGTTGTTGGAATAACTTCTATACAACCGCCCAGAAGGTAATTTTCATTTTATGAGAGTTATTTTTGTCTGGGAAAATCATTACTTAATTAATCAGTTCAAGCAGAAACTTGGCTTGGTGACGAGTTTCCGGATATTGCCCAAGAAAATCAACTATCAAGGACTTATATGCTAAGTATAGGTGAAGTGAAATGAGCAACGAAGACTGTGAACGCAGTTGACGCCCAAAAGAGGTTGATGAAAACATCAAAAAAATCCACAAAATAATTTTGGATTATCGTAAAGTATAGTTATTCGAGATAGTAGGCACTCTAAAGATGTCAACCACTTTTAACCAAAAACAATCCCGAGTTGATGATTTGGAACTGTGTTTGGAGATGTTTAGGCGTAACAAACCCGAGATTTTGCGGGGGTATGTGACAATGGATGAAACGTGGCTCTACCATTTCACTCCGAAATCCAATCGACTGTCATCCGAGTGCATACGATAAATCCGCTCCAAAGCATGGAAAAACACTACAGTCGGCTGGCAAAGTTATGGCGGCTGTATTTTGTGATGCTCATGGAATAATTTTTATTGACTACCTTGAAAAATGAAGGACCATCAACAGCGACTAGTATATAGTGTTAGTGGAAAGTTTGAAGGACGAAGTCGTTGAAATATGAGCGCATTTGAAGAACAAGAAAATGGTGTTTCAAAAAGACAATGCACCGTGCCACACGATGACAAAAAATCATAAATTGGGCTTTGAATTGCTTCCGCAATCACCATATTCTCCCGGTCGGGTCTCCCGTGACTATTTCTTGTTCTCAGATCTCAGAAGAATGCTCGCTGGGAAGAAGTTTCCCGAAATTGAAGCCTATTTGGAACAAAGAGGACAAATCGTACTACAAAAATGATATCGAAAAGTTATAGGGTCGCTATAAACAGTGTCTCACCTATGCTGATGTCGGAAAGTAGTATTCGGCGTTCGGTATGGCTTTAGATCTGAAAAATCTACTATCGACCAGATTTTCACGATGTTCCAAATCTTGAAAAAGACCCGTGCGTCGATTTTAAAGCCACCGGAAATGGCGCTATGCCTAATGATATTGATATTATTGGCTTCAATAACCACGCTTTAGTTCTAGTTTCCCCAGACTGGGTAAGGAGCGAAGCGTATGGGTGAACGAAGGCAAAACGAAATATCTCCTGTCATCAAACACACAGTCACCGCATTCGCGACTAGGCTCCCACGTCAATGTGACAGTCATAACTTCGAAGTCGTAGATAATTTCGTGTGTCTTGAAACCAGTATTTACACCAACAGCAATCTCAGCATCGAAAACCAACACAGAATAAGCATGGTCGAGGATATCACGATGAGTCTTCTTTAGTAATGTTCGAGAGAAAAGTTTTTCGGAAGATTTATGGTTCTTGGCGCAGTACGATGAGTTTTACAATAAGCTGTACGACAACATTGACATAGTTCAGCGAATCAAAAGACAGCGGCTACACTGTCTAGACCATGTTATCCGGATGGAAGAAAACACTCCAGTTTTGAGAGAATTCAGTGCACACCGGGAGAAGCAGAGGAACTGGAAAAACTCCACTCTGTTGGAAAAACAGAGTGGAGCAGGATCTGCCTGCACTTGGGATCGCGAATTGTCGCCAAATAACGAACGATTGGCGCTGTCTAGGCCAATAAAGAAAAATAAGAAAGTCATTTATGATGCCGAGTAATCATCACAAAAAGCATAATTGGGACGTTTTAGGGTTCTCCTATACGCTGAAGTAAAGCTTTTTAGTGGAATTTGTCCGACGACTGAATATTTCTTGACCGATGAAAACTGTACGTTAATGTTATAAATATAACATTGTATAAGTTTTAGTTTCGGATTTACTTTCCAACTTCTGAACCCCTTATACATATCTACATTGCAATATACATTACTTACCTTTGAAGGGTGCTGATTCTACGCTCAAATAATACGTTTTCTATGCTCTTCTGTGTGGGCCAGACAAATCTATTATTTTCATTTAATTGCTTTCAAATGAAAGTCACGACAGATTTACATTTTCCAACGGTTTATTTGCACTGCACTGCAAAAATGCAGCAAAATCACTAAGCAAAGAGAAAAAAAAATAAATAAATGTCAAGCAAAAAGAAAAAGAGCAAAGCTTCGATTAGCTTTGATTAAAATTGCAATAACTATTAATTTCAATTGGAAATCTACCATGTCGACAAAGGAATTGATTTGAGTTTAGCAGGGTAGAGGATAAAATAATGTATGCAGATATGAGGTGTAAGTAGCGTTAACGATATTTGCACGCGCGAGTTTACAATGCCGATAAAGCAAATAAAAGGCGCTCACTCACAGGCATACGTACACACCCACACACAATATACTTGCGCGTTAAGCTTAACCCTCTTCTGCACAGATTTTTCGTTTGGCGTGAAATATAATTTTCTTAACAAAAAAAATTCTATTCATTATATGGAATTATAATCACCCGGTTTGACTATACACATGTATCTATAAACGGGGTGTTCCAGTTCCAGTTTGATACTTAGCTTTCACAATAATAGCAATTGACTTTGGTCAGTCAAAATATCTCATATAAAAAATCACAGAACTGAAAATAAATGACTGAAATTTTCTGAAAATTTAGGTTCCACCATGTTTATAAATATATTCGTAAATAATTAGCTTTGAGAGAAAAACATGTTCAAATAGCTTCCTTCTTTGTATTCCAAATATTTGCATACTATATACCGCAAGTCAAGCGGAAGTTCGAAAACTTTATATTAGGTATATGAGGGGTAAGGGGTATTAACCCAATTCAACCTATTTGTAGCACACTGACATACTACTTATCAGGAAATGATTCTCTCTCAATTTCAATTATAAATCTGACACATTGACCGATATTTACGGTAAAAAGTCAACTTTGTGTGGTCCATGCGGTACCCAGGGTCTTGACAGTTTTGACAATTTTTAGTCAAAAGATGGCATACTTTAAGGGAATTATTACTGAAGAATTTTATTCCGCTATATTAATTACTTTTTGATTTGTACACTAGAAATTGAAAGAAATAAGTGTAATTTAAAAATATATCACATAGAAAGTAGGCGTGATGGTAGTCAGATTTTGCTCACTTCCACACTGTGACATAGGAGTATGAGAAGAATGCTTAGTACGTAGC
This sequence comes from Bactrocera dorsalis, assembly GCF_023373825.1. Lineage (NCBI taxonomy): Eukaryota > Metazoa > Arthropoda > Insecta > Diptera > Tephritidae > Bactrocera > Bactrocera dorsalis. Next base: position 73,939,304 of record NC_064305.1, read on the forward strand.
ATTTTCGTCGAAATCGGTCCGTAGGGTTCCGAATATGGGAATTTCAAAAAAGTGGGCGCTGCCACGGCCATTGTCCAATTTTCGCCATAAGCTCTCTTATACCATCCTGGAGGTAAAATTTAATGCTTGTGGCATAATTAGTTATATATTTATTGCACTTGCAGTAGCTTTGAACAGTACCGTTATACGGGAAGTGCGCTAGGTTATCTCCCAATTTCATCCATTTTCACACTGTCGGCAGGATTTTTTATAATATTTGTGCTAGGCAAATTTGGTTGTTGTACCTTAAGTGGTTTAAGATATTAGACCATTAAACTTGTTAGAGGGCAGCGTCATGCCCATTTCTTTTTTATTTTTTGCCACCTGGCCCTGGCTACTGCGATCCCCTGTGCCAAATTAGAGTTTTATATCTTAATTTAGTGCTTAGTTATGGCACTATGGTAATGACGTTTTGTGGGAGTGGTAGTGGCCTGATTGCGCCCATCTACGAAGTCGTACTTTTTTTTTTACCAAAGAATCCCCATACCAAGTTTTATTATGCTCAAGTTACAGCTTGCACCGACAGACGGACGGACAGATAGTCAGCCGGATCTCAACTCGTCTCGTCATGCTGATCATATATATGTATGTATATAAACCCTATATCTATCTCGATTAGTTTCAGGTTATACATACAACCGTTGGGTGCGCTGTTATACTCTGTAGCAACATGCTGCAAGAGTATATAAAAGCGACTGGAATAAAAAACGACTGAAATAAGGCTGGATGCAAAATGAAGTACGTTGTTTGAATAAGAACGAGTTAAGGTAAAAAAACCTACGAATCTTATTTCTATCCACGAATTGCTATAAATTCGCACAATATATGTAATTAGATTTCCGAATGGGTATTAGAGATGGTTCACTTATGACAAACGTCAAGCAATAATCGTCATTGTTAAATAACACATACAGTAGCCAAACCAGAATTAAGGGTCAGAAAAGTTTTGCTATGTGTATGGAGACTTTCGCAAGGCATCATCTACCATGAATTGCCTCCCAACTCTTATTTAGGACCTGTATTGACAACCATTGGACTGTCCGAAGGCATTGGACTGTCCAGAAGCGGCTGGTATGGCCAAAAGAAGAAGAATTGTGTTCCAACAGGATAGCGCCAGACCCCACATTTCGATAATTGATCGCCAGAACCTGCGGAAGCTTGGTTGGGAGTGTAAATCTGGACCTCGTAGTCTAAGCTTGACATCAAGGTTGGCATAGCAGGAAGTTAACGAACACAACAGTGTATACTTGACTTGAATGGCATCATTGTAGCTATGCTGAATAAAATCTTTCATTTATTGAAAAAATAATGGATTTATATTTATTAGATCTTGTAGAGTAATATCAGCAGTAAATTTTCTACAAACCAAGGAGTTTCCTTCCCGATTTATAATAATTTTTTTGCGTCGAGTTCTAAACTCATAAGAAAAACATTTTGTTCTATAATTAATCTAGCTTTAATCGTAAATATTTTTTAAACGGTTAGGTTTTCGAAAAAATTGTCGTGGATCTTTTTTGAAGAGCATTCAATTTCCTACAAAATCCGCGAAACGAAATGATTTTTCGAATAGCTGGAAGCGAGATAAAAATTTTTCTATCTAAAAATAAGCACCTTCCCGTTACAATTAAGAAACTGAGAATGGGAAGTGTCTATCAATCAATTTTTTTTATTAATTTTTCATTCTAATATGCATATTTTGAGATTTAAGCGCATTATTATCCAACTTTTAGGAAAACAGAACTTTAAACTCGTGTATTTTGTTTTCGAAAATCGAAAGTTTTGAATTATGCGTTAATAATCCGGGTTTGCTGCTTATATGTAACCGTGGAAAAACAGACAAACACACAGCAACAGCTTTCTATACTCTTACATATTTACATACAGATGTACCTATGTATATATATGGAATATATATAGTTGTTCTCATAAGCAAAGTTATTTTCATCGTCAATTGCCAAAAACAGACACGCACTCATACACACACAGACACACGGGAACGCAAATTCACGCAGCAACAAGCAAATAAACCGAAAGTTTCTATTTGTGGTGGACAAGGGTGAAAGACATGTTATTTCTAAAAATTGTCACACTTTACACTTCGATTTTATATATTATCGCACCAAATAAAATTTTCCGCGTATACAATGGACGAACCGAACACGTACGCGTACGCTGAATAACTGAATATTTGTAGCGTCACTCGGCATTAGCCAACACCTGTCGACTGTCGTCATATGCTGGCGTCGTCGTCGTTATCATGTCGTGAGCAGAAGGACGAAAAACTTTGCCGACCGATGAGAATGCATAGTATACAACCAGCACCGCATGGAAAAGCTCCAGCGCAATGCTCACCTAACATGTGTGCAAGTATGTGTGTATATGTATGTGTGCACTTTGGCGGCGAAAGCTTTCTCAAGCGCTTCGTGTGAAATCGGCTGTTAGTCCTATAAGTAGGGTTAGATGCATATGCAATATGCATAGCATACTTTGCGGCGTACATACCATATGAGACTACAACGCACAGGGGTTGCGAGCATTTGTGAGTTTTATGAATTAAATTTACAAAAGCTCCTTACTTATAACCCATTGTATAGTAAAATGTCATAATCATACATACACACTTATATAGACAAAACATTATAAATGGCTGTGTGTGTGTGTATGTGGCTAGGTGCGCATTTACATGTTTAACCCAAGAAGGCCCACATGAGAAATTTTTGGTTAATGCTTCTTTCCTTTTGGGAATTCAGCTACCTTTTTATACATTAAACCTTCTTAATATTTAATTTTTCCTAGAAGCTAACTAGGTACAAATAATACAGGGTTTTCCGATGAGAGTGATATGATTTTTAAAAGAAAAGTACGCACATACTAATTGTTAAAGAAGCTCAAATTTACTTTTATTTAACTTCAAGTACAATCGGTACAATTAAGTTCTGAATATAACATTATTCAAATGGCCTCCACGCGTGCTTTTGCGAGAACGAATTCGATGAACCCAATTTTCGAGTACTTTTTCGTTCTTAAACAAGTCGTAAGTCATAAATAGCACGTTCAATATTGACTTCTAAAGCTTGAAGAGAGTATGTTTTATCGCTAGACACTATGGCTTCAAATAACCCCACAAGAAGTCGTCTAATGGTGTTAAATGACTATTTCTTAATGGATTTTCAATGTTACAATTTCTTGAAATAATCAAATCTCCAAACCTCTCTCGCACTAATTCGGTTGTTGCACGTGCTGTGTGGCACGTTGCCACCTTTTTAGAATCAGATATTGTCAAGGTCAACTTCTTCCAATTGCGCCCATAAAAAAGTTGGTTATCATCAATCTATACGAGCTCGTACAGCTCACCATTGATAGTAACAAACTTGATTTCGAAAGAAGTAGGGACCCATGATTTAGGTGATTGTAATGGTTGTTCATGGAATTTTCTTTGTACCAGAATTGACAGTTTTGTATATATACCGTGCCACTCAGATGAAAGTGAGCTTCATCGGAGAAGATGATTTTCTTCAAATTGTTTCAAGGCAAAATCAGCAAATTCACGACATTTACGATGGTCCAATAGCTTCAGTTCTTGAGTGAGAAAATTTTTTTTATGAATTCGCGCCCAAATTCTTTCTCAAAATCCGCCTGGTTGTAATTTCAGACAGTTCTAATTCTGCAGTCTTCAGCAACACTTACCTGAACGTCAGCAATATTTTCATTAGAAATTAGAAATCACATCATCCCTGATTTGTAAACGTTGTCCTGGCTTTCCATGATGAAATTATGACGAAATACCAAATAATTTATTTTTAATATCGATTTATGTCCCGGCTAATATGCCCTAATTAATTCAATTTGGAATGTATTCTCATTATAAGACTAACATCCGAGCTCTAAAATTGTAAGCAGAAGTTAACTAGTTATGATTCTAAACAAAATCTTGTACAACTTTGTTCTTCAAAGACGGTGAGTGTCTTGGGTAATATGAAATTAGTGAAGGCACTTTTGGATTAATTCTCAGCGATTGGCCTTAACGATATTTATTTTTAATATTGGTGGAGGTCTCGGCTAATATGTCCTAATTTAGTCAATTAAAAAAATATCTTCTCATAATTGAAATAGTGGTAATAGAGTAATTATTAAAGGCATTAATGTGAGAGTGAGCTAGTATTGGGACTGAACTCTCGCATTCAAAACTGTCAACAACTGGGGTTAGCTTTATTTTGTTTTCAATGCCTTTGTTAAAACTAATTTACTCTATTTGGAGACGGTCTTAACATAGTTAAAGTAGTGGTAATAGAGTAATTAGTCAAAGCATTATTGGACTAGCTTTTGAGCTCAAAATTTGTCAGACTGTCTCCACCTTATTTTGCTATATGGAAATTTTCTTTCTAATTACGGTGTGTGTCTGGGCTAATGTGCCCTAATTTAGTGAATTAAAAGAATATTTTCAGATAGTTAAACTAGTGGTAACTAATTACTCAATGTTAAGACATTAATGAACTAACTTCCGAGCTCAAAATTTGATAACAAACTGTCTCTACGTTATTTTGATAGTAAATCATTTCCTAATAATAAGCAAACTGCTAATTGAGTAATTAAGGTCGGCAAAGAATATCTTCAAGCTATTAAATGCCGCACCGAAAAATTTTTAAGGATTGAATCTCACTTTTATTCAAGGGTAATTATTCAAGAATCACTGAATATTCTTTCTTCTAAAAAACCAGAAAAAAAGTTAACTTCCGCGGTACCAAAGTTAAAATACCCTTTACAGGTGCATTTTTTATAGCATTAAAGGGTATAAAAAGATCAGTTCGCTGGTCTGACTTGATTAATTTATTTGAAGATTGTAGCGATGCCATGGATAATAGTCTAAGCGAAATTGCTGAGCGATGTCTTGTTAAATTAGAAAGTTTGCCATACAAAGACCAGAGTTTTACCAGTCAGTGTGTATGGCAACTATAACATAGTAATAGTTCGAAATCGGATTTTTCGACAAATGTGCAGCTTCGTGCCAAAGAAAAAACGTGTACAAAATATAAGATCGATAGCTCAAAACCTGGTGGCATGGCTAAATCGACTCAGCTCGTCACGCTGCTCATTTCTACATATATACATTTTTGCCTGCTCGATTTTATAAACTTCCTGCCGAACGTAATATACTCTCTTCAGGGTTTAATAAAACCACTTTAAATTTTATTTTTGTATTCCAACAACTTTTTATTGTAACTACCTCTTTTATTTCTGTGACATATTTTATCCATTGTATGAAAAACCTTTTCACACCACTTTTCGCACCAAATAATTACTAATCTTTTGTTACCTGTACGCGGCTGTGCGTCGGATCTTTGTTTCCTTATTTTGTCTAGCGGTTGTGTTCTAATTTTAGTTGCATGCTAGTGAAGGAAATTTTTCTCCCATGTTCGTGACGTCAAGCAACCCACGCCCTTTGGGCTTTGCTAATACTGTTGTCAGCATTAAACGATGACGGAACAGCTGTTATTTCAATATGTTGAATGAATTTGCACGTTTTTGTGTAAACATATCCATATGTATGTATGGTATACATATATTAGAGAGCAGCAGCTGTCATTCTTACTTTGTGTTTACTTTTAATCCTTACGCATTACTGTTAGTTTGATTAGTTTTACTATATTATTATGTATTGACGTTTGCAAGTTTCACTGCAAGATTTGTACTTTTTATTAAGATTTAGATAAAACTGTTTCGATTTGAAGCATGTGACGAAAAATAAATATACTTAAATATACATAATTGTACTTAATTTTTTGTTGCTATGTAAGTATTTTCTTCCATGAGGATTCCTGAATAATGGATGCGGAGTTTCAGCTTGCTCTTTGAAGGTAACGCCGTTAAAAAGTACTCTTTCAATAATTTTAAGGCAAAATTGGAATCAGCGTGAGGTGGCCGAGAGGAGAGGAGAGGTTGGAGGTCCCGATAGTTGTCTATCAACAAGAAATAGTCACTCAGGGAAGACTATTTTTGCCCCGGCAGTGGTTTGAGGCTATAATTTTTTAGATTTTTTTGTTTGAAATTGTATGTATTGAGAGGTAGCCACTCGAAGCAGGCTTTTGGCGGCTCCGAACCTAGGTACCATAGGTTAACCTACCTATCTGCATCATTGTTGCTGTTTTTTTTTTTTTCTAACGGTAATTGAATTGCTATGTGAAAGTCTATAGTTTTTAGTCCACATACCAATTATCTGAAATCAAAAGTGAGGTAAACATTGTGACAAAAAGTGAAAGAAATTTGTAAAAAAAAAATCCGCAAAATACTTAATTATTTATCAACATTTATTTTGTCGCCTTCAAAGTGATCCCCACCAGATTATCGAGTTCTTAAAACACTTTTTATAAAGCTTCAGCTCCTTCTGCGATTTTTTATTATCTCTTCGATCGACTGAAAACGTTTTGCATGGAGTGGGAATTTCAGTTTAGGGAGCAAGAAAAAATCAAACGGTATCTAGTGAATTCGGTAGCTGATCGATGGTATTCATTTCGTTTTTAGCTTTGAATTCGGTCTCAATCGCGGTTCGATGCAATGGTGCATTATGCATGAACTGTTCTTCCACAATTCCGGTCGTTTTTGACGGATGTTTTCACGTAAATACCTTAATATGGCCTAATAAAACACCTTATTGTCCGCCTGTTTTTTCGGCACAAATTTATGATCCACCAAATCACGAGATTTTTTAGCAGCTTTGGCATGGTTTTTTGGTTTCGACACGTTTTTTCCCACCATGCTTGTTGACATATTTCCGTGCCAAACTCATAAACCTCATGTCTCATCGGCAGTTAAATTGCTCTCCATGAATGTGATATCGGAATCGCACGATCAAGCATGTTTAAAGATACCTGTTAACGGTACTCTTTTTGAAAAAAAAAAATCAGCTTTATCGGAACGACCCGAGCAAGACGTGCATCATACCCAAAATATCCACCAACATCATTCGAAGGTTGCTTTTTGTCTTAATGTATATTTTCTAATATCTGGATATAAGATTATTAGCTTCTCAAACTTGTTCGTCTTTTGTTTTTGGGTTAAGGATTTTACCGAACAATTGATGTAATCCAAGTAGACACGATAAGGTCGATTACTCACTATCATTTTTGGGCGAAAGAAAGTAACAAACACAGTTGATCTTAAAAAATTCTAAATTACATCTAAACTTAATAAAGTCTTAAGTTTTCTACATTCGTAGAAAGACAACTTTTTAGTCGAGGTCCTTCTCTTTAACTTATTTCGATTGGTGATGTTTTGAGAATTTCTATAAGCTTGTTTCATCGATTGTCCTTACCTGAATTGAAAAATGTGTCTTTTAAAAACACCTATCAAATAAGTTTGCAATAAGAGCATTGCATATAAAGAAAAATACAGAGAAGCTCTTGGCAAATAAATAATCTTCTATTTCTCACGTAACTATTTAAATCAGTTCAATTACGTTGAGCATGAAAACCGTCTATTTATGTAACCCGTAACTTTGAAAAGCACCTATTCACTATACAAAACAAACACATACACATGTATTTTGCATGATACATGTGACAAGTAAGTTAGCTGGCACACTTGATGATCACGCTCTCATTTAGATTGTCAGCCCCCAAGAGAAAGATAATGCATGAATTCGTAATGATGCAGTCCTTTCATGCGCTCCCATTTCCCACTTGAAAGCGCACAAATGTTCACCTGAAATATATGAACACCCACATACAAGTTTTAACTGCAGTCAGCCGACTGAGTTGGCGAAATAAATTCAAGCGAAGAAAATCGAAGTGTGTGACACATGTTGCCGAGTGAAATGGCAGCCACTTTACCTTTTCAAAGGCATAAAAGTCTCAATGGGGCCATTGAATTATTGCTCCTTATGTGCAATCAGTTAAATTGAATTCTGAGCTCAATTCGTGTTGAATAGTGAGGGCGGAGTTTTTAAGTCTTTTTCTTGAAAATTTTATTCTTTCGAAATATATAAACGAGTGTTTATTGTGTGTTGTATTTAAAGCAATCGAATCTTTAAAAGTATGTTATTCAAGATTTCATGTTTAACAAGTATATGCGAGTGTACGTAAAGTTAGGTTAGGTTAGGTTGATCGGCAGTCGCGCTATACAAAGACCTACTGGTTCTTAATAATACCACCCGGAGATTTAATTTGAGCTGAAGTGTTTGTCATAAAGGAAGTAACAGCTTCTTGCGAACTTTAAGAGTGAATTGATATCTCATTTTGATATTTCATCCAGTTGCTTGAACTAAGCTCTAAAATATTTGATATATACATCTAAGCCGAGTTCTAGTTAAGGCCGGACGGAAGTAGAGGAGTTGTTCTCGTGTTTTTCTCATGCCTATTTTCTTGCAATTTCTGAATGTATTCTCCCTACTAATGCCCATCCGGCTCGCATGAGATGCTGGCAGGTCACAACTGCCCTTAGGCCAACAACGGCCCTGCAGTACTTTCCAAATCATTCATGTTTTTCTTCGAAGCGCTTGCACATGATCGTGGGGATTCTGCCTGTCTTTAGGGCATTCCAACTCACCTTGATTCGTCTGTCAGCTCTTTCGAAAATTCCATCGTTATTAGCGACTTATGTATTTCTAGTACTGGTTCGGTACCCACACGGATGGCACTTTTGGCAAGCTATTTCGTCACGATTATATATAAATGATCAGTATTTTGAGCTAAGTCGATTTAGCCATGTCCGTCTGTCTGTCCGTTTGTCTGTATATGTATATACGAATTAGTCCCTCAGTTTTTAAGATATCGTTTTGAAATTTTGCCAATGACATTTTCTCTTCAAGAAGCTGCTAATTTGTCGGAACTGCCGATATCGGACCACTATAACATATAGCTGCCATACAAACTGAACGATCGGAAAAAAGTTTTTGTATGGAAAACTTTTGCATTTGACAAGATATATTCGCGAAATTTGGTATGAGTTATTGTTCATAGAAATAATGTAATATCGGAAGAAATTGTTCAAATCGGCTCACTATAGCATATAGCTGCCATACAAACTGAACGATCGGAAAAAAGTTCTTGTATAGAAAACTTTTGCATTTGACAAGATATACTCACGAAATTTGGTATAGATTAATTTCTAAGGCAACAATGTAATCTCCGAAAAAATTGTTCAGTTCGGATTACTATAGCGTACAGCTTCCATATAAACTGAACACATAGTTACTAAAAGAAATGCACCTTTGGAGGGTATATTAGCTTCGGTGCAGCCGAAGTTAACGTTTTTTCTTGTTTGGTAATAATTTTACCATAGCACCACCTTCCGATATTATTTTCCAAACCACAGGTTTTCATTATTTTTCCTTACAATTTACGCCGTGAATATAAGCTAAATCGCATTATAAATACAGTAATATCTTATCTAACGCAGTATCATTTTCTTTTTTATTGGGGACCGGACATTCGAAGTGCATGCCCTTAAATCGTAATCCTTAATGCTTTTGCAGTGGTTGTCATCAAAAAGGGGGTCTATCATCCGTGGCTGCTCTTTTTTTCATTGGTTTTACGTGGCGGGTCGCAAACCCAGTTTTCAACCCTGTGCAGGAATGTTTTTACTTAGACTTTTGTTTATCGTTAACTTGTTAGCATCACTTTATATAATACAAACATTTTTCTAAGAAATGTCAAACTTAATTGAAGTTATCAAAAAATCTCACCTCAAACTTGTTTTGTTACAAAGACAATGCCAATTGATGGCTGCAAATAAAAATGCACTCAATGTAAGTTTCGAATGTGCAAATAAATTTTAGTGGAAGAAACTACAATTTCTTATCTTCGCTTATTTCCTTCTTCCCCTTTTTGAAAGCAGCTTCCATTTGCCAACTGTGAATTGCAACGTACACTTAAGTGGTGTGCACTTTAAAGTTCACCATACAAATTGACCTCGCTCGCAACTCATACACTTTATACACCTTCGTATGTAATTACATATATACACTAATATATAAAGCTATGTAAATATATATATATACGCCTATACTTGTATATAGTAGTTTGTCTGTATAGTAGATGTTCCCTCTATTTATTTGATTTTATTTGCATCTTCGAAGTGCCAATGTTGCACTTTGTGGTGTGCTTGTTGTTGTTGCCAAGTCGTAATCTTAAACTAACAGCTGTAATGCATTTGACTATTGCTACGTAGAATGTACGTTTGTATGCCTGCATACATACACATGTATGTAATTCATGGCGCAGGAAGAAGTTAGTTGAAAGGCACCTGCTGTTGGCTTTTGGGCTTTTCCAATGGCTTTCGATACTCAGATTTTATAAGCTATATAAATATTAGTGCACACACACATGCATACATATATTCATATACATACAAAGTACAAATAGTGTAAAACTGTTGTTGTTTGCCTGCAACGGTTGCGCTAAATCCACCTTAATCCATCGAAGCGCGGGTGAGCTGCGCCACACGGAGCTTTGCAGTCATTCAAGAAAACTCACTAATTGGTTGGTTTTCGGGCTGTATAAATTGCTTGTATGTGCAGATTGCTCGGGTGTGTGTGTGTGTCTGAAGGAATATAAACCTGAATTGCAATACTTGTATAAGTGTGGGTGTTTGTTGTGATTTATTTATTTCTATCGAAGATTTCTCTGAGTATCAATATTCTTTGGAATTTTTTACTTCATTGCCATTTAAAAACGATTAAAGGATTCGTGCTTTAATTTAAATTGCGAAGAAAATGCGTTTAAGCTTCTTCTGATTCGGTTATGGTTCATTTCTTGGAATATAAAGGTGATTCATTTCGAGGCTCTCTACTATTTTAAAGAAAAAACACAGAAACTTCAAATATAATGGAAAATGTTTATCATCATTCGAAAGAACATTCTTTCGCATTTATTTTGTGAAGGTTATCTCTTTCAAATGTTGGCCTCAAACAGTCCATACATTTAGTAAAATTTTCAATGACTCGTTCGAAGAATTCGACTTGTAACTGGCGAATGATGTTCCAAGGTCCAACGTCGTATCTTCTTGGAACTTTTCAAGAGCCTATAGAGCGAAGCGATGCCTTTTGGGAAGGTTGTGCTGCTTCAGTTCTTGCTCAAGCTGCGTTTTGTACGGTTTTAATTTAATTAATTTCGTTGCTGTGAACGACGACGAATCAACTCTTCATGGTCTTCGTGTACACTCTCATCTACGGCTGAAATTCTTTATAATATTACTTATGAATTGTCGCATTCAACATATGCTTCTTTTGTGCCCATACCAGCATAGTAATTATTAATCGAAATTTCAATACGGTTGTTATACGCATTTTTAGAGCGCCATTTGCAATTAGTCATCACATGTAGCGTTTAATGAAGTTAGCGACCTCAATCACGATCTCTTTACTCGACGTCGTTTTTACAAAATATTCAGGTCCTTTGCTACTAGTTTAGCATTGACATACTGCATACGCAATACATTAAACAAAATGTGTTTAGTCCATCCATCAAAGGTATTGAAAGTAAAGCTCTTGGTATATCGACTAATCGATTTAACCCGTTATGGAAATATTCGAATAATAGTATACAGTTTGCAGTAACCAGATAAACGTCAGTCGTCGAGTATTTGATTAACTGCCCATCTTCGACCATCTCGTTAACCATTCTTTGTCTACTATTCGAATAGTAAGCTTTCAACTTCTACAAATTTTTGCTACGTATAGAAGTTTATAGAAACTTTGCAGTAAATATAGATGCACAATTGGCTTTTCAGAACTTTGGAACAAGAAAAAATCAGAGTCTGCTTGGTTTTCAAACACTTTGCATTTATTTAAATACACACAGCAGAACAACTATTCGAATAGACGTAACATTGATTTAGAATGGTGGATAATTTATTTAGCTCCCACAGCTTTTTCCTTTCAAATGCTAGAAGGTCAATTGGGGCATTACCGCTTATAACTAATATTGCATCGCCTGATACTGTTCGGTAGGTTGATGCAACTCTGAGGGCTGCGGTGCGATGCACTCTGGCCATTACCTTACGCCGGTTTTCCTTTTTAAGCGCGTCTGCCCAGATCTCGGATCCATATAGTAAGACGCTGATTGTCGTCGACATTAGGAACCTTCTCTTTTCTTGGCTGGGGTCTCTTATTTTGGCTATTAATCGGCTCAGGTGAGAGGTGATCTTTGCTGCCTTTCCTGCAGCGTGCTGAATTTATACCCAGAAGGTTAGTCTGGGGTCCAGTCTTACGCCTAGGTGGTTTACTGCTTTCTATGTGCGAAGAATATCCGTGGTTATTAGCATGCTTATATCGAGAGGTATGTGCTTGTTTGTTAGCAGTAGTAGCTCTGTTTTCTCCGTAGCGAGCTGGGGGTTGAGTATGTCGAGCCATGCTTGTGTTCGTATCATGACCTGGTTCAGCTTTCTTCGCAATTCTTCTGTATCCCATGCAGTGATTACTGCCGCAATGTCGTCCGCGTAGCCAATTAAATATGATTTGTCTGGCATTTCTAGTTTTAATATAGCGTCTTAGCTAATATTCCATAAGTCTGGGCCTTGTGCTGCTCCTGATGCAACCGCTATCTATTGTGACCCTTCTCTAGTTTCATACAGCAGTTTTCTGTTGCTAAGGTAGCTCCGCACCACAGCCTGCTGCTTCTACGCTTTCAATGACGCATTTTATAGCTCCTGTGGTTGATCTGCCTGAAGCCTTGTTGTCTAGAAGACAGTCCTCTAGCTTCGTTGATAGCCGCTTCGAGCCAGAGTTTAATTAGGCTTTCGTATAGCTTTTCCGCAGTATCAAGCATCTGTCATTTTCTGCGTACTTTTACAATGTGACAAAAAAAGTAAAAGGAAATTATAGTTTAAATTCCACTGGTAAATTAGGTTAAAAAATGTATCTTGCTAAGTAGATAGGACTAGCCTTAATTACTATGCCAAATATAAGCGCGATCTATCACAGTTTGTTTACAGCAGCTCATACAGAGAATTTGTCTCAAGTTTTGTATTTTGAACCAAATTTCGTTTGCAGAATCGGTGCGAAAGTTGGAAAAGGCTTACGGTTATTCAGTTTTATCAAAAAAAACGAACCTACGAGTGGTACAAAGCCTTCAAAGACGGTCGAGAGATCATTGAAGACATACCTCGTTCTGGACGACCTTCGACCTCTACAACTGATCAAAATATTGAAAAAGTTAAGGATATGATGACTGAAAATCGTCAGGCAACTGTTACAGAGATGGCAAGAGAGCCCAGTTTGTTTGAATGATTTTGGTGATTATTTTGGATATGAAACGCGTTCTTACTCGACTCGTCCGGATAACGGTGAATTTTTCCAAAAATAGTACTGTAAACAGGTCCTTTTAGACATGCTTGATCGTGCGAATTCCGATCTCACATTCATGGAGAGTATTACAACTGCCGATGAGACATAGATTTATGGGTTAGACATGCAAACAAGTCAACAATCATTGGAATGGAGGGGAAAAACTAGTTATACGTTGAAAATGTAGCATCGCATTCATCCACGAGTTAAAGCCAAAGGCGTAAGGAATACCATCGATCAACCACCATATTCACCAGATTTGGCTCTGTATGATTTTTCCTTGTTCTCCTGATATATTTCGAGGACTGGAAAAATTTGTTGGCATAAGTGTATTGCATCTGGTGGGAACTATTTTAAAGGCGACCAATAAATATTGCTGAATTATTATATATTTTGCGCTTTATTTAGAATTTTCTGGTACATTGTATAAGCCTCACTAAGTTCGCCGGGTCGTATAAGCAACATCAAATATCAACTAATGAAAAATTTTGCTATTGAGATATTTTTTAGTTTTTTGTGTATATGTTGACATATTGGACCGCCCTATCATATAGCAATCATAAAAACTAAACGATCCAAATCAAGTTCTTGTAAGCTATCCAAATGTGCAATTTTGAGATTACTCAATTGAGGAAATCGAAGCACAACAAAACTTGAAAAGATGTGGTATTATACAAGCAACTTATTTTTATTGATTTAAAATATTGTCTATTAATTAAGTTCTTATTAAAAACTATTTTATCCATCCAAATATAACATCTTTCTTCTTTTTTACTGGCGCAGAAACCGCTTACGCGGTTATAGCCGAGTTAACAACAGCGCGCCAGTCGTTTCTTCTTTTTGCAATGTGGCTCCTTAATATACAATTAATACGAATTCCTTACAGTATTCAAAATAAAAGTAGAAAATCAGCAAATTATCACAACTTTCCAACCGTAATCCACCCCTCCACTTCTAGTCAAAATATTTGCAGCCAATTTTCGTTAACCGCACACCAAATTTACTCAAGCGCTTGCCGAACTCAACTTATCGACAACTTGTTAAAATTAGCTACCCACAAATGCAAATACAAATAGATGCGTATAAATATCAACACAAATACACACATACCTATTCCTCCTTGTAATTGCTTTTCGTTTCACTACATCGGAACTTTCAGTTCTATCGAATTTTACACCACCGTTAGACTGACGGCGGCAAAGCCCTTAAAGTGGGTTAACGAACAATCACTTTCGCCCCCAAATAAATTTCCTAAGGAGAGTGTATAAGTGTTTTTGCAGTATATTACACTTATAGATATAGATATTTATGTGATAGTGTGGGTGTTTGAGTGTTTTTGAACCGCAGTGCTTGCGGTTACGCTGTAAGTAGCTTTATAAGCTCGCACAATAAGTGAGCGCAAGCGTTGCTACACAAATAACTCAACTGTCTGCGGTAAAATATATCCAAGTACTTAGATAAGGGCTTCCGTACTGCCAACGACAGCCAATATGCATAAGTATAGGTGTGTGTATACGTTACGTGAGTATCCAAAAGTGAACACTCTGCGGTAAGGTTAAATTTCAACACGTTTGGGGTAATGGAGATGCTTTAAATATAACTATGTACTATATGCTGCCGCTTTTTTAAATTAAGTTGAAGAATGTAGAAAATCTTGCTTTTGTAATCTAATGCATTGACTATTTGAGACTTGGCGTGTTGGTGTTGGAGAAGCAGTTCAGTTGGCTATTAATTTAAATAACTTCAAGATTGCAAAATCAAAAAAATTAAATTTAAAACGTTAAACTAGATTGAACCAAACATAAATGCTGTGAATCATTTATGTATATGTTATGGTGCCCCCGAAATTTTCTTCGGTGAGTTACAAAATTTGTTGGCGAACTTAGTATAGCTTTTGAGGGCATAAGAATTCTTAAGACTTTGCCATACTTCTAATCAATTATGCCTTTTCATTGGGGTTTTTATTTTCATTTGTCGCAACTGCCGATATCAGACCACTATAACATATAGCTGCTATACAAAACGAACGATCGGAATCAAGGGCTTGTATGGAAAACCTTCGCATTTGACGTGGTATCTTCACGAAATTTGGCATGCATGGATTACTACTTAATAATCTCCACAAAAATTGTTCAGAACGGATTACTATACCATACTACTGTGCCCAAAAAATAAGGAGATATTTGAATTTAAACTGAAGGTCGAAGGATTTGGAGAATTCTTTTTTTTTATAGGTTGGTAGTACTGTCAGTCCATTTATGTCAAATTTAATGTTAAAATATTCATAAGTGTTTGAGATACGTGTCGTTTTGTGAGCTGCAAAAAGTGAGTTTTTCGATTTTTGCGATTTCGAAATTTGTTGAGCAAAGAATTTGCATTCAATTTTGTTTACGGAATCAAATTTCTGCTGCGGATACATTGAGGATCGTGCAGAAAGCCTTTAGTGATGAGGCTATGTCTAAAATAAATGTTTACAAGTGGTATAGTGAGTTCCAAGCCGGCCGTGAATGTGTCGAAGACGAAGACCGTCCAGGGCGACCACCAACATCAACCGACGAAGCTCATGTTCAACAAATCAAAGATTTGGTGTTGAAAAACCGTCGATTAACAATTAGAGACCTTGCTGATGAAGTTGGCATATCGAAAGGCTCAGCCAATACCATTTTGAAGGATGTTTTGGGCCTCAAGTGCGTCAAATCTCGACTGGTACCGAAAACATTGAATTTTTTGGAAAAAAGGCGTCGCGTTGAAGTGTGTGAAACGATGCTTTCCGACTACCAGGGTGTCATGAAATGCATTATAACTGGCGATGAGACTTGGATCTATGCTTACGACCCCGAAACAACCGATCAATCGAGCGAATATCGTGCCAAAAGAGAGCCGAGACCTAAAAAAGCTCAAAAATCAAAGTCATGTTGACTGTTTTCTTCGATTATCGTGGTGTTGTGCATTATGAATTCCTTCCAACCGGTCAAACAGTCAACAAGGAATATTATTTGAACGTTATGCGTCGTTTGCGTAACGCTATCCGCCTAAAAAGGCCGTAATTGTGGAAAGACAATTCTTGGTTTTTACACCACGATAGTGCATTACCCATACCGCTCTCGTAATTCGTGATCATTTCGCCAAAGACTCAACCCATATCGTTCCACAACCACCGTATTTACCTGATCTGGCACCGTGCGACTTCTGGCTGTTCACCAAGCTCAAAAGACCGCTCCGGGGACACCGTTTTTATACGATAGAGCAGATTCAAGCGCAGCAAAGACGGAACTGAAGGCCATCCCGGAAAGTGACTACAACCAGTGTTTCGAAGATTGGAAAATCCGTTGGCATAAGTGCATTGCATCGGGAGGGGATTACTTTGAAGGGGATGAAATTGATTTGGAAGAATAAATAAAGAGTTTTCAATATAAATACAATGTCACCTTATTTTTTGGGCATATCAGTATAGCTTCCATACAAACTGAACACATAGTTACTAACAGAAATGCACCTGTGAAGGGTATTTAGCTTCGGTGCGACCGAATTTAACGTTTTTTCTTGTTTTTTTTTTATTTTTATTGTTTTATTTATTTTTTTAATATTTTGGTTTCTATTCTTGTAATTTTTTTTTAATCAAATTTCATAAGTATCACATTTCCTTATTACATACCTACTTTTTTGCCAAGCATCAGTTCTGAAGAAATTTTCCATAAGCCGAATGCTCAGCAACGTACTTCACCCAACATACTAAGACCCAATTGTCCAACATTAAAGTACTTTGGCGCTTAATACTACTTGGCACCAAACATATTACACCACAGGGCATGCGAATATCGATTTTGTCGACACCATTTGACTAAAACTTTTCGACAAATTTCAAATGGACTTTACAAGCTTATCTCTATTCTTCTGCCTTTGTGCTATTTTTTGGGAAATTTCGCACAAGTGTACAAAAACAAAAAAAAACCGTAGAAGAAAAACTGGTGTGGCCAAAAGCAACATACACACACACAGCTATGCCGAAATCGAAAAAGCCAATTTGGGGTAACTGTATTCAACATGTCAACAAAACGCCCAAAAGCTTGCCATACTTTTTTGTGCCAGCAATTTCAGCATTTCAGTGTGCAAATGTGTGCGTTGGCGTTAGGGCAAAGGTGAAATGTTAACCAACTTTGGTGGCACTTATTTTTGTTTGTGTGCGCTTTCAAATGGATGTTTTCAGGTAGGGTCACCGGTAGTCATTTTAAGTGCCATTTTAGGCATTTTCCAACGCTTGAGTTATATTGTTGGTCATCGTCAATTAGATTTTTGTTATGCCTTTTGTGTTTTATTCTGGTTGTGGGTCTCAAAACAATTAAATTCTAGCTTTTAAGTTTTTATTGGTTTTCACCAAGTTTAAGTGAGACTTTTGCTTTCTTTTTTCTGCATTTAATGCTTTTCTCAGCTGTGATCAAATTGATAGGTAAATTTTGTCCATTTTCGAATAACCAAAGCAGTATGAGATGGTGCATTATCGCTCTTCTTTGTTCAATAAAAAAATATCGTTTATCACAGGGTACTTGACACCAACTTTCAAATTACTTTTTAAGATTACAATTTTGGAATTAGACGTAGATTAACTTAGCAAAAGTAAATTTTTTAGCTTAATTAAATAGGAAAGTGCATCAAGCACCAGTGTGTATAGATCGTATGGTGATTTCAATCGAGCTTGTAGCTCAAGAGGAATTTCGTGAAGGTGGTCCGAAATCAGTTGTTGCTGCGCAAACTGACATTGTAAGATTGTCATGTGACGTATAGTGATATTGAGACAATTCTGCTGTGGGATCAACACACATTCAATATTGCAATTAACGCGTCCAAACCCGAAAGTAAACAGTAGTCAACTGTATGACGTTTCACAACCAGGCGAATCGAACAAAGGTAACTTGTCTGTGCCTTTTATTTGGGAAAACCGAACATGTCGCAAGCGTACGACTAGAACAACGCAGAATAGCAAATTCTGAGTGGCACATAACCATTTGTTTGTCAGTTGTCGTTCAAGAAATCAGAAAAACCAACCGCTTGCGAGCTCTCATACATCGCCTGAATCAAATGCATTGTAGTTAAAACATTAATTTAATGAGTCATCCTCCGTTAAGTCCTAACTTGGCAACGAACGACTCCTTTTTATTGACGGCGGAATAAAATTAATAAAAAGACCAACGTTTCTCGACACCTGAGGAGTCAGTTAATGTGTTCAAAACGCATGTTTTGGTTATATCTCAATCAAAGTGGCAAAAGTGCTTCGACAAGTGGTTCACACGCATGCAAAGGTATATAGAGCTTAACTGAAAAAAATATTAAAACAATCAAGCGATTTCTTGCAACCAGCTACAGAGTATTATGGTTTCATGCACCTGACGGCAGTATGTATCACCTAAAACAAATCGAGATAGATATAGGATTATGTATATATAAATGATCAGAATGACGATACAAGCTGAACGTTTTTGAAAATATGGGCATGGCCTCGCTTTCTAATATGATTAATGTACATATATCCTAAACCACTATACAAGTAGCTATAACAAACCATATAAGAAAATGGATTAAATTGGAAGACTACACCGTGATTTATAGGAGCCAGTTTGAAAATTGGCCGATGAGCGTGTTAACGCTTACCTTTTGGTGAAACCACATATCTATTACCTACCGGACCAACCCTTTTCTACTAAACTTCGTACGTAGCATTGCTTGCATATTTCTATGTCGCAGTGCGAAAACGGCCGAAATCGGACTACAACCACGCCTCCTTTCCATATAACACAATTTTAAATTCCATTTGATTCTTTCACTTTGCAGTAAACAAATCAAGAATACTATGGGATAAAATTTTGCACTAATAATTCCTTAAAGTGTGCACTCTTACGATCAAAAATTGCTCAAATCCAAGCAAAACTGTTCAAGCTTCTAGGTACCAAATATGTGAACTCCAGTGTATATAGTTGACTTTTGAACGAAAATATCGGTGAATGCGGAGATATGCGATTGAATTTCTTTCCTGACAATGGTTAATCTGAACGAGTCAATACTCAATCATATACCGAATATAAGATTTTCGAACGTTCGGGTGACTTTATGCTGGATATATCGGCCAATATTTGAGTTATCTCAATGAAATTTGGAAAGCGTGTTTAACTCGTAACAGAGATTAGATTGAAATAGATACAACTGGGCAAAAACTTGATCCAGCCTCCGCATAACTAATATCCGAATTTTCGAACATCCGGCTGATCTTACTCCATATGATTGGTGTTTGACGGTGAAGTACCTTAAATCGTATGCCAAATTTATCGGTCAGTGTGTGAATTATTGTATAGTATGTATTATATATATAAAATTCCTTAGATTCCGATTCTCTGATTAACGTTTTACATACTCGTATTAAGGTATTTCCCTTGCTTTGATTCCTTCAAATTACAAGAGTATAAAATGTTCGATTGTACCCGAACTTAGCTCGCCCTTATTTGTTTTATATATATTTTTTTCAATTTCTCGCTTAACTTTTACAGTTTTAAAAAAATGAATGAAACAACCCATTTTCGAATTTTTCTATTTAATAATATTCGTTTTATTTAATGCTATAATGTTATGCTGCTATTTTATCTAGTTATGCATAAAAAGTTTTGAAGTTTCTTTTGAAATGTTTTATAAAATATATTTTTATAAATATATACTAAATTTACAGTTTTTGCATATTTAACAGCAAGAATTTAAATAACATTTTTATTTTTATGCATTATTATGACTTAATTTTATTATTAATAACATTAGTTTAAAATTAATTTATAATTTCTTTTAGTCATTTTGTTCGTTTTGTTAATGAGCATAATTAAAACTAATTTGTTAATTTCAATTTAACTAAAAACAATTCTGTTCAAACAAGCAAATCTTTCAATGTCAGGCTTAAATTCGTTTTCGTTCACAATGAGTTGCTCGAATTGCGACTAACGGCTCAAATAAGTACACTTATGGTATGTATGTATGTAACAAAAACAGTTTTTTCAATAAAGAATTTGTCTAAACAGTGTTTTTAGTTGAATTAAAGGTTAGTTGTTGGGGAAGCAAATGAGATTGCTTTGTTTTTAAATTTTAAATAAATAAATAGAGAGATAAATAAATAATAAATAAATAGTAAATAAATAAATAAATAAATAAATTAAATTAAAAGTGCACATAAATAAATAAATAAATTAGTTATATAATTTTAAATTATTAACGAAAAAATTTTTCGAAATTATTAATTAAAAAAAAATCAAAATTTTTATTTTTAATAAATAACTGTTCTTTTTCAATTAGTATTTTTTTTAGGATAAAAAATTGCTAAAAATTTCTTTCAATAAAATATTTTTTTTAATAAAAAAATTTTCAAATATTTTTAAACTTTTTCTTCAAAAAATTGTTTTAGTTTTTTTTCAAAAATAATTATGTTTTCTTTTTCAATAAATAATTTTATTTTTTTCAAAAATAATTATGTTTTCTTTTTCAATAAATAATTTTATTTTTTTCAATAAAAAATTTTTTTTATAAAAAAATTCTCAATATTTTTTAACTTTTTTTCAATAAATAATTTTTTAAATAAATATTCGAAATGCCTAAATCCATTATAGCATAGACTCATAAATAAATAGTTCAATAAATAGTTTGGGCGCTTAAAAGTATGCAATAAATATTTAAAAATAAAATTAAATTATGAACAACTCAATGACTGCTCGCTACTTCATACAATTTATGTTTGTAAAATTAACTAACAATATCATATTTATATGTTTTTGTTGCTTTAGTTGCGTAAAATTACTTTAACACTAAGACAAAACATCAAATTGCATTTCAACATTCAGACTACTTAGGCACAATTTTTTTGTTTTTCGCTTTTTAGCTATGAAATTTCGCGCAATTTCCACTAACCCACCCAAAACCGTGTTGGAAGATTATCTAAAATTTTGTTGTTTTTGAAAATGTTGCGCTGTGTTTGCTTTCAAGTGTCGGCGTATATTTTGCATTGCGCCAAAAAGTATGCTATTAAGTGAAAACAAGCCCACTAATCATTCTTTAGCATAGATTTAAGTGGAAAAAGTTGCGTGCACGCCAAAGCTACAGGCTTTAATTAAGATAACCAAAAAACTTAGCATACCCACAGGCGTTGACTACCGGCTTTCACAAATACCTGACAACAGCCATATTTAGGGTAGCTATTTTTGGTAGCGCACGCTTTTATACAAGCTTTGATTATTATGTGCGAAGAGCAAGCGTAAAAAATCTTAAACTGTAAAAAAATATGAAAAAAGGCATAAGCTACAGCGTTGACTGTGAAAATTTTCAATTTCAGCATTTATGTATGCATGTGAGAAGGTACATCTTCCAAGCGTCTAAACATAATTCCATTAATAATTTTTTCTCGCTTTGGGTAACTGAATTTTTGCGCAATTTCTCATTTCGCTCGCTCGCTGGTTTGCTGCTGTGTGTGTGTGTGTTGGCTTACCTTATAACGGCATATACATTTCGGCGCTTGCATTGCGCTGACTTCTAAATCTCATTTTGCACATTTTCGTTTTTGCTTTTTACATTTTCGCCATTTTCATATTTTTACACAAATTTCTTCCTCTTCTTTTTATACTCATAATTTTCACTAACTTCGAATTTACTAGGGTTTTTGTTGTTGCGCGCTGTTTACACGCACTTACATATCTATGTTCTATATGTGTATGTGTATATGTAATCGTTTTTGTATACCTAACTAACTGTATTTAATATGTATAATGACAATGTTGGTATTGTTATTGCTATTGCGTTGCTTTATGTACTTTTGTTGTTGTTGGTGTTGTTGCTCCGACTGTTGCTTTTCGTGATTTATTTGACACCCGTTATGCTTCGCAGCCACGGCTTGTAGAATGTCGTACGCATATATACACCGGGCAGATATGGCGCCGCACATTTGATACCGTGCGATACAGTGCCGGCTAATTCGTAACGACCATCGGGTCGCTGAAGCACCAATGGACCACCGCTGTCACCCTGTTGGTGTGTGAAAGAAGTGTGGAAAAATGCATATTATTAGCGGTATTATTGTTTATGCTTACTGTGGCGTTGCCACATATTTTTTTACATTAAAATTTTTATTGGAAATATTTTTTACAATAATATTTTTTTTAAACAAAAATATATATTTTTTAATAAAAATATATTGTTTGTTAATTTTTTTTTCACATAAAATTTGTAGTATACATATATTTTTTTTTTAATTATAATATTTTTAAGCAATAAAATATTTTTTAAAAATATTTTTGTGAAATAATATGTATTTTTTTAGACAAAAATAATTTTTTAATAATAATATTCTTTATAATACTTTTTACGTAATAATGTTTTTATTTTTAATAATAATATTTTTTTTGCAAAAATATATATCTTTAAATAATATTATTTTTTAACAATAAAAAGTTCTTCACTAAGAATAAAAAAAAATTGTTTCGGCAAATTCTAAATCTAAAATTCTCAAATATCGTTATCGAAAATAATTAGTTTTCAAATATTAAAAAAACAAAAAAAATGTAAAGAAATAATTTCAATTAATTAAAAAAAAATTAACTTAATTTTCAATAAAAAAGCAATAATGAAATTAAATTACATTTTTAAATGAATAAAATAAAATTTAATTTTTCAATTAATTAAAATTAATTAATTTTTTTATTGAAAATTAAATAATTTTTTTTAATTAATTAATTTTTTTTAATAATTAATTTAAATTAATTTAAAAATTTAAAAAATTAAATTAATTTAATCATTGTTTTCTTATTGAAAATAAAATTAAAAAATTATTTATTTTAATTAATTTTTTTGTAATCCTCAACTAATTATTTTCGATAAACTTTAATTAATTAAAATTAATAATATTTTTTGTAGGAAAATTAAATGAAATATTTTTTTAATGAATTAATTTTTTTTTTACTTTTTATTTTCGATAACAGTTATTTTTGAGAATTAAAAAAAATAAATTTATTTTTTTCAAATTAAATCAATTTAAATTAATTAATTTTTTTTGCATTAGGTTTTTTAATAATTTTTTTGTAGTTTCGATTATTTGTATCTTTTGTGAAGCGCATAAATTCTCATAAAATCTTTGGTCTAATATAAAAAAATATATATATTAGATATATTATTAATATATGTATATATATATATAACAAGTTAAACTTATATATTATATACATATATAAACAAGTTAAACTTTCATTAAATAAAAATATTAGTCACTTGTTTTTCCACCTACCTCACACGAGTCCTTTTGCCCATTTGCATAGCCGGCGCACAGGAATGAGCTCAGAATCTTTTTGTTGTGTCCCGCCGTATGGAACATCTCCTGACAGACGCTGTTCTCAATAATTGGCACCTAACAACCAAAAAAATCAGAAAGAGCGATAGAGAGAGAGAAGTTAGTAAAGAAATTTAGAAATTTTCGCTTATCAAAAAGAAAAATAATAAAATATTAACAAATTAAAGTTAAAACAATAACCAAAGCATAATATAATAAAAATAAAAATTTTATTGCGAAATAATGCGATTTTTTTTTCGGAATGATGCGATTGCTTCACACATCGCAACTAAAATTTCCACATTAATAAATAAAATTTGCATAGAAGTATAAAAGCGTAAAATAATTATAATTTCATGCTTTAGTCTCATCAATCACTTACCTGAACTTCCTGCAAAACGGATGGCACGCCGCCGCCATACTTGAGACGTCCCCAACCGGTGACTGTCGCCATACGACCGGTGAAGTCTGCTAAATCGTTGGGCATACAAATTGGCACTAAAAATGAAATTGAAACAAAAAAAAATTAAAATAGTTACAGTACAGTTTGCCATAAGTGAAAATGTAGTATGACAGTGCGTATAAGCAACATTTTGACTTTGGAGTTGAATTTTAATTCGGTACAAAAGAGATCCAAACATGATCTCATTGTACAAAATATCCCTGTTATAGCATATAGAAAAATATTATTAATAAGCAAAAACATTTCTTCCATCTTAATTAACGACTGTAAGCTACATATGTATTACTGAGTAATTTATACAGTTCCAAAAATAAATTAAGCTAGGTTCAAAGTAAGCTATTTTTTCGATTTCAATAATTGATTTTCAAACCATCAACAAGACTCAGCACTGTCTCACAAAGCGCGAGTGAACCAAGAATGGCTGAAAAACAACGTTCCGAACGTCATTACGACCACACAATGGCTCTCGAATTCACCAGATGCGAATCCAATGGATTATTCTCTCTGGGCCATTTTGGAGAGCATGGTCCGAAGTAAAAAATACACCAGTCTCGAGATGCTGAAGAAAGCCATTGTCCGTGAGTGGGCCCAAATATTGGCAAGTCACATTCGGGCAGCTTGCGATTCGTTTTTTGACCGTCTCAAGGCCATAGTTAAGGCAAAAGGTAGTCATATCGTCATATATCATATATATATATATCAATTAGTCCTGAATTTATGATTATTTTCACACATTTTATACTTTAAAATAAATAAAAATAATTTTCCAAACCGAATTTATGGTTTTGTTAATTGATTACACTTCGAGTGCCGGACGCTGTACTCTAGCCTCTGCTAGTTATTATTCAAAATTGGCGTAAATGACGTTTTAAGGTATAAAACTAAGTAAATTTGATTCTCAAATGAAAAATATATATTGCTTTTGAGGTTAGGAGATCTGTGAAAAATTTGCCAACATTAACTTATGTATTAATTTATTTTCAGTATTTTAATAGAAAGCTTCTGGCTATACAAAAAAGTATGCTATATACTAAAAAATAAAAATAATGAAAAATACCGTTCCGTAACATTTTGAAAATAGAACTAATTTGTTGAAGTGTTCTTAATTGTTTTCAAATACTTAGAAAGGCTTGCCTGAGGTAATTTTTGCATACTCAAAGCAGACAACAAGGATGCAAATATATTTATAGTATATTAAAAGTATGAAACTGTCTTATGTGTGTGCCTTACATGACATCATTCTGTTTCCCAACCCACCCAAATTCATTGAGTTCAATCTCTTGTTACACACAGTTACATTTACATATATAACGGAAATCAGTCACCCACTTGTGCTTGTTGCAATATATTCAAAGTAGTTGGGGAAGCTCATTGCATGCACGTGTATGTGGTATACAATTACACACTTATGCTAAGTAACATTGTTCAGATTGCAAGTGGAATCTCTCTACCCCTTGTTGTTTTTGAAAAGGCTTGTGGCCTTGCAAAGGCTTTGTGTCCGTTTGACATGCTTGGATGGAAGCAACTGTGCAATTGTTCGTGCGCAAAGTATTCAATAAAGTCGAGTGCGTATGCTTATGTAGTTGAGTGTGAGTACCAGGTTCATAGAGTTGATATGTGACATGGTTCGAGTATCATGCTTCAATTGCAATGGACTACGGAAGTTGTATAGCACATTTGCATGGAGTAGAAGGGAGATACTTCGAAGTATTTTGCAGAGTTATGAAAGTAAACTCATTGTTTACAACTTCAAACTTCACATTAGGGTGTGTGACTTGACTAAAATGTGCGTGATACCCTAAATGTAGGCAAAATTTAGGTACAAACTTCTACTCGCAGCTTGACCAGGAAGTTTTTACCGACCTAAGTCGCATAAAACGGTGTGTGACTTCACTAAAATGTGTGATACCCTAAACGTAGACAAAATTTAGGTTTCAGGAATTTTTTACCGAGAAAAGTATATTTCTTTCCTTGTTTAATTATCAATTTTCTCTATTGTGTCTCTCCCGCAGTCACGTAAATTTAATTTCTACGATATTGGACGCTGGAAAAATATTGTTTTTTCATGCTAAATTCATAATATTCTTCTACTCACCTATATGTGTGTCAAATTGTACTGGACTCTCGAGCTCAAGCAACGCCAAATCATTTTCGAATGTCGCCGGATCGTATTGACGGTGGACAATGACACGCTTCACATTCTTCGTAACAGCACGTTTACTCTCCAAATCGCCTGAGATATCAAACTCACCCATAACAGCGACTAATGAGGCCAGGAAACTGTTGAGGAGGCATTAAATAATATAAATTTATAACAGAAGTTTATATTTTCTTAATTTCTAGCATTATTACTCACCCCGGCTGACAATGTGCCGCTGTGATGACATAACGATTCGTTATCAAAACTCCGCCACATTTGTTCTTGGTAAAAAGTCCCAACCATGTGGATTCACGTACGAGCACTTGCCATGGGTAAGCGCCGAATGTGGAACCTTTGCCGCCTACAATTCTGCCAGATTTGATGTGTGGCCGTACGCCGCATTCTGTCGATGGGGAGTGAAATGTGAGGTTAGGAGGTAAGGGAGAGTATAGCAACAGCATAGATGAGTGTTTTGCGAGGTGACGCTGGTCGGTGTTGGTTGGTGATGCGATTGATTAACTGTTATGATGCCGAGGTGGATAATGGTGAAGGTGTTGCGGTGAATGTGAAAATGCTTTGTGATAATTGTGGGAGTGCTTGAGTTGCGAACAACGTCAATGGACTTGAGAGTTAAGGTTCAGTTTCACAGGGAAAAACTTGAATGAAATATTTCCGGACTGTATGTGGATGGAGGAGGTAAAATGGTATGAAGTATAGCGTGGTGAGATAGGTGAAGTAGGCAAATCGGTGCGAAAGCAAGAGAAATTTTTGCACTTGAGTTTGACTCAAGCATGGGCAAGTTTAAGAGGGCAAGTATGAGGGCTGATATGACGAAGGGGGCAAGGAAATGTTGAAGCTTACAAGTGAGGTTAAGTAGGGAAAGTCAATGATAAGGTATGTTTAAAAGGTGAGTTTTTTAGAGAAATAGTGGGTATATTTATGTTTTCATAGAAGGATGGGAATGCTTGTCTGAAATATTCTTAAAATGGAGGCTTATTTTAGAGGAGGGCATATATTTGGTTGAACAGACGCACTGTGATAATGAAGTCCGATGTTCATTTGAGGGTTAATGTAGTTATGTACGTGCAGGTGTTAGTCAAGTATGACGTGTTAATAAAAATGTGTTAGTGATCGGCAGACAAGTGCGAGAAGCGTTTTACAAGTGAGTGTGCGAGCAGGTGAAAAACGGGTTTTCAATGCAGTTTTGTGCGTGAGAGCGTGCGTGTGTGTGCGTGCATGAGTGTATGTCGCGTGCGTGCGTGTATTGCGGAGTGTAGTCAAAACGGGGCAAAAGGAACGTGTGTGGTTGGGGAGGTGAGGGTGAGTGGGAGAGTTTAGTGTAAGTGGGTGGTGACAAATTAGAAGAAAAAGAAACAGAGTCGTTTCGGATTCTATGCATGGCAAACTAATTCAACACAAAAATCAAATCATAAACAACAAAAAAACACTTTGCCGTCACCAATACGGCAATTACTTACTAAATTTGCGTCCACCAGCGCCAGCGTAAACTTCTTCCTGGTCACCGATCTCATTATCCAATGGATTTACGTCCTCTTCATCTTCTTCGTCCACCAACTCATCTTGGGCTGGTGCTTGCGTTGTTGTTGTGGTTGTTAAACGACGTGTCGGCTTGCGCGTAGTCGGCCGACGTGTGGTTGTTGTGGGACGCCGCGTAGCCGGACGTCTGGTAGTGCTTGCCGGTCGACGCGTCGGTTGTTTGGTGGTGACACGTGTCGCTGGACGTCGGGTGGTCGGTTTTTGTGTGGCTATACGTGTTGGTTTTCTTGTCGGCTTGCGTGTTGTAGCCGCGCTACCAGCGCCTGCGCCGGCCGCTTGATATGTTGATGGTGGTCCGGCCGGTGCGGTGTTATTTGACTCGTCAATCATGTCGGCCAGCGCATCGAAGTTGCCCTGCAGCGATTCGACAATCTTGTGCACCAAAGTATTCATTTTGTCCTTCAAAACACCATCTTCAACGAAGGCGGGTGTTGACAGTTCCAAATCGGTAGTGACGGCGCTCGATGTTGCCGACATGTTGAGGTTGGGATTGCGTACAGGTGGGAAATTAACAAAGTCATTGGGCGATGTGTAGGTTTCCTCTTCGACTGGTGCGCCAAGTTTTTCACCAGGTATGGCAAATGGCGGATAAGTGGGTGTTGGTCCATAGTAGCCTGGGAATGCGGGACGATCATCAGAGGGCACACCATACTCGGTATCGGCTATCGATTGCGTAAAGGCCGGATGCACGCCATTCTGTGCAACGTTTTGTGCGACATTCTGTGCACCATAGTAACCTGGATCATCGAAGTCATTCGTTGTGACGCCAGCTAGGTTGACGTATTCGGGCGTGTTTATAGCCAAGTCGGGACGTCGCGTTACCACGGGACTGTAAATATATGACGTGCTGCTGAAGGCGGGCAATGGCGTTGTTGGCGGGAATGCATTATCATCGTAGATCGTGCCGGCGCTGCTCGGTCTTTGCGGCCAATCGCTATTTGTGACGAGTGTGAATAGCGTTGGCTTGGGTGTAATAACGCCATTTGTGGTGGATATCGGTTTCGATGTTACCTTCACGAAGCCCGGTTTTTTGTGTACATATGTATATTGTGGACGGTCCGCATATTGTGGTTTTCCATCACCGCCATAAACTTGCGATTGCACAGTACCGTGTACGAAAACGTCGAGCTTGTCATCGGCCGTTACGATTGGCGGTACCTCGGAGTCGTGATAAATAAATGTTGTGCTCGGACGAGATGTGGTTGGTGCTGCACTGTCCACACTTGGTTTGCGTACAATGATGGGTCGATTTGTAGAGCCGCCCAACGGTTGTGGCGCTGGATAATAGGCGTCCGATTCGAAAGTGGGTTGCGGGACTTTAACATTTTGTTCATACGCAGCATCTGGTTTATCATAGTCCTGTCCATAGTCTTGTGAGGTAAGCTTGGTACCTTGAGGATATGTGTCGTAGTTGTCCGTTGAGAGCTGCGCCTCCTGTTCGGGCAGATTTTGTTCATCCACATGGTCGTCGTAGATGGCAGCCGTGTGACTGATGGGTTTTCGCGTCGCCGTAGTGGTACCATAAGTGTTATCATTGTATGCATTTGTCGACTGACTGGCAGGTTTCCTGGTCACAGGCTCGGCATTGTAGGTGGGTTGTTGTTCTGGTCTCTGGTATACCGGCTCAACATTAAAGGTATTTGTAGCGGGTTTGGCGTTATAGTTGTTGCTGGGCTGTGGCGCTGGAGTCGGACGCTTTACGTATGTGGGTTTGTTGTGCTGGTAGTTGGTAGCTGGTTGCTTCACTGGCCGCTTCACAGTTTGCTTGGTGGGTTGTTTCGATGGTTTCTTCGCAGGTTGTTGAGTTTGCGCTTGCGAAGCTTGCACTGGTCGCTGTACATAAGCGTTCTCTGGAGCGTTGTCATTATACGTGTTAGAGGGTTGTTGTGCCGGTTTCTTCTTATTGTAGTTGGGTTCTTGATAATCGTTCGAGAGTTGCGCTGTTGGCTTCTTGGTATTGACATTTGGCGCTTGATAACTGTTAGCGGGTTGTGCCGCTGGTTTCTTGGTATTTTGATTTGTACTCTGATAGTTGTTTGAGGGTTGTGCAGCTGGTTTCTTTGTTTGTACCTGTTCACCGCCATAATTACTGGCAGGTTGCACTGGTGCCTGGCTATAAGTACTCAAAGGCCTTGCAGTAGTGGGTTTCTTTGCTGCACTCGGTTTCTTTTTGTTATTCGGGCGTGTGGTACTCGGTTTTGGACGTGGCCGAGGGCGTGGTCTGGTACCGCTCGACGTGATTATGCCGGAAATAGGACGTGCTGTTGAGGTAACAGCAACAGGTTCGGCATTATATTGTGGACGTGGTGGTATCGGCGTGGTAGTTGGTGTCAAATAGGCCGAGGCGGTTGTCTTGCTAATTGTTGGACGTTGTGCGACCGTGCTTTGGTCCACATATTGGATTGTGGTCAACGTGTCGGGTTTAGGTGTATGATACGACGCCGCAGCTGCCTGTGTATCTTGTACTTTAGTCGCATGCGAAGAGACAGATACTTCCTGCGGCACATCACTGTACACAACGGTCGTTGGCAGTTTGGCGCCATTGTAATTCTGCACATTCACCATACCAACATATGGCGCTACTGGTCTCTGTGGCTTGCCACTAACAATGGGTACCTGTGCGTAGCTCGAGTCCACTGCTTCTGCTTCGTCTATTTTGTCGATTGAGCCCTGGGTGGTTGCATGTTGTACATGACCGTAATTGCTTGCAGCATCCGGTGCAAAATTGCCCTCTTCCTCCATATGCGACATATCAACTGGATAGGCAATGCCGAGCACGGGCATTTTGTTGAACTCGTGCGTTTGGTGGGAGGACGCTTGCAATACATCGTTATAATTATTTGCTGGCATCGTGTGTTCGTCCAGCGCAGCGGCTGCGTCTTCCGCATAGTTGCCAGCGGTCGTTGAGCTGTGCACTTCGTGCGTGACTGCGCTGACAGAAGGCTTAGACACATACGAATGTGAAGGCTGTTGTTGTGCGGGATGTAGGTCGGTGCTTTCAGGCTCCAAATATGCGGGTACTTGCGCTGTGACCGGCGAATAGTTCG
Source organism: Bactrocera dorsalis (assembly GCF_023373825.1). Classification (NCBI taxonomy): domain Eukaryota; kingdom Metazoa; phylum Arthropoda; class Insecta; order Diptera; family Tephritidae; genus Bactrocera; species Bactrocera dorsalis. The sequence continues at coordinate 73,970,165 of NC_064305.1, forward strand.
GCGTATTCGATTGTTCAGCTTCGGTATAGTAATCTTCCGGACGCTTGGTCTCCACATCGTCATAGTAATTTGTTGTTGCGCCGCCATACACTAATTCACCTGTTGTGATAGGTGTTGTTGTGCCATAATGTGTACCGCTACCGGTTGGTTCATATTTGCTTGCCGACGCATCGGCTACCGCATCATAGGAGACCGTTTGTGGTTGTTGCTGACTGACAATATTATAGGTGGGTCCATGGTTTGTGGTGCCATTCAACTGCAGTATTATGGATTCGATGGAGTCTACATGTGTGGTGATGGAGGTGCCCGTTGTGGGCTCACCATATGTGGGTGGTTTTTTGCTAGCCTCCTCATCGTGTACGCTCTGCACTAAATCGTATTTATCTTCCGGCGCTAATGAGGCATGCGTCGTTGTTGTTGTGGTTGATGGTTGATAGCTGATGGGCGAAGGTTGACGCACAGGCGCTTCCATGTACACCGGTTGTGGGCCATAGCCGGTTGAAAATTGCAGATCATCCTCTATTAAGTCCGCATCGGCGCCTGGATGTGTGATATCGCTGTGTGTGAACTCAGCGCCGTCAAGTATGAGGTGATTGTGGTTATGTTGCTGTTGCTGTTGCGGTTTTTGTGTCTGTTTCTGCTGCTGTGACTGTTGCACTTGTGGTCGGGATGGTTGCCTTTGTGGTTGTGGCCGGAACATTTGTACTTGTGGTCGCTTGGTTTGTTGCTGTGGCTTTGGTTTTGGTTTGGGCTGCGGTTTGGCGGTCTGTTGTTCTTGCGACTCGGTTTTCGAATCTTCTTCCGTCGTATTCGCTTCCCAGTCATTGCCTTGCACTGGGTTTTGTGTTACGGGCAACTCTTCGAAGGAGTTCGACTCCGATGAGCTGTTTGGTTCGGTGAGTCCGTTCACAATGCGCATTGGCAGACCCGTTGTGGTAAGTGAGGCCGGCTCTTCTTCGAGTGATGGCGGTAATGTGGTGCTTAGCAGGTCCAAAACAAAGTCATCGTTTAGTGGTGGCGCTGCGGTGGTGAAAGATACATGCACATTATTGGTATTTGCAACAACTTGATCCGTCTGCATTTGTGCCTCCTTCTCCAACTCTACGCTAGAAGATTGTGTGCTCGAATCTTCACTAGCCAAACTAGAGTGTGATGCGCCCTCAAACGAAATATCTTGATTCTCGTGCTGTTGTTGCTGTTGCTCCTGTTGTTCTTGTTCTTTCTCTTGCTGCAACTCCTCCTCCTGCTGTTGACTATCAGCTTGTTGACTCTCCATTTGCATGGATTGCGCTTGCTCGTAATAGGAAGCAGTGGGTCCAACTGACGGTTGAATTTCCTGTTGTGCACTTTCCAATGACTCCATCATATACAGGGTGCTTGTGTTGGGCACCGATTCCTGCGATTGATACTTGTTATTGGCCGCGTCTTCTTGCTGCGTATGCAGCGCTTCGTAAGAAGTTGCCGCGCTACTGCTACTCTCAAGCTGCTGGAAGACTTTATCTATATTTGTTTGTGTGTAACTGTTCTCGGGTTGCTTAACCTCTTCGGATGGCGTGTCCCCCACATCACCATAGATGGGTTTCGGTAACTGTGGCTTGTATTTCTGCTGCTGTTGTTGTTGTTGCGGTTTCTGTATGCGCTGTGGCTTTGTTTTTGGCTTGAATGTTGGCGGACTGTATTTGGTCTCTTGTGAGTGTTGTTGTTGACTCTCGCCATATGTTTCGTAAGATTGTGCCACCGCTTGATTGGCTCCACCATACTCATCTTGCAACTTTTGCTGTTGGTGTTGTTGGTAGTAGGAGTTCTGTGCATCATTTAGCAGCGTAGTCTCAAGATCCTGTTCACTGGGTATTTGACAACAAGCGCCAAAGAGGAAGCCATCCATACACGCGCCTACCACTTCGCCATTCCGTTGCGCACACTCGTGATTGAACATACAGATTGTGGGTCCATTTTTACGTGGGTCATTCATCGCTAGCGTTTTGGTGGCGCGACAATGCTTCGGTGTTATCCGGTAGCCGCCGAAGAGTTTTCGTCCTTCTGGAAGGTGAACAAGAGGAAAATGGAATTAGCGACTTATTAAAGGATATTTTTTTTTAAATAATAAAACGAGAAATATTAGTCATTTAAACTTAAATGGGATAAAATAAGAAATATGTTTCTAAATGTGTTCCTCGAGGAACAAAATTTGCAATTTTCGAACAGTTGAACGAAAAATAGAATAAAAGGGCTCTCAACGAAACTTATTCTGAAAAAGTGAAGTTAGACCTACTCTCTTTTGGACTTACTAACTGTAAAAAATACACCATAATATTGGATTTAGATTGGTGCTTATGAAACATTTCTGGGACATATGGAGAACAGGCATATGTAATCTGGGTATATTTTAGTAGAGAGTTGCCAACTCTGTGAAAAGTGCAATTGAATATTTTACATAATATTCGCTTCAGATAGGTGACTAAGACAAATTTCTATTCCGAATATCTCTAATACAGTTAGACTATATTTTAGCACAGAGTTGCCACCTGTCGGAAAAAATGTAAATATTTTAAAACTTTTGCTGAATGTAAGGCATAGTCGTATGAAATGCATTTGCAAAATATGTTATTTAGACCCATTTTGAAACGGAGTTGCCACATTACTAAATTTTTAAAACTGCAAAATATTACAGAACGAGTACGAAATGTAAAACGTTTGAATAAAATATCGATAATTTCGACATATTTTCAAATAACGTTGCCACCTTGCCAAATTTATAAAAATACTATTTTTTTTAATATTAAAAAATGTGTGCGATATGTAAAACTTTTGAAAAATCTTAGACAATTTCGATATATTTTTAAATAGAGTTGCCACCTTGCTAAATTTATATAAAATTAATTTTTTGTTTAAATATTACAAAATGCGTACGAATTATAAAATGTTTGAAAGTACTTTGAAAAATATCGACATATGTATTTCGAAATAAAGTTGCCACCTATCGAAAAAAAGGAAAAAATGTTTTCCGACAGACTTGCCAATTGTCGGAAAACGTAAATTATAAATATTTAAAGTAGTTGCCGAATACACATAAGCAACGTCGTCTGGAAAATCCTTATTTTGCACCCATTTTGAAACAGAGTTGCCACCTTAAAATATTTTTAAAATTAAAAATAGTAGAAAATGTATGTGAAATGTAAAACGCTTAAAAAACTTTAGAGTATTTCGACATTTTTTTTAAATATCGTTGCCACCTTGTTAAATTTATAAAAAATATTTTTTTTGTTTAAATATTACAAAATGCGTGCGAAAAGTAAAATGTTTGAGAAAACTTTAAATAATATCGACATATTTTGAAACAGAGTTGCCACCTATCAAAAAAATTTAACCGAAGAAATTATTGTAAAATGTATCCAAACTTAAACAGCTGTAAAGATGCATTATGTTTTCTTAAGTTGTGTTATGGGATGTGGTTGCCATCTATATTTTACGAAATTTTACCAAGAATTCTCGAAAAGCTGTCAGCCTGCTCTGTTAATCACAGAAAAATCTTTTTATATCTGAGAGATTCCTTAAATAACTAATATTTGTACTTTCCATAGCCTCAAAGTGAACTTAAATTGCAATTACATAACTTAATTAACTAAATTATTCATCCAACTAATCTTATCACTCAGAGAAATCTAATTTCGTTGCCATGGCAAATCGAAAGCAGTTACCTGTTATAATTAACCTAACCTATTTTGCAGCTCAATCGAGCAACTCGAGTAGAAAATTATTTAAGTTTCAATTTACGTACTCTTCACTGCTCGAATTAGCGATGTGAAAACTGAGAAGCGAAAATAAAAAAATGCTTTAACAAGTTGCAAGGGAAAGTAATCGCTGTAATTATTGGGTAATAAATTCATAATATAGTTGAAATGCAAAGTCATAATATCGGCGGAATGAAAAAAATGCATATCTCCCAATTATAAGCCTGAAAAATAAAAAAAAAAAAATTAAAGGAAATGTCACTTTTGTAAAGTTGAAGTTATGGACGCTTAAAACAGTTGCATAGCTTAATACACTAACGCATCTTCAAGGTCACTTAGTGATATAGACATCGTAATGCTCAAAATCTTATGATGAATTGAATATAGCTTTGTTGCTTTTTTAATACAGACTTCTAACCAAAAAAATTAAAAAAAAGAAACATTCAAAGAATACAATACTTCCTGTGTAACCTCTTCTCTATCTTTTTCCGAACCCATCTATTTGTTTTAATTTGTTCATGTCAGTTAACAGATTTGTCATTCTCAAAAGATTACTTTCCGCGCGAAGTCAATATATTTATCATTAATTTCCTTTTTTGTTCTCCTACCAACATTTACTTAGCCTCCCCTGACGACGGGCTGCTGCTGAAGATGTACTCAAGCATTAATCAGTTTAAATTGTGGCGTGCGTTGTGTGGTAATGGCTTGAAGCGGGCGTAGTGAAAGATTTATGTTGCTGTTTCATCGCTTTTTTTCAATTTTGTGCGAGAATCGGTCATTTGTTATTCTGTTTTGTGTGCACGTTGACTTCATTGCGCGCTTTTGTATCATCTCGTTTCTTTCTATTATGATTTATGTTATGATATTTAGCTATTTACTTTTCTTTTGGGAATTAGGTTATATCATTGAACAGCTTGTGAAATTTATGAATGGTACATATAAAATTTGCTGTTCTGATTTTATTGAATTTGAGTTTTTACGCCTACTAAATCAGTCTTCAAAATAATTGTTGTTTGAATTAAATTCTTCAACAGTTAATGTCCGATGCTGTTTAAAAATTTTATTACCATTCAATTCAAATACTATAGTGCTCTATGGTAATTAAATATTCTTGAATTTGAATCTTGAATTGTCTTTTAAAATAATTCACAGGTCTCCGTAACCTAAGCCCTGCAAAGACGCTTCAAATTTACTAATAGAGCGGTTGACAATGAGGAGCATTATCTAGATCATCGACTGCCTTCGCTTTTTTTGTCAACCACCTAATTGGCGCTGTGTGCTCGAGATTTTTCTTGCGGAAAACCAGTTTTTTGATTTGATAATACAGATACCGCATTCATACCCAAAATTCATACCCGAAATTCATACCTGAAATATACCCAGAATACCAGGAGTTTCTTTCGATATTTTTGTATTTAAGGTTATTTAATAATTGGTCTTCAAACAGTAAAACATATGCCCAAAATTAGATTAAACGTCATAAAATGCATTCAAAAAGTCCATAATTGAGTCCCTTAAAAAAAAAAGAGTTGCCACCTTGCTAAATTTAAAAACTTTAAAATAAGCGAACCGAAACGTAAAATATTTCAGAAAACGTTACTATTTAGATGTATTCTGAAATAGAGTTGCCACCTCGTAAAATTTTAAAACTTAAAAATGAACGAAACGAAACGTAAAACCTTTAAGAAAACGTATTTAGACGTATTTTGAAACGGAGTTGCCACCTATCAAAAATAATTAAACTGAAAAAATATTAAAAAGTTCACCGAAAAAATTTATTTTTGGTATTTTAGTACTCTGAAGTTTTTTGCTAATTTTTGTTGTGATATAACATTTTTTTAAGTATTTAGGACATCATTAGTAAATTTTAATTGATAATTTAACATAATTTCATTTAAATTTGTGGTTGGTTTGGCTTAACAGTAAACAATATGAAAAATTGCTTCAGTACCTATTATTTATATTTTTCATTGAATTTTTGTACTGGCAGTAATATCATTTTCCTTCAACAAAAATAATTTTTCTACTGAAATTCAAAAACAAAGTCAAATCGGATCAATAGGACGGTAATTCCTTTATAAAAATTAATTTGATTTTTTGGGTATAATCTTTTAGAAAAATTAGTTTTTTTTGTAGAAACATCTTTGTTTTAGAAAAATTAATTAAAAAATAATAATTTAGTTTTAGGATAGAAAAAATTAATTTTTAATTTTTTTATAAAAATATATTTTTCATTATTTTAGAAAAATAAATTTTTAAATTTTTAAACAGAAATAAAATTTCCATTTTTTAGAAATATTCTTTATATTTTTCACCGAATTATTGATCTGGCAACAATATCACTTTCCTTCAACGAAATTAATGTTTTCTTCCGAAATACAAAAAAAAAATCAAATCCGATGAAAATCAGGAAAATCAATCATCCTTCAGAAAAATTAATTTACATTTGTTTAGAAATTTTTCGTTTTTGTAGAAACAGGAATGTTAAATTTTAGAAAAATAATTTTCTATTTTTTTATAGAAAAATTAAATAAATTTATTAGTTTAAAAAAAAAAAAATAAATTTAATTTTTTTTTAGATTTACCATTGTTTTTAGAAAAATTAATTTTAATTTTTTATTATTTCAGAAAAATTATCCAAATTTTCCGTTTTTGTTTAAGAAAAATAAATTTTTAATTTTTTTTAAATAATTTTTTCACTATTTTAGAAAAATTAAGAAAAAAAATAGTTCAATTAATATATTTTTTTTTTTATATTCTTTTTTTGTTTGTTTTGTTTTTTAGAAAAAAAAATTTCCACTAAATTCAAACCTAAAATATCACAAAACGGTTAGTTCTCTCTGAAATTGACTATTTTTCAACTTTCTTCAACTCTATCATATTTTTTCCGGTAATCTCTCAGTTCCATTAAAGCGTACCTACATTATTTATCGCATTAAAAGTAAAGTTTCTTCGAATCTGTGAATCTGTAACGCCCGTTAAAATATGAATTTCTCGACTACTAAAAATAGCAGCTTAAAGTCGTTTAACGCTCACGCATGCGGTATTTACTCAGTTCTAAAGAAAGCGGCGAGGATTTACACTTGAAATTAACGCATCCGCATTCGTTTCGTTTCGTCAAGCATCGTCTATTGGTGCTAATGCTTATCCATTTGGTATTCACGATGATCACTCTGATCGCTTTGGCTTACGCATTACACATATTATCGACGCGTGCGCACCAGTTGACCTAGTTACACATTTCCCATATCGAATGCAATGTGAATAATTGAAGAATGAAAGCGATGCGATTAGGCTGACATGCTTAATGACCAACCGACTGGGTGGACTGAATGGACTGAGTAGTGACTGGCGGATGACCAACGCTGTGAGTGTGAATGAGCATATTTCTAAGCAAATTGTTGTATGTATGTGTATGTGTAAGGTGTGATGCTGTGACCAAGATATGAAATGGTCAAGCACCGTTGCAACAAAGTATTGAAAAGTAATTAACACGACGTTAATTAAAATAGAGAAAAATGTGGCTTGATATAACTGAATAATCGATTGAGAAGATTGAGAACGAAATCATTTCTTTTTCTTGGAATTTGTTTAGTATGGGTGAAAGGGCTACGGAAGTTGTCGAAATCGTGATAAAAATTAATTTGCTTTAATTAGTTGCAATTTCTAGGTGAAGATGAAAGGGAAATCGTTGTGTAAACGAAATGGAAAAGAATCTGCAGAAGCCATAAAAGTAAAAAATAAAAGCAAAAAAAATTAAAATCAACTAGAAATCACTTTCGGCATTTCACTTTACTTTTCACCGCACCGCGGCAACCCACGGCCGGTCGGTCGGCAATAAGTTCCGATAAATGCGCGCTCAAATGAAAGTAAATTGCGAACTGTCGATTTTTAGCTTACGCGCGCACACACACACACACGTACACACAAATTGTTGTTGCTTTCAGCCAACGCATCTGTCGATCATTGCTGTAGATTTTTTTTTGCTATACAAGCGATAAAGTGAAAGTAACTCAACGGTAATGGCCAGCAAAACGCTTCGACGGCCCGCCGGCCAATTGGTTGCGTAGAATACTAAATATAAAGCTGTGTGTGTGTGCTGGCGGAGGTAGTGCACGGAAATTAAGAATTTAATTGCCGATCGCCAACAACAATGCATCAATTACCGTCTTGTTGTTGTAGCGTTGTTTAGCAGCACTACAATTTACATGAACGCGCATTTAAATTTTGAAATGTAAACGCCACTCACCGCCTTTGAAATTGATTACCGCAAAAAAATTCATAATAAATTGATTTTCGCTTATTCATGCGTTTGTTTGTTTGCGCTGCGGCAGAAGTGGCATCACTTGTGGCATGATTTGCAAATATTGTTTTTATTACATACAGTAATGTTGGGAAGCAGCGAAAGAAAGCGATAGTGATGATTCGAAAATTGAGCCATTATGACTTTGATGAATTTATGCGGTTTTTGCACTTTTTATTTGCTTTTTATTTATTTATTTTTATTTTATTACATTTAACGGTTTTCTGCTGCTATATAAATATTGAATTGATGTTGTTGATAAAGGCAACTTCAGAAAGCGTGTTTAGGAAAACACAAAAAAAAAATTATAATAAATATATAATAAAATATAAAAAAATAAAGCAACAATAGATCTTCACCAGCAATTTATAATAAAAATAATAACATTTAACACAAAAATATAACTTTTTTATCTAAAATGAACGAGATTGTATCGAAAGTTGGAAGTAAAACGTAATTTTAATTATAGAAATTACTTTTTCAGGACTAAGTTGAGCTGGAAAGTTCGCAGACTGTTATATATATAGATGGCACCACTAATATTAAATCCTTATAATTTTTAGTTAGCCACTGCCTTTAACAGACTCTTGTATAAATTTCACAGCTGTCGAGCTATTAGTCTGTGAGATATGGCATTTTAGGTGAAGCATCTTGCAATAGTTTACAAAAAATCGATCAAAAAGAATTTCGTGTGTTAGTAAAGGGATGTTTTAAGGTAAGAAAAATATTTTTGAAACCAAGATTTATTTTGATTAACATTATTTGGATTCTGCGCCAGCAAAATCAACCTTTTAAAAGTGATTTGCTAAATTTGAACGAGACGAAATGAGCACCGAGGCACAATGAAGGCAGTAAATGCCCTAAATAGATGCTTACTGACAAAAACATCAAAAAATTGCACAATCTAGTTTCGCTTGCCCGTAAAGCGAAGTTGTTCGAAAGAGTTAAGACTCGAAAAAGTCTTTTCGTATTTTGTCAATAGTTGTCGTTGCAATCGTATATCCCCAGTCCTACCAATCTCATTTTGTCATGCCATATAGTGTTGGAAAGATGAGAATTTAAGCTTTATTTACCAAAAATTAAATTCAAGGAAGTTGAAAAATGAAAATGTAAAGTTCACGGAGACGATGCTGTATCAGTTCGGTAGCACAACAATGGTTCGCTCGCTTCTGTTCTGGAAATTTCGAAATTTCGATTTGCACTGATGAAAGTTTTACACTGATGGAATAATGCCTCTAGCGGAAATATTGCAAAAAGTGGGCGACTACCCAATATTAGATATATTGTGAATGAATATTTGGGTATGCGAAAGCTCTGAGCAAAGTGGGTACCACACAAGCTCAAACCAAAGTTTATCCTATACGCTAGATCAACTCAGCTGGTCAAGCCGTTCCCTTATACATTTGTATATGTACTTTATAGGGTCTCTGATCTTCCATATAAAAATATTGTATAACATTTAATTTTTTTTTTCGTTTTTGATCGGTTTTGCTACACTGTCCATGGGTATCGAACCGTATCAAATGACATAACACAGTTCAACATGCCATTTATTGTTTTTACAAATACTAATCAAGAGAAATAATAAAAACATAAGTGGCGTGAGAAAACGCTTTGGGTTATTTCGTTCTCGATAAGTATTATTATTAAAGCGATTTGAGAGTTTGTTTGAGAGTGTCAGCAAGAGTTCATATTACACTTATTGTTTATTTACTGTATTTAAGCACTTATGGTGACTCATCTTTACTAGTTTGCTAAACAAATTTATGAGAAAAATTATTGAAATTTTGATTTTAAAATGTTGTTGTAATTGTAGTAAATTCTGAAGAAGTAAGTATACTATATAAGAAACAACCAAACTTTTTTTAATAAATAATAAAAAAACGACTGTTAATAAAATCACTTAACAGATAGGTATCTGCTGACCAACTGCTTATTGATCACGGAAAATTCGAAAAAAAAACATCTCTTAAAACCTTAAACCTTTCAAAAAGTAAAATTTCGAAGCGTAAAATTATAAAATCGATCATTCAGCTAAATGTTTCTAAAAGTATTTATCATAAAGTGTTAAAATTTTACATGTCGGGGGCGAAGCAATATTAGTTCTTTGCAAAAGCGGGAAGTCTTTCATTTCTATATTGAACCATTGTTATTGAAAAATGAAGTTGTTTTAAACGCTTGACAAAAATTTTATGTTAAATAATAGTATCTATATATCTGCGCCTTAGCATGAACTTCTTAAACGCTTCATTATTATCTCAAACTGTAAAGCTATTCAAAATTACTATATATTATATATACTATCATTATACTCAAAAAATTTCCAATACAACCTTTTCTGATTGCACTGGACTTGCCTTCCTCACAACAACAACAAACAAAGCATACATTTTTTCTCCGAAATAACTTCCTTCAGAAAAGAAAAAAACTAGCAGAATATGCCAAAAATGTAAGTGTAGTGCAATGGAAAGGCAACGAAAGCAAACCGGTAATTGAACTAGCAAGCAGGTGGCAAAATTGAGAGATAAAACTTTCATGGCTGTTAGCCGGCAACAATCAGTAGACATCAAAGTCACGCGTCGCTGTCATTTTCACTGCCAAGCATTCACTCATTCATGCCGTTGACACGCGGCGGCCGCAAGTTTGTCGTGTGTCGCACCTGTCGGTATGCCACGAAGCGATAAAGACTTGAAGATGAGAGCAGTGAGTGGATAGTAAAGAGAGATAGTGGTAGGGAAGGGTTATAATATAGTTATATATAAGGTAGTAATGGTGTGATTAAAAAGTTAACAATTTCGCGCTTTTAAAAATTTAAAAATATTGGAGATTGTGCTTTTTAAGCCTAAAGCTTTTAATGTTGTAAAAAAACTGTGATACGATGCGCATAACCTCAAAATACATAAATCTTTATGTGCGACTTTCTTGTCGCGTTTATTGGCTCGCTTGAGTGTTGACTACCTGTTAATGCCAGCAAAACCCCTTTCACACTCACTTTGTCAGATTGTTTATTTAATTGATACCATTGTTAAGCGAAAGAGAGAGAGAGAGAGAGAAACGCTTCTAACACTCAAGTATTGCTGTTGTATTTTTTATTTCGAATTCTTTTGCTATAAATCACGCGCACTATTTCTCAACCACTTTAATTAATTCCAACGAGCCCACAAAGCTTCGCCACAAAAACCATCAATACCTTTCTCTATCAAAAAAAAAAAGCTACAACAATATCAGCAAACACTTGCTATATGATTACTATAACGGTGGTTTTCATCGCCACACTGCTGTCACTGTCATTGTCATTGCCATTCACACACACACTCATACAGACAGATATTCAGTCAACCGCGACAGCATAGCTGCGGTTGCCTCTGTTGAGGTGAGTTGTGTGGTGGCGTCGGCGATCAGGTTTTTCACCTCGTAAAGTTCTATGCTGTCTATAGCGTTTTGTATTTGTTATTGTTGTTGTTGTCGCTATCTATTCACAAGTCTAGTATTGCTGCTTTTATTAGCCGTTTCTGCTTTTGCTGTCGTCTTATTGTTCGCTTGGCAGCTGCCAAAGCCTGTGGACGTCAGCGACATAGGCTACTAAGTCAGTGGGTCAAGCTCAGCATTGTGTGCGCATGTGTGTGTGTGTTTGCGTCGAAACCGCAACCAACGAGCGTACGCCTTAAGCATAACAAGAATATAAAATTACAGCAACACTAATAACTTTGGCTAACAAGTTTACATTAATAAATGCTGTTTGTGTTGGCAGTGCCGATACATACATATGTACATACAGAGGTGACAAGAAGTGTGACGAACATTTTTAGTTGACTTTTTTTGTTTTAGAATTTTTTGTTTTGTAGTCTTGGGAGAATATTTTATTGCTCACATGTCTGGTTTGTTGGTGAAATATTTCAAAAATGTCACATGCATATAACATTATCTTTTTATTATGCTTCGTATGTCATATAAATTGTGGAGCATCTGGAGTAAACTCCATTTTACAGTATAATAAAAATATGTGAGAAATCTAGCGTGTTGATCCATATAAGAATTGTGTGGAGAATTTTTATAATACAAGATTTGATTTCTTTTGTATGAAAAGTGCTTAGAAATTACTCTGAATTATTTACGAGAGAGAGAGAGAGGATAATTTCTCATATTAATCTCAACAGAGGCAGTATTCATTCACTCCATTACAGCCTAACTTTAACTTCAGGATACATAGCATATAGGAGAGACTTGAGCAAACCGTTAGTTATCGGGAGAGAGTAAAAGAGAGAGATTAAGTTCTCAAATTCATATATAGGAACTATCTATAACACATAACTGCAGGATAAATAACATAAACCAGAGACTTTAGCAAATCGTTTTCGGTTTTTGACATATGATTTTAGAGTTGCCACTTTTGTAAATTAATTATTAGGTAATTCAATTATATCATGTGTATTTTTTCTTGCAGAAATACAATATGATTAAAAAATGTTAAGGTCATCAAAATTAAAGGTTCGACTGTTTTTGAGATAAGGTTAAAGATTTAATATCTAATTAGATGAATTATAGGTATACAAAGGTATACAATTTTATTGTGCTTTCTAGGGTTGCCACCTATTGAAAAGTAATTGTAAATAGAATTATACTTTTTTAAATTATTCCAAATGTTTCTCAAATCTTTTTCAAAAAATCTGTGGGCTAAAAAGTTTCAACATACACTTATTTTTAAGTTTATGGTGTTGCCACCTTAACTAAAATTTTTAGTGCAACACGGGAACACTTTTAATTGCTATTATATTTAATAATGTGAGTTGTGGGACTACAAGGTGTAAAACTTTCACTCTGCTTATTAGTGATGCCACCTATTGAAAAATAATTGTAAATATAATTATATTTTTCAAAATTATTATAAATGTTTCTCAAAAAATCTGTAAGCTTAAAAGTTCCAAAATACACTTAATACTAGATTTGTGGAGTTGCCATCTTCACTAAATTTTTTAATGTAACAGGTAACACTTTAAATTACTGATATATCTAATATTTAATGTTGTGAATTGTTAGAATACAAAAGTATAAATTTTTACTTTGTTATTAGGGTTGCCACCTAATAAAAAATTTTGAATAAAAATAATGTTATTAAAATAATAAATTGGGCCTGAAAAAAATCTAAGTGCTCAAAAGTTGCAATTCGCACTTAATTCTAGAATTTTGGAGTTGCCACCTCCAATAAATTATTAATGAAGCTGGAGACACTTTAAATTATTGAAATATTTAATATCTCATTAAGTTAATTGTGGGGATAGAAAGGTTTAAAATTTTACTGCGCTTACAATGGTTGCCACCTACTGCAGAAATTGTGAGTAAAATTATTATTAAAGAAGTTGTCATAAAAATTTTGAATTCCGTAGATTACATGCTCAACTCGCTTTAATGTCGAATTATGTAAGATGTTGAAATTTTTTTAGCTTATTAGAGCTGCCACCTATTTAAATTTTTTTTAATAGTTGCTCATTTTGCATAAATATCGTGTTATTTAAGTCCTTGAAATTTTTTTAGCTTATTAGAGCTGCCACCTATTTAAATATTTTATTTATTTTAATATTTAAATTTTTATTAATTTTATTGAACTAACAATGTATTCAAAAATGTTTTGTTTTATGCATTTATGCGAACAATGATTATGTTCTAATACAGATGTATATGAGGTAGAGTTGCCAACTGTGTGAAAAATTATATTAAAAGAATGCTTATTTTGATTAACACGGGAGCTTCATATTGAATTTGGTAGTTTGTGAGATTACTGTTGAAAAAATTTCGGTTAGAATTTTAGCGTTGCCAACTATTGTAAATAAGTTTTAAGACATTTAATTACAGCACTTCCTTCTTTATTAATAAGTTAATCCAACAATATTTTGAAGATGTTTTGTTAGGAAATAATTGCGTTGCCAACTAAAAGGGTAGAGTTGCCATCTGATTGAAAAATAATATTATTAAGATACTTATTTGGAATAGCACAGGAATTTCATATTCAATTTGGTAGTTTGCGATATTACTTTTGAAAATTATTCGGTTAGAATACCAGCGTTGCCAACTATAGCAAATATTTTTAAAGGCATTTATTTATACCTGTTACTTCTTCATTAATAAGTTAATCCAACAATATTTTGTATGCTGTTTTGCTAAAAAATTCTGGCGTTGCCAACTAATAAAAAATATTTTTTGTTAAATTTCTTTAGCTTTATGATAAGGCAGACAATAACATGTTGATAGTTGCTCTGTAAAATAAATTTTGACAGACAGCGTTGCCACTTGATATTTTTACAGCTATTAAAATTGGTTTGTAACTGCATTGACTTCGAAAGTAATGATCGAATTTTTAGTTTTAGTAAAGGAAATTAGGAATTTTTAAAAATAATAATATTTTGTATTCTACAAAACACGAAAGTTGAAAACGGGGGTTATCAAAGAGGAAAACAAATTTTTTACAGAAAAAAAATTAAATAAAGTCAGAAAGTATGATGTTAGGGCTAAATTAGTGAGTTTAGGTTAACCTAACCTAACATAACCTTTAGTTTCAAATTAATATAATACATATGCATCTTAGGTTCATAATGCAATAAAACGCTTTTACGCTTAAAGCTTTGAAGAAGATGGTAACGCTGTTGATAGTCGAATGATGACATAATTAACCGCTCTCCTCGCTACCACAACCCTTAAGTTTACACTAATTTTCGATTCGATTCAAAGAACTTAGCTGATTAGTGTGCCAATGAACAGTGAGAAACGAAAAAAATAAATAATTTTTCCGCTGATGCAACATGATTCATGCAAAACGCGCACATGCAACAGCACCCAAACAATATATTCGTTATAATCGAATTTTGTGTGAGGCACCTGTATCAATAGCCAATCAATTGAATGCAAGCAATCAAAAGACTTAAGCGACAAACCGGCTTTCAAGTGCAGGTTTATGCATATACAAACAGGCAAACATACATATAATACATACACACATACATATAACACATTCATATGTGTGTATGAGTTATCTTTTGCCGCTTCGAAACTTGTTATCTCATGCAACGGTGCGAAAATTTTCACCGCCCACTGTGTAATCTCATTTCCACGCACATACACACCCATATACACTCGCATGCAAGCGCGCGTCATCAAAATAAAAATGCGCAACTCTGGCACTTACTGCAGCTGCTGCAGCGCATGCACTCGAATCGGTGACGGCAGCGGCAACCTGCAATGTCAACTGGCGGTAAACCTGCATGACTGCGCTTTCAAGTTTACTTTTTCCTGTTGCATGCAATCACGGCGCTGCCGGTGCAGCAGCAGCGCAGCAAAGTCGCTCAGGCGTTTGACACACTTTTCTCGGTTACTACATACTTTTCCATTCGGTTCCGTTTTCTGTATGTGCATGCATGCCTGTGTTTGTGTACGTGTTTGATTACTCTGTTGGACCCACATGCAAGCTTGTTTGTTTGTATATGTGTTTGTTTGCCTATGAAAGTAGTTAATCGCTGCAGTTGTATTGGTTCGCTTTTATAATTAATTTTCGCTCGCATTTTGTTAATTTTTTTTGTTTTTGGTTTTCTTCGCGTTGGGTTTCGTGCCTTGCTGCACTCGTTCGTATGCTGTAACCTAAATTGCACGTTATTATGTTGGTATTTATTGCGTTTTTTGTGCGATTTTCATTGTTGCCACATGCAACACGCACTTATTGCTTGGCGGTTGCATATGAAGGTATTGCAGAAGTTACGCATTTTAATGCATAATTTTGCAAACGCAATTGGCTGCTTATAAAATCGGCAAAAGTATTTTGTATAACTTACGTTTATAGCTGGGAATTGCAATTTTTTTGAAATGTAAATTTGTAAAAGTTTCAAATTATGAAATAATAAATTTCGGTACAAAACTCGAAATTAGTTAAAAAAATATTAAATAAAAAGAAAATAGTTTTTTTAAATAAAAAAAAAATTTTATTTTTTTTTTCAAGATAAAAAATGTTCGATATTTTTTTTATTTAAAAAAACTATTTTTTTTTATTTAATATTTTTTTTTAATTTAATATTTTTTTTTAATTCTGTTCTGAAAAATTCTTTTTTAAATACTAATTGAATTTTTCAAGATTTTTGATTATAATTTGTATTTTGAAATTTTGTCCTCTAAATTTAACTTTATATTAAAATTTTTATTTAAAATTTTAATTTCGAAAATCCGGATTTAAGTTTTTCGTGGAACTTTTTGTGAAAGTATTGATAGGCACATATTTTTTTTAATAGTTTTCTTAGAACTAATAAAAATCTGAGTGCTGAAAAATTGTTTTTCAAAAATCAATTTTTCGAAACTCTCGCTTCCTGATTGTAATTTTTTTTTTTTTTTATAAATTGTTAATTTTGTGATATTATCTTCCAAATATTTTAAAATAAAATCTTTAATCTTTAAAAATTTTCATTTCCAAAAATTGTATCTGAAAAATGTTTTTTTAATATTTTGAGTTTCGAAAAATTTTTCTTAAAATTTTTTTTTTCATTAAATTTTTCTTAATTTTTTTTTATTTGTTAAATTTCTGATAGGAAATGTTTTTGTACTTAAAAATTTTCCTTTCCAATATTTGTATCTGAAATTTTTTTTTTAAATTAAGTTAAGAAAACTTTTTTTTAAAATGGAATTATTATTTTGTTGTTTTTTTTTATTCTTCTTACAAAATCTTTGTTTTGAAAAAAAAAGTTTTTCAAAGCCGTTATATAATATTATTTAATTTTTTTATTAAAAAACTTTTGTATAGTTATAATTTTCATTTAAAAAATTGTACTTGAAATTTAATAATTTTGTTTAATATTTAATTATTATTTTTTGTTTCTTTCAAAATTTTGGTTTTGAAAAATAGACAATTTTTCTTCAAACTTATAATTTTTATTGAATTTTTATTTCAAAAATTGTGAGCTTGAATTTTTTTTAAGATTTCCCTTTTCAAAATTTGTATTCGAATTATTTCTTTTTTTCAGAAAAGTTTTTTTAAAATGTTAAATTTAAAGCATTTTTTATGAAAAAATTATTTTTATTTTGGAATTAAAAAGTGAAAATAATTTTCGAATAAAAAAATATATTTTATAAAGTTTTTTTTTATTACAATTTCTATTTTAAATTAAGATTAATCATATTTGTGAAAAGATTGATTTCAAACTTTTTTCAACTTCTAAACATTTTCGACCAAAATTTTATTTTTATAAATTAAAATATATATTTATTTTATTTTTTTATTTATATAAATATGCAAATATTTTTCATATATTCATGTATTTTTTTCCCAAAATTTATATGTAGTTATTTTTACATCCTTCTTTCAGCATCGTTCTCAGCTCTTCAGCAAAAATTTGCTCTTTTGACTTCTCTTTATCTCACCGCCGCATTTTTCGCTTTGGCCTACTGCCAGTAAATGAGGTGATTTAACGGTAAAATGAAAAAGTTATTATTTCGATCAATTAATAGCGGCTGTTGTGTGCGAAGTGCAAAAGCAATTGTAATAAAAGTGCTGGACAATAAGAACAAGCTGCTGCTGCCACTCAGGGTAAGTAAATTGTTGATGCTTGTCTAGCGACAATTAAAATGTATTACAAACATGTACATATAAGTGCATATTCATATATTTGTCTTAAGTCTTTCTCATAATGGTCTGTGATTGCAAGTGGAGAGTAGAAGTGAAAGAGAGAAAGTCTGAAATCTTGTTCTAAGAAACCAAAGGATATGTGTCAAGCGAGAGAGTGTTGGATAATATAATTTTCTCGTTTGAGTAAATTCAGAATTAAAAAAATTAAACAGTTTCTAAAAATTAAAAAAAATTACATATTGAAAGATAGCAAATAAAGGAAAAAATTTAGAATTGTTTAAGTTTAAAAATATAGATTTTTTTACCTTAAAATCTGTTTTTTATTTTGAAAAATATTTCTTAAAAAGATTTAATTCAAAAAAATTTTAATTAAAAAAATATTTTAACAAAAATTAAAATAAAATTGGAAAATATTTTTTTTAGAATATGTTTTTTATTTTTTTTTTTTAATTTTAATTTCGAAAAAATCGTTTTTTTTATTTCTTTTTTTTTTGATTTTACAAATTTATATATTTTTTTTCATTTCGTCTGAAAAATAAAAATTTTAAAACGAGTGTATATTTATTTTTAAATTTTTTTGTTTGCCAATTTCTTTACATATACATTATTTTTTCAATATTTGAAAATTTTTCTTTCAAATAATTAAATTTTAAAATCATTTCCAAATTCAATTAAGAAAAAAAACTTTTCCTTAGATTTTAATGTTTTTAAGATTTTCCTTCCGAAATGTTGTTTGTGAAAGATCGTTAATATTTTTTTTTTGGTTTTTTACCAATTTATTTATATATTTATTTACTTCTTTTTTATTTTTTTCAATTTTTTAACTTTTAATTCAATTTATAATTTCGCTAATTAATTTATTTTTTCTAAAATGCCCACCCTAATGCAGACTGCCACAAATTCATTAACCACTAAATAAGTGATTCTGCGATATTTTTGCTCCTCCTTGTGGTGCTCATTAAAATTGCAACACGCCGTGATACAAATCAACATTTTAGAAATTATAAACAACGCGCTTTCAATTCAAAATGCAATAATGCAGAGCAAAGAATTCCAACATTCATTAAATCGCACACAATTAAATTCCATCAATTAAAATTTATTACGACTCTCTACCCTAAAACACAAAAGCAATAAAATAATTTCTATGCTTGCCACATAGTTGCACGAAAAGCCGCTATACTTATGTAAATATGTATTTAACGATTCGAAACTCTTCAATTTGTTGGCATTTCTCTCTCATTGAATTTCTCACACGTACAATGATTTTTTGTTGCCTACGCTTTTTTTCTAGTTTTACTGCTGAAAATGAAAGTTCTGATTTACATATAATCAATAGCCAGCCATGTGCATATGTTTGTAGACATATGATTCGTCTGCAATTGAAAGGCACATTCCTTTCGTCCGACAATTTATGAATATTTATTATTCGTGCGGCTTGTCGCTTGCGCTCGCGTGACAAAAGAGTTTTTCTTTTTCACTTTTTCTTGGGTTTTTTCACTTCATATTCAAATACTACACGATTCATATGCCATCAATTGAATATATAATTCTGGTGCCCTTTTCATTTAGTTGACTCTCGTTGCGCGTGTGAAAAGCGGCGCTCAAAGTACACGCAGAGTTGCTTCTTTTCGTTTTCATTGTTCATGAGCTATAATTTGAGTGTGTGATAGCTGCGCGCAGATACTAAGAATTAACTCATAGATAATTATATAATTATATAATTGGATCAAAAATATTAACGATTTTCGATTAAATCGAAAAAATATTACAAAATTTTTCTGGCGATTTTCGATACCTATAGCTTTTTTCGTTTATTTTTTATTATTTTCTAATATAAAGATGTTTTGATTTTATTATTTCGTTATTTTTTTTAATTTCAAATATAAAAATAATTATTTGATTTATTTCCTTCCATCATCAATTCATATTTTCTGCTCTCATTTGTTGTTGTAATTTTTCATACCGTGTTACCAATTATTATTTCTCACGTTACACATAATATTTTTTCAATTCTCGCTGTCAACTGTTCCGTTAGTATTTTCCAATTCATTAATTTCTTTTGTGGCGGGAAGCGTAATTAAAAACATGTTTCGATAACTGTCACGCTATTTGCATACATTTGCTATTGTTATTGATTTATAAATACAATATAAAAGCAATTTTGTTGTCATTTTTATTTGAAAGAAAACGAAAGTGCGGCCTTCTTCATGGCTCAGTGGTTTTGAATTTAGATTCATTAAAAGTGAAATATACCACAAAGGGAAATATAGCGGAACTTTTGCTTGGTTCTGTGTTAATTAAACCAAGGTTCACATAATCGGCCTACTGAGCGTACTATTCGCAACACCATCCCCCATCTTGAGACCCAGCATTCAGTATTGGATAATACTGGAGCAAAACATCTCGCGTGTCATTCGCCAATTACCAGTCGAAATGCTCGAACGAGTCATTGAAAATTGGACTCAATGAATGGGCTATCTGAGACGTAGCCGCGGCCAACATTTGAAAGAGATAGTCTTTAAAAAAGTAAACACCAACGAATGCTCTTTCAAACGATAATAAGCATTTTCCATTGAATTTCAAGTCTCTGTGACTTTTCTTTATAAAAGTGGGGAACCTCTAAATGGATCTCCTTGTATAAAACCGATATAGTGGTCAATAAAAACAGTACTAAAGTCTTTTATATGTATAGTTTTTGTAATGGTTGCCATCATAATTTATTTTTTTATTAAAACCGATAGATAATTTTTAGTTTAGAAAAACGGTTATATACTATTGAATATCTGATATATTTGTTTGATAAGAGAACCACAGAACCTTTTCTTCTGAAAAACCTGGAAAAGGGTTAATTTAGGCTGCATCGCCGTTATATTTCTCTTCACAGGTTTTTTGTGTTTAGCAGAAAAGGTGATAAAAGTATCTATATCTGGATTTTGATCGGTGGGTTCGTATGACAGCTACATGCTACAGTAGCCCGAACTGAACAATTTGTTCGAAGATTGTAGGTATGCCTTAGGACTAATCGATACCAAGTTTCGCGAAGATATCTCCTCAAACAAAAAAGTTTTTCATACAAGAATTTAAGTTCAAAAGGGTCAGTTTGTATGACAACCATATGCTGTAGTAGTACGATATCGGCGCCACTGACAAATAAGCAGCTTCTTGGAAGGAAAAGGAGGTGTGCAGAATTTCAGATCGATATCTCAAAAATAGACGGACTATAACCAATTTCTTCGGCACTTTCCTTACAAAAGTAATTTAAAACACGGACCTATTGAGAAGATTGATGAGTAAGAATGTCCTCTGCTAATTTCAGCAAATAAATGTTGAACATATAAGGAGTCTAAAATGAATGAAATGTCGCAGGGTTACCGTACTGTATTGTTGGTTACGTAGGTTGTCATAACCTAAAAAACATTAAATAGTAGACTCATTTCTTATAAAATTTGATCTCATTATTTGGTGCTAATTTTAAAAAATCTATCTGTGTGTATACTCCATTTTTAGTTAAGAATTTTTTTTATTTAGACGGAGTTGCCATACTATTTTATTGAAAGTTTTACGTATTTTTTTTTTAATTATGAACTAATGTATTTATCAAGTTCTTTTTTCAACTTAATTGAACTTTATTTCGCTTTAGCAAAATACAGTGTTGCCAGATTATTTTTAGCGAAAAATTATTAAAAATTAATATTAGTAATGACATGAATAAAAATCTGTACCAGTCATTCTTCAAAACAAACACAAATACATATTTATCTGCGTACAAAATTTCTCTGCAATCAATTTACTCAATGAGCCACACTACAAGTACTGAAGCATGCATAACTTTGAACAACTAATTACTCTCAAAAATATATGCAAATACACAGTAATTGCATTAAATTATTATTAATTAATGTCCATGTTTACTTGATAACCCACATTGAGTAGGCGCGTTAAGTCTTTCGTTTTCGGAACAGCGCTTCAACTTCACGGAACGGCAATTGCCTATGGTCGAATGCGGCAGCGCATTTGCATTGGTCACTTTGTTCGAACTGTTAACTAGTGCATGCAATTGGATTAGTTGCATGCATGCAGCACTTCTTTAAAGCATTGCTGCATATCTTGTTGGATATTAATCATTGCTGAGTGTTTGGTAAGAAGAAGAAAATTGTTGTATTTGAAGAAATTTCATGTGTTCGTGTAGGTGCTTGTCTGCATATTAAGATAAAAATCGAAAAATATGTTGTTCTCTTCTCACTTATAATATTATTTCCTTTTCATCATATTGGGTGTTTTTTTTAGTTTCAGGTCCATTTACCGCTTTTTTTAAACAACGGTGGGGCTAAGGCCACGAGGCATTAGTCAAAATGCAACACTGTTTACTTCCACCTGGGCGTGTTATAAAATGCAATGAATTAAATGCATTTGAGTTTTACTTAGATTCTATAATAAATTTGCTTAGCTGTGATGGCGTAAACTTAATGCTAATTGGGTTATATGATTATGCCTTTGCTTTCACGATTTTGCTGGGAGAGAAGTATTTGCAGAAAGGTCTTTTAGAATATATCTTCTTCTTCTTCATTAGCGTGCACAGCGATTTCACGGCTATAGTCTAAGAATATATTCATATATTTTATAGAGACCTGCTACGAAAATATTTCTTTTGGACAGAACTTAAATCCTCAGTGTCCATAGAATCGGCATTTATCTGTTACAACTTTAATCTGTTTAATAAATTGTAGATTGAAAATATCTGAATTCAACCAAATTAATAAACCGTCATAAATATAGTTTAAGATACACTGAGTGTAAAAATTTCCCCTTTTTTTGCCGCTGAATACCGCTATCATTGAGTGCAATGGTACAACCGCATTCTCTCCTACTTAATCTCAATTCACACTCACTTCGCATGTATCGCATATTTAGCACAAAATAATGAATTTCAGTCAAATTCGAATTGCAGCTGTAATCTACTTTCTGACGACACAAAATCATCGCGAAAGAGGAAAAATTAAAATGCACGTTTTGCAGTTTGGCCATTAAGGTTATGGTTGCAGTGCTCTAGAGCCAGCAACAACACAACCGAAATTGTCACAGCTGGCTTCTGCGGCTGTGTCGTCTTCAAAGCAATTCTGTGCTACCGTTCGGTTGGCAAAAGGCGGCAGTATGTCATCAGTGAAAGTTTCTGCATTTTAAGCAAGACACACGACGACACACGAGTGTGACAAATTCATGCAAAACACACAAGTGAGTCAGTGAGTGAGCGAGTGAGTGAGTAATGCGCTCGTGAACCAGGCGCTGATGAGCAAGAGTGCAGTGAAATGAAAACCGTTTAATTGAATGACAAAAATGAATAAAATAAACAAATGAATATTATTTGTGAAAATAAAATCGAAAACGGTAATGCAAGTGAGCCGCGACGAAAAATGGTCGCATGAGCAAGCGTGAAATGGATGCTAAATGCGAGTGATAGAGTACAGCTAGCCTTTGCGCGCCCGTCGATGAAAGTAAATTAATCAAAAACTGAAGAAGTGCTGCGCTGGCCGGCAAAAGGCCGATATTTGATGGAAGGCACTCAAATGAGGAGACTAAAAAGTTAAAAAGTGATCTTTTTCTGGTTGTTAGTGATAAAGGAGTTCTTTATTATAATATTTTGTATGAAAGTGATGGCATTTATTTGGAATGGTTGGATTTGAATGAAGTAAGTATCGTAGGAAAGTAATTATTTTTTTTGCTATATGAAGATTTTTTTAACTTTTATGGAAATTTGTTGTCTTTTTAATATGCAAACACATAATATTTTCTTAGAAAAAAAAAAACAAAAAAAAATTGCATTTAAGTTCGTACTTTTTTATGCAAAAAACAAACAAAAAATATTTTTAACAAATAAATATTTTTTAATTCATATATTATTCATTTAATTAGTTTTTCGTTTAATTTAATTTTTTAATTTATTAAGCAAAAAAAAAACAAAATTCGGAAAACTTTTTTTTTATTGAAAAATTATTTATTTTTCGTCTACATATCATAAATATATAACTGCATTTATGGCTAATAAACTTCTACCTTTACTGTTATTCATTTGCTAAATTTAAACACTGTATTTTCATATTTTTCCAACCTATTGTGTATATACCACAAAGAAGAAAAAAATGTAAACAAAAAAAACTCAAATAAAATAAAAAATAAATATTTTCATCACAAGCAGCCGACAAGTAATAAATAAACAAAGTGCAGAACTTCGACCAACGAGTGAAATTGAAAACAAAATGACAAAAAACTAAAAAAAAAATCACTTAAGTGCAAAAGAGTAATTTTTAAAAAATATTAAAAGGCCATAAAAACTAACCCAGCAATAAATAAAAAAATGCGCGCGCAACTCGAAACTCAGTACGTCAGTCAGTAGAATAATGAGCGAGGCAGGAAAGTGAGCAAATACACATTTCTCGCAGCGTTTATATATTTTACACTTTTTTCTTCGTGTTTTTTTTTACGACTTTTTGCATGCCAAAGAGCATATGCCAACAGTCAAACAACATCAAGAAAATACGTAAATAAAAATAAAAAACAAAACCAAAACGAAAAAAGTTGTACGTGAGCGCACTGCAGCATTTCACTTTCACCACTTGTCGATTCGTTTTTGGCCTTTTTCTCAAGTCTTTCTTTTATTTGTTTTCATTTATTTATTTTTGTTGCTTTTGGCGTGCAAATGTCTGCGGTCTGTGTTTTTGCTACTCAAGTATTGCTATGCTTCTGTCTTCTTCTTCTTCTACCACTGGTTGCTGCTGGCACTTCGTGGTTCTCATTGCTGCCGCCGAGCACTTGACTGCTTGTGTATTTGTTGTTATGGTTGTTTGAGCAGATAATCATCTGATGAATGACAATGAAATTGAATTATTTCTGGTGACAGGTGTTTGCACATACATACATACATATTTAAGTACGTGTGCATAGAAATGTGTGTGCCGGTGTTAGAAATCTCATGGTGGCTGGTGGGAAAGCAAATTGAAATCGTAATTGAAAAAATGAAGAAGTGGACAATCTAAAGTAGTTGCAAGTGGAAATGTGAGTCTTGAAAATATTCCAATTGTTTTTGCAGTTTGCAACATTGCCTTGCTGTGTTTATTATAAACTTGTTTTTGACGCTTTTTGCACTTTCATGTTGAACTCATTTGCTTAATGTCATTATAATAGCTTTGAAGATAAACATGAAAGACTATTGATATTAAAGAAAACGTTTTTTTATGAATTTAAAATTATAAATTCTTCAAAATATATTTAATTAAAAAAGAAATAACAACAAGGTTTTTAAATTCGCTTTAATTTAAATAATTTTTTTTTGTTTTAATTTCTTTGTCAGTTTTTTTAGTTAGTATTTTTAGAATAAATTATCCTTGAGTATATTTTTTTAACTTCTAAATTTATTTTTTCAATAAAAAAAATTTTATTTTTTACATTTTTTAAATTTGTCTTCTCAATATAAAAATTATTATTTTTTTTTAGTTTTTGAAATAAATATTATACATATAATTTTTTAAATTTACCTTTTCAATAGATAAATAATGTTTTTTAAATTAATATTATATATGTATATAAATTTTTAATTTTTTAAATTTATATTTTCAATATAAAAATTACATTTTTAAAATTTTTAAATGTATTTATATACAATTTTTTTTTTAATTTTTAACTTTATCTTTTCAATATAAAAATTATAATTTCTTTTTAATTTTTAAATTCATATTATATATGATTTCTTTTATAAAAAAATTATTTTTTTTTTAATTATAATAATAATAATATTCTATATACAAATTTTTATTTTTTGAATTTATCTTTTCGATCTAAATTTTTTTTTTAATTTTTTAAACTAATTTTATATATTATATATGATTTTTGTATTTTTTAAATCGATCTTTTGAATATAAAACTTAAGTTTTTTAAATATTTGTAAACCAATTTTATATACATAAATCTTTTATTTGTTATTTATCTTTTCAATATTAAAATTAATTGTTTTTAAATTTTTTAAATTAATAATATACATATGTATATGTACATACATTTTTTTTAAATTTAGATATTTTTTTCAAATGAAAATATTATAAATTATAATTTAATTTTTTTTTTAATTTTCTAAACTAAAATTATATAAATAAGTTTTTCATTTTCATCTTTTTAATAAAAAAAATATTTAATTTTTAAAATTAATATGTATTATATAAATTTTTTTTAATTTTTCAATTTTATTTTTTATATTTAATTTTGTATATTTAGTGTTTTTTTATTTAGTTTTTAATACCTTGAATTTATTTTTTTAGCTATACGTTTCTAATTTTTTTTATTTATGTTTTTTTTTTTATATTTTTCATATTTTCCAAATTTTTCTTTATTTTCAAATGCTTGTTTGCCATTTTATATCTATTTAGATAAATATTTTTTGAAAAAAAAAATATATTTTTTCCACTAATTTTTAATCTGAGATTTTGCACACGTCATTTTCTTCCAAGAAGATGCTTATTTGTCGGAATCGCCGGTAGCGGATCACTTTAGCATATGGCTGTCATATAAACTGACCGAACTGACTTTTTCATGGACGGGATATTTTCACGAAACTCGGCATGAAATATTGGCCAAAGCACCGCTATAATCTCCGTAGAAATTGTTTAGATCGGAGCACTTTAGCATATAGCTGTAATACAGACTCACTGATCAATTACCGATACCTTGTACGGAAAATTTGTTTATTTGACGGGATATTTTCTGAAATTTGGCGTGAGGTTTTATCTAAAGCAACAGTACCAACTCCGCAGAAATTGTTCAGATCGAAGCACTATGACATATAGTACCTGTCATACAAACTTACTAACTTCAAAATCCAGTTTTTGTATGGAAATTTTTTGTATTTGGGTAGTGTTTTGTAGCTTCGTTGCGACCGGTTTTGGTGTGTGTGTTTTTTTTTAATATAGTTGTGTTGTCTTAAAAAAGATAGTATTTGAATCAGTTGAGAATTGTAACTTTTAGGTGTAGGTTGAATGAAATTTAAAAATTTAGCTTGCTTCAGTCCCTGTGATCACATTGCAGGTATTCAAGGGTAAACACAGTCCTCCTTCAGAGATTTTAGATTTAAATGGTTTACCAGAGATGCCCATGTAGCATACAAATCTGATCAAGAATCGAGTAGATATTTTTTGTGACGATGTAATGTCAAACACAAAATCTAATGAGAGCTACTATAGTAGTCTTATGATAACATTAACATCAATAGTTGAAATTTAGAATAATAGTTTGCATGGAAATTTTTTTTGCAATATTATACATTTAAATTATAAATCCAAAATTTTTCATTTGTGTAATTCTTTTCTGAAAAAAATATTTTCTGCAAAACCTCTCAATAACTTCAACGGAAACATGCTTCCGTACAAATATTCCTGAAATACTCTTCCTCATACTCTCCTTCCACCTGTTTTGCTTTGAGCGCTTTATTTTCCTTACCAAAACATTTCATCCACAACTGGACTTACTCGTTCGCTATCCGGTTAATCAGCTGTAGCTGAACATCAATCAACACCATCAACATCAACGCAGAGCTCACCGCCGACCAGCAACATTCGCGCTCATAAGCGCTAGCTGCCGGCACAGATATTGACAATTGATTGCAGCTAAATATGTTGCGGTACTGTTATGCGACGACACACACATACATGAATTTGTGTACATATAGAAATATAGATAAAAATATATACATACGTGTGTCCATTTGAAGCACTTTTTTCTGCTGACAGCATCGACCACAAATCTAACATACAACAACAAACAATATTTCAACGCCGCTCTGTGCCACAACAAAAAATGAGCGATAATAATAATGAGAGTATGTAATTTTCGAGTGGCGATAATGAGAATCTAAGCGATACACTTAAAAGCAATAATCGCAATAATAATAGTAAGAGTAACAGCGAACGGCGAATAACGCAGAGAAAATATGAAAAAATGTATGCGCAACAACAAAAGCAATGAGCCAAAGAACATATGTCTATCTATCTATGTATGTATGTATGTATGTGGCCGCACATAGATCACTCAACTCGCGTCGCCGCCAGTGGGTTTTTGGACGCATTGTTGGCATTTTGTTTGATTACTAGCTGTCGACACTACTCAACACACACACACACATACACACGTACATGCACTTAAACTCTGAAAAAGCACATGAAAACATTCATAATGCCATTTTTTGTGCGGCGGTTTGGGGCAGGCGCTCAACTTGATGGAGTTGTTGATGCGCTTAAAAGATAAACGCGCAACAAAAGGCCAAAATAGTGGATCAAATTTAATGATACGTGTAAATGGTGGCAACAACATTGTGCTGACGCAAAAAAAAATCCATTTTTTTCTTCTGTTTACTTTTGAAAAAAGTGACAGAAAGAAATCACTTAGACAGCAAAACAAATTAAAGGTGGTAAAATGTAATTTTGCTTTTCTCTTTAAGCGCTCTTTTTTGTCTCGTTTTGTTTAGTATTTTTTGTAGTTGTTGCACTGTTGTTGCTGTTTGTTTGTTAAAGCAAGAAATGGGTGCTTAGAATTACCCATTTGCTTAATGTTTTCTTGTCTGGCTAAATTGTTAAGTAGGTAAGTGCGGCTTTGTTGTTGTATTGAGTTTATGGTGTGTGAAAAAGTTGTTTAGAAACAAATGTACTAGTTGTCGGCAATTTGTGGTTGCTAATAATTTGGCGCAAATAGAATAATGGAAGGAAAATAATATACCTATATGTAAATTTATACATACATATCTATGTATGTATGTGTGTATGATAGTCAAATGAGTCCTCATATCATTATTTGATAAAATCAGTACGTTGAGAATTATTCTATTTACAGTTAAGCTCGGCTAATGCAGTAATAACAGGTTAAAAATTAGGTTATTATTTGCAGGTATGTATACATATATGTTATTGATATGTAGGGTTGCTACCCTTTTAATTAAAAAAATATACATATGTATATTAAAGGTGCTTTTTTTTCATAAATTTAAATCCTATTTTTAGTAATATAATTAGTTTGTGTAGCGTTGCGAGCTAACTGGAAATATACTATAGTTGCCACCTTTCTGAAATCCAAAAATATATAAATTTTTTTAATGATTTTATTATAAATTTTTGTAGAGTTGCCACTTGTCTGAAAATAATATATCACCTTTTTTAAATTCTTTTGTATTACTTTTAAATACATATTATATAAATACATACAGAGTTGCCACTTGTCTGAAAATAATATATCACCTTTTTTAAATAAAAAAAAAATAAATTTAAATGAATTTAAACACATCTTAGTAATTTTTGTAGAGTTGCCACTTGTCTGAAAATAATTTGTCGCCTTTTTGAAATTTCAGAAATACATATATTAATTGTTTAAGTGTATTTCAATTTATATTAATAATTTTCACAGTGTTGCCACCTATCTGATTTTTTAATTTGCAACCTTTTTGGAATTTCAAAAATATATTTTTTTTTACTGTATTTAAAGTTATATTATTAATTTTCGTAGTGTTGCCACCTATCTAAAAATCATTTGCCACCTTTTTAAAATTTACAAAAAATAAAAATTTTTTTAAAATAAATTTAAGACTATGTTGTTAATTTTCGCAGCGTTGCCACCTTTCTGAAAGTATTTTGTTTTAATATTTAATTAAATATTTTAGCATTATTATTACATAGCCAAATACTTAAGCTCTTAAGAGTTAAGAGTTATTTTCGAGCAGAGTTGCCATATGCATATATAAAAAGTTACAGCAGCAGTTGCTCTCACTTGCAGCTTTTTAATTAAACTTTCTACAACTTTAAGCTAATATGTTAAATAACAAAACATATTTTTATGTGATAATTTGCTAATTCGCAAACCGGTTATGTGAAAATAAAGCAGCAAGAGGCTCAGAACATTGCAATATGACTTATAAAATAACAACGTAACCCTTCAAAACATATTTCTATATAGAAATCGGAGCAAATTGAAAAGATCAAGTATATTATAGGCTTGGGAAAGTTTTGTCAAGTGCATAAAATATGCTTTCATAAAACGGATATGCCAAATATCGGCATAACATGAACTAAAATTCAGAGAAAACAGCTTTAAAAAGTATTAAAAATAAATAAAATAAAATAAAGTTTGTAGAAAAGCTCTAAAGCCAAAGCCTATGGTCAAAAGTGAAATTTCTGATTAGATGTAAAGGGTTCATATTATTTCTGGTTCAAAAAGACTTGAAACTCAGCATAGAAACATATACAATATTTAGACACAAGCGCCCTCTATCGGCTCAAAAATTTTCGTATGCATTTGAGTGTCATAAAAAATATACGAAGATCTCGAAAAAGAGATCCTTCGTCGATTTTAAATTTTTTTGTTCAAGAGACGGCGCTAATCGCTGTTTTTGTTGAAATATTTTAAAATTCAGCTACTTCGCTACTTCGAATTATCTTTTGATGGTGAAAATATTTTTGCTTGAGAAAGTTGGTTTCATCTTTTGTAGAAAACTATTATGAAAGTCATACCTAAGTTGTTAAGTATACCGGATCTTGTAAAATATTATATTTATTTGAAATATTTTTGAAAATTTTTTGAAGTCACTATAAGCTTAATTAATATAGCGAAATATTATTTTTTAAAAATTTTGTTTTTATTAATAATTTTTTTGAATTAAAATTTTTTATTTAATAAAATTTCATAAAAAGTAATTGTAATAACTCAAAATTGTAATATTGCGTGTTTTTTCCAATATCTTCTCTACACTATCGAATTATTGTAAGAAAATATTTTTAATTATTTTTTTTTTTATAATAATTTTTCTTAATTATTATTTATTTAAATTTTTATTATTTCGTGGTTTTTTTTTAATAAAATTTCAATTTTTTTTTAAATAATTTTTTTTTCTTCTCAATTAATTTTTTTCTTAATTAATTTCTTTGAATTGTTAATATTTTTTTGGAGTGTTTTTTTATAAAATTTCGAAATATTTATGGTATTAAGTTTATAGTAGAATATTGCGTTTTTTTACCAGTATGTTCACTTCAAATGCGAATTATTTTAAGAATTATTTTTTTTATAAATTATTTTTTTTTTAGTAATAGTTTTTCTTAATTTATTTTTTTTTAGAGAATTATTTTAAGAAAATTTTCTTTATAAATTATTTTTTTTTATAATATTTTTTTTTTTTTAATATTACAATAATATAATATAATATTCATATACATTCATATTTCAGTATGCCAAAATTATAATTTTTCATTTTTTTTTTTCATTCAAAATTCTGAAATTATCGGTAATTCACTGTTAGATGGAGGGCTCGCCTTAGTAATTAATTGAAATTAAAAATAGTTTTTACTCACGAATCCCCGCGGCATTATTTGCGCGCAGACCACTCAATAAGCAACCTGTGCAGCCATAGCACCAAGCCTTCAAATGCCAACACTTCGAAAATGTGTCGAAATGCGCGTGATTAGCTATCAATAGCACATTTTTATTGCTCGCTCTTGGCGAAATGGTTTTCAAGAGCGCAAAGTAAAAAAAAAAAACAATGAAAAAGCTTGCCTCGGGCATTGACTATTTACATAAATATTCCAAGTCTGAATGGTAGCCACACGTCGCTTTTGTTGTTGCTGCGTAAAACTATTTGTGTCTTTTGACGCTAACGCTGACACACCGCCAGGCAGCGCTGCCAAACGCAGCCAAACAAAGCCTGTTACTAATTGTTTACTTACATATTTACATATGTGTATTTATATTTATGTCGTTTTGTGTGCGTTTTTGTTAAAAATTAGTAGCGAGTTCGTGTAATTTTATTTGGAAAAAGAAAGTGCGAAAAAACGGTGCTTTATGCTGTCTCTTCTGCGGCACTCAGCCAACAATTGGCTTGAATCGACTGCGATTCTTTATTTGTGCGTCTTTTATAAGCTTTTCTATATAACTATTGTGTTTATGGGTTAAATATCTGTACGTAGTTGACTTGAATGGCACTGTTTAGTTAATAATTTATGCAGCGACATTTGCATATTGCTGTAAATATGTGTTAGTACATGTCTGAGCACATAAGCTGAGGCATTGCCTGCTACTAATAACATTACTTATATGCCTTTCGATCATAAATTTGTATTTATTTTTATAAAATTTGTATTATTGCGGCGGTTGAAAGGTAGTCATATATTTTTCTATCAAATTAGTATATGATTAGTGGCCGCAATGTACAAAAGAGTTAGGTAACGAACCCGCTCATTTGCATGTGGCGAAATTTCACTTCCTACTTGGGTCGCTATTGATCTAAAGGAAATCGAAGAAAGTGAAAATTTGCAAGCATAATTTGCCTTTCAAGATATATAACGTTAATTTTATTGCTTGTAATGTAAATATAGAAAAGAAGTGAGCGTTTTCGATAGTAACTAAAAATTTGTTGAATTTCTGTGGAACGGAAGTGATGTCATTGCTTTTACGTAATACGAAAATGAGTCATTGACACGATATGACCGGTACTGCGTGCAATTTTATGGTATGTGTCTGTATAAAAGGCATTAGAAAGTGTATTTTCACTTTGATCTTTCGAAATCGAAAAGCTCAAAGACCGCTTATAATCCTTATAAATAGAAAAATCTATTATAAAACTTTCATATAATTTGTAATATTTTTATTAAAATTCCAAAATTTGTGAGAATTTCTAATTTTTTTACTTTTTATTAAATGTCTAAAAAATTTTTAAATTTTATAGAATCATATTATATTTTATTATATTAAATTACTTAAATTTAAAATTAAATGGCAACCCTGTCAAATGTGTTCAACTAAAATCCTGCTCAAACTGCTCTGTTTGTTGTTGTGGCAAGCTGATGGCATTTTTCATAATTTTTAAACCAATATTTTTTTTTACTTTCAGAAAGGTGGTAACTTTTTGCCAAAAATATGTTTAAAAGATTTATTCCGTTTATTGCTCATATTGTAATTATTCTTTAACTGCAAAGAATGTAAGTTTGTTTTTTAGTTGTATGCTTTAAATTAAATTAAAATTGGAAATAGCTGGTAACCCTATTCATTTTTTTTCGTTTTAAATGGCTTCAGAAGTCAGCTAGATGGTACTAAAATTTTTATATTAAAAATTTTTAAGAATTAACATTATGAAACAGGTGGCAACCTTATCTGAAAAAAGCGGCACTGTAGGTTTTTGTCAAATATTTTCTTCAACTTTTCCTGCAAATTATAATATATATTTGTTTTTTTAATTTTCAAACAGGTGGCAACTCTATCTGAAAAATAAGCGGTACTGTAGGTTTTGTAAATTTTTTCTTCAACTTTTTCCCCAATTTAAAAATTTTTCATAAAATTTTTTTTTAATTTCAAACAGGTGGCAACACTCTCTGAAAAATAAGCTGTACATATCTTAAGAGTTTGTAAATTTTTAAACATTTTTTCTTCAACTTTTCTTGCAAATTATAATATTTTTGTTTTTAGTTTCAAACAAGTGGCAAGCTGTTGACAGTTTTTCATTATTTTTGAGCCCGTAATTATTGTACTAATCAAAGACAAAAATTAATTTAAAATTATTTTTAAAGATTTCAATAAAAAAAAATTAATCTAATATTTAAAAAAAATATCGCAGTTATTTTTGGCGAAACGTCTTTATGTGTTTGCATATATCTCAATTACACCAATTCTTTTTTTTAAATTTCTTCTAAATAAAAATACTACTAAACACTGCAATGCAGAAGCTGCTCTGAATGCAGTTCTATTTTTATCTAAGCATTTTTTATTTGACTCTCAAATGAACACGTAAAAATTCATAAAATTTCCGAAGTTTAGAAAGCGAAAAAATACCGCAGCACAACTTTGCAGTTATTGAGCAGAAAAATCACTTAACAATTTCTATTTGCAACGAACGTCCGTCTCGCAAGCGACGCACGCACCAGCAGACACACCAACATACATACATTATTGTACATGGATATTTATGCAGAGTATGCAGTTAGAAACGTGCGTTGCCTTACAAATCTACATATGCGTCTGACTCGAAGTATGTTTGCTTGTATATACATATGTATATTTATGTATGTAGAAAAAATAATAGAAATTTCAATGGCAAACAAATGTTGTAAAACAGTAATAAGTGAGCGGACACAGACATACAAACTTGAGCGTGCATATATATAAAACACCATACCGCCATGCTTATGTGCTGCTCTGCTATGCTATGTTGTGTTATGCTGTGGTGATACCAGAAGAAAAGTTTTCAGTGATATTCATATACGTATATGTACATATATATTTCTTATGCATTTACATACATACATTTACGCGTTAACAGCTACTACAAATAGCAGCCGGAAAGCTAGCAAATAGCCAGAGAAATTCTCATAGCACACAAGCTACCCAAAGAGTGGGCAGCGGGCAGCGCTCTGTGGCGGTAGCGAACAGCGACTGCGGAACGTGATTGTGAAATTATGACGAGTGATAATGGAAATAGAAGTGCTCGAAATGTAAACACATACATAGATGATTTTTTTTCATACATACAAACATACAAATGTACAAATATGTATTTATGTGCAGCATTTTTGCAAGTTTCAGTAAGTGTTCTTGTGTATATTTTTTACTCTGCTCGCAATTTCTACACATGTTGCGCTGCTTGTTATTGTTGTTACTGTTTCATATATATTTAAATATATATGTACGTATATTTATAGTAAAGTACCACATACACTATCTGTACTCTTACTTCTGCCTTCATATTATAATTCGTCTATATATGTATGTATGTGTATATAATAAGTATAGCTATCATTCTTCTGGTTGTTTTTGACACTGCATTTGTTGTTTATGTTCTGATTAACTTTTTTTTACTGCTCTTGTTGACCACAATGTGCCACATAAAGACGTCGCCGAAAAGCGCCACAATGCCAATGACTAACTGGCTGTGTTGGCTGGTAAGCGAGTTGTTCTGCTAGCAATGAAAATTTAATAATTATGCCATCACGTTTTCATTTAGCACACTTCTAAGTACGAGGGCTGTCCGATAAATAACCGACCTCAACGTGAAGCTAGCGGCACATCTGAAAAAAAAGTTTCTACTTCAAATTGTGCATATTATAATAGCTACTCGCCAAAATTTCAGAAATTTATCTTGCGCAATTATCTGTTGACAGTCGTTTTTGTGAGTCTATTTCGGTGATTTCCCCAAAATGGAAAAAATTAAATATCGAGCTGTAATTAAATTTTTATTTTTGAAAGGCAATACGCCTTCACAAATCAAAGGTGAGTTGGACTCTTTGTATGGTGACTCTGCACCATCGTTTACCACCGTAAAATTTTGGGCAGCTGAATTTAAACGTGGTCGCAGGAGCTTGAAAGATGATGAACGTCCTGGGCGTCCAAAAACTGTAACCACTAAAGATAACATCGCTAAAGTTCATCAATTGGTACTAGACGACCACCGAATTAAAGTTAGGGAAATAGCTGAGATTATGAAGATGTCAAAAGAAACTGTTTGTCACGTATTAAACCAAGATTTGGGCATGAGAAAGCTGTCCGCGCGTTGGGTGCCGCGTTTGCTTACGCTAGACCACAAACGTGCGCGCATGAACATTTCCAGCGCTCTGTTGGCTCAGTTTAGAGGCAATAAAACCCGTTTTTGGCGCCGATTGATAACTGTAGACGAAACTTGGATTCATCATTATACGCCCGAAACAAAAAACCAATCTAAACAGTGGATTGAAAAGGGGGAACCAGCCCCAAAAAAACCTAAAGCTGTGTATTCGGCTGGAAAAGTGATGGCGAGTGTTTTTTGGGACAGCCATGGAATTATTTTTATCGACTATCTTGAAAAAGGAAAAACTATAACAGGAGCATACTACGCATCATTATTGGACAAGCTAAAGGAAGAAATTTCGAAAAATCGGCCACATTTGCAAAAAAAGAAAGTCTTGTTCCACCAAGACAACGCACCATCTCACACCTCAACAGTCGCCATGGCGAAAATCCACGAACTGAGGTTCGAACTGCTTGATCATCCACCTTATTCACCGGATCTAGCACCAAGCGACTTTTTTTGTTTCCTCAACTTAAAACTGCGCTCGGCGGCCAGGGATTTTCGTCAAATGAGGAGGCAATCTCTTTCGTGAACTCGTATTTTGCAGACAAAGACGCCAAGTACTATTTGGAAGGGTTGCAGAGATGGGAGCATCGCTGGGAGAAGTGTGTGGAGTTACAAGGAGACTATGTAGAAAAATAAAAAAAAAATTTTGAAAAAGTCGCGTGCATCATGGTTAGGTCGGTTATTTATCGGACAGCCCTCGTATGTTTATGTTTTTGTGTACGTGTCGGCGGGTGGTTCACGTGTGCGGGAACAAAATTCTTTTGTAGTTGTTTTTTAATATATGTAAAATTCATTAATGCAATTATTCTTTTTGATGTATTCAATTTGTTTGCGGTTTGGAAATGAATGTGTGATTAAGAGAAGAATTTTTAAAATTTTTCATTTCAGTATTCTCGCTGGTAGCTTTTAAAGTTATTGGAATTGAAGTGTTTACAATTTTATATTTTTATTAAAATTTATTTTTTATTTTTATTATTTTTGGAATTTTTAGCATTTTCATACTTTTATACTTTTTTTAATTTATTTTTTGTTTTTATAATAAGTTTTTTTTTATATTTTAAATATATTTTTATATTTTTTTAAATTTTTATATATTTTTTTATATTTTTGGTTTTCATATTATTTCTTTTTATTTTTAAAATTTTTGTATTTTTTGTTTTTTATAATTTTTTATTTTTATTTTAATTTTTTTTATATGTATTTATTTTTGATATTTTATATTTAATATTTAATATTTAATATTTAAAATTTAATTTTTTTGAGATTTTCTAAAACTTGTATTTTTCATCACTTTGATTTTAATTTATTATTTTCCTTAAATTTTTTTCTAATGTTT
Source organism: Bactrocera dorsalis (assembly GCF_023373825.1). Taxonomy (NCBI): domain Eukaryota; kingdom Metazoa; phylum Arthropoda; class Insecta; order Diptera; family Tephritidae; genus Bactrocera; species Bactrocera dorsalis. The sequence goes on from NC_064305.1 coordinate 74,006,744, forward strand.
TTATTTATCTTTAATTTTTGTTAATTTAATGTTTTTCTTTTGTATTTTTTTTTCTTCTATATTCTTTAGATTTTCTTAATTATTTTTCATATAATTTTTTCTAGTATTATTATCGAATTTTTTAGCATTATTCTTATTATTTTTTAGAGTTTTAAATGTTTTTGTTATGTTTTTATAGTTTTTCATATTTTTTTTTGTTATTTATTATATATATTTTTTTACCTTTATTTTTATCATTGTTTTTTAGTTTTTTTACTTTTATTATTATTTATTTCATATTCTTTTTGATTATTTTTCTTCAATGTTTCATTTTTTTAGAATGCCAAAAGGTTGTATTTTTTTATTATCTGAATTTTATTTTATTATTGTCTTTCTATTTTTGTATGCTGCCACCTGTATACGAATTTTAATTTAAATTTAAGTTTTAAATTTAGTTTTTTTTATCTGAAAATATGGTAATAAAGTTTTAATAAAATACTTCTTATTTTGAATTGTTGAGGTTTTGCCATAGAATAATATCTGCAATAAGTTTTTTTTTTATAATTTTTTTAATGCTTTTATTTTGCGTTTCTAATTTTCCTTATTTTTTTATAATCTTCATTTTAATTTTTTAATTTTTTTTATTTGTAATTTTTTCTTTAGTTTTTGTAATATTTATTTTAAATTTTTAATTTTTTCTTAATTTTTATAATTTTTATTTTGATTGTTCGTTTTTCTTTTTTGGTTTTGTATTATTTTTTTAATTTTTGATAATTATTTTAAAGTTTAAATTTTTTCTTAATTTTTATAATTTTTATTTTGATTGTTTTTTTTTTGTTTCGTACCATGTTTTTAATTTTCTATAATTTTTATTTTAACTTTTTAGTTATTTTTCTTTGTTTTTGTAATTGGTTTTAATTTATAAATTTTTCATATTTCTTTCTTTAATGTTTTTTTTGCTTTTGGAATATTTATAAAATATGTATTATAAAATTTTAAAATATGTTTACGTTTTTTATATTAAATACTTTGCTTGTGAATTAATGCATTTATTTATACTTATTTGCAATACCTTTTCGAAACAAAATTAACTACAAAACCCTCAAGCTACATATATGTTTAGTCAACATGCTCCCACTGTAATAAACACTTCAAGGCCAAACAAGTTTGAGGAAAAGCTATAAAACGTTGTGTAGCACATTGCGCTATAAAAAATTATGCTTGACCCATTTGCCTCGAATACCGGGGATTCACAAGCAGACTGAATTATTATTACCACACGCCCGAGCACCAAAAAGAATTTTATGACACTATATATTTTTGAGTTAGAATATTTGTCTGTTTTATTTAGCCACCAAACACATTTTTATTATGTCAACTTGCCAGCGTGAAAGTGCGTTGGGTATTGTGAAATTTAGTATTTTTCCAGGCAAGGCGACAGTAGCGCTCAGATCAACATACATACATACAAACGTATACTAATATATATAACACATGCGTTTTCCTTATAAACTCGCCAGTTTGCATTTAAGCCAATAGACTTAAGCAACGAACGCGCTTAAGCTACATTACGCGCATGCGCGCGCTTGGAATTTGCAGTGCGTGTTAGACAGCGCAATAGTAATCAAAGCGGTGTGGATTAGAGCACAGCAACTCAGTTGCACATTAAGAAACATATATAAAAACATTTGTATATAAATGTTCATTTATGTGCATATATGTGTGAATGTGTATATACATACTTATATACTTGTTGGTGCGTAATTATGCGTGCAAGCGCACAAAACGTTATTCGCTAACAGCAGACTCATTGAGAACGCCAGCAGCTAACAATCTATTTGTCCGTCCGCCACTCATGCCCATACGCCACTCAAATCCTACTTTCTATAATTAGAGTACTCTATAGCATCTGTGACTGTTGTTGTTGTTGCTGTTAATTATTAGCTCGCGTTTTCGCTGCCAGCGAATTTCCATAACGCACACACGGCATTTAGTTGCGAAGTGCGAAATGTGTTTCACTTTTCAAATATGCGCAGAGAATTCAAGTGAAAAAAGCAATAATCTGTCAACAATTAGCACTTGGCAAATTATAAGTGAATTAGACAGGAAAGTCATTCACGCCATGAAAATATTAACAAACGCTAATATGTGTAAGAATGTTTGCATGTATTTGTTGTGATGATTTATAGTTTATCTGCAGTCTTCAGTGTGTATGTGTGTGTGTTTGGCAGTCATTTGTTTAGCATCGCGTACTAAATTTCTCGCATTCTTGTTGGCCGGCTAATGTGCGTAGCTCGACAGGAAGTTGCTTTGATGTGTGTGTGTGTGCGTGTGTGTGTGAGCAGAGTGGGGCACAAAACCTGCGTGAAGCTGTATTGTAAGCAATTATTTACAAGTTTTCTAAATTCGCAACTAGTTTCTTCAAACTGCAAGAAAGTAGAAGCAATTGATATGATACGCTGGTTTATATCAAGTACCGTTATGATTCTTTTTATATATTGTATTTAGAGTAAATCAGTTAGCAAGTATAAACATTAAACTGGCTACCGTTTCATAACTAGTTCAAGCAAGCTTGAAGCATTGAAAATCCATGTAAACGTATATTTCAAGACTTTTCATGACAGCCAAGATTTGTAGTATAAATTCATAGATTTTCTACCTTTCATTGGCTGTGGTCGATTTTTGCATTTCCTAAGAAGATTTGGTGTGAAATTAATATTTTTGTACACCATCAGATGGTAGAGATTTCAGCAAATATAAATTCTATTGTATTAAAAAAATGTAGAGCATTTCGCACAGAAAATTTTTCATTCAAAATTATGGGTTTTTCGATTTAAATCGAAATAAGGTAAAGGAGGAATTTACTAAAAAAAAAATTAATAAATTTAATAAAATTAAAAAATTAAATTAATAAAATTAAATAAATTAATTAAATACGGTCTTTTTGAGACATAGAAAATTTTATGAATGAAATTTTTTGGTACAAAATAAGATTAAAAAACCAAAAAACTTGAATATTTGAAAATTTCATATAAATTTTGAGGTTATGTGAGCAAGCTATACATAGCAAAGTTGTGGCTCTCTTCACTGCCTATAACCTTGCCATATAACTTGGACTGCTAGTTTTGTCGGAAATCGAGATAAACATTTTAAACCCTTAAAAATTCAACCATGCGCCTGCTCCTACTCTTCCCGACCTCAGATCGCACGTTAGTTATTTTTTCTTCTATTTTTGTTATTTTAACTTTCTTTTCAAATATGTTTCTTGCTATTATGATGTGCTTTGCTTTCTAAAACTATCTACTCTGGTGTAAAGCTATTGTTTTGAGGTTATAAAAATATTGAAAAAAAGGAAAAAATACGTGCAAAAATATTGTTTTTTTTTTGAAATTTGCAATTTAACAAAAACATATTTATATTTTTGCTTAACAAAAAATGTTAGTTTTTTAAATATTATTTTCTTATTATTTTTAAAACGATTTTTTTTTTGCTGTACAGAGTATTTATTGTCGTTAGTCTTGCCTTTCAAAAACTTATATTCAGTTTTTTTTTGCACTAATGTTGACTTTGACTTGCCTATATTTAATAACATACTAAATCGCGCTACGAAATTATTTTTTGTTAATTTGTGCCAGGTGGCAACTCTGTTACAAAATATGTCCAAAATGAAATATGCTTTTGTTGCATTTATTGTCGTTAGATTTATGTATCTATATTTTTCAGTGCTTTTTCAGACAGGTGGCAACTCTATTATATGCAAAAGGTGGCAACCCTGTTACGCAATAAGTTCAAAATGAAATATTGTTTTGTCAAATTTATTGTCTTTAGATCTGAATATATTTTTTTTTAATGCTTTTGTCGATAGGTGGCAACAGATAGGTGCCTTTAAAACACTTATACGAGTAGTAAGTTATTTTTATACCACTCTTGACCTTGAATTGCCTATATTTAATAACATACAAAATCGCGCTATGAAAATTTTTTTTTTTTAGTTTTCGACAGGTGGCAACTCTAATACAAAACATGTCCAAAATTAAGTATTTTTTGTTTTTTTAATTTATTGTCTTTAGATATATATATTTTTCAGTGCATTCTTCGATAGAAGGCAACTCTATTCATAAATTTGTTTTAATTAAAGAAATAGGCTGAAAATTTTCGGAAAGTTTTTCTTAAAAATCATCTTTAGCAAAAATTTTTAGTATTTTTCATGCTATTTTAAATAAATAAATACTCCAATTATATTGTTTCGTTAGTTGGCAACTCTACCTCGAATTTGGCACAACAAAACTTTTTTTTTTGACTTTTTTAAATTTCCAAATAAAAAATCCAAATTACCTTTTTCGCCAGCTGGTAACCTTATTCCAAAATATTTTTTTAAAAACCTCAGTTTCGTGAACATCAAATTTAGTACTGTACCCTTGTTTTCTGTTAAAGTTTCAAAATAATAACACACTCGGCACAAATATTGCCCTAGCACAGATAGATTTTTCACAATCAACTTGTACTTGTATGTGCTCTAATTCTTTCAAGTGCAGCAACATTTATCACTTGCTGCTTTCTTCTGCTGTTTACTCACGCACAGCGTACGAGCACAGAATTATGAGTAAGATCAATGATAACAATTTAGCGCTAATATGTATGGCTAGCAGCTTAATCAAGTTATGTTAATAAGAAAATTAAATAAAACAATATTAGATAGCAAAAAGTAAAGCGAAAAGCTTTCACTTGCTAAGTACAACGCTAAATGATGTTAAAGAGAACAAATTGGCAAGTGATTAAGATAAGAGTGAGATATTGCACATAAGTATGTGGATATATTGCACTTATAGTATGAAGGTAAACTGATTTATTGTCTTCTAACACGAAAAGGTATTTTACTGAGTTCACGAGTGTTGGAGGCATAACAAAATACAGAATCAATTTTCATATTATAACTTCTTCATATATGTCTTCTTACTTTTTCTCTCACTTCTCAGCACTCACTAACCGTTAAGCGCTAAATTGTGTCACAATAATCAAAGTGTAAATAAAATGTGTGCAGCCTAAAAATGTCAGCCAACATCTCAACTTGAATGCATGAAATATTATTTAGTGCTCACTAAGACGCGCTGAGCTTTGTTCGAATTCTAGAAAATTAAACCAAAGTACCATGTAATTCGGACACACTTAATGAACCAAAACAAAAATCCCAAAAAAAGAATCAAGCATCTTGACATGCATTGTCATGCTTCAATCAACAACAACAGCAAAAATAGCGCTAATATTAAGAAGTAAACGAAAACACTTGAACGTGCACTTACCACTGTTATTCACATCAATTGGCTTAAATCCATTTGTCACCTGCGCTAATGCGGCCATTATACACACGGTTGTTAGCAGCCACATGGCGAAATTGATTGATGTTGATTTGGAGGTCAGCGCATGTGCTGCTGACGCTGGTGTTTTTGTTGCTCTATTCACTGTTGACTTTTTGGCATTCGTCGTCGTCGTTGTTGCCGTTGTTCTTGTTGTGGATAGCCACGCGCTGCGGCGCGTCGCCGTGCTAACCCACTTCAGCATTTCGGCGCTATTCTGAAGTGCAGATTAGAACAATTTCCACGGCACAGAATTTTGGCGAAATATTACAACAACAAATTCGTTGCTTTCGTTGCAAAGTTTGATTTGTTTTTGTTTATTTTCGATTTATTTTATTTATTTTTTGCAAATGCCTTTTGCTGTATGTCTTTGAATAAGATTTTGCGGTCAATACGCGATTTGTCGAAGTTTTCAATTATTTTTCTATTTAATAAGTTTTGTGTTCTCCGCCATGCGTTCGTCGTCGTGACAATTACTTATTTGCAATGCTGTTGATTTAATTGTTGCGTTTTGGAGCACAGAAAGTAGACTTAGAAAGGTGAGTGGAAATTAACACTGTAAAAGGAAAAGTGGTTAGTTGTAGAGAGCGTGTGTGTGGTTGCTTAAGGAATGTAGAACAATTCATATTTTTTTCTTAGAAGAACTAATATAGTATAACTATTTATTGGTTCTTTTTAAGGGGAACTAAGATTTATTGTTTTTTTTAAGAATTCAGAAATATGAAATATTTTTTTGTTTTGTGTAACTGTTAATTTAGCACCAATTTAATGTTATTTTTTGCGCAGATGAAATACTTTCTTTGTTATTCGCGTAGAAATATTTTTTTATACACCAGAATGTTTTTCGAGGCGTGTATTAAACTTATAATAAATCCATTAAAAAAATGTTGAATTACTGATTGTGGAGATATATCTGTTTAAGCGATGGTATCGATATTATTTTAAAATATAAGGATTTGTAAACTGACATTAGATTAGTTATATGATATTTTAATGTTTTTGTGTTCCGAGGGAAAAATATTTCGAATTATTTTGTTAAAAATTGTTTTTTTTTTATTTTAATTTATATAAGTTATTTACAATTTTATATTTTTTCTCCTTACAAGCAACTAAAACTAATTTTTTTAGTAGTCTCAATCTAGCCTAGATCTTGCACCTACAAAGTTCATTCCAAAGTATACAGGACTTTTAGAATCTAGCACCCCTGGTAGCGCCATCTCTATGTCGACTGGTGCGTTAGAATCTGATATCTTTATTAATTGTCCAGTAAGTGAAGTTATTGCGTTTTAAGTGTCAGTATGTTTGTGTTATCGGTACGAAAATAAGCTTCGAACAAAGAGTCAACATAAAGTGTTGTTTTAAAATTGATAAAACTTTTACCGAAACGTTTCAATTGATGAAACAAGTTTATAGCAATGATTGCCCATCCCATAGCAGAGTGCACGAGTGGTTTCAACGTTTTCAAAGTGGTCGTGAGGACATAAATGACGATCAACATGTGGGCCAATCAAAATCCGTGATCACCGGAAATTCTATCGAAACTGTGCGTGAAATCCTCAATAATCAGGCGAAATCATCATTGAAATTAATGGAAATGGAATTGAACTTCTACAAAAAATCGACTTATCGCATTTTGGCCGAACATTTGGGCTTACGAAAGGTGTGTGCACGGTTTGTTCCGCACGAATTCATTGACGACCAAAAATTGCTCAGAATTCAACATTCGAAGGGCAATTATTTGACAAAAAAACACATTTTAACCATTAGCCACCCCCGGTATTCATCTTATATGGCACCGTGCGACTTCTTCCTTTTCGAAAAAATGCATTTGCTCATAAAAGGAAAGCGTTACGCAGACGTAGAGGCCATTCAAAAGGTTTGCACCGGCATACTGGCGGCCATACATACACCGGGCAACGAGCTAAAACATTCGTTCGGCATGCTTTTGGACCGTGCAAAAAGCTGTATTGAAGCAGAAGGAGACTATTTTGAATAAAATAAACTGATTTTGCCGAAAAAACCATTTGTTCTGTTTTTTTAAGTCCTGTTTACTTTGAAAAGCACCTTGTAAAATCTTCTAATACTTACGAAAAATCGTCAGAGGCCTTTTTATAGAGCCATTACATTTCCTAAAAAATCCACAAAACGAATTTTTTTTTCAAGTAGTTGAAAGCGGGATGTGAAATTTTCTAGCTGATGATAAGGAAAACAAGAAAACTGTAAGCTAGAGTACCTTATCATTTAAATTAAGAGCTCATATTTGGACAGACTTTCTTAGCGGTGGCTCAGAACCTATTCTTCAAAGTACCAAACAAAAAATAATCGTTTCTCTTTTACCTACCCTAATATGCATATCGTTAGCGAGAAGAGCTGAGTTCATTTTGCCATATATAATATGTATGGCTGTGTATACACGAACTAATCCCTGAGTTTTTAAAATATCGATTCGAAATTTTACTTACGTCTTCTATACTCAAATAAGTTGCTTATTTTTCGGAATCGCCGATATCATATTAGGTCTACAACTTTGCTCCCGCTGTTTTTTTTTTTTTTAATTTAAGGTTTTATTGTATAAAAACGGTCCAAAAGTATTTTCCCTTATTCCCTCAAAAAGCAATGCTTAATTAACACACGAAATGCTTTATGATCCATTTTTTGGTAAACTAACACAAGTTGCTTTAAAAATTCTATATTTTTTTAATACCTAATTGAAATCATATAGATGGTAGTTGAAGAGTAATAGTATTATCTATGTATGTATGTGTCAGCCTCAGTAAAGCGTAGACGGACTTTTCTTGGAATTAAGAAAGAAAAGCAAAATTTCCCGCAAATGTCGAGAATTCTGTTGAAAATAAGTTTGGAATGCAAACAGATCTCTACAAATATTTTGCTGGGTTAATGTTGATACAAATGTCCAAGATCGATATAACACGATTTAATCGTTTATCACAATAGTTTTTAGCTGTCTTACGATCTGGCGTAACTGACTTTTTATTTGAGAGGATATCTTCACGAAATTCGGCATGAACTATTGTCTAGGACAATTTTGCAATCTACGAAGAAATTTTTCATATCATTTCTGTAAAGCTTATAGCAAACTGACCAGTCAATATAAAGTTTTTAAGGAATCTGTAGTAGTTGTGAAGGGTATTATAGCTTTAGTGAAACTTAAGATAATGTTTTTTCATGTTTAAAATATTTTTTTATCTGTTGAGTTAGCAAAAAAAAACATTTTTAAGCCTAAAAGCTCTCCAAGTTACCTAAAAAAAGTATAAATTGTATATTCTATATTTCGACTTAGTACCATCTCATCAAATTTGATCAGGACTGTTGCATTTTAACTTCACTACAAAACAAAATCGTTGAAATTTTGTTTCTAGATTTCTACAATATTTTTTTATGATGTCTTATCTTTACAATTTATCTATGGCAGCCTGCGAACAGTTTGCCTGGCGATTTTAAGAAAAAAAATAATAATTGAAACACGCGTTTGCGCAAATTTTATGTTACCAATGAAAGCATGGCTACGGGTTTGTTGAAAGTGTATTAGAAGTATTTTTAAAGTGAACTCTGTCTGCTGCTAGATCGAGAAGAATGCAGGAAATGTCTAAAGCATGGCATAAGGGAAACTATAGAGCATCTCTAGTGCACTTTTTCCGGATTTGCAAGAATACGCTGTAAGCAGCTTCGGTCCTCAAAGAATGATACACTGGAAAAGGTATCGCTACTGAGGCCGTAGAGTTTTTTAAAATTCGCTTCAAGCGCAGGCATACTAAACGACGACTATTCATGGATCTAGTAACTGAACTCCATCTGGTATCGTAAGAAACCAAACTGGTCTATGCGCGGCTTATTGGCCTATCAGATTAACCTAACCTATTCTATCACGAATATAAGTATTTGAATGGAATAAACCATAAAGTCGGTGAAAATTTCCTTGTCCATCCACCTCTGTTAATAACGATAACATCAAAAATCAAAGTCAAAGAAATAGTGCTTGAAAATCGTCATATTGAGATTTGAAAGGTAACTAAGGATCTCGACATTTTTCAAGAAGTATATTCGGTACATTTTAGAAATGTTAAAGAAGGCCTTGAGCAAAGGTCGCACAGGAGATGCCTTACAATTCAGCTGAAGGCCTCACATTCATCAAACGCATCATTACTCGTTATGATTTATGAAAATGTGTCGAGGCTGCTCAACAACCTAGTGAATGGCATTCACAAAATTGAGCCTAAACCGAAAAAGAAACACAAAGCGCTGAAGGCACTGAAGGACATCACAGCCGAGCTATTGGTATAGTTTGTAGACTATAAGGAAAGTTTGTATAAAAGTACGAGACAATATGTTTTTTTTTTTGCTCAGTACGGGTCAAATTTGATCAGGTGGTATCTCTCCCTTACTTTTTAGATTATTTTTATGACTTTTTTTTTTTAAATTTGTACAAAAAATTGGAAAAAAGTTATAGAAATACCATTTTCGGATACTGCTATGTATTATATATTTTTTTCTTTTTTCGATTTTCTATGTTCATACTACTCGATTATGAAGATTCATTGTGAGCCCCACTAACAGCAAATGTTTTGGTTGTATATTTTAATTGAAAGACTTACGCGTTATTTTTTAATATTTAAAGATTGATATTAAATTATTTATAAAAATTAATATTTTTATTTTTTTTTAATTTTTTTTTTTTTATTTTTTCTATATATTTTTTTATAAAAATTTTCAATCTTCCTTAATAAATTTATTTGAATATATGGTTTACATCATTTACTTTAAATTTTTAATTTTTTCCTTATCAAATTTAATTATTATTTTTTATAATTGAACAGATTATAAATTTATTGATATTTATAAAGAAAAAAATCGTTTTTTTCCATTAGAATTTGTATTTCAATATTTATGCTCGCTATGTTATAAATATTTCCACAAATTAAGCTGCATTGCTGCATTGCGGATGCTGTTGCATATACAAATAAGCACACTTAGGCACACACACACAGACAGCCGCACAGTTGGCTACTGTTTGCTGAACTCATAAACTACGCTTCATTTTAGCGCACAAGTTTATATGCTTTGCTTTGTTATTGCGCTCTGGCTTGTTGTTGTTATTACTAAAGTGTGTTGTCTTATTGCTTGCAAAAACTACCGCTATTCTGCTGTATGCTCAATCATACGCTTCATTCAAAGCACATCGACGTTTACAGCAGTTTACAAGAACAAAACAAGGCTGACAGCACACGAAACTGGAGGCTGGCTGCTTGGCACCGCGCTGGCCGTGGCAGTGAACGAACGAAAGACTGAAGCAACGAACTTGTTTTGCTGCATTGATGCAGCGGCAAATATTGCCACACACACATGCATACATGTATATGAATATACATGTGTAAACTTTAGTTTTCTCCAACTTAATTATTGGTGTTAATGTTGTTGTTACCATGCATGTGATGTTGTTGTATGCGTTTGTGTGTGTAAGTGCGCTGATTGCTTGCACACACACTCTTATTGTTGTTGCTGAACTGTTTTTTGTTTTTGTTGTTGTGGTAATGCACAGGCTGACCGGCAGTCGCACAGGCGTTGAGTGGCAAATTCGCTGGCAAAGCTGATAATTTATGCTTATTATGAGCATGAAATGCAATCAGCATGTGGTATGTGCAAAATGCAGTAGCAAAATAGCTGATAAAGAACAGCAGTGCAAGCATTACATTATTGCAATAACAAATTGGCGAATATGCGCCATGTCGCTCTACGCATGCGCAAGCACTGTAGCTACAACAACAACAGCAAGCCGAAAGGAAATTAAGCAATGAAGTAATAAGTACAGAGAAAGACGAGAAGAGAAGCTGCGCGCTGCAGAACACACAGGCAGAATGCGTACATCACCGAAAACAACGGTCCACTGCGAGCGCAGCGCAGCAAAAACGCGGTAAAAAAGGTAAAGCGGTCCAAAACTGAACAACAGCCTAACTGACAATGCGCGCCGCTCGTGATAACTAACTGAACCAGGCGCTGCCGAAGTGGGTTGAGGGACTCGCACACCAGCTTAAGTCTGCGCATATACATAAATATATATTTGAATATGTGTTTGTGTGTTTGTAAGTGGTAAATGGCTATCAGCGACAACAGTTGGCTGCTGCAGGCGTTCGGCTGGTCCGGTAAACTAACTGTCTGCTCGAGCGTTTCGCATGCAAACCAAAGCGAAATGGAGGCGCGTAGCCGCGACGAGTGGCACAGCAAGCCCACATATCGGCCAAAGACACTAATTAACACATTCTGTAGTGCCAGTTATTTACTAGCCAAGCGATTTTTCTTCTTCTCTCACTTTGCTGATTTATCGTGTATTTTATTTTTATTTATTATTTTTTTTTATTTTTATTTTATTGTGTGCAGTGTTTGTTTCAAACACAAAGTGTTCGTGTTTGTGGCGCGATTAATATGCGCTTTAATATGTTGGAGAACTGTGCTTTAAACGGCTGTGTGATTTGCTTATACTGTTAGAATTTTAGCGTTTAATAGTTGACAATTATGTTGGATTTTTCTTTGATTTAACTATGAATTAGCTTGGATGATTATTAGTATTTAATTGCTAATAGTACGCCAGTTCATAAGCATTAAATGAACAATACAGTTTAGAGCAGTTATATATTAATTGATATTACTTGCATATTCTCTACGCTCATGTCTGTATAATTTTTGGAGTTTCAAGTTTACATACTTCCTTCTTTAAGAAAAGAAATACGCGTCAAAAATATCAACTCATTTAATTCCATCTAAAATCGGTTGAAAGAAGAATTACTTATAGTCACTTCAATAAAAATGGCCTTAGGTAATGAGACGCGTTGAATTTCGTGAAGATATCTTGTCAAATAAAAAAGTTTTCCCTACAAGTACTTAATTTCGATCGCTCAGTTTATATGATAGCTATATGCTATAGTGGTGCAAAATCCGCAGTAACGACAAGTTATCAGCTTTTTGGGGAGAAAAGGACATTTGTATAATTTCAGAGCGATATCTCAAAAACTGATGGATTAGTTCGCGTTTATATAGATAGACAAATGAACTGGCGGACATGGCTACATGAATTCAACTCGTCTTGCTGATTGTTTATGTTTAGCTTCTTGTGCGAATTGCCGGTTCTGCGACATGGTGCTTAAAACTCTGGTACACCTGCTAATTGGCTGCACAGCAGTATGTAGGCGCAGGATAAAAGCCCTTGGATTTCTGTTTCCAAATAGGGATCACATCGCCTCAATAGCACTTAAAGGTATATTGGAATTTATCAATATGCTGGGGCTAAGTGAGTCGTAGGGGGCAGAATAGATCATAGGTCGCGGTGCAATCCTCATTTATTTATCTAATCTAATCTACTCAATGGAATAAAAGACAAATATAAAATTTTAGGTCAAACTTGTTTAAAAAAATCACTGAAGCATGTAAATTGATGAAAAAAGTTTATGGTAATACTTGTACAATGTAGACGTGGTTTTCATGATTAAGAAATAGCCGCGAGGATTTAAGCGCCGACCAAAGACCAGATCGTCCAGAAGCTACTAATCGTGCTTAATAAGTGGAAAAAGTCTGATAAATTAATGGGTTTGATCAAAATTTTATTAAGAGAATGTTGCCAGAGCATTTGAAATACGAGTATAAACTCTGTTTTGGAAATTTAACTAAAGCTTGGGTAAATGAAAGCTCTGAAGATCCAAAAGTCAACGAGATTTTAAAGAGAAAATGGACTTCTGTCATCAACCTATCACCATCTGACTATTTTCTATGTCCAAAAGCAACCAACATAAAAGGAGCATTCTATGATTACAACTTAAGTATGGAGGCAGTCGTAACCTGGGTACCGCAGAACATTCCTATAAGCGACATAAAAAAGTAGATGTATGCGCTGGTTGAACGTCGGAAACATTGTATTAAGAAATGATTGAGATGGTTGGTGATAATAGAACCTATTTAAAATAATTAATCAGAAAATAGAGCCATGCGTATTAGTTCTCGCACGTAAGTTCTCTGAGCGCCATACACTTGGCAGAAACGATTTTTTTACACATGTCTCAAGCAGGTCACGACTTCTGTCTAAGACAAAAAATCCACTATGGAGTCAAAAAACATTCGTTTCAGGCAAGCTAACGTTAGAAGGCGCAACATCCTTCCCCAGGGTTGTGCGCTAGGTATAAGACCCTCCACGCAAAAACACCCCCAATGAAAAGAAGAAAACAACCTCGGATTTTGTAAACTCGTCCATAACAGCTTAAGCGGTGTTTATGCCAATAAAAAAAAAGAAGAATGTCTTCCAACAATTTTAAAACTTCCATTTCATCTTACACCTAAACTATTCAGTTATTTTTAGGGCACATCTTGTATCTAACTATTCTCAACTATACGAAAAAATTTTTGAATGGTGTATTGTACCAAAAGTTACTATTAAAACTTATTTTCTTATTGAATCAGTCATAACGATAGATAATCAAAAATTAGCCTTGAAATCCTTGGTAAGACACTGTCACAAGTTTGCATTTTTTATTCTTCAATGATTATTTTATGAAATTTAATTTTATGTTCCAAAATTTATTGCATACTAGAAATCAGTAATTTTGAATCCAATCGAATTCAATCGAAGCTGATAATACAAATAATCAAATGCTCTGAGTGCGATATGCTTCGGTAGAGTGACCTGACCGATTGCCTAACATCATTTTTATCAAATATTGGCACCATATCTTCTCAAAAAGATGTTCCTAGCAGTAGCAACCAAATGGTCAGCAATGTCAAACCTTTTAATGGATGTGTTGTATATATGATATGTAGAAATCTTTTCGTAAAATCCACAATCTTTTTATTTAAGAGCCTCTTATTTTAAGCATAACAAAAAAACAGGAAATATCAGATAAGAAAATAAAAACTCAAGCAAGCATTCAGTAGAAGTGTGAGCATCTAACCATTCAGATATTTGTAGAGACAAGGAATTATTTACTTTCCAAACTGTATATATGGTGTCCGGATGTTCATATCGTCACCTTAAATGCAAAATAACGTAACATCACTTTTTATAAGTTTACAGGAGGAGAAAATTGATATGGTTGACACCACTCATAATGAAACAAAATTTGAATTTTGGTTATAAAATAGTTATGTATTGGTTATTATTTCCCAAAGCGGGTTAATTTTTTCTTTGATGATATACATATCGTTTTGCATTTTAGGTGACAATATATACATAATTATAAAGATACTATTAACTCTGTTTTTTTTATTGAATATTCTCTTTATTAGACTGGCCCAAGACTTGGATCTTGCCAAGCGAAAAGTAGCTCTGCGCTTCTTAAAATGCCTGGCTAAGGATATAAAATCGGATTTTGAGTAGATCTTATACAAGCAAAATATGCAGATGTATCGTTGTACTAATAACTTTACGCAGAAAATTTCTCTAAATAAAATAGTCATAAAAGTTTAGGTGAGAGTGTGAGCAAAAGAGGAGTCATAACTTTCTTGAACGATGACAAACTTGACGCAGAAAGTTAATATAAATATACGCAAATTTTATGTTCATCCTTGCCGCTTAGGTGAGAGTGTGCGCATAAAAAATAAGAATTCGTCACTTCTTGATAACATAAACTGAGCATTCGATTTTATATAGAGTTCTGGGAAGCCCCTATAAATATCACTTTAGAAAATTATTTCTTTAAACTGAAGCACATAAGTAAAAAAGATAGTATTTTGCTAATTGCTATATCCTTTCAAAAGTTAATAAAAAAGAATTTAAGATCTGTAAATTCATATTTTTACAGATTGAAAAATTATTGATTTAATCAGCGAAAAATTCGAAAAAATTATTAATTAAACTGTTTTGGTCCTTTTTAAAATATTTATCGATATGAAAGACTGCTTTAAAAACTAAAAATAATTATTTATTCTCTTTAGTATGAAATATTGCCTTTCTTGCACATTAATATTTTTTTATAATTTTTTCTTTATTATTTTAGCATATAAAACCTTGAAGGAGGAAAATTTGTGTTTCGAATTAGTTTTTGTTGATACCAAACACAATATATAATTTTAGTTTTCTGCCTCTCATGCACTTTTATCCACGAATAATATGTTTTTTTGCATAATTATGCCATGTATCAGCGTACTATTTTCACTTATATTACAATTCGAGTTTACTTGTTCCACAAATCCTTTCACTTCAGTGCCACTTAGCACATAAAAATATTTTTTTCACTATTTAATTTTATATTTTGAATTTTCTGGTTTTAGTTTTAGTATTTAATTATTTAAGTTGCCACATTTTTCCATTAAGAAAGTAACAACACATTTATAAGTCACACTTTTGCATATATTTTTATACCACACACACTTTGCTTCGGCCTCGGCTAAACACGCAGCACCGTTAAAGAACCGCACACTACAAGCTATTTTGTAGAAATTCCGAACGAGTTTAATTTGTAGTGCGCTCATACATGTCAGTATGTATGCGTTCATACGTATATATTTATAAGAATATATTATGTTTGCTTAATGTTCGGTGCACAAATGTCCAATGGTGGAAGCGAAGTCAAGTCACTACAGCGAGCTGCCGCACATGCGTCCATCAGCGTGGACGTTCAAGGTATGAGTGTGTGCTGGCGCTGGTGCTGGTGTGAATTGCTTGTACGCGCTGTCGTGCTGCCAAGATAACGGACCACGCTTTTGTGCAACTTTCACTTTAGCAGCAGCAGCAGCAGCGGCGACGACAGCGGCAGCAGCAACTTGGCGCAAAGCTTGCCCGAATATAACTTGCTTGCCTACTAGCTGCCAGTGCCGGCACAATAAGGCTGACAATAACAACAGCAGTACTAAAGAAAACAAAACGTTTATAATGTAGCAGCAACAAAAGCAAGCCGTTTCGTTGCTTATTGTTGACTGTCACTGCTGCCTTTTGTGTTGTTGTTGTGTTGTTGCTGGCGCTGCTGCAGCTGGCTGACTTTCTTGCTGGCAATGTTGTTGTGTTGTTGGCTCACTTATGATGAATGAGTAACGCCAAGTTGGTATGAGCATATGCAGAGAGTGATAGCGTTTGCGTTGGAGCGCTGGTGGGAGAGCGTGAGTGAGTGAATGTGAGTATAAGTGTTTGTAGGTGTTTTAAGGAGTTGCCGTAAATATTTTTGTTTATGGTTGTTTTTTTTTTTATGCAATATCACGTGAGAATTTTTTTGTGGTATTCTTTTGGGTTAGGTAATATAAATGTGGTATTTTTGAGATAATTACGGTATTTTTAAATGCAATTTTAATTTTTAATTTTATTTCTGCGTTTGTTTTTATTTTTAGGTATGTAAAATCTCAAATTTTTTTTGTTGAGTTTTTAAAGGGTGCTTATGTTTAAAAATGTTTATAGATATAACATAAAAAAGGGAGTTTTAAGATTTTTTCTTCGTTTCTCTAAGAAATTGTTAAATTTTTTAGACTACTTAATATTTTTTTTAATTTCCTAACAAAATGAATTTTCTGATAAAACCAAGAGTTGCAGATTTTTATTTAAACCACTAATAAATTAATTGAACTGCTGTTAATTTACAAAAAAAAAAAATAATATTTTGATTTTTATTTCGTTTTTTTATAACAAATTTTTAATTTTCGAGTTAAATTTTTAAATTTAATAATTTTGAATAAGTTTTAATATTTTTTTTTTAATAAAAATAAACAAAATTTAAAATAAATTTACCGATAAAATGAAGAGTTGCAGATTTTTAATTAAATTGCTATAAAAAATTTATACAAAAATATTTTTAGATTTTTATTTAATTATTTTTTGTTAAAAATTTGCTTTTCGAATTAAAAATTTTGAGTTATGAAATTTTTTTTTTTAATTTCCTTAACTGATGAAATCGGGAGATTTTTAATTAAACTTCTGTAATAAATTTGTAGAATTTTTTTTTGATTTTTATTTACCTATTTTTTTTATTAAAAAATTTGGATATTCGAACTAAATATTTTGATTTGTTTATATTTTGTTTCTTAAAGAAAGATTTTTTTTTGTTATTTTTTTGAATACAAAATATAACGTTTGTGGAAAAAATATAGAAATTCTGCTTTTTTGCTAAAATTTCGGAATTTTTTTTAATAATTTTGATAAGTTCTTTAATATTTAATTGTTAAAGTTTTAAAATGTGTACGAAAAATTGTAATTGTAAACATTTTCAAATTATAAAATATATATTTACGTAAATTTTTGAATTTTTTTTAATTTTTTTAATTAAATTTTTTAATTAAATTTTTTAATTTTTTTAATTATTTTTTATTGTAATATTTCGACAATGTTATGAAATATATAAAATCTTAATGCTAATTTTTTTTTATTTTTTTTTGAGTTCCAATGTAAATTAAGTAAATTTTTTTGGTATTTTTTCTTTACTGTAAGATTATTTTAATCTAATATAAAATTCAAAATGCTACCAAAAAAATTTATATATGTATATATATATTTTTGTATTTTCAAACAAATATTTTTTTAAAATAAATTTTTCCTCTATAATTTTGTAAAATCTAGATTTTTGTCTTTTTATTTATATAATGAACATAATTAAACAAAAAAAAAATATGAAAAATAACTGTCATTTATAATACATATTTATTTTTAATTTAAATAATTTTTTATAAATAAATTTGAGAATTGTTTATCGAAAGTATATATTTTTGGATTTTTCTAAAACGTTATTGTTTCTGACATATTTATTGAACATTTTTTTTACTTTAGTGGGTATAAAAAATCACTCAATATATTTGGCGTCCATATTTCGAATGTTTTAGTAATATATACTAATTTCATGCAATTCAAAGCTGTATATTTTAATATAATATAATTATCCAAAATCGCTTTGCCTTCAATCAATCACCTTCAATCACTTCCAATTTCTCAATATTCCTGTATTTTAGCACAATCGCTTGAAGCACCAGCTCCAACACGCTCTTTTCTCTTTCGCCGCCACTATCACTCAATTTATTGCATATTTGGCTTTCCTGTTTGTTTACATTTTTCTCATTCTGCAAATATGCTTTTGCACTCTAGTCACTACATAAACATTTCTAACGGTATTCTAACGACAACGGTATTGTTGTTATATATATTTCTCTTGCTTATTTTAAACGCGTTCACCCCTCTACTTGGCCGAACACAACCGAGTTCGTTGCTTAAGTCTTTTGTGCGACCAACATTATACGTTTTAATTCACAGTTATTTATTAAATCATTGCATAATTTTTTAATTAATTAAATTTAATACAAATTTACGTGCCTAATTCCTTTCACGCATGCTCCCTTATTCTCGTTTGTATGAAAGTTACGCGTCCGCTTAAGAGCCGTAGACATGAACGTACCGCACGCGTGCGCTTACCAAACTCGACTGAAACGGTTGGCAATCGGTGCAAGGCATTAAGTGTGGTGAGTGCTTGTTGGCCACAGCATTCGGTGCGCCACCGCCGTGGTTAGCTTCTTCAGCATTGGCATTCAACACGCAGTCGGCGGTTAACAGTGCTTCGCCTGCTGTTGTTAACAGTGTGCTGTTAATAGTTTTTCGGCTTTCTTTCCGCTGCTGCTGCTTTTTACAGTGAAATGCATTTGGTGCGCAGCTAGTCGCTTGTGTGTGTGTGAGTGTATGTGTGCTTTTGTTTGACTGTGCCACTTGGCACGTGTTGCAAGTTGTATTGTGTTTGATGTGGCGCTTGTTTGGTGAAATTCTTGCATGCATTTGCGCTGTGAAACTCTGCATGCTCTGTGGTTGTAATTCCACGTTTTTTGGGCGGTCCATTTGCTGGTTAACTAGTTTGTTTGACTGCCTATTTGTTTGCTTGTGGCAAAGTGGCGCTTATTATGCTGCCGGCAGTAATTACATGTTGTTTTGTGTTCTCATTTAAAGTTTTTGTTTAAGTAACATATGTGTTGGTGTATGTGTGTTTGTATGTATGCAGATATTCAATTGAATGATATTGCTAATTGAGTGTGGTTTTATGCTTCATTTCGTGGCGAGATATGACAATTTCAGACATTTGATGTATTAATTTTATGACTATGTTAATTTTTTAGCATATTCTTTCAACTGAAACCATTGCTTTTTTACACTAATAATATTATTTTATATAAAATCAGCGTGCATTTGAAATATTTGAATATTTATTTGCCATTAACAACAATTATCAGCCATGACTACAGCATGAAAACACTGTGCTTTGTGGAAAATAATTTTTTTCTATTTTTTTCTAGAAATGTATAATAAACGCTATCACAATGTACGTGAAGAAGAAAATTCATGGTTTTCTATAGCATGCTCTTCTCGAATTTACCCATTTAGTAGCCACATTACTCTATTATGTGTCTATAAAAATGAATCTTCTCGTTCGTGGCGACATTCCTGTTATAAAGCTGTATCAACGTTTTTCTTTGTTTAGCTTATTTAAGTTTTGTATTAACATTTTACACTAATCTTAAGTGTTTAGATACGCCAGTATAGTTGTTGTTGGATAATCGTTTACTAAAATTTAATTTTTGGTAATCGAAAAAGTCTTTTCGTATTTCAAATCAAACTTCAACTTATTTTCTTATGTTTAAAATGAGCTTCAATGAACTAAATTTTGGTCGACTACTTTTTGTTATTATTCCGCTAGAGACATTATTTCATCAGTATAAAAATTTTCTGGTTTCTCGGCAAAAAACTGTGACAAATAATTTTCACAGGCTTCTCTTGAAATCGACTTTACACCATTAAGGGAGTTCTGCATTGACCGAAACAAATGGTAGTCCGATGGTGCACGGTCAGGACTATATGTTGCATGCATCAAAACTTCCAAGCCAAGCTCTCACAGTTTTTGCCGAGTTATGTAAAGATATGTGTGTTTTAGCGTTGTACTGATGGAAGACGAAGCCCTTTCTGTTGATCATTTTCACAGAAAATTCATGTGGTACACAAACATAGAGCTTCTTTTTGTAGCCAGCTTTTTTTTAAAAGGTTCAAAACCTTTTGATGATCAATATTATGTTCCTTAGCGATGTCATGGCTTATGTGACGATCCTGGTGAATATTTTCCATAATTTCATCGACCTTTTCAACGATAGGTCGACCAGAGGGAGATGCATCTTTCACATCGAAAACATGACTAATAATACATATCATGACATTCTGGTATTCGGAAAGCAATGTTTCATAGACATTAATTCGATGCTGTTTTTCGAAAAAATTTTGTGATTTTGAAAATAATCATGCTTTCACTTTTATTAGACTCAAATAATCTTTCAAAATGGTTTTGACTGATCCTTCCGATCAACAATGCTAGTAAGATCTCTGACTGTTAATCATTGATTCTCAGTACATATGTGCTGGCCAGTTGCGTTTGATGGCCGTCCGTACTTCCTTGCAAGTTGTTCACAATAAATTTTAGAAAAGTAGTAACAGTCAATGAAAGCCAACGAAAATCGAAAATAAATATCTAAAATCGTGACTTTCCTGTTGCATAATTATATGTAGGTATATTTTCATAAAACTTGAAATATTACAAAACGATTTTAAAATCCAAATAGACCCACTTAAATTTCATTCTCATTAAATGACTCGTAACAAATTTGATAACGCCACGCCGCGGGCCAAGGCTTTGTTATTTTACCGATTCATATCATTCATTTGTCGTGTTTTCTATTTTAATTTATGTAGGCTGGCAGCTTCGCTTGATCAGAGATCACTCGAACACGCGCTGCCACTACGCAATGCCAGCCGACGAATCGATTAGTTCGGCAGCCTTCGACAGCAATCAAATCGCCGGGAGCGACGCATCAATGAAATCTGATCTAACACGAGTTTACTGTTATAATTATTGTAATATGTGTTGTTTTTGTTCCTTTTTTTCTAAAGATCTTTCACACACATAATTTTCATTCATTTTGTTTACTCTTTTATTTTCATTTCTCTGATTCAGTTTTATATTTTCTTTTCGCATTTCTCCACCACCAAGCAGCCAACCAACCCGAAACCGTAAAATTGCAACGCACACAGACATTGTTGCTGTAATTGCAATAAAGATGCGCGCTGTGTGATGATGATTTAATTGTCGGCGTTGGTCGGTGGTCGGCGGTCAAGCCAGGCTAAAAGTGCTTTTGTGGCACAAAGTGGCGCTGGCGCTGGAGCTGCTGCCAATACCAGTGGTGTTGTGGTGGCAATGGTCGTTGGCGGCAGGGTGCGAGTGGCGCGGTGGCACGCTCAACTTGCTGCGAAAGCGAAAGGCTTCTGCGGTCATTCGAGCACTTTTCGTCGCGCGTCAGCGAAAGTGTTTCCAGTCGGTGTTGGCTGTGTTGTTGTGGTGGCAGCGGCGCACTTGGTCACCGCCATTGTTGGCGGTTGATGTCCACTTGTACATTTATTTGATGTAATAAGCGATTTTCCAGCGAGATTTTACGCCGATTCTCACGCTGTTTTCTAATGTTGATTTCGATTTTTTTTATTTCTTTCTTTGGTTGTTTTTGTTTTTTTTTTCTATTGCTCGCGCAAGTGTTTGCTAGGTGTTGGTACTTGAATAAAAGTGAATTTACGCTCATTTGTGCCATTTACTTTATTGTTGGTTTTGCTAACATCATTTAAGTGCAGTCTCGGCTTGTTTAATTTGTTTTTTTTTTCTTTTCTGCTTTTACGTTGACTCAATTATTTGTCTACATTTAAATAAGGAAGCGGAAATATCTGTGTATAAAAGATTTTACGATGCCACTTTCTTATTTAAAAGAGCAAAAAGTGAATTAAGTATGGCTTAATTAATTCGGAAAGTTAGTTGAACGCAAAAAGTCGTTTCTGCTAATAAATTTTAGAATATATGCTTCTTATTTGACAAAAAGAAGAATTATGATCACTTAAGTTATTTGAAACTAATTTTTCTTAATTTATTAATTTTTCTTAATTTATTAATTTTTCTTAATTTATTAATTTTTTTAATTTTTTTTTTTAATTTAATTTTTTTTGTGGTATTTTTTTGTTTTTGTTTTTTTTTTTGTGATTTTGACGTATTACTTCAGGCCATTTAGAAAACTCAAACGGCCGCTCCAGAAAACCCGTTTTGAAATCGTTTGAAGAAATTTAAAGTCAATCGCTAGGCATATTCAAGGCTATTACGGAAATTGGCTTCAACAACTGTTTCGGGGATTGGAAAACGTTGTCACAGTTGTATAGGGGCCAAGGATACGCCATAGATTTTCAAGAATAAATTAAGAATTTAGAAAAATACTAACAAAGTCTTACTATTTTTTGCTTATAGTAGTATGTGGGTCCTGTAGAATACCACAAATTTAGTCCAACGTTACTGACAGACACAATCTACAAGGTCTAGTGAAAAGTAATCTGGTGCTAGATGGCTTTAGTAAACAGTATCCTTCGTTGTATGAGTGCGATGGTATGAAAAACCCCCTCAGACGTTGTTATCATTACTTAACTCAGTATACTTTGAGCACGCGTCATAGATGGACATCAGGAAAGAGAAAATTAGGATATTTGGTTCGTTGGTTGGTTGGTTGGTGGTATGAAAATGGAGCCGCAAGTGAATCAAAGCGCAAGTGATAGCACTTAGACCATCATTTGGCCTATTGTGCTTCCGTGTGGTTACCAAATTAAGCCTTATCCAGCAACTCCGTTGATGAGGTAAAATATCCACTTTGTTCATATTTTCCAGCTAATATCTTTTAAGGTAGGGCTTTGGGAGCAGTGGAAGGTAACCCATCTTATTCAGCTGAAGGTTGGGCTTTTGGACAGATGATATTTCAACGACTAATGCTCCACCGCGCATGCTCTGCTTTTCCAATTTTTTTAAGCAGGGATCTTATGAGTAAATGGCCTTAGATGGTGCTTACAATATTACTAAGTGCTCTTTTCCCTAGAAGTAGATGTTTTTAAGTTGGTCTAATATCAACACTAAGTAACTTTGTGGTCAAAAAAAAAAAAACTTTGAAAGATCTGCATAAATGGTCTAGAGCAGCTTAGGGAATTTGTGTTCCTGACTACCGAGAGGCCAACTCATCTTAATTTTCTTCTATTTTTATATGACTAGATACAATGATAATATTCACCGAGATACCTGCTTGGATAACCTAATGCAGAAAGACTCAGTATAGTTACTACAGATAGCCTTAGTTGTCGCTTGGCTGTGTACTAGAAGGTTTATGGACTTACTAGTTAGAGCAAAAGCCCACTTGCCACCTTCTGTTATGAGACTGAAAGCCTGAATAGCAGGCATTTAGTTTGAAATTTCCTTCAGGGATTTGGATTACTGCAGAAAAAATCCGCTCCTGTTCCTATTTCACCCTTCCATTCGTCGATGATTTTGTAGGTTTTGATGTTGGAACTGTTGAAAACAAAGCAATTGGTATTATCTTCTCTACTGGAGAATAAATACGTTGGGGAGTTTGTTTAATTCCTCATATGTCACATTTTCTTGGTCTCAATGAAAATTTACTTAACTTCCATAACCTTATTATTGTATAAAATCATATGCCAGCTAGGCATTGCATTATATTTCACTTGATGGGAAGATTGAATTTCGAAAGTTTACGAATTTATACGAAGTATACTCATACTGAACAAGTATATACGAGATGAAGTCAACCGGACAACGAAAATCCTTAAAGTGGCTAGATATGGCATCGAGATTGGAATATATAAACTTAAATCCTATTTGACAAGTTGCTGAGCAAAGAGATGGCTGATACCGATCGGCAGCTTTCAGATTTCTCAAGTTCTCAGCTGCTGTCGGATTGCCTCTAGATCACCGTTGTCTGATAGCTGGCTGTTCGATGCCTCTCAAATGACTAAGGTCGTATTGACGTCTGCTACATATGTAGTTGCTGTCTGATGGCAGCCAGTGCCAGTCTTCTATTGGGCAGTCATAAGGAGGAAGTAACTCAAATTTTTGCTTATATATTTTTGAAAAAAAAAAAAAAAATTTTTAGAGAATAAGAGAAATGTAAGACGATTTATTTAGATTTTAGTACGAGATTTAAAAATTTAAATTGTTATATTACATTATGAATAAAGATGGTTATAATTTTCAATAGGATTTGCAAAACACTGACTTATTGTATCGAATCGCCAAACCATACCAAAATAATTTTAGTGCTTCAATTGTATTTCTTCGATTACAAAAAACAAAAAAAAAAATTGTAGATATTATTTTATATAGCCACGTGCGTAACAAATATCTCAAATTACTTATAATCACCAATACATATTCAAAACACAACCTGCTTCAAGTGCAATTTCGCTACTCGACGATACAATCGCAGCAAACACGAATTGAAGGTGTGGTAGATGGCGATGCCGCATTTCTTTGCAATTATTCGCAACTGGTCGCTTCGGAGCAATGAATTTTCACTGGCGCTCGACTGTGCGGCGTTTAAACCACATGAGAAATTGCTGTTATATTTTAGCATGAGTGGCAATACAAATTGCCACATTTTTCATGCAGAAGTGTTGGTGTGTTTGGCACAAGCTCGGAAATTTCCATAAAAATCGCACGCTGTGTTAAATTTGCCGGTGAAGGAGTTGGCGTGTGCCGCCAACCTATAATTAAGCTATCAACAGCTCATCAGTGGCAAAAGCGCCGGCAGCTCACAACCGATGTTGTTTAATGTGCGGCAAACCAGTAAGATACAGTTATGATGACTTATCGCAGTTGTCATTGCGGTTTTGAGTTATCAATTTGCCGAGTTTTTTGCATATTTTTATGATTTTGTTGCAATTGTTTAGCTTATGGTTGATTTGATACGATATGTAGGTGTATATAAGGGGAGTGTGACAAATCAATTACTAATTTTTCTACAATTGCAACCTGTTTCTACATAGCATAATAGTTTTGTTCAAACACACCTACTTCGTATATAACACAATTATAAATTTCAGTTGATTCTTTCGCATTCCGGCATACATAATATAACGGGATAAAACTTTACTTGAATAATCCCTTAAAAAGTATTCCACATTATGACAAAAAATTTGTCAAATTCGAAACTGTTCAAGTCCCTAAGTATCGAAAATTTAGATTCCAGTACCCAGTAGTTGACTTTTTGCCGCAAATATCAGTCAATGTGTGGGGTATATACTTGTATCTCAAATTCAAGAATGATCTTTTTCTAATAATAATATCTGTGCGTATAAAAAATGGGTTTAATAGGGTCAATACTCGCCTGTGTCCCCATATACTTAATATAAATATTTTCACACTTCCGGGTGATTTTAAACCGCATAAATTGGACAACATGTGAGTTATCTCTTTGAAAATGAGAGAGCGTGTTTTACTGATAACAGTGTGTCTTTGTGCTTAAATTGGATAACACTGATCTAGTGCCCATATAACAAATGTATAACATCCGCGTGACTTTACTACTTATGATTGGTGATCATACTTTATGAAACCCAAGGAGCATTTTCGTAGTATGTGACATATTATTAGTATGTGGTATTGACAAATATAAATAAAATCGCGTCAATATTTATTAATGTAAAAAACGTCTTAAAATACAGGAGATGGAGTACTTTTTTTAATTCACGAAAATCGCCTAATTTTTCATGTGTTACACTGGCATAGCCCCTTAAAGATAGCGCATTAGCCTAGCTAACCTAAAGTGCACACGTTCTCAAATCTTCGAAACTGTTACTCGGATTAACTTGAAAATTTAGGACAATTTTCTAGAAGTATTGTAGAATTTAAGAAGACAATAAAAAAATTTCAATTTTTTGTAAACCGTAAGCCCACAGGGGTTACCCTGTTGAAACCTCTTCAAATAACTTTACGGTGTGGCATTAATTTTAGTATCATCAATTTTTATCTCTATTCTAAATTATGTTCTAAATAAATACCACCCAAACATGCATCGGAAGGCTTTCTTTTGAACTTATTCTCAGTTGTATATATTTTCCTTTTCGTTAGATAATAGCAGTGTACCTCAGAAAACATTTTGCTGGGTAAGATCTTTAAGGCTATCTATTTTAGATAATTATTTAAGATTTGATATATATACATGTACGAGTATATTACAAAGGTTTGTAAATTGTCGATTACAGATCATAGATTATATAATTCTCATCATGTTTTATATTATTGATGTACGCATACATGGAAAAGCTCAATGTGCTTTTTCAATAAAGATCTTAGCAAACTTTCTGTGATCAGCTTACAATAATCAAACGACTCAAGGTTAATTTCTAAATGTAGAATAAGTTTTCCAAAAAAATGTGTACATTTATTTGAAAGGGTAAAATTCTTTGGCTGCTTATTAACTTTTTAATTTTCTTTCTTTCTAGGTATTGTGTTGATTATATAAGAAGAAAGCGAGAAGAATAAGTGTCTGTGAAAGTGGTAAGTTTGAAAATAAAATTTCTGCTAATATTATTGAGAAAAAAAAGACAGAATTATAAAAAATATTTGCCGAAAATTATAATATGTTTAGTTATATTGGTTCTCTCTTCCAAATTGATCATTATTGATGTAGATAATACATTACTCTAACACATTATGTCTAAAGATCCAACTATCTTCGAATCACCAAGCGTTACTCTCCAGCAAATCGAGCAAAATATACCAGATGCTCAAGCAATCGGGCAACACTTGCGGTGCAACCTTATGCGATCATGTTTTCTGACGCATACGCAGATGTGTTATGATTGTTTCTTAACGGAGAAATCCTTTTATCCCCGTTAAAAAACTAAATTACCAAAATTTATTTTAAGCCTTATTATCTAAAATACCAGAGAAAAAGAAATTTTTAATTTTCTTTTGTCATTTAAAACATTCCCAATAGTATAATTACAAAAAAACAAACCTTGAATGCGCATACTCTCTTTGATGAACTCAACTGATAGGTTAGGTTAGTCTGGTAGTTCACTGAGCCAGACCAGTTTTGGTTCTTTGCGATACCAGATCGAGTTCAGTTACTAGGTCCATAAGGAGTAGTCATTCTTTAGGATTACTGCGCTTGACGCGAATTTCAACAGACTCTGTGGCCTCACTATCGATGCAACTTTCAGTGTCTCATATGGTCGGGCCCCCAGGTGCTTACAGCGTCGTATTGGTTATGCCGGACAAGTGCACAAAGATGCTCCATTGTTCCACTGGTGCCTTGCTCTGGACATTTCCTGCAGTCTTTTCGATGTGTAAGCACCGTTCTGCGGGCGCGTGTCGCCACAAGACAATGACTAGTTAGTATTCCCATCATTTTCTTGCAAACTCTTCTTCAAAAAGAATTTTGTGTATATCAGAATTAATATTTTTATAAACTTCTTTTCACATACAGTCCAATGTCTATAAGGTACTACTAAAGAGTTATCCATTTCAAGGTTTCCGACTTTTTTTAAAGAAAGAAGCGCAGAATCTTCAAATTTAATGGGGATTGTTTATTATTAATCGAAAGAACATTCTTTCGCATCTATTTTTTGAAGATTATCACTTTCAAATGTTGGCCGCGGCTACTCAGATGATCCATCTCTTGAGTCCAATTTTCTACGACTCGTTCAAGCATTTCAATTGGTAACTGGCGAATGACTGTCGTGATGTTTTGCTTCAGGATCTGAATTGAAGCGGAATTGTCCGCATAAACTTTAGATTTTACATATATCCAAACAAAGAAGTATAACGGTGTGATATCACACGATTTTGGTGGCCAATCGACCGGCTCAAAACGTGAAATTATCTGCTGGCCGAAATGTTCAGTCAATAAATCATAAAAAAATTCAATTCTGCAAAAAAGTGTATATTTGTGTTATGCTCATCCCTTCGAAGGCGGCAACAAACTCCTTTATTTGATATGAAAAACTCGGAGAAACTCGTGCAAGCTTCGGGCAGAGCTTTAAGTGTAAATTATATATTTTACAAACAAAATTATTAATTAAAAATTCAATTATATCTCCAAAACCCCAAAACAGTTACAAACAATAAAAAAATATTTATTCCCCGCAAATATTTACTCATCGTTGATGAACACAGTGATTTCAAACGCTAAAAGTGAAAATATCACTTACATATGTATACAAATTTGTATTTCTCTTATTTCTTATTAAAAACTTAAAATTATTGGTTATAAAATTTTCTTCGATTAATCAGACACGCCTTTATAAACAATTTAATTTTTTGTAGCTTTTTACAATTTTTCTCCGCCACTCACATTATCTTTTGAGCGATGGCGCTTCTTTATGCGTCTACTGAGACTGCGATATATGATTAATTTGCCAGACACTTCGGCATTTTTCAACCAAATATCTACGCGCCTTCACATCAAACACACGTCGTGTTATCTGGTATTTGTGTACAACAAATATTTTTTGTTGCTTTGAGGCCACTTGATATCTGCCCATTCAGCTTTCATCGTTGACTAATCGAATTAACTGGCCTTTTGGTAATTCTACGATTATATAATTTTCTACTTTTGTTCCCAGCCAAAGTTGGCTGCACGGCATTCGCGTCTCTTTATGGCTTTCTTGCCATTTCTGCTTTTGTTTTTATGAATTTTTGTTGCCACAATTGCCGTTGCAAGCGCGATCTCACGTACTAACGTAAATATCTGTGTGTTAGTACAACTCAATTTCGGGGCAGTAACGTCTTAGCCATTTAATCCGACAGTGACCAAATAGTTTATATACATATATATACTTGTATATACACGCATTCACATGTAATATATACATAATAGTATAATTTATTGTTGTTGGCTTTGCGAGTCAGTGAAAGTGTTTGGTTTTTATTTAGGTTTCTTATTCTTCCTTTTGTTTAGTGTGCGTAGCGCGTTTTAGTGTGTTGCTATTGTTGTTGTACATATAACAGCTACATGTTAGCTGGTCGCGCTCGAAATTTTAATTATCATCGCTTTTCTCTTCTATATGCATATGACTATGTTTGTACTTAGTCACCCGGGTTTGTAGGCATAAATTCGTATAGCTCAGCTGGATTTAAATGTTTGTGAGTGGCTTCGTATGTATAGTATGCCAAATATAGGTACATATTTCGGCGTTTAAGGAACATCATTGGCGCTTGTTGCTTATGTTGTAATACGCAATTGATCTACATATGTATGTATAGTTAAATTTTATGAAAATATATTGTGGGCAAAAAATAATAAGACCTTTTATTTTAAATTTCGCGCGAAAATCCATTCGTTGAAATATTTGTTTCTATGTTGGTATGCCATCTGTGCCAAAAGTTACGTCAAAATAATTACATACATATGACTAATACAAGTATATCCTTGTCTTTCTGAAGTACGGACCGGAATTATGGGCGGACAACTCTCATCTCAGCATCGAAGGTCGTTGTTTGACAGTCTCACATTTTAAGAGAAAGCTCTTTTATCAAAATGCCGATATCTTTTAATTAATTACTCTTTATAACAAATATAAAACTCTTTTTTTTCCAGCTATAACATGTAAAAGTAAGAAATAAAAATTTCATTTCAACGATTGTAACAATTTGAAGCTAAAACAGGAAGTAAAATAAATCTAAAAGTTTGACAAGGAGCAGTTTACAACTAAAAATACTCGAACAAACAAGCTAAAAATAAACGAAAAGTTTATAACATAAACAATTTTTATAACAAGATCTTTGGTATATTATTGGGTAGTCGAAAAAGTCTTTTCATATTTTGTCAGTAGATGTCGTTGCAGTCGTATAGCCATATTAAGTTCAATATTTGTGGTGTTTGTGTGTTTTAACCTTTTCATTTTGACAATAAAATAAATATTTTTATACTGTTGCAAAATTTTGTTAGCTATTCATCAAAAACTATTATGTATGTATATCAGGTTGTCATATATCTCCCTTCCGCTTTTTTTGCTCTTCATTCAATGCTTTATAAAAAGTGTTGCAGTGATCGGATTTAGTTCAAATATTCGCCGTTTCCTACTTTAAACTGTGTCCATCTAGACGCCAACTTCAGAATACTCCCCTCGTAGAAGACCCCCTCCTTATTTGCGAAGAAGTAGCTGTCCCACTTTTCACAAGCCTCTTTAGAGTTCAACTTTACACCAACAAGGGCGTTCGCAATAGACAAAAACAGGTGGTAATCACGTGGCGCTATGTTCGGGCTATATGGTGGATGCGATAAAACCTCCCATCAGAGCTCACGTAGCTTCTAACGAGTCATCAACGAAGTGTGTGTTCTGGCGTTGTCCTGGTGAAACACTACTCCCTTCCTGTTGGCCAGTTCTGGACACTTCTGGTCGATCGCTTGCTTTAAGCGCTCCAGTTGTTCGCAGTAAATGGTAGAATTAAACCTATGGCCATATGGGAGCAGCTCATAGTGGATGATTTCCTTCCAGTCCCACCAAACACACAGCAAAACCTTCCTGACCGTCAATCCCAGCTTGACCACTGTTTGGGACGATTCACTGGCCTTCGACCACGACCGTTTTCGCTTGATATTGGCGTATGGGATCCATTTTTCGTCGGCAGTCACCATTGCAGGCGTTGATTTGGTCCAAAAGTTTTTTTTGCGTCAAATCATGCGACACCCAAACATCAAGCTTTTTTGTGTATCCAGCCTTATGCAGATGCTTTAAACTGGTTTGGAGACTAACTTCCATCTTCTAAGCGATGTCACGAGATGCCACATGCCGGTCTAACGCGATGTTTTCCATGATTTGATCGGTATTATCCATGGCGTCGTTTTCACTCGCTCTGAATCTTCGAAACCATTCGTTCGCAGTTCCCCAAAACCACATTAATCTCACGGAACGTTTCTCTAGCGGATTTGCCTTTAACGAACGAAAGCTTTAAAATAGCGTAAATTTCGGCGTTAGTGAACTCCATGTTTACACGTCTATAACGGTTGAACACAATATCCAAACTAATTATGCATAGCGTCGTTTTGTAGGTTATGTCAAAACCTTTCAAAGTTGTATAGTATTGTCAGATACGAGCTCTGTAGCGCTTTATACATAGCCGCGAAATTCAAAAAGGCGGAGAGAAGATATTTGACAACCTTATATTATTAATCGAGATAGACACAGAGTTGTTTATAAATAAATGATCATGACTAGAGTAGTAATCCGGGTGACTGTACGTACGTCTGTGCGAGTTGTAACATCTGTAATAATCGAGATGTTTGTTAAAACTTGGTACACGGATTTCTTGGCACTATGAACATTCAAAACAGCCATGTCGTGCACGATTTGCATTAGGAGGGGCATCCTGAAAGTTTTTTGAAAAAGTGGGCTTGGCTTCGCTCAAATATATCCTCAAATTAATCTGAATTAAATCTGCCAAATTTGCTCAGAACAAATTTTTTTTATGCCCTCAGACGGTCTTAAAGTGGATGAAACCAGATGATATCACCGTTTACTCTATTTTACTTCTAAAAATGCGATAAGTCCATAAATATAAATGTGCCAGAGAAATGAAATTTTGAAGCCGAAAAGGCTTAACAGGAGTTACTGTCAAAACCAACCTGCATCTCATATGGTCCATTCGTTGAGTCTAATTTTCGATGACTCTTTCGAACAATTCGGCTGGTAACTGGCGAATGTTTTGCCTGAAGGTCTGAAGTTGAAGAAATATGGACCGATGATTCCACTAGCCCACACATTACACCAAACGCTTGTTTTTTCTGCATGAAATGGCAGTTCTACGTCTCAAATGCGGAAGTGTTGCTTACTAACAAACTCATTCAGCCAGAAATTTTTCTCATCGCTGAATAAAATTTGTCTCGAAAATGTCAGATCTTCTTGGAATTTTTTAACAACCGATCTCGCTTGGGGTGGTCAGTTCTTGCGCAAACGATATTTTTTTTTACGCTTTAAATTTAAGATCTGGGCGTAAAATGTGCTAACTAGTTCCATATGTCATTCCAATCCCAATATTCCAAAAATGTGGACCCCAGTGCCTATAATTGATTTATTTTTTCGAAAATATCGGTCAATCTGTGAGATATATTATTAAAATTCCTGATATTAGCATATCTATGTGCCAAAAATAGCTACCCAAGCTATTTCCAATCAATATTTCCTTTAGTCCTCATATTATGTCAAATATTATATTTTTAAATTCAGTTGATTTTATGCTGAATATGAAATTATATTCTCTAGTATTCTAAAGTAATGCCAATAGCTAGTTCAATCAGCCCAAACCATTTATGCCCTTAATACACCATATATAGTGATTTCCCGCTTTCCATATGACTTTAAATCGTTTAGGTTGATCAAAATGTTTGTCTTTGTAATGAAAATATGTGAAAAAGTTTTATTCATCAACTCAATATATTAGTCAACATTGTATTTAATTTTCAAGCAGGTGGTATTGTTTCTCCCAAATAGCTATCATAAAAGCCTTTCTGTTGTAGAAAATATAAAAAAGTTATTTTTTATAGCAGTTAGGGTAAAAGCCCATTGAAGACAAAAGAAAAAATATTAAAAATTAAATTTTTATTTAATCCACAGGTAATCTAAGGTCGGTAAGGGAAAGGTGTGGTTGCATTATTGCATGGTGCTTGCTGTAGTCTCTAGTTTTTGATTCCAAGCTATATGTTTGCTAACGCAAAGCTCATTTATTAAACATAAACACTTTTATTGAAAGTTTTGTAGTCTTAGAGCACTTTCACGGTTTTTAAGTAACCAATACCCCAGCACAAGCACACAGTTTTTGACTATTTTCGATTCAAAATTTTGCTTACAAATTATTTTGATTTTTTTTTACGAGTACTTCCTTTTTGCTACTATTACACAAATTAAAAAACAATTTTCTATAACAAGCACAAGTTCTTGCTGTTTCCACTTTGATTATCTAACTTTTACTTTCGCTTTCATTTAGCACTTCAGTTGATAATCTTTCACTTCCAAGTTCGTTTCTTAAGTCTTTTGTTAAACGACTTCAGTGCGTTGTGTACATTCACTTTTCTTTAAAGCAAACATTTTCACAGTTAAAACAAAAAACGCAAAATGCATAAAAGTATTATGTATAAATGGTGCGGTTGTTCGCACGCTCAACAAACACGCAGCGCCAGGGAGGCTTGCCACACCAGTAGCTAAGTGTTGCAGTTGGGCTTCCTGAGCGCTGGGAAAATTCTGCGTATGACTTCATCGCCAACCATTAACAAAAACACCAAAACCATCATTAACAAGCCGGAGGCAGGAAAACAGCGCTGGTAATAATCGTAGCAGCCAACAACAACTAAAGCGGTTGTAATGTTGACCAAGCAATAAAACTGTGCTGCCAATGCAAGCAAGTAGCGAGTATACTTGTAATATTTGTGCATTGTTGTTGTTTTAATTTACTTCATGCCGCGCATTGTATGTCATTTCAATTATTTTTCCTTTTGTTTTCATTAATTTGATGTTTGTTGTTGGTTTTTTATTTATTTTTTTTTTTGTAAAGTTTTTTATTTATTTTTTCCGTTTTTTTTTTGGATTATTATTTTGATTTTTTAAATTTTTTTTTTTTTCCAAGTTTTTTTGTTGTTTGCTGCCACTTTTTTCTCTCCTCATTGAAATGTCACTTGAAGTGCGCTGCGCATATCTCTCATTTTTACTCACCACACTTTATGGAGGAAAAGTATAATCATTCAGGAAAAAAGCGCCATTTTTTTCTTGTGACAGTGAAAAGAAAGTGAAATTCTACGGCACTTTAGGTGCACACTTAAGGAATAAAAAGTTAACATTTTTTGCCGTCACTTTTTATTTGCTTGGCGTTATTTACACACACATATTTCTACAAAGCAAAAAATATAATAATAATTTGCGTTGTTGTTTTTGCTTGCCCCGCTACGTCTGACTGGATGCAACGCTGCGGCACTTAAGCCACGGCTGTCGGCTAAGCGGTTTGCTTGAATGACTCTCGCACACACATACATACATACGCATATTTGCTTGAAAATGTACGGCACGCTAGTCAAAATGTCAGTCAGTCTGTCATACGGCCGCCGGTTCAGTCGGCCTGCGGCCAGCGTATTTGCTGCGTGCGGCTAAAATGCTTGACCTGTGGCACTGACGACCAGCGCTTGGGATGCGCCGCGCTCTTTTGTCGCTTAGGTGATAGCTAGCTGCTGGACAAAAAAAAACTCTTCGCATTTGGCGACAAATATCTGCCGTTGTGTGTTTGTGTGTGTGTGCAAGTCCAACGCTCTCTGCGCATACAAACTGCCGCATAACTGTGTACTACATGCAACGCTGCCAAGTGAAATTCGGGTCAAGGAAATGCCAACAATGACACGAGCATTTGAAATAGCAAATATCTGACGAATGCTTGGCACTTTGCTTTTTCTAAAGTTCGTTTTCATTCCGCTGCATATTCATGGTAAGTTGCTTGTAGTTATTGCATTGATTATTGTGCGTGTTTTCCAAATCTACCGCCGGACTGGCCAATCTTTCGATGAAAGTTTGAAAATCTTGCGAAAAATCGCAAACGCGCGCCATCAGCAATTGATAGCTAAGATAAGCGTGGTTTTTGTTTGCACTTGCAGGCAAGTTAAAATTATTTAAAATTGCAATGATAGGCCCACTATTAGGTGATTTGTTTGACAGATGTGTTTACAATGGAATTCCGAGCTGAAAACACTAATGTTTCTTGCATATTTTCTTATTTCAATAATCACTCACGCATATTTGCTTATCAGGGTTTTTAGTAATGATTATTGACATTAAATGTTTAATAGACTCCACAAGCCAAGATTTGCATAAAATGGACGGTTAAGAGCCGTCGATTCACTTAACATATTAAAAAAAGTCGTCAGCTGCATAAACCCTTTTCAGGTGCATTTCTTATTTATGGCGTATGAGAGCTTTACCTTGAGTTTGACTGGTCCTTTGTATGGTGGCTATGGGCTAGAGTGGTATGATCTGAAACAATTCTTTGGAAATTATCGATAATTTCGATTCAAACATTTCAGATTATCCATATAAAGCTATAATTGCTTTTTATTTGAAAAAATTAACAGAAAATTTTTTTTAACAAGTGGCAACTCTTTTCGAAAATCTTTAAACAAAAACATCTTAAAACCTTATATTGTATTTACTGCAACAATTGGAAACTTTGCACAAAAATGCTTGCAACTAAAAAATTGTAAACAAGTGGCAACTCTTTTCGAAAATAGTTTTACAAAAATCTCTTAAAACCTTATACTTATT
This sequence comes from Bactrocera dorsalis, assembly GCF_023373825.1. Lineage (NCBI taxonomy): Eukaryota > Metazoa > Arthropoda > Insecta > Diptera > Tephritidae > Bactrocera > Bactrocera dorsalis. The sequence goes on from NC_064305.1 coordinate 74,042,180, forward strand.
GTATAATAACAATTGGAAAGTGTATACAAAAACGTTAACAATTACAAGAAATGTTAACAAGTGGCATCTCTTTACGAAAATTTTTTAACTGAAACCTTTCAAAACATTAAATATACTTATTGTAGTAATTGGAAAGCTTGCACAAAAATGTTTACAATTAAAAAAATTTTAACAAGTGGCAACTCTTTTCGAAAATCTTTTTAAACAGACCTCTTAAAACCTTGTATTTATTGTAACATTTGGAAACCTTACACAAAAATATCTATAATTAAAAAAAAATAAACAAGTGGCAACTCTTTTCGAAAATCTGTTTACAGAGACCTCTTAAAACCTTGTATTTATTGTAACAATTGGAAACCTTACATTAAAATGTGTACAATTAAAAAAAAATGTAAAGAAGTGGCAACTCTTCGAAAATAATTTTCCAGAAACCTCCTACAACCTTATATTTATTATAACAATTGGAAACCTTACATTAAAATGTGTACAACTAAAAAAAATTTAAACAAGTGGCAACTACCTTTAAAATATTTTTGAAGAAAATGTTTTACAACTTTTTTTTGTCGCCACACCCCTTCAAACAATATGTACAAATATAAAGAAAACAATAAATATTTAAAATTGGAAAAAAATTAACAAGTGGCAACTCTTTTTGAAATGTTTCAACTTTTTAAAACTTTCCTTTGTCGGAATATCCTCCAAAAATACTTACAACTGTTAAAAAATTAAATTTATTTTTATAACCAGGTGGCCACTCTGAGCAACAAATTTAAATCTGAAAAAATGTGAGCAAGTGGCCACTTTTGACGAAATATTTTCTATGCCAACGTTTTCAAACAAATTTTTTTCGTTTTAAATTGCTGTTTAAATTTCTAAATAGGTGGCCACTCTCCACGAATAATTTACAACTATAAATGTTCGCAAAGTTTACATATTAGTTGCAATAATTTCTTCCCCTTAGAAATAAATTCTATTAAAGATGTTATACAAATGACAACAATGTAAATTTTTCTATAAAAATTTGTGGTATTGGTAGACTTCTCCGAATAATCCTGTAATGGCACAATGGAAAACGGTTTGCATATACAGGTCATCCGATGACAGACCCTCATACTCTTTTGCTTTGAATTCCAACGGAAAGCCTTGTTGTTGCTTTAAGAGTAAATTTTTGGCAATCCAATATTTCATTGCCCTCGGTAGAAGTGAAACTGCTTGCTTCTGGCAACACTTTCTATTGCTGGCCTGCTTCCCAAAACCCTTCTGGCCGATATGCCTTGATTGCTGCTTGGCTGTCTACGTTGATGTTGATTCTGGAAGTGTCTGCAAGTGCATTAGAGGCCAACTCCGCGACTTGCTGTCGAAGACTACCCCAGGGTACTTGGTGCAGTCCTTGAGAACGGTTGCGCCCCATTTATCGAAGTTAATCTGCTTAAAAGAACTTTATGCCTTCTAACCAAACTTAACCCAACCATAGAAATGATTCGAGGTTGGCATAAATCTGCTACTGCTTTAAGTACTAAGATTAGTAAAATCTTTACGTTACTCAATAAATTCCAACGAGTCTATCAAACTTATAAAATTTTTATTTAACCACAAAATTCATAAACAAAAGACTTAAGCAGCGAACTTGTTAGCGCTCAAAGTTCGTCATGCAGCAGCGTATATCCTCCCATAACAAATTATTGTAAAGAGAAAAGTGAGACTGAAGAATTTCGCATAAAAAGTGAAACAGGTTCATTGACAGCAAAACAACAGCATCCTTTCTCACCAACTAGCACAAAGGAATTTAAAGAAATAAAACTACAAAAAGCTGGCGCTACATATATAAATTGTCTACCAGGCACTCGGCTGCTCATTTACACAAACCACGTTTAGCCAATTCTTTTTTAAGTTACTAAACACCTCGCTTTGATTGTTATAAGCCTCGCCGCTGTTAGCACTACCGCTTGGCCGTAAAGAAAGTTAAGAAAGTGCAATTTGATTGTTATTGTTGCGGCCGGCTTCTGCTGCCTAAACACACACACCGCAGTATGCCACAGCATTAACTCCCTTGTTTTGTTGCATTACGTTTTCCTTGCTCATTTCGCTTTGCCAATTTTCGCACAGAAATTCATTTAAAAGCGAATTTCTTCGGCTTTTCTGCCTTTGCTTGCACTTTTCGTGCTTGAATGAGCGAGTTATTTCCTTGTACCTACTTGACCTTCGCCTTTGTGTTTGGCGCTGCCATTTATATAGCCATATACTAAAGACTAACTAAAAGAGCATATTTTCGTATGAATTTTTGTGTGCTGCGCCGGCGCACTTGGTCAGTGTCAGTGTGAAATTTTGCGCTTTGTTGGCCACCTTTCTTGCACCGAAACAAAAAAATAGAGTGAAAGAGTGGCAGAAAAAGTACAAATGAAAGAATGCTTTTGTGGCTTGGAATTTCTTTACTTCGCCTAGAAAGTGAATTTTGTTCGCAACAATGGAAAATCGCTAAATTTCGTAACAGACAGCGAGGTAATTGGGTATTTAGCGCTGAACAAAGCTTTTGCATTTACATAAGCGCCAACTGAATAGAACTTGAATAGTTGGGATTACTTAAGTAAGCATAGCGTAAATTATTTTTGCATACATTTTAGCTTTTGTAATTTAATATTTCCCAAGAAGCTGTGTAAAGTGCTGCCTGTTTGAACTAAAAATATGAAATAAATTACAAAGACCGATTAAAGGAATTCTCTTTGCTTCAAATATAACAGGCTTTCACCCCTTTTGTGTTGTATTGTTAAATGTTTCAAATCTCACTACTAACGCAAAGTTATGCAAATGCTTTAATTTATATATAATAATAATATATTCCTTCCATCGAATACGATATTCGCCGTGGCCAATGCGCAAAGGGCCATAAATCTTTCGCAGAACTTTTCTCTCGAAATCTCGTAACGTCGACTTAGTTGTTGTCATCGTCCATGTCTCTGCACCATAAAGCAGGACGTCAAGAGAGGACTTTACTCCTCAGCTGTCTACTCAGTCCGAGGTAGCACCTGTTGGCAAGAGTTATTCTGCTTTGGATTTCGAGGCTGACGTTGTTGTTGCTGTTAATGCTGGTTCCAAGACAGACGAAATTAGCTACGACTGTCAATAGTAACGTCGTTCAGACCCATTTGCTTTGCTTCCTTTTCATATTATTTAGTTACTTATACGAGGGCTGCTATATATATTTCTGGCCTAATAATGAAAATAGGAATATTTATCAACGAAAATGGTTTTATTGTTTTTCAAAATATTCTCCATCAAGATTTATATACTTTTGCATGCGCTCAAACCAATTTTCGAAGCACTTTTTCCACTCCGATTGAGACACCTCCAAAACATGGTTTTTGAATGCTTCAACAGCATCTTCTGGCGACGAAAATCGTTGACCACGCATTATTTTCTTGATGTGTGGGAATAAAAAGAAGTCATTGGGTGCCAAGTCAGGGCTGTACGGCGGATGACCCATCAATTCGACGTTTTGGCCGGTCAAAAAGGCGCTGGTTTGAGCCGATGTGTGAGAGCTCGCATTGTCATGGTGCACAATGATTCGTCTTCTCTTGTTCGTTTTTCGAATTTCTCCGAAGACTTCAGGCAAACAAATGGTGGTGTACCACTCAGAATTGATCGTCCTACGTTGCTCAAGCGGAACAGTCGCCACATGACCAGTTTTGCCGAAGAAACAGGCGACCATTTGCTTCGAAGTGCTTCTTCCACGAACAACTTTCATTGGATTTGGCTCGTCTTGGAAGACCCACACGGTCGATTGCTGTTTTGTTTCGGGCTCATACGCATAGATCCATGATTCGTCACCTCTGACGATCTTATAAACGTCCGCGATCGTATTTTTTCAGCATTTCTTTACACCAATCCACACGAGCTTTTTTTTGAGCGATTGTCAAATTGACCGGGATCCAATGAGAACAAACCTTTTTTACGGCCAGGTGTTCATGCAATATCGAATGTATGCTGGTGGAAGAAATGCATAGGCATGCCTCTATCTGAAGGTATGTTACATGACGGTCTTGCATTATCAGTTCACGTACGGCATCGATGTTTTCTGGCACAACGGCTGTTTTTGGACGACCTTCACGGAATTCGTCTTTGAGCGAGCGTCGGCCACGATTGAATTCGTTGTACCAGTTTTTCACAGTGCTATAGGATGGTGCTTCATAGCCATACAAAGATTTTAGTTCATCGATGCACTCTTGTCGTGATAATCCACTTCGAAAGTTGTGAAAAATGATCGCACGAAAATGTTCACGAGTTAATTTCATTTTTTGGCCGAGATGAATTTTTTAATTCCCTGTAAATAAAACAATTCACGATTAAATGACAAAACGTTCTGAGTGATGTTATGCTAAAAAATGTCAAACTTTCCAATGGAAATGCCAGATTGCACCTGGCAACACTTAGTGTTGCCTAGTCCAGAAATATATATAGCAGCCCTCGTAATCGGTGCTTGAGAATCAACGATTAGCAGCCAAAGATCTTACTGGCAATGCTATTCGTAAAAAGAGGTCGGAATTATACACCGACAACTCCTGGTTCTTTCATCACTGATTCTGTTTGCAAAAATTTGAAATAGATCAGTCCGAATCAATTTTGATCACATACATTGAAGGCATAACAAATTTTTGAATCATAGTTAAAAGCAATGAAAAGACAAAAATGGTTTTTTATATAATAAGCTATATTTGAAATCAACTAAAATTTTTTTTTGGAGAACATTTTTTTTTAATGCTGATAACTTTAGTTTAATTGCTTACATAATTATTTTTGTTTTTATTAAAAAAAGTATTTTCTACTTTTATAATATTTTTATTTTACATGAATTTATGTATGTATATCATATATATCATATAGTATGTATCTTTAAGACCTTAGCTTGTAATGCAACCAATTAACACATGGTTGTTTGTGTAGTATGTATGTGAACTCGTTTAAGTACCCACGAGCAGCATTTTTTATGGACACAAGGTGCTAATTAACCAAAAATGTGTGCAATAATTTCACTTTTAATAGCCTTTCATTGAGTTGCCATGGTGTAAAGGGAAAAAATATCGCTTATTCAATAAACATGTTTGCGTTGTGTGTCAACAATTAAATTAGGTAAGTAAATTAAATAATAAACTAGAAATTTCCATGCATAGTATGCGGCAACTTTTTGTTGTGGTGCCATTAAAATGTAAGTTTTTTTTGTAAAAAATAGTTATATATTTTCAAAAAACGAAAGTGCTGTGCCAATAGCGCGCAAAAATAGCAGCAAACAAACAAAAAAAAAATAAAAAAAAAAAAATAAAAATAAAAAACACGCGAAAATAAATTTTGTGACAAGCAACGCTACGTTGTTGCAGTTGTAACAATTTATGAAAAAAAGCCAGTTAACAATCGTTAGGTTTATTTGCTTTGACAAGTTGTGACAAAAACACAAACACACTTACACACCGCAATTAACTAGCGCTTTTTGGCGAAGGAAATTGGTAAGCCATAAATGAAAGTCTTGTCTATTAATTGCCGACATTTGACAAAATAAACTACATATGAGTAATTTGCGTGTAACTGTATTGTTCGCATTGTCCAGCGAAATAATTGCGCACTTACGTATCGACACTTTCGGTTGGCACGTCTGCGCATGCGCAGCGCAGCGGTCATCATAACCAGCCACGAATCTGTATTTATATGTAATTACCTATTTATGCGACGTGCCGACGTTGCATGCCCCAAAGGCAGCGACATGTGCGCATTACTTTTGTATGGATGTATGTGTGTGTGGTGTTAATTTGATATTCACGCTTTTTGTCACTTACATCTTCGATAACACACGACAATAATAATCAATTGCTGCCGCGGCTGTCAATGAACTGTGCTTTTGCTAACCAAGTGCAGAAAAAGAAATAAATAAAGTTTTTACTCTGGCAACGCTTTTTATTATTATTTATTGCTTGCAGTTAATAATTGGCGAAAATGCATGTACACATAATTATGTGTTGATGAGACTTTGCGCAGACGACATAAGTGTTAAATGAAACACTCTTATACCCTGGGGGTCACAACTAGTTACAAACTACTTGCTGATTAGTTTGAATTTGAAAATTTTGTGGGTAACTGTCTTTTCTCCATGTAAACTAGAGATGTTTTTTTAGTCTTAACTTTGAAGTCTTAAATAACTTCGTTTATATTTAGTATAAACACCACTAACAATGTCAGCCTCGAAATCCAACGCAGAATAACTCTTGCCAACAGGTGCTACTTCGGACTGAGTAGGCAATTGAGAAGTAAAGTCCTCTCTCGACGAACAAAAACCAAACTCTATAAGTCACTCATTATTTCCGTTCTGCTATATGGTAAAGAGTCATGGACGATGACAACATCTGATGAGTCGACGTTACGAGTTTTAGAGAGAATGTTTCTGGGGAAGATTTATGGCAAAACGAATAGCGCGCTATTGTAAACTCGGTTATAACCTCGTAATGGGTGTCTATGCCAATAAAGAAGAGGAAAAAAAACCGAAATTCGATCCCGAAGTACCTCGAACACGAATTTCATACCAGTCATTTATTTTCAGATACGAGACACTATGTTTCTATGTAAAATTCATGTTATGAGGGCATCCAAACACTTTATTGAACGGATTGAAACCTGTAAATCTATAAAAGAAAAGTGACCGATTTCATCTATATGAATAATTTTGATCCGGACGGGTTCTTTTAAACTGCTTGAAATTTTGTATTTCCAATGAAATCATGTTTCAGGGATCTTCGAAAATAGTTCAGAAGTCTTTTAGGGAGTCGAATTTGTCAAGAGCTCAAGTATTTTAGTGATACAAAGCATTCGGTGAAGGCCGTGAAGTCATTGTCCAATTAAAGTGTAAATAGAGTTTTTTGGTAAAATATTTGTCAGAATATATAATATACTGTTTTATTATAACTGATTACTCAATACCTTCACCAATATCCCGCATTGCCTATTAGAGTCTGTCATCTTTGGCGGCAACTTGGAACAAAATTTCCGCCTATTCGATAGGAGGCGACCTACAGCTATACTAAAGTAGACGAATGAATCGTTTTGTAGACGTTAATTGGTTTCTTCATGTTTTTGCTTTCGGAATCAAATGATGGCATAGAAAATGTTTGAAATTTGAAGAGGTATCCCCGCGAAATTTGACACAGATTATTACCCAAAGCAAATGTGCAATATCCAAGGAAATTAATGGTTCACAACGGACAATTATAGTATATAGCTGTCATTCACACTGAACAATTGAAATCGAGTTCTTGTAAGCAATTTTTCGTATCTGTGAAGTGTATTATAGTTTCGGTGCTGCCGAAGTTTACGTTTCTTCTTGTCTTAACTGCCCTTAGACTCGCTTTCGGATGTCTCATAATTTGTCCCTCTTCCTGGCTTGGCCTAACTACGTTCCAGTGTCTTCATAATGATCAAATCATCTATTCAAAAATGTTCAACTCGTACTCAAATACTTTTCAGATCAATAATCGCGCAAAAATGTTAGTTTTTGCAATTTCGGCACATTTTTGGAGCGCAAAATTCTGATATAGTTTCGATGTCATATTCCTAAATCCACGTTTCGTCATCGGTAATGATTGGTTTGACAGTAAGGCAAACAATTCACCAAAACATGGTAAGAAAATAGCATTTACCGCGCTTTATACCCAAAACATTAACCAAAAGTATCGATCAAGAGAAAACACTGAGATCCTCCTTTAATTAGTTTTTGTAGAAGATTCAGGTATTTTGGTAAGAGTATAGGCTTGATACGCTTCATACCCATAAGTGGTACCCAAAGAGATGCTGAAATGCTGTGTTATTCGTCTGATGACAACAAGGCGATTTTCCAGCACTGTTTCTTTAAAATTTTTGATGTTAAGACGGTGATTTGAATAATTTTTCTAGTTGCGATTGAAACACGTGCCATCATTGTAATATTGCCAATTTATTGTCATTAAATTTGACATAATGATAATTGACATAATACAAATATATTATAACAATTTGTGTATGTAAGGAAACAACAAAAATAAAACTAAAGAAATAGAAAAAAGTATAAATTGTCGTTAAAAAAGATGTGACGATAATAATGATATCACATATACTTAAATACATAGGGTCAGTATTTTTTTTACTGCACATTTATATAATTTTGCTTTACACTTACATCAACAACAACATGAAGTTTACCATTTAGTGTGGCGTCTACAAAGGCAAGTCAAATGGCGAGCTGCCATTTAATTAGCGAATATTATTAAATATGAGTTTGGTAACGCGGCCATTTATTTTTCCACTTATTGTGCTTTTATACAATTTTTCATTTCGTATTCTTTTGTTGTCTTCTTCTATTTTCGGCTTTATTTTTAGCCTCAGTTTGCAATTACTGCCGTAATTGCCGACGCCTGTTGGGTGAAATTGTTGGCCGCGCTTTGTGTGAATTCTTCCTAACTGTGTGTTACCTTTTTCTGCGCACTTTAATTCTTTTATTTTCGCATTCACATACATCATCATCATTTTATTAAATTTTTTTTTCGTTATTTTTTGAAAACTTTTGGCAATGTAACGCAATGAAAACGCACTTTCCAATTAATTTTTGTAATGAAAAAGAAAGTATTGTGCGTACCAGCGGCGTTGTTTGATTAATCAGAGAATGACCTGGCGTTGGAGTTGTGAATTTTTTTGCAGTTGTTTTACATGCGTGGATTTTGCGTAGGCTGGAAATTAATTAATAATCATGTTTTGTGAAGATTTTGCCCTTAAAAGAGTTTTTAATTAAAAAATGTACAATTTTGTGCACAAAGCTTTCAAGTTTCGTTGTTGAAAAGTATGTTGTAGGCTCTTTTAGTAGTCAATGTTTGAACTGAACTAACTATTAACTTTCAATTTGTTAGAAGAAACTTTGAGAAACACATCTCATAAACCACTTTCAGCCACCTTATTGCTAATAAATCTCGAACGTTTCTGGCGTCTCAGTCATTACTGGACTTGAAAGTATGTTTTCATAAAAATGTGGAGTAAAAGCGAATTCAAGCTTGTTTTAAGCCTTACTAAAATATTGCACAATCAATGAAAAAAAAAGTATACATATATCAAACACTCTAAACAGAACACTCAGTTTGATACGAGGTTGGTAACACCCAAAGAGAAACGTCGGAGACTTTGTAGGCGATATATGTATATATAATTGATGAGGGACATTTAGCCATATTGGTTTGTCTCTCCGTCTGTATAAATGCGAAGTAGTCCCTAAGTGTTGGAGCTAAATCTGGATCTTTTTTAGGACAGCAGTTCGCTAAAACGCTCTTCCTTTTCGCTGTTGGGCGCCAATTGGAGGTTCCAAGTGTAGCCAGGGCCTTCTCCGCACCTGGTCTTTCCTCTGCTTCGGACGACATGACCTAGCCAGCATAGCCGCTGCATCTTAGTTCGTTGAACTATGCCAGTGTCGTCATATATCTCATACAGCTCATCGTTGCCAATGTGCAAAGGACCATAAATTTTCTGCAGAACCTTTCTCTCAAAAACTCGTAACGTCATCATTGATGAGTGACTTGTAGAATTTGATCTTTGATCGTAAAGAGAAAACTTCACTTCTCAATTACTTACTCAGTCCGGAATAGCGGAATAGTTGTCAAGAGTTATTCTACGTTGAATTTCGAGGCTGACGTTGTAGTTGGGGTTAATGCTGGTTCCAAGATAGACGAAATTATTTCGTCGCCTTGTCTGAAACCTCGTTTGGTATCGAAAGGCTCGAAGAGGTCCTTCCGGTCCAGACGAAGCTTTTGGTATGGCTAAACGTCAGCTTACACAGCCTTATTAGTTTTGCAGAGATACCAAATTCAGACATCGTAGCAGCTTTGAAATCGTCGAACAGTTGGTGTGCATCCATCCTTTTTCCACGGGTATTTTCCTAGATTTGGCGCATGATGAATATCTGGTCAGTTGTTGATTTGCCAGTTCAAAAGCCACACTGATCAGGTGCCATCAATTTGTTGACGATGGACTTTAATCTTTCACACAATACGCTCGATAGAACCTTATACGCGATGTTGAAGAGACTTATCTCACGGTAGTTGGTGCAGATTGTGGGGTCTCCCTTTTTGTTGATTGGGCACAGCACACTTACATTACAATCATTGGACATGTTTTCGTCCGACCATACTTTACAAAGAAGCTGATGCATGCTCCTTATCAGTTCTTCGCCGCCGTGTTTGAATAGCTCGGCCGGCAATCCATCGTCCCTCGCCGCTTTGTTGTACTTCAAACGGGTAATTGCCTTTCGAGCTTCTTCACGGTCGGGCAATGAAACGTCTGCTCCATCGTTATCGATTGGGGAATCGGGTTCGCCTTCTACTGACGTTGTACGTTCACTGCCATTCAACAGGCTGGAGAAGTGTTCCCTCCATAATTTTAGTATGCTCTGGGCATCGGTGGCTAGATCACCTTTGGGGGTTCTACAAGAGTATGCTACGGTCTTGAAACCTAGGTTTCAAGAAAGTAGTTATAATTTTGGTCCGCTGGTAGCAAGCAGCAAGCATGCAACATTTAAAACGAGCAATTACATATTTTATAAAGAAATAAAACTCACACAATGGCATCTGCTCTTGAAAGGCCGCAATAAAATATCAATCGTTTGGTGATAAGAAAAGTGAAAACTCCCCATCATGACCATTATGAACTCAAAGCACAATTACACAAAGTGCACATTAAAGCATCGCTGCAGCAACACGGGTGAAAAGGGCGAAGCGTTCGGCAAGTTGTTGTTCAAGTGGATTGCATTTGTTGAGCTGCTTTTGAAGTATTTTATTTATTTAAGATGGGCGCTGATTTAATTCAAGTTGCAGCTTCCTTTCTACCCGTCAACAAATTGACCATAACAACAACAACACCAACAAAGTTAGTAAATAACACAAAATTGTAAAGGTGTGTTTGTGGACATATGTCTTGTTGTTTAATAACAGCAGTCAAAGAAAGGAAAAGGCAAATAACAGCACTATTAAAAGTGAAAGGGCACTTCGGTAGCAAATTGCTGGGAATTGACAGACACTGAGCAGAAGTGCTTCTACATACGTCGCCCATTGGTGCAGATTGTTGTGGCGTAGTTATTAATCATTTTGGTGCGGACGCATATTTGTGATTAATGGTGTTGTTAACAAGTCGTCTATATATGCGTGTATATGTGGGCTTATGTGCTTTACAGATCAGCAGAATTTTTAATTCAATTTCATAATAACAGCATCATATATTTATATAGCAACCTTTTCTTTTATCGCTTAGAATCTCGTCGCTTAGTAAATCTTAATTTTGTAATTCTTAATGAAATATGAGAATCGAAAATTCTCTGTTCTATGAAAAGCAATACTAAGGAATGTAAACACATTATTTCTATCAGACAGTTTTTGATAGAGGCCTTTAAGGGTAATGTTTTACTACAAACTAGAATACTCAGTTTCTGTAAGTAAATTACAGTACACAGATTTAATTTCCATCATCATCGGGGATCATTGATAAGCTCAAAGCAATAAGCTAACTTTACTTTGTCTAAGGTCCACAAGATTTATTAGCCACGTTGTTGACAGGGTCAAGTAAATTTAGAAAAAATATAAGATCGAAGTTAATTATACACATTTTATTATATATTTTAGATATATAAAGGTAGTAATAGGTAGATACGGTTCCGAGTATATAGGCCATAAGATTAGGTTAAGATGTCGATCAACAAAGATTTCATTTTGACAACTTAGAACGCTGGCCAGTTGTGGTACCAAAAACGCATATTCGAGCTTATCTCAAATTTGATGAGTTAGCTAATACCAGTTCGCCGAAAATAAAATTGGCGAGATGTTTCAACCTCAGTCTTGCAAAAGCTGGATAATAGAGGAGAAAGTACCTGGATGTTTTCAACCCACCTTTCTCCGAAAAAATGTGTAGCCTTACCGTATGAATGTGTAAAGGAAAATGCCCAGTAAGCACTTCTTCTATTGCGGGAAGCTGAACTTGGCTTAAGGCAAAAGATCTCAATGTCTGCCACTCCTGCTAAGCGCATTCGAAGTCTATTGATCCCGTGCTAGAACGCCAGATGCCAATGGAGATTCAACTAGTTCCCATGCCAATGTGAAAGTGGCATGGGGCTCCTCCTCTTACCTCATTGTCTTTGTTGTTACCGACGATTCTGCTATGACGCGGCACCCAAGTCTGATGATGATGTAGCTTGGCTTTTTTCTAGTGCGGACAGAAACTACTTGACCAGCTTTGCTAGCGGGCTCTGTTGTTGAGTAAGTGCTCACCTTCCTGAGACTGCAGTGCGTCTACTACTATCTTATTAGCAGCCACGTCTGCCTGAAAAATACTACAGTGGCCCGGTTGTCTAAAGTAGAAATTGGCGGAGAGCTTCATACAGAAAACTCCCCCTCCAACCATTCCTGCTAGTGTGATCATAAATTTTCAGTGACGTAGTTAAGGGAAGAAGGAAATTAAGCGTGACCTTATTCGGACCTCTCCTTATACCCAGCTTCCCTGACCTTTAGAGCGCACTTCGCAACAATGCACCTGCCCACAATGTTCACGAATGCAATGTGTAAAAGTGATATTGTTGATATTGTCCGTACTGCGCTAGAGATGCTGCTGAGCGCCGATTTTTGGGCACGTTTAAGCTTCTTAGCGAGTGTAGCCTTTTCGCGCGTCTTCCAACAGACGAAGAAACCTTAGAATTTTGTGGGCTTAACTACGGTATTATAGACACAAAACGTTACCTTTGGGGAGAGTCCCTACCTTTTTACTATAGCGCCTTACAGCAAACATGTATAAGGAAACCGATGCCTTCTTACTCTCTCCTCATAATAGTGCAATATAGTTAAAAAAAAACCAGCCAGGGGGTTTCCTGAAATAAAGGAATATTAAATTTTGGGACTTGTAAGATCAAAAAATTATTATTCACATCTTAAAATTATAACATATATACTTTTATAATATATTTTTACTCATTCACAATGTACTACAATTTTTGTTGAATATTTTGGCTGCCTTTTCCATTTCGGGATTTGACTATCCTAGTTATGCAGTCTGACAACCGACGACTTTATCGCAAAGTTGGACATTTTTGATGGTGTGCATACCTAGAACATGTTGACACACGAGCGGTATTTGAGTTGTTTACAGTAACTAAAAATATTCATCTCGGCCAAAAAAATGAAATTGAATCGCGAACTTATTCATGCGAATATTTTTTTAGAACTTTCGACGTAGATTAACTCAGCCACAGAACATCGATGAATATAATTCAATTTTTGCCGATGCAGCGCCATCGTTTACCAATGGTATGGTGAATCCAAGGCCGTAAATCACTCCAAGAGGTATTTTTTCGTGAAGGTCGTCCGAAATCAGTGGTTCTTCTGAATACTATTGATGCTAAGCACAAACTGATACTGCAAGTTCGTCATGTGATCTATCGTGAGATTGAGATAACTATAGGCAATCCCGAAACATAAAAGGCAACCCTCGTATTAGACATGTTTTGAACATTTAACCACGACGTCTAAATAACACAAAGGTCAAGTGTTATTGAACTGTGGTTACGACAGCGCTCATTACTGCGCCTTCAAACTAACTGTTTGTCTTTGTAAGTAGCCACATACTTAAGGGAGCTAAACATTACCGGGCCATCGACTGCATTCAATCGAAGTTTACGACTTTTCGGCTTTCGCTTTCACGAGCCTGTGGTTTTGCCAATACAATGTGCATTCGCCAACACATTCATAAACACCAACACACTTACACATATGGAGATAAGTGGCTACGCGAAAATCTCTAGCTTTGCAAATGATAATTTGGCAAACACAAATGATAATTTGTAAGCAAAAAAATTTAAGAAAACAATACACGAAAGCCACGCAATTAAATGGCATGTTTACATAGCAAAACGATTTTCTGTTTGTCTTGCAAATTATGAAGTAAGCTTCCAATAATAGCAGCTACCAACAACCAATCAACGCATTGAAAGAGCAAATTTTCGCTTATTCTCTTTTGCAGGCATCCTTGAGCATGGCTTATTTGCTTCTCTTTGTTTGGACTTAACCATCAAATCGGTATTAATTTTTGGCATTATTGACCATTCGTTAAGTTGGAGATATCTATGCAAATCGCGGCGCAAATTTCACTTTTATGCCTTAACGGTGAATATGTGCACAAATTGGTGAATTGATTTAGATTTAATGATTATGGATTTTAAAGTTTGCTAATTCTTTTTATGACCTGTATCATGATTATGGTTTAAATGGTCACTAAGTGGCTTTTGGACATGCAGTTTTGTGCGTTTTATAGATTGTGGCATCGAGGTCATCGAAAACGTGCTCCTGCGAAGGGATCGGACCGTAGGGGCATTAGTTACAGATGTGTAAGGTTAGCTGGGCATGCAAAGTGGTGATTTGGTCGATTCTGGATAAGAAGAAATTTAACGTGGTATTGCCTATCTAGCCTGATGTAGTCCTGTGACAACATCGTTCCACAACTAAGAAAAGTTTCCAATTCATTTCAATCTCTCATCAAAATGCTACTTCGAACAAGTTGTTAGATTTCTTGGACACATTGATCCTAAATTTAAATAGTTTCTTTCAGCTGAGTTCACTTTTCGAAATTCATTTTCCAGCCTACTATATCTCGACCTAAAAGCCTCAGCCAGTAGTGAATTATTGTTTTCAATAATTTCTCTGTTTTATTGCCACTAAAAGCATGCACCATTTTATCTTTATCTTGAGTCATTTACAAAATACCGTAGAAAACAACAACAACAACGGTGCAACTGGCCAAAAATAAAAGATTTCCAACTACAACAACTCAATAATAATAATACGCCAACCACAAAATGCAACAAAGTAACAAAAGAAGTCACAACACGGGCAAACACACACACACACAAAGCCACAATTCAAGCGAAATGCCATAAGTCATAACATAATAAATAAGTGGTAAGCAGCGGCGGCACTTGAAAATGAAAAACTTTACAGCACGATTATGTGTGAATAATCATCATCATCAACTTAATCAGCAACGGCGTCACCATGATGAATCGGCGCGGTCAAAGTGCGACCAAATGAAAAGCGAAACGCGTCGATGGATTGGACACGGTCCGAAAATCGAATGCCGTCGAAATGCAATTTTGGCATCTCAATTCCGGCACTTGAGCCGAGCCATCACTTGTTGCACGCTCGCACACACACATGCATACAAATGTGGCGCTTGCGGTCGGTGAGTGTGTGGCGCAGCGTGTACACTTTCTCATGATGCGTCGATAAGTCGCCACATGTACGTGTGAATTTTCCCGCGTCTCACTGCATTACGTACGGCGGCGATTGGTATTTTGTGTGAACATTAACGAATTATTTTAGATTTTTGAGCATTTTGGTTTTTGTTTTTTAATTTTTTATTTTTATTTTTTATTATTTTTTTTTAATTTTATATTTTTTTTATTAGTTACTAATTTTTCGTTTTTTGTTTTGTTTTCGCTGTGTATTGTTTTATTTCAATTTATTGAATTGATAACAAGCATAGTTTGGCAATGTCGCCGTATTTTTTATGATATCTATGGTAAATAATTTAAAAAGCTATTTGTATGCATGTTTTTCGTGTTGAAAGCAATTGAAATGTGTCTGTGTGGTGTATTGGATTTCTTTTTTTTTTTTTTTAATTTTTATGAGAACTTTGATATGAATGAAACTAAAAATGGCAAATTGAGTAAAAAACAAGAAAAAATTTTAAATTTGGCTGCACCAAAACTATTATACCCTTCACAGTCATATTTCTCGTAATAGGGTCTAAAAAATCGTTATCTTGATTTCTCAAAAGCTGATGTAGCCCCTTCCGGTATATACTGACACTCGCAGATGAGTAAATCGGCTCAGCTCATAACGCGAATCATTAATTAATTTATTTTAGAGGTCTCCAATGTTTCTTTCTGGGTTTTAAGGTGTGATGCATTTCGAGGTTTCCTACATTTTTAAAGGAAAGGCACAGAAATTTCAAATTTAATGGGGAATATTTATTATCATTCGAAAGATCTTTCTTTAGTATTAATTTTTTGAAGAATCTGGGCTACGTCCCAGATAGTCCATTCGTTGAGTCTAATTTTCGATTACTCGTTCGTGCACTTTGACTAGCAACTGACGAATGACACGCTTGACACTTTGCTCCAATCTCAATTGAAGCGGAATTGTCCGGATAGACTTTAGACTTTAGGAAAAGTCTAATGGTGCTATATCACATGACCTGGGTGCCAATTGATCGGCCCAAAACGTGAAGTACCTCTACTTGGATCACTTGTTATTTTATAGGTCATCTACATTTCTTTCTGGGTTTTACAAACTTCGTGGGTACATAAACATTCCCTTGTGAGGGTATAAATAACACTGGTAGACATATAACTTGTGACATGAAATTTCACATTTGCTTCTAATGCAGTTTGATACTCTGAAGTCAAATCTGAAAACAGAATTTTTCTATTACCCACACACATTCTGTAACCTGCGGTTTAGATTTTACAATACATAAAATTACATTATATTGCATCATCTCATATAGTATTTTCATACGATCAGGGATTTATCCGGCTTAGACCGGTTCTGCCTGCTTGCTTAAAGTAAGCAGCATATTTTACGGCAATATGTGGAGACCTAAAAGTAATAACCCTTCTTCTTGGAATGCAACTATGATATACAAAACATTGTTGCTTCCTTTGCGAATGGAACGGCCGTGCGAGAGTCTGTCATTATGTTCAGTGGCCAGTACGTCAGGTAGTCCCAAAAAGCTATTATATTACTACCACCTTTGCATATTAAAGTGGGTTTAAAAAAAATTTTTGTTAAGGCAATGGACGGAAATGGAAAAGGGTTCTTGTATCTGAAACAAAAATTTCCAAGAGTCAGTGAAGCAAAAATTAAGGAGGGCATATTGGTGGACCCGAAAATAAGAGAACCAATGAAAGATAAAACATTTTAGAAAATGCTCAATGAAACTGAAATACGAGCCTGGAGCGCCTTTAAAAGCGTTGTTAAAAATTGTTTGGAAATGTGAAAGCTGACAATTACAAAGATCTTGTGACTGAACTAGTTATTGCCTATAAAAAATGGGTTGCAACATGTCTCTAAAAATTCACTTTCTGGACTCCCATCTGTATTTTTTCTTCGAAAATTTGGAGGCCGTATTTGACGGTTCCACCAAGACATTGCTGCTATGGAGAAACGGTACAAAGACAAGTGGAGTGCCAGTTTGCTTGCCGATTACTGCTGGACATTATTAAGGTATACTCCAAAAACAAAATATCGCCGAAAAATATCGACAGTAACATTTTAAGGTACTGTTTGGTTAATAAAATAATATAATAAATATATATCTATTGCTGTTTTGTTTAAAGAAAAATCCTCAAAGCAAAAAAACTATAGGTGATAGAGGAAATCTGTAGCTATTTTCCGCCTTTGTTGCAATTTTTACGTAATAAATGCCTTGTTTTGTTAATATCACATAAAACAAATGAGCTTTTGTTTAACAGTGTAATTTTTATTTTGTTTTACGTGTTGTAAATATTTATTTTTGAAGGAATTCACCACAGTGGTTAGTTAGGTTAGGTTAGATTAGATCGACCTTTTGATCCAAGAAGGATCTCACTTAGACAGCTTAGAACGCGGCTCCGATGTGGTACCTATAAACTCCTAAAACTGGATCATAAGACCCTTACAGATCGGCAAAGCGCTTTCAGTCCGTCACAAATTCGTTAAAACGACTATGTTTCGGCTATGCTTCTTGGTTCGCCGAAGGTAAACACCAAAACCAATGTAAAAATTAATATATCTTATGCAACTACTTAATTTGGAGTTTTACATAGGTAGCAAACTGAGTTCTAGTAGTGCCGACTGCTGTCGGAGTGGATTTTCACCTCCCTGAAATGGCTGCACTTCTCAGTAGTACGTCTTCTAATGTTCTATTGTTACATTAATAGACGCCACTTTTAGCAGAAAAATACCACAGTGAACTGTAACTGAATGAATTTACTCAAGATATTTTTCTGTTAGGAAATTAATGAACATAGTTCTATATATAAAATAAAATATACAGAATTAATCGCAGATATTACATTGTCAGTTGTAATACTTTTAACCACATTTATTCAAACATACGTACACATATATATACATACATATGTATATGCACTTTACTATGCGGCCTGCAATCGCTTATCGCTGCGGTCAAAGAAAATGATGCGCTCACTTGCTGACATGAAAAGCGAAAGTCTTTTTCACACTCAAGATTGTTGTTGTTGTGTTGTTTTTTTTTTGTTTTGTGTGTGTTTCTAGTCAATCATTGTAGTTGTGTTCGCAGTTTCGCTGTCCAAGTGGTCATTTGAAAAATCAAAGTAGTTAAGCTGAAAAAATTGTGGCTTTGAAGTATTTTATGCTTTATTTTTTGCTGCTCCGTTCGCTTGTCGATAATAACGGCAAAAGATTTGTTGAAATTATGGCTTAACTTCAATGATTGCGGTTAGCAACGGCATAATGGAGGAGTGTGTGGGATGTAGTAGATATGCAGATAAACATACATACAAGTAGGTGTGTAGGCAGATTTGGCTGCGGTAGGTATTTAAGTGGAAAAGCTGATTTTGTTTTCTTGTTGCTCTTTTTAAATTTTTTCGTTTCTGGCAAGGACTAACCGATAAATTTTGTAAATCAACTGAAAGAGAAAATATCAGATATCCACATTGAAGTTAATAAAATGTTTAAAATGCACAAAACGTATTGCATGCGTCCATCAAATATTATATGTATGTGTGGATGCATGAATGCTTTGGGGAAATGCCCCAGCAAACTTCACTTCTAAACTTCACATTTTACTTTTTTATTTATTTATCTAGTTTTTTATGCGTATTTGCAGTAGAAAGTCTTAGCCAGACGCATTGCGACTAAGCGCCATCAGCACGCAGTTTCCACAATTGCCATGTGCTCCCTGAGCAACATTTTTTTTTGGCGGCTGCCCATTGGCCAAATGCTTTGGGTATACGCATGCGCCACTCTGAAAAATGCAACGAATTTCAATTTTGTTAACTTGGTCATTTCAGCAGCGGCAAATGATTTATGTTTGGGTTTATTTTGTTTGTTTTGTTTTTAATTCTTTGTTTGACATTTTCACTTTTAATTTAATTTTTATTTTATTTTTTATTTTAAAGCAACCAATTTTATTAGTTAACTTTTTTCTTAAAAGGTTGAGGTTTTGTTCAGTCATTGCAATTTAATTTAATTTAATATTTTTTTGTGATATTTTTGTATATATTTAAAAGAAAATTATTTTTAATTTTTTTTTTAATCATTTTAACCAACTTTATAATCTTAAAATTGTACATTGGGCATACATGTTTGTTTAACAATTCAGTTTACCTTTGAGCTCTAGTTCAATTACGGAAAAAGCTTATAGCCTACTTTTAGGCTCTAAGAAATTCAAGTTGTATAAAAATTGGAAATTTTGGTAAAATAATTTCCCTTCTATTCAAATTTGCCTGTTGATCTGTTTCTAGGCGCTTGTTTAGGCTTCCCAGTAATTGAGTATTTGTGTCACCCTATGTTATGCGTATTTTTTTGTATTTTAAGTACACGAATTGCCACACTATAAGGCATAAACTATTCAAGAGATTTATAAAGATCTACTTAATTTATATAGACACCTTTGCGTCTGCGTTTGCTGCGTTAATAACTACATAAATACCCCAAGTTCTTCATCATAAATAACTACGGCGGATCAGTAGAGAGATTGGGAAGTTTTCGTATATTAGTGGCGGCATGTTTTTCGAATAAAAAGTAATAAAAACACAACTTATCCTGTTCTAACCGCCAAAAATACATTATATAAAAAATAATTTGTCGGGACTTAGAAACTTCAACATGATAATGGTTAGAAAATTGCTTTTAGTGTTGCCAAAATGTAAATTTTTGTAACTTAGGAACTATGGAGCCTCTTCTCTACTTCCTAAGAGATATCCTTAATTGCATTTTACGTGAACCAGTAACAGCTTTATTTTATCTTTTCGATCGACTGAAAACGGGTACGTCGGAGCGGCAATTTCAGTTTGCGGAAAAAATCACACGGTAACAAATCTGGTGAATACGGTGTTTTATCGATATTGTTCGTTGCTCTTTGGCTTTAATTTGGGTCACAATCGAGGCTCGATGTGATGGTGCATTATCGTCGTGTAAAATCCTTTAATTGTTTTTCAACAAAACCGATCGTTTTCGACAGATTTTCTTTCACAAATGCCTCAATACGACCAAACAGAACTAGCTATTGACCGTCTGTCTCTCAGGAACAAATTCATGATGCACCAATCCACGAATTTCGAAAAAAAAAACAATTACCTTGATTTTTGAGCGGCTTTTGGTTTCGGCTAGTTTTTTTCTCTTTTCCGTTGGTTTTTGACTGGTTTGCATATCATACTATGTCTCATCGGGAGTTATAATGTGTTTCACGAATATGAGTTTGGAATTAGTACGAACAAGCATGTGCAAAGAGACCTTTTTAAAGTACCGCTTCTGAAAAAATTCAGCTTTATCGCGACGAGTCGTGCAAGAACGCGCTTCATACCCAAAATATTCACCAAAATCATTCGAATGAAATTGCGAGAGATGTCGATCCCTTTTGCCAACTCTTTAACACCTTTCTGACAATTTTGAAGCACCATATCCTTCACTGTTGAAGAGTTTGAAAGTCGTCCAGAACCAGGCATGTCTTTAACGATCATTCGATCGTCGTAGAAAAACAAAATCTTTTTTCGAAATTTTTATCCATTATAAAAATCGCAACTCACTACTAAGGTGTAGCGACTTAAGGGGTTAGGGGTAGTCAGAATTTTCAAAAAATTAATTTTATTTTTGCATTTCCGTTAAGTGTAATATATTAAAAATATTCTCTGAAAATTTCACGTTGATCCGGTAATTAGTTTTAGAATTATTTGACAAATAACAAAGAGAGCTCGGGTACTTCAAAGCAAAAAGGCAAACTTTAAACGCGTTCTTCTCAAAACTATGGTTTTTGAACTGGTGACAACTGTAACTCGAAAACCGCTCATTAGATTTTAATGAAATTTATACAGCTTTTAGAATACATAATAAATTCGGGTCTGATCGAAGGATTTTTTTGTTCAAAAATTTGGATTTTTTAAGACCAATTAACGGTTGATTTTGTCACAAAAAATTTAGAAAAAAATTTCCTGAGGCCGCTATTTTGTTAATTTTGAAAAAATAGTCCTTCGATCAATCCCAGGATTATCTATTTATAAAACTAATTTTTTTCGTCCGATTGATTTTAGATGAATCTCCAAGGACTTATGGTTGTCACCCCAAGTATCTTTTTTTTGGAACATGGTCAACACAAACAACTACAACTTTGGAAATAAAATTTGTTTTTTTTTTGAAATTTTCGTGACTTCAAGTCAACACATTCTATAATAATGCCATATTACTACTTTTGTAAAATAACACTATTTAATAGCAAAAAATAAAAAAATACTGAAAATTCTCATTTTTTCCTGCCTCTGACTACCTCCTAAGTAGCTGCTGTAGCTAGTTGACATATCGCGCTCATATTTGACATATTAATTAAAAATTCAACAACTTTTTTCTCATAAAAAAATTAAATATTTCATTGGAATTTTTTATTGTTAAAAACATGCACTATTAATAAAAAAGTTCTGAAAATTTTGGGAAAAAAAATTTTTAGACTTGGTGCCCATGTTGGCAGTATAAGTCTTTACAGGATCATTTAAAGTAAATAAAAGTACATGTTTTAGTTAAAACCCGTACTTAGACTTGGACGAAGAAAAAATAACTGAAAATTGTATTTATGGCAGGCATTTTTACAAAAAAATTAAAATTTCGTGACATTTTTTTTTCAAATAGTTGGAATTGAAAAACCATCCTTAATCCAAGTTTTTAAGAATTGTATCCCAAAGATCTGTATAAAATTTCATGAAGATCGTTAGAGTAGTTGTCGAGAAATCTTGCCAACCGACTTCAAAAACACAGTTTCGAGAAAAACGCGTTTAAAGGCGACGCACTTAGCCTAGCTAGCCTCGAGCGCTTAAGTTCTTAAGGCTGTATATCCGAAACTATTATTCGAATTAACTTCAAAATTTAGGACAATATTCTAGAGGCGTCTTAGAATTTAATAAGACATTAAAAAAATTTGATTTTTTGACACCCGAAAACCCATGTAACCTTCTAATACTCAAATATTTTTGGTAAGATTTTTCCGGTGAACATAATTATGAAATTGCCTTTTGCCAATTTAATGATTTTATTTCTGTTGTCAACATCACAGATTTACATTTAAAAAAAACCTTTAAGTACGAAAAAATATCATATTTTATGCCAAAAAATGTTTTCCCTCTCAGGGACTAGCTTAGTGATGTTGAAGTCATAATTTTTAAAATATTTATTTTTTTCTTAATTTTTCCTTTCAAAAATCACACAAAAAAAAAATTCGTTTAATTAATTTTTTTTATTTATTTTCCGCTTTATTTGCAATAATTTAAATAATATTCAATGATGATTAAATGCAACTAAACTTAGCCTTGCAACTTAAAATCTAAATGTTATTAGTGGTTTTGTTGTTTTTTGTTGGATTTATAATAAATTCTAATTAATAAATAACACGCATGTGAGTTATGACTGAAATATGTTTTTAGAAAACAATTTTCAAAAAATGCAATTCAGATTAAATTACTAAGTACAAAGTACATTATTGCAAATATTATTTGTATATTAATAACTAAGTTAATAAAATTACTACAAATACATATTATTTTAATATCAAGTCATAACTAAACTAGTTTAGATAAATACAGCTTTGAGTTTTTTGTTTTTGTTTTTTTGTTTTCTTTTTTTTTTAATTAAGTAACAACTATTTAAATATCAATGTATGTACAATATGAATAATGCTAACGGTAATATTTTCTGTTATTATTTTACATATAGCTAATGAAATATATGTATGCATGTTTATAAATAGACAATATGCTGGCTAAAACTATTTTATTTATTTTTGTCAATTTTTTTTTAGTTTATTTTAAAATTATTTTAAATTAAAGACCGAGAAATGCTAAAAAATGCGCTCGAAAATTTTTTCCGATTTTTTTTTTGAAATGTGTATGTTTGTATTTATGTGATTATCTAAAAATGTTCAGCATAAAATCATGATTTTATGAATATTTTGCAGCAAAAATCACATTTTTTATTATTATTTTTTAATTTAAAACTAAAATTTTTTCAATGTATGTGTTTATTGTTGTTGGAAGACTGTATTCAACTGTGGGAAGGGAAGCGGGAATTCATGCAAGTCGTTGCTTTGATTATAACTGTTAAGCGGTATGGGTGGGGAAGAGGCACACCGTTGTTTGTCTTGGCTATAACCAAAGCACGAGTTTTGCTTTTACATAAAATTCACACACACACACGAACACATAAGTGTGTGGTGACGAAGTGATAACTGTAAATATTTACTAAACACATTCCACATTTACCGTTACCTATTTGCTTGTGGCTCTAAAATTGCTATTAACTGGGCGTTAGTGAGTGTGCGTGGGGGCGAAGGGGAAGTAAATTGAATTTGTGTAGTCGTTTAAACTAATAAAATGGAAATATTTAAATACTAAAATCTAAAATCTTCGCTACTCTATAAATACAATACAAACATAATTATTAGGTATACATATAATCGTTGTGTTTGTTGTTTGTTTGCCTTAGAACTGCAATATTTGATTTATCCAATCTCTAAACTCGGAGATGCGCGTATAAACGCCCGGTTGATTGGCCTCCGCACAGCCAATGCCCCAGGAGATGACGCCGCCCAGTTGGAAGCGTTTGTCGTCTTCGCGCTGCAGCACCATTGGACCGCCGGAGTCACCTTTTAGCATGGAAGAAAAAATTTTAATATATATTCATTATTTGTTTTTATAAATTTCATAGAAAAATAAATAAAATTTAATAAATAGTTTCGTTAATTTTCGTTTACTCACCTTCACATGAATCGTAGCCGCCTTTCTTCCAGCCCGCACAGATGAAGATGTGTGGTATGTGTTCAATGAAACCGGCTACACGGTACATAGATTCACAGATTGTGTTGTTGATGACAGGCACAGCAACTTCTTGCAACACGCTTGGCAGTGGGCCGTTTTCGTAGAGTCGCCCCCAGCCGGTGACAAATGCCGTTTGACCAACGAAATCGATGTCACTGTTGGGCACACAAACCGGTATGATGTTGGGCTGGAAGACGACTGGCTCGTAGAATCTGAAAGTATAGAAAATAGTTATAAAGTGAATATGGAATGGGTAAAACTTGTTTGTTTTTCAAATGGATAGTGGGTGGTGCTCTGGTAGGAGAGTTAACCTAAGAAATGTGATTAGAACATCGACGGTGTGAGTTATGTATATATAAATTACTATTTGTTAAAGATTTCTAAAACTGTATTTTTGTTTTGCACAATTTTAATTTTTTGTTCATATATGGCAACTCTGTTGAAAACATTTTGAGCAAGAAAAATTCTTTGATATTTAAAAATGATTTTAACCACATTTTGTTTCTAAAAATTTAATATATTTTCTCTTATTCTTTAAAAGTTGGCAACTCTGTTCGTAAATATCTTTAACAAAATTGTAATTTTAAAACTATATTTTGTTTCATAAAATTTTGCACAATTTTAATTCTTTCATATTTGGCAACTCTGTTTCAAAAATGTTGTACATTAAAAATTCTTCGATTTCCGGAACGATTTCAACCACATTTTGTTTGAAAAGTGTTTATATTTTTATACTTAGTTTTTAAAAGGTGGTAACTCCATTTATAATTTTTTTTGCCAACTTAATGACCTCTTGATTACTTAACGAAACCTTTGCAAATAACTGTCGAAAGGCTTGCTAACACTATATTTTTGTATCATTATACATATGTGGCGCAATTTTAATTTTTTCAAATGTGGCAACTCTGTATAAAAAATAATTTTTTGAAAAAAAATACTTCGATTTTCTGAAACGATTTTAAACAACTTTTATTTCAGAAGTTTTAATAATTTTAGTCTTAGTTTTGAAAGGTGGCAACTCTGTTCAAAACATTTTTTTACAATAAAAAAATCCTTCGATTTTCTGAAATGATTTTAAACACATTTTGTTGCAATGGTTTTAATATATTTAGTCTTACTTTTTGTAAGGTGGCAACTCTGTTTATAACATTTTTACATTAAAAATCTTTAATCTTTCCAGAACGATTTTACCCACACTCTGTTTACAACGTTTCAATATTGTCACTTTTATTTTTGGAAATGTGGCAACTCCATTCATTAATATTTTTCGTCTCGAAAATTTAACGAAAGCTTTGCAAATAACTGTCGAAAGACTTTCTAAAGCTATATTTTTGTTTCCATATACATATTTATTCCAAATTTTTCGATAGGTGGCAACTCTATTCAAAGTTTTGTTATATCTTCGAAGTGTGTTTGTAATCTAAACTCTCCATAAAATTTTTCTGAAAATTCTTAAACAGCTGCAGCCGCCGAAGCCCTTACAAACTCTCATATTATTTCCAAACTCCCTTTTTTAAGTATTAAAATTTATTTAATCAATTTAATCGACTTTAATACTCTCAAATCACTCCATTCGAAGTATTCCTCCCTGTACTCACCTCAGCAGCGCCAAATCGTATTCGAAAGTTCTCGCATCAAACTGTGGATGAGAGGCCACAATTTGCACACGTCGCTCCTGATAGCCGTAAGGCTCCTCTTCTTCCGCCAAATCGTATTCACCCATGCGCAGCAAGAGATCGGATGGTGGTACACTGAAAGAAATTAAGTAGTTTTATGCATTTAGATCTTGCTCTTAGTTAGTTAAAATAAATAATTCTGTTTATCTTACTTTTCCACACAATGCGCCGCTGTGATGGCCCAGTTCTCATTCAGCAGCGCTGCACCACATTTATGCAGATAAGTCGATGTGCGCCACTGACGCAGAGATATCTGCCATGGCCAACGGCCGAAAGCAGCATTAGAGCCGCCTACAATGCGCGGTTCGGGGAACATGCGACGACCACAAACTGGAAATATAAGAAATAATGGCAGAAGAAGTCGTTATACTTCATTTATTTGCTTGTGATAATAAAATTAAGCTAAGGACAAGTATTTGCAGCCGAAAGGATATATATACTATACACCGTCATATACTTCGTAAAAATTGATATCAAAAAAGACTCTTAAAAAAATCTAAAATAATGCTACATCTTCAAAACCATTGAAATAATATATAACCTCTAGAGGACTAGATAGACTAAGTTTAGCTGTCAAACCAGCTGTCGAAACTCTCGTTCGATATGGCAAATTTACTGTAGCGCTTAGGGTCTTAAATTTAAGAAAATTTTTATTTAAATAAGAAAATATGCCTCAATTACTTGACTTATAATGGCCAAGTTTTTAGACACAGTTGAGTATGTACGCTGGAATGTATGCATACTACAAGAACACCTTCTTTAAATTCCGCCAGAAGCCGGATCCAAGACAACTTCTTAGAAAGGTGGAGGGTTGGGTGAGGAATTCAATTGGTTTCTAATAAGTGTCTAGGGAAGTGGCAGGAAGAAGCGATCAATATACTCGTACTCTGAAAGACCCATCCCCCTGAAACATAAGGTTAAATGCACTAAATACATATTTATGAGCCGCGGTGACAGCACTGCGATTATTAGGTGGCATGCTAGGATTAATACTCCAGGTGACACGCACGTGGTAATCCGTATTCGGACGTCTCCAATCTAGCTCACAGGTGAACGAAAAATTTCGCCAACTGCCATTTCGATAGAACAAGTGAACCTTGTACGGAAGACTGCCAAACGCTTCAGGGCCGCTAGACGCGCAGCGCTCAAACAGCAGATACCGGCTGCTGGAGCCAACCCTCAGCACAATGGTTCCTCTATGAAAATAAGTAATAATAACGACTCTGAATACTTGAAGTTACTAAATGCCCAATATAAGCGAAGCATAACGTCTTTTGCAAGGGACCGACTGAGTGGCACAGTATAGTACTACTTCAGAGACCCATAAGAAAAAAATTACAAGTGACGACGATGAGAAGAATGGGAAGTCTTAAGCGGAGGAGTCACTTCAACTATCCCATAATCGACACTTGATCACCAGGAGGAAGCATGTAGGCCAAGCCGAAACAATTTGGGGTAGTGTAAATGAGAGATAGACTAAAAACTAGGCAGAAAAGAACTCAGTAAAATTCTAGCGGTTATCACAGGGCATCTAACCTTAAGATACCAATAGACCCTAGGTCGCGGTGCAGAACCTCAATTAATATTCTATACCGTCTTCAGAAAATGGAAAAAATGGTTTCGATAAAACGTTGATGCGCTGGAATATTACCTACATGAATGCTCAACCTTCAGTCGGATCAGGCGGGATATATTTTATGGCTCCCAATGCTGCAACTTTTGAGACATTGGGCAGCTAGAGTAAAACAAAGTCAGATAAATTAAGTTGCCTTGAAGTTTGTGAAACCCAAAAGGAAGCATTAAGGATTTTTTAAAGAATATATACTTACAACTGATCAGATTGACGAGGTGAGTCAATTTAGCCATGTCTGTCCGTCTGCTTATACTAGTCTCTCAGTTTTTGAGGTGTCGATCTCACCACCGCCGATATCGAACCTTTATAGTATATAGGTGCCATATAAAGTGATCGATCTTTGGACAACTTTTTATTACGACAAAGTATCTTTATGATATTTTTCAGGGATTATGACTTAAGACAATATCACAAACTCCGAACAAAATGTTCAGATCGGACCATTATATCATATAGCTTTCAGTCCTATTGTGGAATTATTTTTTATTTGATAATATATCTTATCGAAATTTAGCATGGAGTACTATTCACTAAAAACTCCGAAGAAATCGTTCAAATCGGACTATAGCATATAGCTACTATATAAACGGTGCCATAAAAAATAATATAAATACCCTTTCATGTTATTCGAACCGCACCAATGAAGCTATAATACCCAGCTTCTGTGAAGCCGATGGTAACTTTTTTGTTTATAGCTTCAATATTCACATTAAAATCCATCAGACAATAAATGACTTTATTGAGTAGTAAAAAGAATATTGCGATATAAAACATAAAAAGCCACTTGATATCCCTACAGGGGTTTTATAAGTGTTATTTGCAATACTTCCATTTGACCTGTTTCCACAAATACCAAATCTCCATGGATAATTACAAACAAATATGTACATGCATACATACTATGCAAGCCATATTAATTTCCTTGCTGAGTTTGGTTAGCATTTCACATGCAACATGTGGCATGCAGCAAGCATATTTATGTCATATGAACATCCATATATATGTATATACATATATGTGAGTGTATGCATGTGTGCGGCAGAGGCCAAAATGTCGACAGAAATGCAGACAAGCGGATTGTGAACCGTTGGCATTTTCATAATCAATTAACCTTATCTGCTGCATTAACGATTGCAACCGAACACCGTAGCCTGGTTTACAGTTAACGCGAAGGAGCGCCGATAAATGCGGCAAAATTAAGAAAGAAGAAAAATCAAATTTTTTAATTTGCCCACAGGCGTATGCAAGCGGCTTTCTGCATTTCGTTGTGTGTGTGTGTGCGTGCGCGCATGCGTGAGTGCGTGCCATCAGCAAATTTTGTGCCACAAATGGCGCGACTTGCGGGTCAAATGTGCGTATAACTCATGCGATTTTTATTTTGCCGATTTTTTTTGTGCCAGCAATGCAATGCTACAGTGGCGTGCAGCTGAGAGTGCAGGGTTTTGCATTCGCCATCGGCTGTTTCAGTCAATGTACCAACGGCTGTGCGACGTCTTCGCTGACTCAAATGACCAACGGCCATCGTCAGACAATCAACGAACCAAACGAATGTCTGACTGACCGATTTGTGTTTTAAGGCAATTATCTTGATGCAAGACGACCGCCAACTGTGTGTGTTGAATGACCACGAAGTTTATTGGCGGCGAAAAACACACACTCGTTCCGCCTGTGAGATAGCCGTGTAATCGCACAAAAGCGAACAGTCGTGTAAATATAGATACATACGTACATATATACATACAAAAGCACATTCGTTTGTTGGCTTGCAGCTTTAATGTTTGCGTCTGCGCGTAGCCAGCATTGCTGTAGCAAGTTGCATTCGCGCCATCAGACAGATCAACCGACGCGTGTGCAGTGTATGCAGCGCTGCTGGAACAGGTTGAGTGCAGAATATTGCAAATAGTTGTTTACGATGCCCATAAGCAGCATATGCACGGCTGCAGCGGCCAAAGTCAAGGTTTATTGGACCAACTTCATATGTAAGTGGAACTTGCAGATATTTTTGCTTGCAATTTGCTTTTGCTGTTACGTTTATTTGACTAGCGGCCGTTGGCGTTCAGTGCTGTTTAGCGTTTATAGAAGGCCGGGCAGTATTTTTGGTGTTTTTAATGGTTGCTTGGTTAACTATATTCAAAATTTGTTGAATGCAAAGTTAAATTTTTGTATTTTTCTACTTCTGTTCTCAAAATAGAGACTTAAAAATCGTCACCAAAAATCGAAATTTGTTTTTTTTTTTGCTTACGATTCACTACATCATATTACATATATGTTTACATCAAAATTTAAACTTCAACTATTAGATATAACCAATATATAACCACTGTGTAACCAATTTATAACCACTATGTAACCAGTTTATAACCATTATGTAACCAATTTATAACCACTATGTAACCAATATATAACCACTATGTTACCAATTTATAACCACTATATAACCAATTTATAACCGTTTATCATAACCGTTTTATAACCAACACTCACATTTAGTTTCAATATGAGTGTACTATGATAGCCAATATATAACCTTTTATAA
This sequence comes from Bactrocera dorsalis, assembly GCF_023373825.1. NCBI lineage: Eukaryota > Metazoa > Arthropoda > Insecta > Diptera > Tephritidae > Bactrocera > Bactrocera dorsalis. The sequence goes on from NC_064305.1 coordinate 74,072,146, forward strand.
CCCAATCTCATGTTTTGTCACAATATAAGTGTATGGTAACCATTTTATAACTAAAACTCAAATTCTTTTTCAATAAGGATGGTATGCTATGCTACTGACTTTTATAAAGTTACTACTTTGAACTACTACCTACTTGAAATTTTGTTAAAAACTCAATCAATATTTAGTGTTTGCTTGTTAATGATTTTTGCTAAGGCTCAAGGCAAGAAACATCAAAGCAAAAGTGAGATCAGAGTCCAGCATTACCCATATTTATTTCCTAAATATATCATGTATTAAGTTTGCCACGGAATTCCTAACACCAAAAAGGAAACGTCGGAAGCCTTATAAATATATTTCTAAACGAACAGCGTGATGATCTGAGTTGATTTAGCCATATCCAATTGTCTCTCAGTCTGTTTATCTGTACATATGCAAAATAGTCACTCAATTTTTGAGATATCCATCTTGATTTTTTTTGGTTTTTTTTTCTATGTTGGATCCTGGGGCATATGGCTGCCATATGAACTGATCTATCAAAACCAAGATGAAAATCTCTTCGTACCCTTGTGCTTCGTTGAATTGTTAAAAATTTCGAGCGTATATTTTCTTTAAATAATTCATAGTTCAAGTGCCAATAAGACAAAGAACCGATTGAAGTAATGAAAATATTACTGCTGTTCAAGCAAGTGTGGCTGAAGGCCGCAATCGTTCGATTCCAAGACGTTCCCGAGAATTGGGCCTGCCTCAAAACATAACCTGGCTGATTTTGAGAAATGATTTTAAATTAACTTCCATAGAAAATTGTTCTCACCCCAAGAGCTGAGGCCATAGCACCAGCATAAACGTCGTGAAAATTTCTAATTTTTCCTTAGAACAACTTGAAAACGATAAAGATTGTTTTAAGAAAATCATTTTCTACGATGAGGTTCACTTTCATCTAAGTGGTGCGGTAAATAAACAAAACTGTCGATTGTGGTGTGTAGAAACCCCAGAAATTATTCATCAACAACCATTGTATTCACCTAACTTGACAATTTGCTGTCATTTTTGGACTGGTGGAATCTTAGAACTGAGCTTCTTTCAAAATGAAGCTGGTGACACCGTTGACACTGTCAAGAGAGGGGTATAGATCGTCGATAACCAACGATTTTATGGCCGCAATTGGAAGAAGTTGATCTTGACAACATCTGGTTGCAACAAAACTGAGCTGCGTGCCACACAGCACGTGCAACAACCGAACCGAATTGCGAGTAAAGTGTGGAGATTTGATTATATAAAGAAATTGTGAAATTGAAAGGCCTCCAAGGAGTTGTGATTTAACATCATTAGACCACTTTTTACGGGATCATTTGAGATCATAGATCTTTAGTAATAAACCAAACTCTCTTAAAGCTTTAGAAGTCAATATTGACCGAGCTATTTATGACCTACGACTTGATAGCATAAGTCTGTTGCCATTGCCTAGTGTACGCTGAACCACATTTTGACTAAAAGTGAAAGAAAAACATGAAAAAATATCTAAACGTCCTTATTAATTTTCCAAAAATAAATCACTTCAAATCTATTTCCAGTAGCGCAAATGGGGTTAAATGACGCACGCTTACACGTGGCGCCTCTACAATGGATTTTACAAATCTCTTTCCTTCGCCAATTAAGCGCAAGGGAAAATTAAGTCAGTCGCCACACGATATCAAGCCACTTTATTTGCCATGCTGTATAAATATCTTGTCTACTGTTGGCGTGCGGCAAATGAAACTTGTTCCTACTGCAGTGCCAAATGCTTCTTAAGCAACAACAAGCAGCTAAAGCACGACGAACAAAATGCCAACGAACAAAAGCAACGGAAGAAAGAAGCGCAAATAAAGGAGTGCCTAAACGAATGTAACCTGTAATTTGCTACCAACAAAGCCAAAAATAAACGCCAACAACAATCGCAACATTATCGACTGCACCTTGAGCCTTGCCATATCCAAGCGCTTCAACTTCTTGCAGCACGGCTAAAGTACCAAAGCAGAAGCATGCAGCTATGTTTCGTGCGCGAAAGGCCACAAGCGGAAGCGCCAACAACAATGTACCAAAATAGAAGAACATGGCACGTTTTGCAAATAAAACAAAAAATAAAGACTCTGTAAGCCGTAGACTCATCATCATGCGTTCATGCAGCATGTGCTGGCGTTCGTGCGGCACATGACTGTTGCAAGTATCGCTCGTAAATAGAGTGAAGTGCAGCACGTTTGCTCGCCTCGACCTTGATGTGGACCTTCAAACCGTTCTATTTGGCGTAGAAAATCAAGGCTGACGAAGGAGTCAGTGACCCTATCGGTTTGAAGCGCTTAAAAATACCGTGATAATACATATTACTTACATATCGGTTGTAAGTGTTGTAAGTGTCTTGGTTTCATGTCGTTCGGTGTCGTTTTTTGTGTTTATCAATTCCAAGTGCTCAGTGAACTCGCGCCGGCGCACTCATCGCACGAATTTCCTGTCGCCCTGTTTGACTCACTCAAATGTCAACTCGAATTATTCGCATTTAAAATGGTGTAAATTAATTTTACTGTCATTTGCGGTAAATTTGCGTTTACTTCACTTTCGTAAGCCGCTTTTCAGGCGAAATCAAAATGATTTCCTTATTGAATCCAAAGCGTGACTAAGTGCAGTCAGTTTTGCTTGTTTAACCATAATTTGATGGGTTGAACTTGGTTTCGAAAAAAAAATTTTTTTTTGAGGACTTAAACCTTTGTTTGTGAATTGAAACCAGAAATTGCTTTAACGAATCCTTCACACATACAAAAGTTTCCATATAATAATTAAATTTTCATCTGTTAGCTTGTATGTCAGCTATATTCTATGTAAGTCTGATCTGAACAATTACAAATTTTCTTGAATAATCCGTAAGAAATATCGAGGCAAATCTGAAAACAGTCTCCGGGACATAATTCAAAGTGGCTTAAGTCTAGCAAAGGGATAAAGCAATACGGGAGGGTTACAAATCAACCCGGGAAAACACTCGCCCTTATACTAAGCGAAGATCTCTTACGGACTTGAGGCCCTTACAACTAGGTGGCAGGAAGTTGGAAGTGTCTAAAGATGTCAAATTCCTTGGCCTCACACTAGACTCAATCTTACGGTGGAGTAGGCGTGTAGATTTAACGCTGTCAAAAGCTACCAAGTAACAAAACCAAACCAAAAGCCACTCATGACATGCATACGCCTAGCCGGCATATCCTAGGGCTGCAAGCCAGGTATCATAAGATGGCTGTATACCATGATCATGATACCATTATTACTAATCGAGCGGTTGCTTGGGCATCAAATGCAACGCAGTCCTCGGTAGGCCATCAACTATCGATGCATCAAAGACTCGCTGTAGCCTACACCACTACATCTAGTGATAAAAAAGGTAGTGAGACATATCATGCTGCTAATGGCAGAGGGTTTTGGCAAAAGGAAATAATGTCATCTCAACAAATGAAGGCCCTAGAGGAAAACAAACCACTGGCCCTTCTTCCAAGGGACGGCGTTACAAAGAGGATTAAGTTAGCAAAGCATTTTAGAGTTCGGCAATAAGGCGGAGTGGAATGACAGTGCAGAGAATGAAGTGATATACCATAATTTTTTTGCCAGTTGTCTTTCAAGAAATCAGAAAAATCACACATCGGCTGAAACAACTGCATTTTTGAGCACTCAAAACATCGATTTAATGAGTCATCCTTCGTATAGTCCTGGATTGGCACCGAAATACCTCTTTTTATTCCAGGACATAAAGAATAAACTAAGAAGTCAAGCTTTTTGAAGAGGCAGTATGCGTGTTCCGAATGGATGTTTCGGACATAACTCAATCAGATTGGGAAAGTTCTTCGACGACAGTGTAGAGATCTTAGTGTATCTAAGAGGGGATTCTTGAGAACAATGAAGCTATTTTCTATGGTTAATATTTTTGTTGTTTTCTAATTACGAAATATAAAAGGCAATGCTCGTATTTCAACCAATTGAGTAAGTAATCCTGCATTTAAAAATTTGCTCTGAAAACTAGATCTACCTTGTTAATCCTGACATCTACGAAATACTAGTTTCCTAATAATACCATATAACTATATATAAATAAATTCATGAACAAGAATCACTCACTTTGTCTGTAATCCATGCCTTCCAGCGAATTCACAGGCGCCGATGTCGAAGACGACAATGTGCCATTAAAATCTTCGGTGCTATAATCGGTGGTGCCGAAAATGCCACTGCCCGTGGTGGAGAAACCTTCTGTGCTTTGCTCGGCGCTCGTTGTTGACGAAGCTGTTTCTTCCACTAGCTCAATAGGTGACTCAGTTGTTGTTGTGGTGGTAGTAGTTGTTGAGGTGCTTGTTGTTGACGGGATTGTGGGCTTGGGTTTCGGCTTCGCCGTTGTTGTTGTCGTTGTGGTTGTGGTTGTGGATGTGCTCGTCGTACTCGGTGTAGTCGTCGTGCTCGGCGCTGGACTCTCCGTGGTCTTAGTTGGCTTCGGTTTGGGTGGTCGAGTGCTCATCACCGACGATGGACGTTCTGGTTTGGGCATAATTGAGGTTATGTTGCTCATAATTTCACTAATACTGGTTGAAACGGATATCATGGTGCTGGTGATGGGTGGCGATGATGTGGTGAAAACTGACAACAAAAACGATTATTACAAATATACAGTTAGCAATTTAGTTAGCATTCTTTGTTAGTTTTTCTGGCTTACCTGTGGCATTTGTGGTGACTGGTGCATCCGCTGTTTTGTTGCTAATGTCCGGTGTGAGCGCAGTTGGTGGCGGACCCCACTCGAAAGTTGCATTGATGGTCGTCGGCTCGTTGTCCATATTCGTCCATGTTATCAAGCCAGGCGTTGTTGTTGTTAGCTCAACCATTGGTGGCTCGACTTTAGGCGATTCCGTAGTCAAGGTCGGCGATCTTGGTGTGGTGCTGCTGATGGGTGCTTTTGTTGTTGTGGTGGTTGTTGTTGTCGTGGTTGTTGTGGTTCTATGCGGTTTCGATGTCGTTGGCTTTGACGTTGTTGCTTTCTGCGTTGTTGTTGTTCTTGCTGTAGTGGTTGTAGTGGTGCTGGGGGTTGTGGGTTTCGTGCGCGTTGTTGTACTGCTTGGACGCTTCGTTGTAGCTCTTGTTGTAGTAGGCGCAGCCGTTGTTGTTGTAGAAGTAGTTGATGCCGGTGTAGCCGTTGTAGGTCCAGCACCCGTACTTGGTGTAGGCACTTTCACAATCTCTGCTGTTGGCTGGGGTCGTGGTCTGGGCGCATGAGTCGTTTGTCCTACTGACTCAGCTGCCTGTGGCACTTTGGTTTCTTGCACCGTGGTGGCGAACTCATCATTGTTTATAGTTGTAGCCGGTGTTGGTGTTGGGCGACGGTGCGTTGTTGCCACGGCACCACTTCCAGTTGTGGTGACATTCAGTAAAATAGGTTTCACCGCTTCGTTGGCGTCTGTATCCACTGGTCGCCTAGTGGGTTTAGCGCTTGATGATGGACGTGGTTTTGTCTGCGGCGGTTTCCGACTAGTCGTCGGTCGTCGATTAATCAAAGGTCTGGGTCGCGTGGTAAATCGAACAGGATCGGTTGGCTTAAGCGTGGTCGTCACAAACTGTGTGGGCACTTCGGTAGTTGTCGGCCGTGGTCGATAACGATTCGTGGTGTGTACTGGCCGTTGTGTGGTGGGCACTTCATCTAACTTGATATTACCCTCCGCTGCCGACGGCGTGGTCGTCTCTACAATCTGAAAGGTGAAGAATTTCGGTGGCTGTGTGGTGACTTCCACTCGCGTTGCCAGTTGTGTGCTTGAGGTGGTGGTGAGCACAGGTCGCGTAACTGTAGTTTTGCGTCTTGGTGGCTTTATAGTTGTTGGTGCAACAGTTGGCTTTGCTGTGGTACGCACAACAAACTGTGACGTTTTTTGTGTTGTTTGCACCTGTGGACGTTTTGGTGCAGCTGTTGTGGTCAACTTAACTGGTTTTGGACTGTTCGTGGTTATGATGGGTGTGGTATCACCCTTGTCGCTGATACTACTGCCATTAGTGCCGTGTAGGTGGCTGTTTTGTTGTAAATAGCTCTGTGTTACATTTCTCACCGTTTCGCTAATACTGTTGCTGCTACTTTGTACTGTGTGGTGCGGACCGGTAGTGGTGAGTTTGAACAGCGTGCTGGTGGGTAGTGTAGTCGACTCGTGGGGAAAATGTGAAATCGTATTCTGATCGATGCTATTGTCACTGATTTCGGGCGCAAAGAGTGCAGCGTCATCCTGAAGGAAGTATGAAAAATAAAAGATAAAAATAAATAACGGCATAAATTAAGAATAAACTTTATTTCCATCACTTTTTATAATACAATATAAAGACCTGAATTAATGAATTCATGTCCGTTTATCTCTCTGTATATAAATGAACTACTATTACTCTTACATAGACGTTGGCACTACTTCTGGGGAAATCAAAGAAATCGCCCATTCGTTTTTTCTTCTCGCAGTTTGGTGCTAGTTGGAAATATCAAACGAAACCACGTCGCTCTCCATCGGATCTTTTCAAAAGAGTGAAGGTTTTCACCTTCCTCTGCTTCCACTATCACGTAGACGGTGTATTTTTACTCGCCTGAGACTAAATAACTTTATCGGGTCCCAAAATATGGTTGTCTGTAGTACTTGATTCCGGTACAAGAAAATCGATCAGTCCATAAAGAGCGTCTCCGGGCAGAAATCGTGCAACTAAATCGATCACGTTGTGATAGACAAAAAGCAAGTCTCCTACATGCATAAGACCAAATATCAGCTCGGACCAATGACCGGTCTCCTAACAAACTCAAGGAATACTCCACGTCGAAAAGTTACAATCACAACTACCAGTCGAATAGTTTTCTACTACGCTTCAGGCAAAAAAAAAGCTGGTAGGATTGGGATTGCAGTGCCAGAAGAGATAAAGTTGACTGCCTCTCACGCAACGTGACCATCGACCATAACACATGACGGGATAGGATAGGTAGGAGGTAATCCGGTAGGTCACCGATACTCAAAATATACTAAGTTTATGGAGGGAATACTTCTTCCATCTTCTAAACGACAGTAAAAGTGCGAAATTCGGAGATAGTGGACCTGAAAGCCCAACTGATGACGATTGAATAGTTATGCCAATACATTACTAAGACAAAGTACGAAGACCCCATGGCGTAGCGGCCGAGCTACTACAATATGACTGCGAAGAGCTGGCAAGGTACATGCATCAGCTTCCTTGCAGGGAATGGTTGAATGAATTGGAATCTAAGTGTGCTCTGCCCGATCCTTAAAAAGTACAAACGGAGACACCTTAGACTGCGCCAATTATAGTGATCAATATCGCATATAGGATTCTCTTGAGCATTCTGTTTGAGAGATTAAGTTGTAATGAAAGTGATTGAACCTGATCAGTGTAGTTTTTGGTCTAGTAAATCCTCCATTGACCAAATATTCACCTTGGAAAACAACTGAGAAAAAAAATCGATACAGACCACGCTCTCATCGATTTTAAAGCTAACTTCGATTGCTCTTTTGACTGTGTTATCCCTGCAAAACTTATATATACGAAGTAGTCGCTCGGATTTTGAGATATCGCCACGAAATTTTACACATGCTGGTCTTATCCGAAGCTGCTTATCGGTTCAAAATCAAGTTATAGTTTAGAAAATTATTTTATTCGATAATAGCATTATTTGGCGGCTTCGGTGCAACCGAAGTTCACAATTTTCCTTTCTTTGTTAATTGCCAATAAAAATTAATTAATTGTACTTAAAAATCAATTAACTTATTAAAGTTTATAGTATTTTGTTAAGTTCTTAAGCATTTCATTTAGTTATTTTGTTAAAAATTTAAGTTTTTAGTTAAATAATTTTATTAAGTTCTAAAGTATTTTGTTAAGTTCTTAAGTGTTTCACTAAGTTAATTTATTAAAAGTTTCAGTTTTCTGTCAAAGAATTTCATTCAGTTTTATAGTATTTTGTTAAGTTCTTAAGTATTGGAAGTTATGTTTTTTGAAGCTTAAGTTTTTTTTTAAGAATTTTATTAAGTTATAAAGTATTTTGTTAAGTTCTTAAGCATTTCATTAAGTTATTTTGTTAGAAACTTAAGTTTTTTGTTTAAGTAATTTTATTAAGTTCTAAAGTATTTTGTTAAGTTCTTAAGTATTTTCTTAAGTCTGTTTATAAATTTGCTTGAGCTGCGCAAAATTTAGACATTACCACATTATATTAATTTTTTTTATCTATTCCTTCTGTAAATATTGGCATAAAATCGTGCTTTTATCGATATAGTTCTTAGGCATATATCATACACTAATACACTCACCTTCAGCTGACAACATGAGCCAAAATAGAAACGATCAATGCACGTGCCTAAATGTGTGCCATTCTGTTTAATACAATCGATGGCGAACATACAAACACCCGAGCGGCCAGACTTTCGCACAATGCAGGGTAAATGTCGTATATTACGACCAGATTGAACTGTAAAAGAGCAAAGAAAAAAAGTTAAAAAAATATTTTTTATATAAAAAAATTTCATTGACAAAAAGTTATTACAAAAAAATATTGCTTGAATAAAAATAATAAACTTTCAAATCAAAAGAAATTAAAAAGGAATAAAATATAAAAATATTCAGTAGTGAATTTTATGGAGTCTCAATAACACATATTTTTAAATGCAAATGAATTTTTTAACGGTGAAACGTTTTGATTGCTGATTTACATTTTTTGTTGTTTTTGTTATTGCTTTTTTTGTCTAAATCCAAACATAACCCACTTTATTCTAAACAAATACAAAAGTCCATGCAAATTTACGCATACATTAGCCTAACACTTGTTGTTGTTGTTGTTGTTATATTTGTAATATTCTCATATTTACATTTTCCATACTTTTTTGTTGTTGCTTTCTGTTTTGCGACTACACAATTTCCGTTGCTTTGCGCTACAGCTCCGACGCCTTCAATTTCAACGCCAATTTGAGCAGCGCTGGTAAACCGTTAGCTGTGTGTCTAAGCTGTTAACCGTTAGCATAAGTGAAAATGAACGAAGTGATCAAAGAAAGAGCGCAAAAACAGCTAAAAGATTCACCAAACAATCAACAGTTGGCAAGTTAAGTCGGCAGTGACGGCCATAAAAGCGTGGCGAAAGAAGCAACCAGCGTTTGAATGTCATATTGGGCAGTACAACAAACACATAGCAATTTGTGTGATTGTTGTTGTTGTTGCCAAAAATATAGTTTATTGATTGTTGTGTGTATAAATTCATTGGCGTTCTTATTGGTGTTTGTAAATCGTGCGCATGCGTGAGTTCTATATATGTATACATATGTATGTGTATGTGCGTATGGCGCTTTTGTGCGTCTTTCTATGCTTTTAAACACAATAATTATGACGTTAAGGTGTAAATGTATTTCATTTCTTTCGTTTCGTACTTTTTAAGTGTTTGTTGTAACTGTTTTGAAAAGAACTCTTCTGTTCATGTGTGTGCTGCAAGTGCCTTCAGTGCCAACAAATACATATACACGCCCATATATACCATATTTATAGCACACATGTTTACAAGATTCGTTATAGTCACGCAAAACATGAAAATATCGTGACACACTGCGGCATTTGTGAGCAGCAACAACAAAAAGGAGGAAGAGTCAGCGCGTCATGCAACTTATTGGCGTTGACTTCCAATTATTGTTGCTCGCAATTAGCAATAAATTGAGTTGTTCTCCAGCGCGACTCGATGAGTAAGAACTTTTTTCGTCTTTCTTTTCATTTGGCTGGCATTCGAACGGTAAACTGATTGACTGCTGCTTGGCTTTCGGTAAGCGCTTATGAGCTGGTTACACACATATGAAACTGAACATGTGTGTGTGTGTAATAAATCTGTGTCATTTGAAGAAATATCGATAATAATAATGTTCATTGTGTGCTTGTGATGTAATTTTCAGCAATTCTTTCATGTTCCAACATATATGTATGTATGTATGTATGCTCATGGGTTTATAGGTATTTTTTTAGCAATAAGAAAAGACTTAAGCAACGAACTTGCTGTGATTGTTGATATGTGGAAGAAAGTACTGCTCGATATTATGAAACTGTTTTTAAGTTATAAGAAAGCTATTATGTGGCATATAATCGGCTTTTCACACACATAATTTAAAAGCTGGAAAATTAGTTTATATTGCGTAATAATGTTTGCTTTTGTTATTTGTGGCAGGAAAAGTAGTTTTTTGGTAATTTAAAATTTTGATTTGTTTTATTAGATGACTAACTTTTCTTAAATTTTGATATAGTATATGAATTCACTTAGAAAAAAATATGATACTACTTTTTATCATAGAATCGTGGAATTATTCAATAAACATCGACATTGAGTGCGTTGTGTATGTTTTTTCATACTTTAAGTACTTATCAGCATTTCTGTAATGATAAAAAATAAATTAAGGCGAAGGAAAGTATAACTAAGTGAATAAGTTTTTGCCATTTTTAGGTCAATTTATGATTTCTGTTAAGAAAAACTGAAAATCTGACACGAGGTTGCCACATAAATTTAATTAAAAAAATTAAATTAAATTATGAACAGACAGAAATAACACAAACGATGCTTAAGCTAAGTATTTTAACAATCCTCAGTAAAAATTTTTTTAGAGATGCCACATAGTTTACATTTTTTCCACGTTTTTCAATAATAATTAATTTTGCTATTGATATGGAGAACCTCAAGGCAAAGAAACTTTTACAACCTTTAGTAAATTTTTTTATGGAGATGCCACCTTATTTAGATTTTTTTTGGAATGAAAGTTAAATTTTACTGTTACTAAAGTTAAAAAGAAGGGTCAATTCAGTTTGACATTTTTCACAATTTGGGTTAGGGTGGCTAATCTTTGTCATTTTCAACGTAATAAATAATAAATATAAATTCCCATACAGCTATTAAAAAAAAATTGAATTCTGACTTTAAGACCTTGCCAGCTGATTTAATTTACGTTACCCTCGCATTATGTCGCCCGATAATTTGAAAAATTTTTGCTTTTCTGGAAATTCTTAAATAAAGAATATCCCAAAATTACAACTAAATGTTAATTTATTGATTTAAGCCTATTTCTGCAGAATATTGGGATGTGGGCAACAGTTGCATAAAAATTTACATACATTTATCACCTGATCAAATTTGACCCGGACTGAGAATGTTAGTCCTTAGCTCTACTCCACATCGTTTCTGCAAAAACTTTAAGTCTTTTCGTATAAGTCTGATATTACGCAATTCATACCCAAAATATTAACCGAAAAATTTTCAGTGGATCGATAAGAAATGCTAAGTGAAGCTAGATTTAACACGGTTCATACCCAAAAGATTAACCAAAATGGTTTGAGTCGATAGGAAAGAAATGTTAAAGTCTCCTGCTATTTCTCTGGTACCAACACAACGATTACGAAACTCTGTTTGTTTAACTTTTAAGTTATTTCCTCATTAACAGACGTGGAGACCTAGCCAAGTTTTATCAGTTTTTTTATGATTGTTCCGCGAAAATTTATAATTTTTTACAATATAGTAAAGAAATAAAGGGTGATTTTTTAAGAGCTTGATAACTTTTTTTTTAAAAAAAAACGCATAAAATTTGCAAAATCTCATCGGTTCTTTATTTGAAACGTTAGATTGGTTCATGACATTTACTTTTTGAAGATAATTTCATTTAAATGTTGACCGCGGCTGCGTCTTAGGTGGTCCATTCGGAAAGTCCAATTTTGGGCAACTTTTTCGAGCATTTCGGCCGGAATAGCCCGAATTTCTTCGGAAATGTTGTCTTCCAAAGCTGGAATAGTTGCTGGCTTATTTCTGTAGACTTTAGACTTGACGTAGCCCCACAAAAAATAGTCTAAAGGCGTTAAATCGCATGATCTTGGTGGCCAACTTACGGGTCCATTTCTTGAGATGAATTGTTGTCCGAAGTTTTCCCTCAAAATGGCCATAGAATCGCGAGCTGTGTGGCATGTAGCGCCATCTTGTTGAAACCACATGTCAACCAAGTTCAGTTCTTCCATTTTTGGCAACAAAAAGTTTGTTAGCATCGAACGATAGCGATCGCCATTCACCGTAACGTTGCGTCCAACAGCATCTTTGAAAAAATACGGTCCAATGATTCCACCAGCGTACAAACCACACCAAACAGTGCATTTTTCGGGATGCATGGGCAGTTCTTGAACGGCTTCTGGTTGCTCTTCACCCCAAATGCGGCAATTTTGCTTATTTACGTAGCCATTCAACCAGAAATGAGCCTCATCGCTGAACAAAACACGCGCGCGAAACACATTTCGAACCGAACACTGATTTTGGTAATAAAATTCAATGATTTGCAAGCGTTGCTCGTTAGTAAGTCTATTCATGATGAAATGTCAAAGCATACTGAGCATCTTTCTCTTTGACACCATGTCTGAAATCCCACGTGATCTGTCAAATACTAATGCATGAAAATCCTAACCTCAAAAAAATCACCCGTTACAAAGGACAATATTATGCCAAAGCAAGAAATATTTACATCTGGTATCATTACAGTAAAGTAAGTGCTAAGTTCACCGGCCTCATCAGCTTCTTGTCAAAAAAATAAGTTTTAGACAAAATTATCTTTAATTGACTTATAAAGAACTGCTTAATCTCATCAGAATTGCGCACTCGAACATTGGCTCTCAGTTATTGCCCAACTACATAATAGCATAATCACACTTTACTGTTATGTAATTCATACTATAAATAAACATATGTACATACATATGTACACTGCGCATTCACTTAGAAAATATGCTAAAACTCCTATAATTTGACTCAACTGACCTATAAAATTATAATTACCAACCAAATGCTTCACAATTTCTTTCTACACATTTCATTTGGTTTAATAGCTCAAATCCATTCCAACATATCATTTTAATGCCGCGACCAAGCCAACAGCCACAACTCTGCATTTAGCATATTTGCAGTTGGAATATCTTCAGCCTTGCAACATTTTTGTTTCCACATTTGCTTCGCTTAGCTAAATGCAATATGCACATTCTGAAAGGCTTTCTTTGCACAATCACCGCATTAATGTTGATCTGCCTCATGTAGCATGATATATGCAATTGCACATACATACATATGAGCATATCATCAGCAAAATGTGGCCGTGGAATGATAATTGGGTCAGTAAGATTCCGTTGCTAAAGCCAAAACCACAACGCAAACTTAATTGTTGGCAAATTAGATTTATTGCTGCCCAATGAGGAAATGAACGTGGCAAGATGCTAAATTAAAATGATTGATAAACCAAGTGGAATTTGAGAATTCATGCGAAGAGAATGCGCGGATAATAAAAATTGTTTGCTAATGCTTTTTTGATTGCTTCGGAGCAATTTTATTAAAATGGTTAAGCAGACGGTACAAATGGAAATGTTATTGAGAAATTTCTTCAATTTATTAAGAATTTCAATATGATACACTAATTAGATTATAAAAAGAACGTACAAATTGGCACGGTCAGTCTGATCTCGAGATATGAAAAAAAAAAAATAAATATACTTTCAATATGTTTTAATGCAAGAAATATAAACAATATTATCATAACTGTTTTACCCAAGAAATTTTAAAAATGTTATCAATACTACATTACTCAATCGCTTATCGACAGATGCTTCAATCTTTTTTCAGACTTGCCTACAATTACCTTTGCTTCTAACTCCTTAAAAGCTTTTTCTTGTTTTGTGATGAAAGACAATCAGACAATAGTGTTACGTACACTGTGTACCAAAGCAACCAAAAGGCTATAACATGACATAACAGCATTTGTTCTAATGCTCTTCACGAAATGTAGGTTAAGCCGTACGTGGTTCCGTGGTCACTGGCGTGTCTCACAGCTCAGCTGTGGATTACAAGTGGCTTAAATGTCAACGACAGCGCATCACGGCGGTTATTGCTTGAGGTTGAGAAAAATCTATCAATATTTTACATTTGCCATATGTTGAGAAGTTTACGGTATTCTTACTGTATATAGAATTTTTAGCTAGTTTTAATATTTTTTGTATTTTTATACACTTTATTTTAATAGCGACTTCGTTAGAAGAATTTTTCACATATGTTGACCTAACCCATTTGCATCGCCTCTAATACTGTTAAGAATTTTCTGCCTTTTATTTTAGTATTTTAATAATATCGGCTGTTTTTTTTTTTTTTTTGCAAGTGTAGTTTTCAACATAAAACATACTTTTATCGAAGTTGGTCTTCTTGACAGCTGTTACTTGATTTGCATTCAGTTTGGTTTGCCAATTCAAATGAATAAGCTTGGTCCGGAACAACCAACGCGTCTAATATTCTGGCGACATAATCGCTTAGCAGAGTCAGTATTTCCATAATTCTCGCATCGGCTTCTCACCATGTTTACTCTAATGAATAATACGCACCCCCAGATCTGCCACACAGCGACGAAGTTGCTATTACTGGCGGTGCTCCCATCGATTTATGGAAGTTTTTGTGAAAAAATCTTGGTTTGCGGGATAACAAAATCCAAATAATGCAAGAATTGAAGCCGAATGACTACTAAGCGTGCCATACAGGTATGTGTTCTGAATGGTCCCAAAACGAGATGGCCACCGATTGCGATTATCACAAGAAAATTTTGTGCAGTGTTGAAACTTACTTTTGTTTGAATGCGTACATAAATAAACAATATTTTCGCTTCTGGAGTGATGATAATCCAAGATGTTAAGAGAACGAGAAAGATATTTTGCTGAGCGACATACGATTGCTGCAAAAAGTCGTTGAAAATTTGGCCTCTCAGCTGGAATTTGTTCGAGTCAGCCAAGTTGTCACTTCGTCGAAATCTAAGATAACTTGGTTATCATCAAGTTCTAGGCTAGTGAAGCAGTATATCATTAGACTAGAGATGAAAAAGTTCCTTCCAAAAAAATTATTTATTAACTTCCAAAGACTGACGAAAAGGGCGCCATGCGTCATTTTATTAACAACTAAAATAACAAAAGAAAACAGTTATTTTTTTGCCAGGGTGATAAAACACATTGGAAAGTCAAAGTGATTGGTGAACGAAGTATTCTGAGTATTGTGAACTACTGAAACTGCTCGGTCAAAAAATAGCTTCAATCAAAATTGTTCTATAAAAGTCCAGTAAAAATCATTCAGCATTCATTAAGTTTTATTGCCACCGCATTTATCAGTGAATTACCGCAACAATCCTGCAATAAGCTTTTCTTTTTCGTATTTTGGTCAAAATGTAGGTCTCTATCAAGCAATTAAACTACGAAATCCAAAAAGAATCAGACACAAAATATTTTCCTTTCACTTGGTTGTCGTGGTTGTTGTTGTGGCTTGAAAGCCAATTACTCATTCTTGCCACAAAAGTGGTACATGCGGTGGCCACCACCATTCACCACCTTAAATTGAACTCGTTGCGGTGGTCAAATCAACGCGCCCGATTTCTATGCACCAAAAAAAAAAATATATATATTGATAAATATCTTGGTATATAGAGATATTCTCACTTGCCGCAACTGTCGGCGCGCGAGTCAATTACTTGAATGCAATTATCTGATCACTTTCATGAAAGATTTTTCATCAACTTGATTTCCTTTTGATGTGTTTTTCCCCCTCACTTCTCCGTTGCTTGATTTTGAATTTCCTTTACTTTTCCCGCATAGCTTGTGTGTGGACAGTCGTGATTTGTGTTGGCCGCCGTGGCTGGCAACGAGGTCGCGCGCCAAACTTTTGTTGTAAAGAAAAGCTGTAAAAGAACGCGCGGCCTCACACGCTGCTTGTGCGTTTGCTTGCTGCACGGCTGTTGTTTATGGACAAGCGCAAGTTGCCCGCATCGCTATGCATGTGCTGGTGGCTGTTGTTAGCTGTTAGTTGCTTGTGATATTACCCATTTTTATAGCAACATTCTCTTCATTTGTTGTTGTTGTTGCTAATGCTGCTTGTTGCCTGTTGCTGCTGACCTCAATTGCTTTTGATCGCCTAATAAGAAAGTATTTGCCATTTCCTCCTTGTGGTGGCTGGTGGGTTTCACCAACAACACGCTTGGACACCCCAAGTTGTGTGGTGTGTATTTTCTTCTTTGCTTTTTGATTTATGTGATTCTTGAAATTTTCAGCCAAGCATACACTACTGTGTTTGTGTGTGTATATATTTGTGTATTTTATTAATTTTCACTCGCTACTGTCTTTCTAATTTATCATCCAGCGCTTCATGCATATGCCGCTGCTGTGTAATTTCTCGGCAGCTTCACTGCCTTCCGCTTTACGCATCTAAAATCTGTATTTATTTATGCCACCGCCGTGCCGCCAAATTATATGAATCAAAATAAATAATTTATAATGAGCATAAAACTCACACCGGCAATCAGCAGCCAGCAACCGACGACCGGCAACCGGCTTAGAGGAAGTGTTAATTGCATGCAAATTAATCACTTTTTTATGCGCTTCTTGACCTATATTCGGCGTAGATTCTATGCGCACGCATCCGCTGGCTGGCTCTCGTAAAAATTGCTATTAATTTGCTCTGTCATTGCACGAATTCGTGTCTTCACTTGTCAGCTTGAGTTGCTGTATGTGGGCGCTTATATGTGTATGTATATATATTTACAAATGTATGTGTGTTTGTGCGTGTGTCTATCTTTTAGCAGCAGTTCTGCATCCTTTTCATCACTTTCATTTAGACTAGCCAACACTTTTTCGACATTTCCAACAACTTACTATACTTGCTCTCTTGTTCGGGTTCGTCGCTTAAGTCTTTTGTGCGGTTGCTGATTGATGCCCGCAGAACAAAATGAAAGTTTTGCATACAAATTAGAAAATGTGGCGTATAATAAGACATGTTTCCTGTCACAGTTTTTGACATGAATTTTTATTGTTTCTTACAACAACAACATATAGGTATGTGACTTCTTAGCGCTGACCGCTAAAGCTGAACATCAAGCATATGAAAAATGATGCGTATTTTGGTGCAAATTTTGTGTGTTTATGAGAAAAAAATCTACTGAAACCAATATTAATTTAATAAACGAAAAATAATATGGGTCAGCAGCCAGTTTAGTTAAAAAAATATTTGACTTAAAGATAAACAATTTTAATTAAGAGACAAATTTGAAAAAAAAAATTTTAAATATATAAAAATAATAAAAAACAATTTTTTTTTAAATTAAAAAATAATAAAAAAAATTGGAAAAATAAAAAAAATTAAAATAAAAAAAAAATTAAAAAAGAAATTAAAAAATTTAAAAATAATATTAAAAAAATTTAAAAGTAAAAAAAATTAAAATAAAATTGAAACAAGAACTTAAAAATCTAATCAAACTTTGTCTCATAAAACTTCTTACTATGCCCACTATCCACAACAATTTATTGTCCATTTCTCATACAAATCACCGTCGTGACCTGCCAGCTTACACAAGAGACTCACCAAGTTTGTACGTGAGAGAAAGTGAACCAAATTCTATGACTACAAATAAGCAAATTTTTAGCTGCATAAGCGCTTAGTAGCGTCACATACACTCTAAATAGCTTACTACTTACTCACAAGTAGCTGCTTATATATATTTCTAAACCCAAACACACACACCTTCTCTTAATGGTTATCACTCATCAGACATAACTCATTTGCTAACGCTGATGTCAACTACCTCATTAAGATAATCGCTGACAATGCTTTTGCCAACAACAATAACAACAAAATATTTTAAAAGCTTCAAAATCCGCAGACAGCAACAACAAAGAACTTAAATAAGCATTTAATGAGTTTGAAGTTGTTTTTTCTGTGGTTTTTGTCTGTCTTTCAACTACTAAATTTGTCGAAACCGTTGTATTAAAAAAGAAAAACCAAAAATACTTGTTTTACCCACTTTTACTGTGTTATGGCGGTTGAATGAAAGCGTTTCTTCTGGCACGTCTTGATTACAAAGAAATTTACTTGAGCTGCTGGTCAGCTGAGCTGTTGGTGTATAAATTGCTTCTGGGAAATGCGGGTGTAGCCGGATGCGACTATAGATTTGATTTTGTATGTGCAGGTATCGATGCTTATGAAGACGCATGCTTGTGCTTGGTGAGAGTGGAAAACGATTCCTAGCCTCTTCATAAAAGATCAACCGAAGTGAAAGCAAAATTTTCATAGGAAAGTCTTAATGAAATTTCCATTTAAATTGATAACTGAATTCTAAAATTAATCGCAAAATAATAAATGACTAGAAATGTTGAAAAATTTATGGTATAAATATTCTCACGTCTCCGTATTGAATAATGTAGACACCCTAAGAATTGGCCTCACGAAAAGTCAGCCTCATCATCTAACTTATTGCATGTTATATACAACAGCTAGTAAATAATAAATAACTGCAAAATATGCACATATATTTGACTTTTAGTTTTGATAAGCATTATGTTCTTAATTTTATAAGTTTTCAAACTCACTAAGCTTTGCCGTGATAATCAATAGTTTGGAGCAATTTTCGTTGTACATTCCTCAATGACTACTAATTAAGTTTAATTTTATTGAAAATTGCAGGAATTGGCTGCTATTTTTGCATACTCGTTTATGACATCGAAACTAAAACTTACTTGTAATTCCTTAACTACTTAGGAAAGCCAGAAAAAAAATACATTTTTATATGTGATAGTACTTGCCCAGTCATTTATATATTAGTGGGGTCAGCTGTCAACTTTTCGAACTGCCGGAAATGGCTGAAAAATTGATTGATTTAGTATTTTACGTTATGATTTTTTTATATTTATTCAGCTTTAGTGTGAAGAAGGGTTTAGAACTTCGGTTCATGAAGCGAATTCGCGGATTATGAAGATTTGTCATCCACTGAAATACTTTAATGCTCCTGATATAGTTGACAAATGATTTTAATATGGGGAGCATTCTTGATCATTATAAGATTAACTCTTGCTGATATATATTAGCTAATGCTCATTTTGGTAGAGCCTTGGTGTAATAGGTTGAGTATGCACAAACGGTATACCAGCCAGAATTGGCGGTCAAGAAGGGTTTTGATATATAATATGTTTGTAAGAACTCTTAGTGAAGTGAAGTAGTGGCTTAAAAGCGGGCACCTTTGGCCGATAGGATAAGAAATGTCTGCCATCAGTACACCGACAAGCCAAATACAGTGTGTGAAAAAAATATTAGACTCATACCTACGAATTACATTATCATCTCCTATTCTCGCTATTATCATTTTAAATATAATCAAATCACTCAAATTTGAAGACTAACAATTTATTTTATGAAAACATACGAAATCTTCGATTTATTTGACTCCATGCCATTTCATATGAAAATATGAAACATATTCAATATTTAGTGCGTCAAAATATATTGGAATAATGATTGTTATATAATATTTTATAGCATAACCATTATTTTTAACTACTTCCATGCATCTACCATGCATCTATTTGGCATAGAAGCTAATAGATTGTTAATAACTTCTTGTGGGATGCTTAAACAGGCTTGTTTTGCAGCTTCGAACTATTTGTTATTATCTCCATTTACTTCATTTCTGTCTATGCTCTATTCATTATCTCCCAAAGATTATCAATAGGATTGTGATTCGGCGCTTGAGCTGGCTACTTTAGGACATTAATATTTTGAGCGAGGACCCATTTTGCATTTTTGACGTGTGCTTTGTGTTGCTGTTGTGTTGAAAAGACTATGAAAATGACATACTCGTATTCCACTCGGCATGGGGAAGCATCACATTCCCAACGATACCCTTGTATATGAACCCATCCATAATACCATTGATTCAATGAAGAATACCCCATACCATAATGCCACCTCCAACATGCTTAACCGTACCTTGGCAGTATCGGCGATCTTCTCATTTCGTCTGAATATTCAAATTAAATTTTGATTCATCAGAGAAAACCATGGTTTTCCTTCGTTTCACTGGCCAGTTGATGTGTTACCGAGAACTTTAATCGCGTCACAATTTTTTATGTTAAGACATTTGGTTCAACAAAAATGATGCTGGATTTTTATGTGGTTGTTCAGTTTGCATGGAAAATGCAAAAGCGTCAGAAAATAACGGGATTTTGGACCGTTATCGCGAAAAACATTGACTAATTCAATATATTTTCTCGCAGTGAATATTGGGTACTTGTACTTTCTTTCGTATAAAATATAAAAAATTTAAAAAATTATAAGGGTTTTCATTTTTTCACTAAACAAACAATATGTCTTTATATTTAATTTAGTATTTTATAGCCAAAATTGTAATTTGGAGTACACGACATGTTTTTAGCATTCATAACCATCAGGCCAATATGTTTTGTTCAACACCGTACATTAATAATGACTCAACAGAAGCTTCGAAAGCCTGATTGAAAGGTTCTTATATGTACGTCCACCTAACCATATAGTTTGCACCTGGTGCCAAATGCTCCTTCCAATGGCGAATAACTTTGCATGCAAAAAAGCCCATTTATCTTTATTTGCTGTGTTGGCTCTCTTGCTTGTTAGAAAGTTCTCATATAAAAACGAGGTTGTTTGTTCGATTCGCCATCCTATCAAGAACCGTAGTCAGCTTTCATTACATAAAGAAAGGAAAAACAGAATCTACTCTTTTACCAAACTATACTACATCTTATGTGTATGCCTACAGTTTCATTTGTTTTTATTTATCAAATATGCATTTCACTTTATATTCAAACCAAAAATGGAAAATTCATATAAAGCAACCAGTTTTCTGTATCAAAGGCATACCTTCCATTCAAATTATTTTTATTTCTAAGCGGCTGTGAAGATTATAATTATTATTTTTTCTTTAAGTGAGTGCTTATATAACTCACCATGCAATTAAGAATTCTTCTATAAGTTATGGAACCATAAATGTGGCGCTAGAAACTAGTTCTAATTACTTGAGCGCAGGAAATCCGCTGCGAGCAATAAATGTCACAGCATGAGTAACTTCTAAGACAACGATTGGGGTTTCTTAACTAAGCAAGCAGTGAAGCTGTTGCCAGTTGGCTGACTGACTTTCATTGCTTAAATATAATTATTGCATTTATTTAGTTGGGTTAGCTGCTGTGGCTATTTATGCTTACTAAAAAAACTAAGTATGCCTTTAGCCACGGAAAAGGCGGTTCATTGGCATTTAAAACAATGGAGAGATGCAAGCAAACCGCTTGATGGCAGAGTCTTTTAATTGCACGCATAGAAAACGAGTTTTTTGTCTAACGCTCTTTCGACTTTTTCCTAGATAAGCTAAGCAAAGTTAAGCCAACAGAATTTAAATAATTTCAGTGGTTATGTATAAATATGTATACATATACAAATGAGTAGATATGTATGGATGTTTTTGAGTATGTTATGCTGTATATGTATATACATATGTATGTATGTCACTTAAACTTTGTTGCGTCTTATCTAGAGTAAAGCAAACATTTTAGGAAGTCGAAAGGTTTATTCACCCAGTTTTCAGTTTAGTAAATTTTTTTCATATCATCACAAAAGCTATATAATAATATGTAAGTATATGTATATATATACAGTATAAATACACATATGTGTGCTATGCTGCTACTCACACTGTGCTAAACTCGGATTGTCGACGAAGACGGGCGTCGCCTGTGCTGGCGTTGCGCTGTCGCTGAGCAGCAGTAGAAACGCCAGCAGCGGCAGCAGTGGCAGCAGCGTTGCGGCAACAGCTTTGAATGTCTGCCATAGAGTTGTGTTGCTGTTGTTACTTTTGTTGGGATGCAGGTGTTGCGCTTGCTGTTCTGGCTGCGTTGCGTCGCTCGATGGATTTGCTGCTGCTTTCATCTTTTCTCTTATTGTTTTAGTGTTACAAGTTGTTGTTGTTGCTGTTGCTGCTATTTTGTTTGCATTATTTGCACTATATTTACTTGACATGCTTGAAGTTGAATTCCTGTTTGTCGTGCACGACGCAGCGGCTGTGGCATGCGTAGTTGTGTGGCGGGCAGGCGGTGGAAAAGCGGCCGGTTTTATTTGACGTATTGTGCCCATCTGAAAGAGTGGTGTGGAAGAAGGAAGTGTGATTTAAATGATTTTTGATTTTTAGGTATTTAATAAATTAGAAATAACCTAAAAAAAAAAATAACCTAAAAAAAAAAAAGGTGAAAGCTAATGAGGAGACTTTGTAAAGGTTAAGATTTCAAAATTTTTTTTATTTCTAAAGTATTTTAGAGGTGTTCCTGTTCAGTGTCATAGAAATTTGTCTACTAAAAACCCAATACGAAACAAATTTTAAAACTGCTCGGAATGCTTGCCTTTATTTTAAATATATAATAATATTGATTGAAATTAATTAACCCGTTGTGTACCAAGCTGGGTCAAATTGTTCGCTATCATTTTTCTGCTGTTTTTGTATATTTCTTTAGAAAATGATAATACTTTAAAAACGTATCCATTTAAATTAAAAATTCAGCAAAACTAATTTTTGTAAATTTTTTAAGCCTCATTGGCTAAAAGTTAGTAAGTTAAAATTTTTTTTTTTTGAAATTTTAGATATTATTCCGTCATAAAAAATTTTAAAAATGAAAAAGTTAAAAAAAAAAAAATTTTGGAAATTTTAGATATTAAACTTTCGCAAAAAAATTCTAAAAACTTTTTTGGAAATTTTTTTTGAAAATGAAAAAATTAAAAAAAAATACCTAAAATTTCCAAAAAATGTAACACTCTTATACCTAAGGTTTTCAAATATATATATATATTTTTTTTTACACATTATCATACCTAAAATTTCCAAAAATATTGTTTTTTTGACTCTATCGTACCTAAAATTTCCAAAAATATTTTTTTTAAATATTTTCATTGGCCTAAAAAAATAAAAAAATCCAAACAATTTTGAATTTTCAATTAACATCATTTTAATTAAAACACAAAAAAAATAATTTGGGAATTTTGGGTGTTTCAATCTCATATTACACTGTCACATCCAAAATTTCCAAAGAAAAAATTTTTTTGTAATTTTTAAAGATGTCTGTCACTGGAATTGTAGCCATAATTGCATAATTAACTCACGATTATTATATACGAGTATTGCCAGTATTCTCATTTAAAATGTTAATATTACTTTTTCCGATATTTTTAGAGACAAATTTCTACAAATTTCAAATTTTCATTTTCTAATTGATTTTTCATTCTAAAACTTTCGAAAAGAATTCCAATTGATTTTCCATTCTAAACCTTTCGAAAAAAATTCCAGAAAAAATTTAAATTTTTTTATATAATCCAACAAATATATTCATTATTCATACATCACAACCATAAACAAAAAAAAAATCGGATAAAACAAGAGAAAGTAACAGAAATGGAAAGCAGAATCCGTAAACAAAGATCTCCAAGAATGGAACACGCCTTAAATACACGCGCCAATAGTTCGCCGATGTTTTGTTCCCGTGCGAAAAGCGAAAGTTGCTAATGACATTAAAAATGCCACACTTCAACTGGGCGAAAAAAAAACTTAATAAAAAAACACAACAATAAAATGCTAATAAGCAACAAAGTGACTCGCGAAATGCAAAAACTTTCATTCTGACCTAATATTGTCTCAAAATAAATACAACAAATATATATATAAATATATAAATGAGAAACAAATGCAAAACATTTGCTCGCCGACTTGCTGTGGCTGGCGCTCTTTGTAGCTGACTGCCGTCATAGGTCGTGCTCGTGCTACAGCTGGTGTCAGCCGGCAAGCGTTGGCCTCATTATGGCATATCTCGCCGCTGACTGGCACTGAGAGTGGGAACGACAACATCACGATAACAACAACACTAGCAGCACCGGTAATCTGCAGTGGCACAATTTGTTTACTTGCCGTTGATGGGGGAAGATAAGATCTGCTTGGCAGATTCCGATTATGCCCCGTAAACCAATTGACTGATTTTATAAATAAAGAAGAATATATTTGATATTGAGTTATCTGACTTCTAAATCGAGTTATCTGGTCATCAGAATCATAGTTTTACACGTAAAACACCAATCACTATTAAACTCGAGTTTAAGGCACTTTGTAGACTTTTCTAACTAAACACGAAAAAAGTAGTGTTTAGAGAGAATTTCAACTTTAAATAGTGTTTAATGTTAAACACCAAAATTAAACTAGAGTTTAAGATACATCAAATTTTTCTTTAATCAAATACCCTAAATTATGATTTGTATTGAATTTTGTTTAATTATTTAATTTCAATGATAAGTAGAATTTAATGTTAAACACCGAAATTAAACTCGAGGTTAAGGTACAATATAAATTTGTGTAAACAAACACCTAAAAGTGAATTTTGTTTGAATTTCGAACTTCAATTTTAAGTAGAGTGTAATGTTAAACACCAAAATTAAACTCGAGTTTAAGATACATCAAATTTTTCTTTAATCAAATACCCTAAATTATGCTTTGAAGTGAATTTCGGTTCATCTTTGAATTTCAATTTTAAGTAGTGTTTAGTATTATATTTAACACCAAAATTTTACGTACACTCGTGTATAAGAGAAAATATAAGCCTATATAAATAAACACTAAAAAAGACTCTTATGAGGTTTCTTATATATTTTGTACCTATGTTAAAAATAGGGTTTAATGCTTAACTCAAAAATAGTAGTTAAACTCGAGTTTAAGGAAAAATATAAACTTATATAAATAAACTCCAAAAAGGTGACATTCATTAAATTTTTCATGCATTTTGTACCTAATTGAAAGTAGTGTTTAATGTTAAACTCGAGTTTAAGAAAAAAAGTTCTTACCTAAATAGAAACCGAAAGGCATGCTTTTAAGCAATTTTTAAGCAGTGTTTAATGTTAAACACTAAAAATGTGGCTAAACTCGAGTTTAAGAAAAATTATTTAATCAATTAAATTATTGAAATAAACACCAAAAATTGTATTTTTTTTTTGTTAAACGACAAATCAGTAATTAAGCTCGAGTTTTTGGCTAAAAACTTATTTATTTTTAGCGGTTTTTATTAAAGAATTATTTGATTTTTTGCCAGTGCAATTCTCTATATTTATTATAGCAGTAATAAATAATCAACGGGCCTAAAATATAAATTTACTTTCTCTAAGATAAATTTTAGCGCCAGAGGAGCTTGGGGTTAGCAACTGTCGAAGCTATGTTTTACTGTATAGTAAAAGTGATACCCACAGTTTTGGTTTACTGTACCTAATCCCTCAAGAATGAATTCATTACTTTCGCTTTGGAAGCTAAATTTGTAAGTTCATAAATTAACGCCCACCAGAGCCACTGTACGGCTTGACACCAGAGAAATTTCAGAAATTTATTTTTAAATTTTTTTCCTTTTTAGCGAAATTCTTGCCGGAGCTTCCCAAAATCACCGCAAATTGACGCATTCAAGCGTAGCTTTATTTACACACATACACTCAAATATATTTATAGCATTAATGTGCTTAAGAAACATTACACAAACACACACACTGTTGTTACCTTAGAGTTAGCGGCGAATAGGTGAAAGTTATTGGCGTTAATGCGAATCGGCGGCATGTTTTGTGGCGAAATCACGGAGCATTGCCGGGCAAATTTTTGCATTGTTTTGTTGTTGTTGTTGTTTGCCATATGGAATTCTGTAAATTTGTTTGCTCATGAAAAAGGAATTTGCAGACATTTAAGTGCAGTTTGGCAGGTATTTATGGCAGGAATGTTGAGTAAATGAAATATTGCGGGTGTGTGTCTTCCTGTGTGAGTTTTACATATGTGTGTATGTGTAAATATGTGTATGTCAGCTTATGAGTTTGATGATTTTTTAAAGAGTGAAATTGGCAACGAAATATTTAATTGTTTATAAGCGTATTTAAAGGCATTAGTCACAGTGGACTACATTATCTTCAAGTTTACGGTATTTTTTTTTTTGTTTTTGTAATTGATAGTCATGCTAATGACATATGCATACATATGCATGTATGATATATATGCCTGTTTGCTTGTGCTTATTACAATCTCTGACGCATCGGAAATTTCACACTTCAAAAATCGAAAATCAAAAGTGTTTTAACACTCGCGTTGACCGCCACCTTGCAACAGCTACCACTTGAGTCATCAGCCACAGCTACACGCACACACAGCTACAAAAAGATACACTTAGATATACGCACAAACATACCACCTTTCTTCTGCCTACTTGGCTATTTGCCTGGTCTGGTCAACACACCTTCCGTCACCTTTCGAATAGCTCGTTTTCTTTTTTCTCTCATTTTAGTTTATTCAGCTTATAATATTTGTTGTTGTTTTTAGTGTGTTTTTTTTTTGAAATACCACATGCAAGTGTGTCATGCGCTGTTACAGGGCCATTGTTTATGCATTTGGCAAAAATGTGTCACCCTATTTGGCCGTGTAAAAGAAAGTTTTTGTGCTGTTTTGAATATTTTGTCTGTTATTTATGAGCGGTTTTAGCGCCGCATAGCTTTTAGCATGTAAATGGAAATTGATTTTTGTTTGGTTGATTTCGATTTTTGTTGGTTTTATAAATTTCTGAGCGGCGTTTTAGTGTCGGTTGTTATATAATTGTTCGTAAACCGTTCTTTTTATGTGTTAGGGTGGTCTTGGCTAATATTTTCTTAGGCGCATTTTTGGGTCACAACAGATTAAATGGTGAATATGGATGTAAGTTATTTGGGAAGTGATGAAAAAGAACATAGAAAATATTAATTTTGTTTTTTGTCCGGTCAGTAAGGTTCTCATACTGTAACAGCTAATCATTCGCTATTTTTACTACATTGACATTGTTCCGATAATATTAATGTGCTCTGGAAGACCGAGATAAAAACAACTGGAATGTCTGAAATAAGCAGGCATCCAGAAAAGACCAATTTTCGTCGTATAGAGTCCTTGTGGGGTGTTTGTTGTATATATTACATATTTTACCTAAATCGGATAATTCTACTTACATATACTAAATAAAATCTTCAATTTAATGCAAAACTAGTAAAGTATATTTACTGAACCTTGTATGTAAAGAATTTCTAAGTTTTCTAGAAATGTGCTCAGAAGTAATCATAATTAATTAGACTTATATGTTGTTGTTATATATTTTACCATATCGATTGCTATAATATATTTTGAAATTCTTTTCTTTTTAGATTTATATGTGCAGTGTCATAGAGAAATGTGAAAGATAAGTGAAATTGTGAATGTGTTAAGTGCAAAAAAAAATATTAAAAAAAGTGTCAATGCGCAAAGTGTAGGAAAATAGCGAATTCTAAGACCCACGCTGCAGAATATTGGAATTGGTAAGTGAAGTGAAGTAAGCCTACTTTTGGTTGCAATTATTGTCCCTAGACTCGATTTTTAGTATTATTTCCGGATTTTTTGACTCACAAAGTCGATGATCCAGTTTTTTGGCCTTATTTTGGTGAAATTGAATGCTTTCTAATACGTTTTTTTCAAAAAGTTACAGATATTTTGAATAAGATTAATGCCTAGTGATTGCCGGACCTATGGAGTTATTTTTAATTTCATAGTAACCCTACACGTTCAAAATACAATATGTATTTTGGGTCGTTATCCTGTTGAAAATTGATTTTGCTGCTATTAACAGCCGAATTAAGCACACTTAAATTTTAAATTATTTTATTAAAATGTTCAGGTACATGTGTTTATTAATTTGTTTTGCGAATAAAGCCCAAATGTCGATTTATTTTAGTTAAATCAAGCTTAAAATCTCTTCTTTCCAACACTATATGGTATGATACAATGTGATTGGCAGCACTGGTGATATACAGCTGTATCAACATCTATTGACAAAATACGAAAAGATTTTTTCGACTATCAATATTTAAATATAAGTGAATTCCGAATAATACTTTTGACACATTTGCACGGTCTCATAAGTGAGAAGCCTGCTGTTTTTCTTTCTATAATATATTTCCGTGCCAGAAAGCTTACTTATTCGTAACACAATAGTTTTGTTGTTTCTAAAATATTCTTTTCATGAATTTCTTTCTTAATTTGGTGGACAGTAAAGCAATACTCCAGAAAATACACCTCACAGGAAGAAGTATTTTCGTTAACAGAGTAAACTTGACTTTTGTAGTTCAGAGCCCTCTTAAAATTTGCTTTTGTAATGGATTGAATCCGAGGCTGTTTTATTACGTGGTTTGACAAATAAGTAATGAGACTGATTTTATTGCCGCGCTTGTGGTAAATGTGACCTTGAATTTCCCTTTATCTTTTTCCGACATCCCTTCCCTCTCCATTGATATATGTACCATCGGTCTCAGATTAGGCGAAGCAGCTTTGGAAACGTGCTAAAATTGTAAGAGTGAATGGTGATAGTGCTCTTAGTCGTGCCCAGGTGTTACGATGGCACAAAGAGTTTAAGGAGGGGCGTGAAAGCGTGGATGACGAGGCGCGGAGTGGGAGACCAGTCGAGGTGCGGAAATCGTGCCTGGAATCGTCCACAAAGAATTCGTTCCACCGGGGAAAACTGTGAATCAAGTCTATTATTGCCAAGTACTCGAAAGACTGCGAAAACGAGTCAACAGGGTGCGTTCAGACATCGCTCGTAACTGGATCCTTCATCACGACAACGCGCCGTGCCACACCGCCCTCAGCGTGTCCCAGTATTTGGCCTCTAAAGGGATCGCCGTGTTGCAACAGCCGCCTTATTCGCCCGACATATCACCCTGTGACTTCTTTTTGTTTCCTAAAACAAAATCCAGGCGGCCGTGGCGAGGGTACTCGCGGACATCCCAGTCGAAGCGTTCCAGAAATGTTACGAAGCATGGAAAACGCGCTGGAATCGCTGTATAGCTGCTCGAGGGGACTACTTTGAAGGGGATGGCAGAGTTGTAGAATAATTTTCAAATAAACGGTTTTTATGGAATCAGTCTCACTACTTAATTGTCATACCTCATATATTTTTTTAATATTTTCGATGTTATGCCTTCTTATCTTATTATTTTACCGAAGCGAAGTGTAGCATAAGCAATTATTCATGTAAGGAGAACCGGATACAAGAATTAAGTTGTAAGAAGCCGTTGAATAATTTTAGATTTTGTTTAAGTAAAGTAATTTTAATAACTCCGTTAGTTATTTAATAATACTCCGTATAGGGTATGTTAATTTTGCCATTATGTTTTTAACCTTTAAGAGGTAACGTCGGAGACCCTATTTAACCATGTCCATCTGCTTCTCCGTCTTTCTATATGCGAATTAGCCGCTCAATTTAAGAGATACTGATCTAAAATTCCAAGAAGTTTGTTCTTGTTATAATATAAACAATACGATTTATTTGAGAAAGCAGCATATAAGTATCTCTGTGTGCCACACCGTTACAGCTTTAAGCACGTTATGTAAATGTCACTTAAAAATATTGATTTTCTTCACATATACTTATTGACTTATCTATTGTATTTATATTTATGTAACAGGCAAGAAATAATCCCGCTTTGACTTCGAATCAGCGCTTTTCCCATACTTTTTCTATTTTTTCATTTTTTCTTACACATATTATATAAGTATATTTTTGTTGTTGCACGCATAATAATGCCGTTGATAATATTTCCATTAAAAGCCCTTCGCTCTCTCCTTATGTCACTGCAACAACAAACGCTTGTGATTTTCATTGATGATTTGCTCCGTTCGATCGATTTTAAAATGTTTCATAATTACAGCGACATTGCTTTTAGCTGTTATTCTTTCGAACAGCTGCGCAGCTGTGACAAACAGTAACCACTAACACACACTAACACACACACAGAAACAAAATTTTACTTTTTTTCTCCTTTTTTGTGTTCTTTATTTTTTATTTTTATTGTTTTGTGGTACAAAAGCACGCCAACCGCAATTGTTCTGCGGTGTAACTGAATTCGAGATGCTGCGGCGCGGCTGTGGCTTGTGCGGCAGCAGTCGAGTGAAAAAACATGAAACAGCCGAATGACAAAGAGCAAGCAAGAACTTTTACGCTGTACATATAGAATTTCTCTTGCCGCAAACTGCTACCAGCCGCCGCAACCAGCAGCAGTCACGGTACTTATTACGTTGCACGTGTTTTTTCCCTGCACAACTGTGTGTATAAATGCTCCGCTACATTTGTGTATGTGTGTGTGCGCGTTGTTGCTGGTGTTGCCTTTGTGAAAGCCACTTGCGTAATACGGTCATTGACATTGTCAACTGATGCTGTTAGCATTAATGGCTGCCATTGCTGTGACTTTTGCTACCGCTTTAATGCGAGTTGTTGCTTCTTTTGTATTTGTTGTTGCAATCGCACCGCTTCTTCAAGCGCACAAATGTTTGTCGCAGTAATCGCCTACTTGTTGTTGCTGTTATTATGGCCATTCTTTCCTTCTCATTTGTAGAACAATTGCAACGGAAATGAGTCGCCGTAGCTCTTTGTTGCTTTTGTTCTTGTGCTACGCTGCCTTCTGCCTTCTGGCAACTGGTCATTTCAGATTTCCATTCAACTGTCGTTCTTACGGTTTCTCGCTATAAACGCGCACATACTTGTTTCTTGCTATCCCTTCTTCTTCGCTGTCGCATTGTCAGCATTCGGCTTTGTTGCAGATCTTCTACTTCTACTCTTGAGGTAAACTTTGTAAGCATTTAGCATGCTTGCTGGCGTTAGTAGTGGCATCTTCTGGCATATTTTTAGTGCGGCTGCTTAGCTCGTTTGGTTTGCTCGTCTTTGGCAAAATTTACGTCTGTGTAATTTTCGTAGCGCCTTGGCAATTAAAATAGCTGTTGGTAGATGTATTCTTATAGCTTCCAGTTAATTATAGCGTATTTTTTGTAACTGAAATTTTTAAAAACGTTCGGTTTTGAGAAGAGAATATGGAGAAAACGGAAAACTGAGACAGATTCTCATAATTATGATAGAATTTCATAGACTGGAGATTTTTCATTAGAAGTATTTCGTCATTCAAGACCAATAGATAGTAAAAATAACTAGCTATGATAATATTCAAAACATAGCTGAAGTCGATTTAAACGAAGGAAGATATTTTGCAGCTTAGTAAATTTTTTATAACATTTACCTCTTTTCTTTTCCAATTATTTTGACTAACTTATTCGATACTTGAACCTAAGTTCCAACTTGAAAAACTGCTCAGAGAAGAAAGTTTAAAATTTAGTCATATTTTGAAGCTTTCCTTTCTGAGCAGTTATTTAAGTTGAAAAGTGGGTTCGAGTCCGGAATAAGTTAGTCAAAATAATTGCAATTTTCTCAAGTAAATTAAATTGACTTAAAATGATTTTTTTTTATTTTTTTGCATATCTATAACCGCCAAATAGTCAAAATATTTTATCGTTTCAAATAAGTTTAATACTTGTTCTAATTTTACTAATTTTTATTTCTATTATTTTTAAAGGATTCAATTAAAATTTAATTTGTAATTTCTATTAAATATTTTACTCCCAATTTACTACTTCTATAAGTTAAATATGAGACACAATTCTTTTTAATAAAAATAAAAAAATTAATATTAAAAATATTTAATAAAAAAAATTTAAATTTAACTATTAAAATTACTTAATTTTTTTATATTTTTTTTAATTTTTTTTATGTTATCAAACAAATTCTATATAATTTAAATAATTAATTTTAATTTTTTTATATAATAATTTTAATATTAAATTTTAATATATTTTTAATTTTTATGAATTATTTTTAAATATAAAATTTGGTAATTAAGGTAAATATTTTTTTTATTTTAATTTTTAAAATATTGTAATAGGTTATCAAATATCTCTCTTTCGCCTTTTTGTTTATTGAATTACGCGGCTATGTATAAAGCTCTTGAAAGGCCTTGACATAACCTCCAAACCGACGCTATTCATGATTAGTTTGGATATTGCGTCCAACAGTAATAGACGTGTAAACATGGAATTCACTAAAGCCGAAATTCGCGCTATTTTAAAGTTTTCCTTCGTTAAAGGCAAATCCGCTAGAGAAACGTTTCGTGAGATTAATGTTGTTTTGGAGGATAGTACTCTATCACTTCGAACTGCGGACGAATGGTTTTGACGATTCAGAGCGGGTTAAAACGACACCATGGATGGATGCCGATCGAATCATGGAAAACATCGTGTTAGACCGGCATGTGGCATCTCCTGACATCGCCCAGAAGATGGGAGTTAGTCACCAAACCATTT
This sequence comes from Bactrocera dorsalis, assembly GCF_023373825.1. Classification (NCBI taxonomy): domain Eukaryota; kingdom Metazoa; phylum Arthropoda; class Insecta; order Diptera; family Tephritidae; genus Bactrocera; species Bactrocera dorsalis. Next base: position 74,104,227 of record NC_064305.1, read on the forward strand.
CAAACCATCTGCAGAAGGGTGGATACACAAAAAAGCTTGATGTTTGGGTGCCGCATGATTTGACGCAAAAAAACTTCTGGACCGAATCAACGCCTGCGATATGCTGCTGAAACGGAACGAACTCGACCCATTTTTGAAGCGTATGGTGACTGGTGATGATAAAAGGATCACATACGACAACATCAAGCGAAAACGTCGTCGTGGTCGAAGGCCGGTGAATCGTCCCAAACAGTGACCAAGCCGGGATTGACGGGCAGGAAAGTTTCGTTGTGTATTTGGTGGGATTGGAAGGGAATCATGAGCTGCTCCCATATGTCCAGAGGCTTAATTCTACCATCTATTGCGAACAACTGGAGCGTTTGAAGCAGGCGATCGACCAGAAGCGTCCAGAATTGGCCAACAGGAAGGGTGTAGCCAAGCCACAAACTTCGTTGATGACTCGTCAAAAGCTACAGGAGCCCTGATGGGAGGTTTTATCGCGAATATAGCGCCAAGTGATTACCACCTGTTCCTGTCCATGGGGAACGCCCTTGTTTGTGTAAAGTTAAACTCAAAAGAGGCTTGTGAAAAGTGGCTGTCCCAGGTCTTCGCAACTAAGGAGAGGGGCTTCTACGAGGGGGGTATTCTAAAGTTGCCGTCTAGATGGAAACTGATTAACGAACGAACTGATCCGATCACTGTAACACTTTTAATAAAGCATTGAATAAAGAGCAAAAAAGCGAAAGGGAGATATTTGACAACCTAATATTTTATTAAAATTTGGATGGCAACTCCGAAAACTTATTTTAGAAAAATTTAATTTTTTACAAATATTTGATTTCAAAATTGTTAAAACATATTTCAGAAATTTAATTTATATTATTTTTTTTGGTTTGAAGGTTAGCATGCTCTTTAAGTAAACAGACGTGGCAACTTAACCAAATAAAACTCTGTTAATAATTAAGTGGCATGAAAAAAGTAAAATTTAGACAAAAAATTATTTAAAAAATGTGTGATTTAGCGCTTACCCACAATTTTTTCTAAATTATTATTATTTTGTGTCTCTTTTCTCAAATTAGCAGATAAAAATTAATAACCGACACAAAAAGCTACATTCCTTTCCAATTAGCTTTAAAACAGCTTATACGTACATACATAAATGCTGTATATGTACTATATTAACAATATACATTACACAGTATGCATATCTACATATGTATATGTATGACATTGAAATTGTGTAAATATTTAAGCGCACACAATATTATAAAATATATATCAAAAATCTGCTGAAAAGTAAAGTGAAAGTAAAGATATTCGCGAATATGGCGCACGAAGATCACAAAAGAATCAAGCACAATAAAAATTTTGTGAACAAGAAGCAGCGGAGAAAGTAATTACCAGAAATGGTGAATTGAGGCTAAAACACTAAAATTTAAGTGGCGTTGGTTGCTATCCATGTATAAACAGCACTTGCGGTTATAAAACTACAAAAAAAACAACAATCGACCAACATAAAGAATTCGTCCATTTATGCGCATCAAATAAGCAATCAGCATTGGATCGAGTTCGTCGCTTAAGTCTTCTGAGTTGATCGCTTAATCGTTTCAACGCCAAATTAGTCAAGCACTTTCATCTCAAATGAATTTGTGGGTTGTAGTTATAGACGATTTGTGGTTTTTATAGATAAACACACTAACAATCATACACTCGCATATATTTGTATAAATAATATATATATATATATTTGTGTGTATGTGCATTTTGGCATTTAGGTCACGTTCTGGAACGCGACATAGAAAACGAAAGAAATTGTAGAAATCGAAGAATTTGCTTTAATCTACTGTTTGTGTTTATACGTATGTGTGTGTATGTATACTGGATTTGTGTTGCAGAGTGAAAGACAGCTGTTGCGGCAGAAATTAGCACAAGCCACACACAACTGATGTTTGCAAATTAAGACGAATTCTCTGACAGCTCGTCGGGGGCCAGTCAGGCACACTCCAAAGTGTTGGTTGCGCTCTTTGCTAAGTTTCCATGTATTTTGTTGTTATTTTTGTGCTTCTTTCGACGAATGTTGCTTGCCAATTGATATGTTGCTGTGTATGTTTTCGCTAATTCTAATTTATATGGGAAATTTGCATGTTTTAGGGTGCGTGCTGGAGCAGCCAGTGAAGCGAAACGTGCATATTTACATACAAATACACACGCATACAAACACTTGACGCTTGCATGTACACAAATATATGCCAACACTTGCTGGTGTATCTCTACGTATTTATAAACCCACTTAGTTAGCAATTCGTGGAAGTATAAATAAATGAAAACACCGCTATTTGGGTCAACCACCAACACATGCACACACATACAGCCATACAAGTCTATTTGCATACGTAAACATTTATCGCTTTTCGTCTGCGCTGGGTTGTTCGGCGTCGCATTGCTTCTCTACTTTCGTGTGTTACACATACGCCATGTTGGCTGCTGCTGACGAGTGATGCGAGAGTAAGCTGCGCAGAGTGCCCGAATATTTTTTATCTCCAACAATAACAACATCATAATTAGAAAGACAACAATTGTTCGAAAACTAATGTCAAAAATTAATTTATCACTTAATATTAATTAATTATGATGATTAATAATAAATAATTAATTAATCCAGAATATTTTTTATCTCCAGCAACAATAAAACCATATTGTAAGCTTATGTAAAAAATTAATTAATTAATTAATACCAATCTGTTAATCTTAATTAATTAATTATGAATAATATGAATTATGAATAATTAAGCAATTAAGACAAATTAATGTTAATTAATTATTATTATTATTTATATATTAATTATTATTAATTAATTAACATTAATTATTCATAATTCATACTATTCATAATTAATTAATTAAGATTAACAGATTGGTATTAATTAATTAATTTTAATTTTTTTTAATTTGTCTTAATTGCTTAATTATTCATAATTCATATTATTCATAATTAATTAATTAAGATTAACAGATTGGTATTAATTAATTAATGTTAATTAATTAATAATTAATAAATGATAAATTAATAACTAATTAATCTTAATTTTTCTTAATTAATTAATTATTCATAATTAATCTTCATTAATCTTCGTTAATTAATTATTCATAACTCATATTATAATTAATTAAGATAAATTATGAATTATTAATGATTTAAGATTAATTAATATTACTCAAAACTAAGGTTAATTAATTTTTCTTAAATTAAAAATTTAGGTTAATTATCTAATTAAAATTTTTCTTAATTAATTAAAACAGCAATTAAACATTCGATTGCTTTACAAAAAACAAAGGTTCCTTACAAAAACTTGTTTTTGTTCGTTAAGCTTGTATGGCAGCTACATATATGCTATAGTCAACCGATCTAAACAAATTCTTCAGAGATTATACCACTGCCTTAGAAAATAATCTGTGTCAAATTTTGTGACGACATTTCATCAAATGAAAGAGTTTCTCATACAAGCCATTTACTCCGATTTTTTCGTTTGTATGGCAGCTATATGCTATGGTGGTCCGATATCGGCCACTCCGACAAATGGGCAGTTTCTTGATGAGAAAAGGGCAAGTGCAAAACTTCAGTACGATGTCTTAAAAACTGAGGGACTATATCGTATTGAAAATGTGGCTAACTCAGCTCAGCTCATCATTCTAATCTTTAAGTTATATCTTTTGGATTTATCTGGAGGTTAGAAACTTCTTGGCAAATTTAAACTATCCTTTTCAGGATATAAAAAAAGATGCGTAAAAGTAATTTGAACAATTCTGAGCATACGATTTTTTTTGATTCATAATTTGTTAGTAAAACTTGAAAAATATTTTTCCAAAATTTTATATGAGAATTTCTAATTATTTTATTCTCATCAAAGCCACTAGCTACCCTGTAGGCCCTTTGGTACTATTTTTAAAAATTATTTTTTTCACTTTTTGTTCATAATCTAGTTTACTTCACTGTTAAATTGCTAATAAGTTTAGTAGGTACTTATTATTTCGATGACAAAACACTTTATAAATTAAAAAAGAAAAATATTTCTTCACGCCCTTTTTGCAAATTTTTCTTAATAATATTGCTAAATATTTGCATTTTTCGCATTCAGCGCGTATTTTTTCACTTTCTTCGCCACTGTTACTTTTTCAAAATTACTCTATGCTTTCTGCTGTCTTTACTCCAATTCAAATTACAAATTAATAACTGCTTTATTTGCTCTATTAGTCATTTGTACGCTCGCTTTCAGCGCGGGCAGAAATTAATTTTATTTTATTTTAATTTTTTTTCAAATTTGTTTGCCTTTCTTCCACGTAATGCCCACGTTTTGTATGCTTTTGCATTTATAATGATTGTTTACGCACACTTGTTGTTGTTGCAGCGTTTTGTTGAAGTTTTCACTTTCCATCGTCAACGCCAACACACACACACCAAACAACCAACTACAACAATGCTACAATCAGAGATGATGGCCAGTAAGAGGAGAGTGAAAAGTAAGGCAAAAAAAATCACCGCCATATGAAAATATCAGAAAAAATCACACATAAAAGTTGTATATTTTTTTAAATAAAAAATAAAAAAAAAACAATATAACAAGAAATAGAAAAGTGCAGGTCATAATGGCCGCTCTGTTAAACCAGCTTGTGAACGCAAATTAACAATTTGTTGCTTGAATATATTTACACACACATCTCTGTATATATCATTGTAGTAAAGTGTGTTGTCTTCAAAATATAACCGCTCCGGTTATTCATTCATCATAAATGTAACTGTAACTTTCGCTTTTTGCGGCGCTGCGTTGTTCTTGTTTATTGAAATTTCATTGGGCAGCGCTGGAGAAAAGTGCGCAACAACAATGCTGGTGGAAACTAGAAAAAGTATTACGTTGAAAGAAATAGCAAAATACATAGCAGAGCAGAAAAGGTTTCAACAATGGACAAATTTCTTTCAATATTCTTTTTATATTTTAGGCTTCGTAATTTCTATATTTTTTCTAAAGAATTGGCGATGCGTAACTAATTTTTTATACTTATTTGCTGTTACTAGCGAAAAATATTTCAAATATTTTGTTACTTAATTTTTATAGAAGTAAAAGTTGTGCGCTTCGTAGTTGTATCTGAATGAAATGCATACGCCCTTTTCTCTCCAATAAGTTGCTCGTTTGTCGGAACCGCTAACATCGGGCCACTGTTGTATATATCTATAAGCTATACAATTGTGTGGAAAACTTCTTTATCGTCATATAACTTTTCACAGACTATTATCTCAAATATCACTATATTCTTCGAAAAAATTATACAAATCGGACCACTGTAGCATATAGCTGCCATACAAACTTAACCATTCTAGTCCTTGCATGAAAAACGTTTTATTTTATAAGCTATCATCACGATATTTGGCTCCAATTATTCTTTAAGGCAACGATACAATCTCTGAAAAAATTGTTCAGATCGGATTACTATAACATATAGCTACCATACAAACTAATCGATCAAAATCCAATACTTATATGGAAAACTTTTCTATTTGTGAAGGGTAATATAGTTTCGGTTCAAAAAAAGTTAATAATTTTCCTACTTTCAATATTCTTAAGTGTTATTTAAATAAACCATAATGTCGGCCATCAGATTACTTCAAAATAATAAATGGCTGAACCCTATTTCAATGTGGTTTGAAAGGTGATTTGCTTTTTGTGGTGGTGGATCTGTTTCTTGAGACATGAAATATCAGAGAAAATTTATAGACATAAAAATATTTTACTTAAAAAATACAAATTTATCTTTCAAATTGTAGAAAGAATAATATATAATGTCGCCGGAAGGGTGGCGGGAACGTTTAAGCCATAAGTAGCCAAAAATATAATTAAGCTGGCGCAATCCTGATTTTCTTAGCTTTTATTTGGTAAGCATATCTGCGACTTTTTTTAAATAATAATAAATATCGCTGCTCGTCGTTCTTTTTACGAAAAATGTATGCAATTTCGCACTAATCAGTGCGCTTCATACCCAAATTATCAAAAAATATGCGTCGCTACTGCTCTGCTAGCTGCTCTCTCACTACTAATCTCAAAATTATTGCTCACAGTTTGCTTAGATTAGCTTGATGTGACCTTTTTGAAAGAGAACGAAAGGAAATTTTCTGCGAAAGTCAGATCTTTACTGCTTCCCTTATATCAAGTGATTGTAAAACGGACATTTCATTTTTACAGTCATTTGTTCAAACCTCCATGAATTTCAAAGGTTTTAAGTACAATTTCAATCCCAGGGTAATGCCCTGGTATATTTTCCCTACAGCCCGGATCAAATTTGAACAGATTGACTAATAGTAACTCAAAAAGATATTAATCGATTATTGATTCACGTATAATCGATTTCAGCTATAGATGATCTTCCTTTAATTAATTTAGGTTTGCAATCAGTAAACCTTTGCACTTGGTTTGGCTTTCAAGTACTTACTATATAACTCAATAATATTTCTCATGTAATATTGTAATTATCCATTTTAGTCTTTATTCTATTTTAGATAATTTTTTATGTAATTTATTTTCGATTTCCCATCCGTATAGAAATAGTGATATTTTCTTTTGGACTTACGGACAGAAATTCTTAACTGAAACAATGCTTTCCGACTAGCAGGATGGCATGAAACGTATTATTACTGGCGTTAAGTCCTGGCACAAGTCTACTTTGAGGGAAACGACATAGATTTTGAAGAATAAATTAATAATTTCAAGATTATGAAATAAGTTTTACTATTGTTTGCTCTTGTATTTTAAATATGTTGATTCTGCAAACATTTGTCTTTAATAAAAAAGTGTAAAAATTTGAAACCTTCCTACAGCCCAACAACAACAGCGAAGAAAGCAAAAAACCTGCTGACAGCTTGAAATTTTCCTGCAACCCAACTGAGCACTGTTTTGCCAGTTCACCAACGCGCTGTGGCGCAGCAGTACGTTCGACCTACCAACGAAACTCGTTTGTTTGCTGCACTAAGAAAAGCACACATAAAACCAACAACACATCGCAGAGCATAAAGAAACCGGCGGCAGTAAATGCAGCTATGCAAATGCCATTTATAATGTTGAGATTTTGCAGTTTCCTGCGTGGCAAGTCGCTGCTACATTTTCTGCATGCAACAGCAATGCTGCCGCTGCAAATATGTATGTATATGTGAGTGTATTTGCAAGTGTTGCACTATAGGCCAAAGTCAAGGCAAACTAAGAATGCTGATGGCCGCAAAGCCAAACAACAACAACAATAATAAAATAAGACTAAAAATAAGTTTTACAATCTTTGAGCACTTACCATGCAGGTCAAGAGGGAGATAAGGCGGCTCGTGTGTTGCTGGCAGCCGAAGCGCTGAGAAGCTGCGTGCCAACGCTGGACTTGGCTACACTTGTGCCACAAAGCTGTGCGGCCAACTAACTAACTGTGTTGCCACTAGCGCGCTGCACGCAGAGTCTTTTATTGTTGTTGTTTTTTTTGCTCCTCTAGTTGTCTGTGTTGCTATCTGCGGAGTGGCAACTGCAGCTGATGCTGAGTGTTGACGCTGCGTACTCTTCTGTGGCTGCAATGCAGCTTTATGCATGCAATACGTTGCAAGTGTGTGTGTGTGTGTGTTGACTGGCAATTTAAATATACAATTTACATCGCATGCGCGCCAGTTTGCTTAACGTTTTCGCTGCCAACTGCTTTGTTGCTTTGTTTGCGTTTTCAATTTCGCCTTTGGCTATTGCTTGAGCCGGCGTGTACGTGTTGCTAGGCTTATGGTGTGCGACGCAAAATGTTGTGGCCTCAAATGCAGTTAGTTAGTCGTCGGTTGTCTGCCTTTGACTCTTCGTCGCTTGACTTAAATGCTTTTGTGTATTTCTGCTGTTGTTTTTGTTGCTATATTTTCCTGCAATGCTGCAATTATACAGCGAAACTTTTGTATGCCGCTGTGCCCAAAGTCATTTCTTTCTGCTTTGCTTAGCCGCGTGTGTTGCTGGTTGCAAGAACTGGACCACTAATCCGTTGTTGTTTTTGTGGCGTTGGCAGCAGCTGGGGGTGAAGTTTGGTGCGTGCGCAGGCGATAGCGCGATTTGTGGCATTTGTTGCTTGAGAAATCGTTCGAAAAATGCGGATGCGTTGCTCAGCTGGTTTTGCAGATAAATGGATTTGTTGTTGTCTTACTTTGTTTTCTTCACGCTTTTTGTAGTTTTCACTGTTGTTGATTTAGTTGATAAGTTATTCTGATATTTTCCGTTGCTATTACACTATAGTGAAACACTTTTTTTGAGGCACAAGTTTTTCTTTTTAGTTAACATTTATTTTAATTGTTTTTTTTTTAGCATTTCTTACTGTTGAAATATAGAAAAGTGGTTAATTATAAAAAAGTGTGGTTAGTCTGAATTGTGGGATTAATTTCGTGTATATTGCTTTCATATAGGCTTCTATAGCAGACTTTGCTTTGATAAGTTCAATAAGAAAGCATGATAATCAAGAAGTGCACTTAATTAATTCAACTTTAGATCTTTTCCAAAAATAACAGAAAGTAATTTGAATGTTTTTTATTCAATCGGTCTAAAAGTTCAGTTCAGAAAATTTCGAAATAAAATAAATTTTTAAATTTTTGCGATTTTTCTGTCAGTATACACAACTTGATGAGCTGGTTCCAGAGCAAAATATAGCTAAAAGAACCCAGTTAATCGAATCAAAATACAAAAGAAATCGAAACTTCGAAAGATTTTGAGTAATTTTCATTCCAGATACCCATTTATGAAGTATTATATAAAGTAACATAATAAGTTAGTTAAGAAATTAGAGTAGAGATATCAATTTGAGATAGTATACTATATATTTCACATGATAGGAGCGATTGCGCGCTTCCAACCCATAATTTTTAATAAACAATGCTGCATATCGTCACCTAAAATGCAAATAATAGTATATAAAGTTTTCGAAAATCATCAAGTTCGAGTTTTACATTGACTTTATATGAATTCAGTACAGTTAGTGGAAATCTCATTGCTGTCCCCGAAACTGGAGTACAAGGTATTTTCCAACTAAGCAGGACTAACTTAATCTAGCGCCCACATGTGGTGCCATCTATATGTCGACCGGTGAGTTACAGTTTGCTATCTTTATCGATTGTCCAGTGAGAATTTCTTGACATTTCATCTATTGAAAGTGAAGTTATTGCGTTTTAAATGTCAGTATGTTTGTGTTATTGATGCGAAAATGAGCTTCGAACAAAGAGCCAACATTAAAGTTTGTTTTAAAATTGGTAAAACTTTTACCGAAACGTTTCAATTGATGAAATGGCGATGATTGCCTATCCCACAGCAGAGTGCACGAGTGGTTCAAACGTTTTCAAAGTGGTCGTGAAAACATAAATGACGATGAATATGTGAACAAATCAAACTCGGTGATCACCGAAAACTCTATCGAAACTGTGCGTGAATTCAACAAAAATCAGCCGAAATCATCATTAAAATTAATGGAAATGGAATTAAACATCTCCAAAACATAGATTTATTGCATTTTGACCGAACATTTGGGTGTGTGCACGGTTTGTTCCGTATGAATTCACTGACGACCAAAAATTGCTCAGAAGCCAACATTCGAAGGACATCATTAAGAGGTTTATTTGACCAAAAGTCATATTTTAACCATTAACCACTCTCCGTATTCACCTTATATGACACTGTGCGACTTCTTCCTTTTCGGAAAATTGCATTTGCCTATGAAAGGAAAGCGTTATGCAGAAGTAGAAGCCAGTCAAAAGGCTTGCACTGGCATACTGACGGTCATACTGGCCAACGAGGTAAACCACCTGGACCGTGCAAAAAGCTGTATTGAAGCAGAACGAGACTATTTTGAATAAAACAAATTGAGTTTGCCGAAAATACCATTTGTTCTGTTTTTTTCAGTCCTCTACTTTCAAATTTGAATTCGCTGCACCACCCCAGATCTGAATGCCATATGTCCAGATCGGCTTACCTTCACCTCATAAATTAGCAACTTATTCTTCAGACTGAGGTTGGATTTTGGCCGAAGGAGCTAGTATAGCTGCGCCAACTTTAATTTTAGCTGAGTTTTTTTTCAAATATTTTAAATATGTGTTTGTTGGGAACAACTGGACTGAAGACACTTGAAGGCAAGATAATGATGGTGATAATATATATATTTTTAATTTTATGTGGTCGTTTTATGTGTTACATACCAGCAAGCTAAGTATACCCAGCTCAGGATAATTTTCTTAAAAAAAAGAAGAAATATAAAAAAAGTGTTACTGGACCACTAGAATTTAAAATACTATGGCAATATGAAAAAAATTAATAATTGAAAATCTTTCGAGGCCAATAATTAATCTCTATTAATATTGTCAACATTTTTTTGTGAGACAAAATGGCCAAATAAAACTTGTTTCCTATTATTTAATGGATGAGTTTTTGCTAGTGAAAGAGTTAGGCGCCTATTTTGATCTTGATCTGGATATATTATTTCTGAAGCTTAAATTTTGTGACTTTAGTCAACTCTTTTAATGGCAAATGAGTCTTATTGTTATTATGTTCTAGAAGAATATTGCTTAACAACATTTAAATTAATTGGACTGCAAGAATATATTTTTGATAAATTCTGAAAAATAAGATTTTTCAACCAAAGAAAAATGGAAAATATTTTTATGCCGCTAAATTAGTTCTGCTAGACAAAAGAGTTAGCAATTGGCGGAGTGAATGATCGGTGCAGCTGTGTTTCCAAGACAGTTGACTCTATTAAACTGAGGCGGAATCAGACGTCAGGACTTTCAAAAGCTGCCAAATCTTTAGTTTTTCACAAAAATGCCTTGGAACTTTTTTTAACGCTACAACAACCACAAAAGACCATAACTTTAGGAAACTTGTAATAATATTTTTCTGGTCTAATATTATATATTATATTGGTCTAATTTTTAGTCCTGCCATGTTTAAAGTCTCCTCTTTTCTATTTCCTTATATATATGCCCCCATCACTCAGTTCTTTCTCTACTATTTATCGTAGATTTAAAGCAGCAATACTTTATTGCGCTTCCGCTGGCTATTTTGGGTCAATGCTTTTCAAGTTAATTCCGTGTAATTTTTCTTTTAGCATTCACTGTTCTTTTTTGCGTTTGTCTTATTTATTCTGCATTCATTTGTGTAATAAATTTAATTAAATTTATTTTCACAAACACTCACTTTACACTGGCGTTGCACAGAGTCGCGTTCTTTATTTTGGTTTCTAATTTATGCACACAGGCACACAAACACTCATGACTCCATGCATATAAGCAAGCGCTGCCAAGTAGTACATACATATATGAATGTGTGTGTGTGTATGCGTGCATGCGTTTATACGCGTCGGCAGAATACATAAATATCTTTCTTGTTGTAATATTTTAATGAGTTTCTTAAACTTTTCTCTTCGCTGACTTTTGTTTGCTTACTTTTCACTTTTTTCATTTCACGACTTTTTAAATTTGTTTTTGTTTTTCGTTGTAATTGTTTCTTTCTATAATTTCTTTTTTTTGTTTGTTTTTGTATTCTTTATTTTTTATTTTTTTTATTTTTTTTTTTAATTTTTTTTCGTTTGTTAGTTTTGCATTCACGTTTAGTCCACAGAGTTTTTCCACTGCCACTGTTACTTTGTAAGGTTTGTTAAGGAAAGCTGTTGTTATTGTTGTTGCTTTTAACAATAATTATATGCTTTTTGTTTGTAGTTTACATTGCGGTTGTTATTCTTGTCTTTAATTTCGTTTACCGCACACACTTAGCCCAGCTAGCCAATTTTCTAACTTGCTGGCTGGCTGACTTTCTTTGCTACTCTCCTGCTATTTATGCAACTTTGTTGCTATGTTGCTAACTTTAGTTCGAAATTTATTATATTTATTGTTGTTGTTATTATTTTATTGCTTCACAGTGGCAGTTTGCAGTCATTACGGCTGCTTCCGCTAGTTCTTTCCTTGTTATTTATATTATAGCGATAAATGTTCTGCTATTTGACTGCTTTTATAGCATGATAGACATTTTTATATGATACATGCGCAAGTATAACTAAGCTTTGAAAAGAGTGACTTTTATTAGAATTTTTGATAGTTTTTAAGTGATTTCTCCATTAATAAGAACATTTTAAAGCTTTTCTCTGAGTTTATGAAAATAATTTTGCGGCTAAACATGAAATATATTATATCTCACACATTATTTAAGTTTATATCTTAACCCTAAATTATGATTTAGTATTTCTTAATAGGTTAGATGTATCATATATATAAAATACATATATATTTGTGAATTTATGATCGGTTTAAATGTCTACTTTAACGATGAAACCTCAAAGTGAACCTCTCTAACCAAAGACTTAAGACACGAACTCGTTCAGAATTTAAAATTTGTGCTAAGTTTTCCTTTGCTAATGGCTATACTTGTGAATTGAGGCATAGTCAGTGAACTAAAATGTTACTTAATGTGATTTTGATAGTTTAATTTTGAATATTATCATATTTTGAGCACAAGTGTACGCAAGTAGTTCTAATTTAACCTGATTGAAAATCTGATAAGTTGTTCCAAAAATGTATTATTTATTACTAAAGTTAAGGGAAACTGTTGCTTTTGGTTTTCTTCTACTAAAAATTGTAAAAGATAAATTTGAAGCTCAGCTAGAGAAACATTATATGTATGCGATAGTAGTCAGAAAAATTTCGGATTTTTTTAAATTTTTTTACATTTTTAATAATTTTTGTTGTTAATTGAATTAAAGTTGTTTTCTATTTTTTTAGAATTATTACAATTTATAAAATCTTAATCAGTTTTTTTAAGAATTTTTATTTTTTCTTTTCTTTATTTAAAATTTTTCTAACAAAATTATTTAATTAAGTAATTTAATGATTAAAATAAATGAATAAGACAAAAATTTCAACAACAACAAAAAGAAAATATTTAGAAAAAATTTAGTTCCTTTCGCCTGAGTTTTGAATTAATTAATTTTAATTTTATAATTAGAAATAAAAATAATTATAATTTAATTAATTAATTTAATTTATAATAAAAATTTTAATTGATTAAATTAATTAATTAGAATTTAATTTAAAAAATTTAATAAAATTATTTTAAGAATTTCATTTTTTTTTTGATTATACTTCTAAATTCAGATTAAAGGATTTCAAAAGAATTTTTTCTTTTAATTTTTTTTTTCTTAATTGATTTTTTTTAATCAAAACTATTAAAAGTAAGGGGAAAAGACAATAACTAAAACAAAACATAAAAATTAATTTTTGTATTTTTTGTTAAAAACGCAGGTAAAAAATACAAATTATTTGAGTATTAAAAACAAAAACAATGCAACCAATGAAATTTAGTTGGAACTGTATTGTATATGATTTACTGAAACGCATTTTCTTTTCCAGATTTAATGTTAAGACTTTTCTAACTACAATTTATTAAATACTGCAACAACTGTAGTGTATTTTCAGACAACTTTCTTCACAATATTGTTATAATTAATTTCTAGTAACAGTTTTATAATACAATTTTATAAACTTTAATTAAATTCTTATAAATTATTATAACAAATAGATTAATTAAAAAAAATAAAGTATTTCTCACATTAAAAAAATATTTTAATGCTGTAAAATAATATAAAATTAAAATTTTAATTACAAATTATACATTTTTTTTTTAATTATAATTTTTTTTAATGCGTCGAACATTTTTTTTTTTACTTTTTAAATAGACCCATGTGTTATAATAATTTATAAAATTTATTATAATTAATAAAATTTTAATTATAATTTAAAAAAATTATATTAGTTATGATTTGTTTAATTTGAAATTTTCGCTCAACTTTCCACTCCTAAATGAAGTACTAAAGACTTAAGACACAAACTCTTAAAAAAAAATTCTTATAACACATACTATTTCAAACATCCGAGTGCAATAGACCTTAGGTCGTGGTGCAATCCTCATCTATTTAACTTATCATTCATACACTTGACTAAAAAGCATCCTTAAACTTACTTAATCGAAAGAAAATCAAATTGCATATAGTCCAAAAATTTTCGAAATATCCTAAGTGGCTTATTATCCTTTAAATATCCTTTATGTAACGCAGTAATACGTTAATATTTTCCAACAACACTTTTATTTCTTTTATTAAAATAATATTTTCATAAGAAATTAAAACCCACAAATTCTTTTTTTTTCACTTGAATAAAAATTCGGCAGTTCGAAATTAATAACACACCAACAAAAAAAAAATATTGTAACATAAGAGAAACACTTTCTAACCGTATAGAAATTGCCAAGCAACAGTTCGGGTAAAAGTCGCACGAGCAACTAAATTACTGCTTGACTACACAATTGCGGGTAACAGCAACTTTCTTATGCTCGCTTAGCGCCAATGGTGATAACGGATTGGACGACAGCACTGCGCAAGCAAATACGGCACGACAGTCAAAACCGAATGTAAAACAGCAACTGAAGTTGAAGCGAAGAAGTGCCCAACACTAAATGCCAGCCAAAGACAGTGGTAATGACCAAACGACGCCAGCAATGAGGCGAGTATGTGGAAGCAGATGAATGTGTGTATGTATGCGTGTGAAATACGGCGAACGGTAAGCACGACGCAGACGTTGACGGCAGCGAGGAAAGCGACTGCTGTAAGCAAGCACTTGTTTCACTAGAAGACAAATGTGACGCTGTGCGTTGACGTCGACGTCGGTAGCTGACGCCGCGCAGCAACAAGTTCTTTTGTATGGACACGTTCATGGCCATGGCCAAAGCAAAACATATATGTATGCACACATGCAAGCCAGGCGAATATTGTAAGAGATGCGGAAGAAGTGCTTGGTAAGCATTTGGAGAAACAGCAGAAAGTGAGCAAAGCGTGGAGCGCGCTGTGAGTGTGTCCACAAGTGGGTCTAAAGTGTGGATTGTGCGTTCGGGAGAGAGATGGACCCACTCAGTGCCAACAATCAAGCGCTTCACTACCAAATAGTGGCTGAGGAGTTGAAGAAATTCGGCTTACGAAGCCACAGCCGAGCGGGCGAGAAAGTGCGAAAGCTGCCAGCTGTGAGTGAGCAAGGCGAATATGCTTCGTGGACTGTGCGGTCGACGCGCATGCGTATGCGTTGCCGTGTTGCTTTGAGATGCGGAAAAGAAAAGAGTTGGAAGCACGCATAACGGTGCTCTGTTGACAGCCACAACCGAAACACATTTCAACGAAACAAAAATGGAAAAAGCAAATAAAAAAGGCCGAATTTCAGTGTTGAATTTTTGTTGTTCTTATAGATAGTGTTTGTGTTGCTTGTGAAAGATGGTAAAGACGCTCAGCTGATCGCAAGCAGGCATGTAAAATTACAAAAAAAAAAGATTGGCTTGAGACTTAGCTAAAGCCGTAGCTAGAGCATTGTGCGTCTGAGTTCGTTTGAGAGCGACGCTGCTTTCACGAAATGCTATCTTTGAAGGCAAATAATTCTCGCTTGCGAAATTTCAATATGCAATATATGCTCCGCTAAGCGTTCGTTAAGCACTGCTTATTGATATATACTCATGTTCAATGCAAATATATTGCATAAATACATATATACCTACACATATTCATAAGCACATGCAATTGCAGGTGTGTGCGCGTAAATGCATGTTGCCACTTTCGTAATTGGATATGCAGTTTCGTTCACTGCGCCGCTCCGCGAAATAATTCTTTTCCTGTCACCTCGTTGTGTGCCTCGCTTGCAGCCCGACACTTCTTCCTTCTTCTACTTGTTCTTCCTATAAAGCGCGTTGCATTCTTATTAGTTATTTAATTGCCTCTTTTGCTGTTGCTTTCTTTTCGTTTTTTTTTGTTTTGTTTTTTTCGAAACTTCATTATTAACTGTTGTCCTCCTTTTGTTTTCTTTCATTCTTTCTTGCAATAAAATTGATTTGTGCGCATTGACCTGTTGTGTTTTTATTGCATTTTCTGTTTATTCGATATTCATTTTCAGTTGATTTGTGTGAGTTGATAAGTTTTTGGCTTGTGTTTTCTTTGTTTGTGTTTTTATTAAGTGTGTTCCCAAGCGATTAAAATGATTCGCTGATAGTTTTAAAAATGATACTTTAAAATTTGTATTTTTTAAATTTGTTTTTTTGGTGTTCAGTCAAATTAGCATAGATTACTTTGCAGACTGACGTAGATAAAAGCAATAAAAAAAATTTCGAAAGTGAATAATTTTTAATATTGCTAAATTCTTTTTCGATAAGAAAATAATAACATCGAAAGATCTTAGCCCTTTATAGCATCATGTGACAGATATGTTACAAACCCTTTTAGAGGGTACAAAACATAGGAAAATTAATTTTTCCCTTTTTAGTATGATGTAGTAGCACTGTCACACTCCGTATTTTTCAATTTTAAAATTCTCTGGTTTTTTATGTATTGGCATCACTTATCCAGGATGTGTTGAAGTATCACAAACGGTATGTGAAAAATGTGGTGTGGCTTTATGCTACAACAAGCAAAACAACTGCTTCAAAGAATTTCACACTTCTTAAAAAACATGTGAATATTCACGAAATACAAATATTATTATTTAATGAGCTTAGAGAAGTTGTTACATAACTGTCACATACCCTTTTTTGTTGCTTTTGACCCGAATAAAAAAAAATTGTTTAAACTATAAAACACGTATTTCATTTCTATCCGAAATCTATTAGAAACGATACAGTTTTTCCGTTTTTACTTAGTTGAGTTATAAAGGGTTAACCACATATTATTTGGATTTAATATTCAATTTTAGGCTTCGATTAATTTTATCGAATAATTTTCTTCTTTCTGTAAATTAAGTGCAATTTATATTTTTAGTTAATTAACGATAACTTTTTATTAATAAATTATCGATAAAATACTGAACGAAAATGCTTTTAAATCTCGCAAAAACGTTTGGTTTGAATATAATCTTCAATTACTTTCAATTAACTAAAACTAATTTTATCGATAAATTTTTTGAATGAATTTTCGATATACTATTGAACAACAATTCTGTGAATTGGCCTAAAAATGTATAACTTGAGTGCAATTTTTCTCTTTAGTTATTTATCAATAACTTTTTGTTAGTTGTTGATTAATTACAGTTTTTTAATAATAAAATTTATCGATAACTTTTTTATTAATATATCATATTAAATCCGACTTTTAGTTAAACTTATCAATAAATTTTTACTAACAAATTATCGATAATTTACTGAGTAACACTTTTTGTTATTTTATCGATATTTTTTTTTAATGAATTATCGATACATTATTGAGCGGAAATTCTGTGAATTGGCCTAAAAACAGTGCAATCTTTATTTAAGATAAATGTATCGATAACTTCTTATTAATAAATTATCTATAAAACTCTAAACATCACCTCTTCTAAACCTCTTAAAAACGTGTGAGTTGGATGTAATAATCAATTTAGTTTTAATAATTTTATCGTCAACTCTTTAATAATATATTATTGATACCATTTTTCAACGGTAGAGCTTTAAATGACACCGTTAAACAAAAAATATAATCCTACTGAGTTTTGGCATAACTTTAGGCTTACTATAGGTATTGCATTATACCGATTAATATTTTCCTTGATTTTTTTATCGACATAATGGATTATATACGCCTAGCTTTATTATTCGCAGATTCTTCACCCAATCAGCTAGTGCTTGGTTTGATAATTTTGTATCGATTTAAAATTAGTAATCGATATCAGCGATAGTGATTTAAATTGAAAATGATTCACTGAGCAAATAATTTATTATTCTTATTTTTTAATTATTTATCGATTAAAAATCATTAGTCGATTATCGATAACATGCTCACTGCTAGCTAAATTGTTTGTTTCACTGAGCGGAGTAATATGTACTTTGATACTTCTTTTGAGCAATTAAAAGGTATTAAATAGTTATCGATAACATATTCAATGCCACTAGAGGTATAAATATCTCACATTTTCAATTAATCCTTGTAAATTTTGTATTATCGAAAAAATACTTTTTAATCAATATAAGAAAATTGTGTTTGTCGAAAATTGCTAGGCGACTCCTGATATTATCGGAATTTTCTTGTTGTTGCTTCTATTGGCTTCAGAAATATTTCTAGAAAAAGGACAGAAAAGTTGGGAACAACCTTTTATAGCTATTTTTTCTTATCAATTTCGATAATAACAGAGGAATTGTTCTTATTTTACAATGCCCTGCAGTTCTTCGATAGGTTAGGTTAAATTAAACAAGTATTAGCAATATAGCAATAAGCCAAGCATAGACCAATTTTTGGTCCTTTGCGATGTCAGATGGAGTCCAGTTTCTAAGTTCAATAGAAGTAGTCATCCTTTACACCGCGCTTGACGCAAATTTTAACAGACTCTGCGGCCTCGCTATCGAAACCTCCTCCAGTGTATTATACAGCGTAGTCTTGCCAATGCGGAACAAGTGCACTAGAGAGGCTCCACTGTTTCCCTGGTGCCCTGCTCTAAATATTAGAAGAAAGCTTTAGCCAAGGCAAGTAGTCTAAAATTTAGTCCAAAGTTGCGGAAGACAGCTCGTACCTGATTCTACATCTTATCATTAAAATTTAATATTCACATTAATCACTTAACCACACAACAAAACAGGAGTATTTTATTTCAAAAATAATTTCAACACCACTTTTAACATACATTTCTCAGTTACATTTTATACATATTTCCACATATTTTTCACAACTGTTTTTATTACCAACAAATCCAATTTTTTTTACCGCTTTAGCACTAGTTTTTTCTCTATAATATTTCTGCCAAACATTTCACGCCAATCTTCGCACACTTCGAGTCGTAAAACGTTAGAACTTTTTTTTTTATTTTTCTAAGATTCTTATGCTCGCGTCCAACCCAAACCGCCAACCGTTTGTGAACTTGAGAGACCTTGACACTGAAGCTGCTCCTCACCAACTGAAAATCAATACCAAACAACAAGTTGTAGCAAGTTCTTCGGCTAATTAACCACAATCGCGAAGAAGCACACAGAAAGTCAGACAAACACAAACACATACACATACGCGTTGGCATGGACAGCAGAGCTGAGCAGTGCGAGTAATTGACTGAGCGTATGACTGTGGCTATCGGAGCAGATAACATAAAGTTGAGACAAGGAGGAAAATAATAATGAAAAAATTATGATTATTAAAAAAAAAGACAAAACGAAGCATTGTTTATAACATAAAAAAAAAATAAGTGAAAAAAGTGTTGAAAATAAAAATAGTTGTAGATTTAGGTATGCTTGTGCTTAAAAGTAGCATAAACAGTAGTCAAGCGTATTAACACACAAACAATAAAAACAACACAGCACAAGAAAAACTCGGTAGAACAGTAACCGCAAGCGCTTGGTGGCCAGATGATACCAGGTGGTGTGCTTATTTATATAAAAAGTCAACATATGAGTAGTAAAAAAGTTAATCGCCTTGTTGTTGTTGTGAAGAGATTTGCCAATTGCACAGTTGCGTCCAACTGTATACATACGTAAATACATATTGAAGCAAGCTAACGAAGTTAGGCAATGTGGAATGCATTGCTTTAAGAGCTTCTGCGGCTGACTCTCTTCTGTCCATCACTAAAATCAAGGCATTTAAGAGAGCTTGTGAAGTCTGTGTGTTTTTGCATAGGCGTAGAGTTGTGGAAAATTGTATTGAAGTTAAAATTTCGGAGCGATGATCGATAGTAATATCATTCTCAGAACTTTACGATATAATATTGGGTAGTAGAAAAAGTGTTTTCGTATTTCTAATCAAACTTCAACTTGTTTTTTATATTTATGATGAACCTTAATGAACCAAATATGTAACATTTTGGTCAACCACTTCTAGCCATTTTTCCACTAGAGACATTATTCCATTAGTGTAAAACTTTTCTGGTTTCTCGACGAAAAACTGCGACAATTAATTTTCACAGGCTTCTCTGGAAACCAATTGAACTCTATTAAGGGAGTTCTGCATTGACCAAAACACATGGTAGTCCGATGGTGCAAGGTCAGGACTATATGGTGGATGCATGAAAACTTCCCAGCCAAGCTCTTTCAGTTTTTCCGGGTCATCAGAGATGTGTGTGGTCTAGCGTTGTCCAAATGAAAGACGAAGCCCGTTCTGTTGGTAATTTCTCGCCGTATTTTTTCGATTGTTTGCTTCAGTCTCATCAGTCGTTCGACCAGGCTGGAGCAGCTCATAGTAAGTGATTGCTTTCCAATTCCACCAAACACTCAGTATAACCTTTCGAGGCGTCAATTTTGGCTTTGCGACAATTTGTTGTGCTTCACCACGCTTGGACATCCATTGACAAAATACGAAAAGACTTTTTCAACTACCAACTCCTCTGACAGCGGAAGCTGGAAATTTTATGCTGCATATATGTAATGTGATGTAGTGAATCATAAGGAATAAAACGCACAATTTAGATTTTTTTCATGATACGTTGTTTTGCATTTTAGATACGTTTGCAATGCGTTTAGTGAAAATTTATCCAAAAAGCATACAAATATTGCTTAAAAAAATCAAAAAATTTATCATGACTATCGCATCAGGTTGATATCATGTCATTCATTATAAAAATATGTGCGTATCAAAAATTAAGCAGTTTTAATTGCTTTTGCATAAGTCGGCTAAAACTGTGTGAAAATAGGCAAAAGACGGCACTCTAGGCATTGAAAATGACCTCCACTTTGAA
Organism: Bactrocera dorsalis; assembly: GCF_023373825.1. Lineage (NCBI taxonomy): Eukaryota > Metazoa > Arthropoda > Insecta > Diptera > Tephritidae > Bactrocera > Bactrocera dorsalis. The sequence goes on from NC_064305.1 coordinate 74,124,931, forward strand.
TGCGTCAGCAAATGATGCGATGAATCCATATGATTTCTCAGCAAACCGCCAATAACATTTGCATAGCGAAAGTGCAGTAGTCGAACCTTAGATTATGAATCATATTTATACCACAACACTTTATATTTTTTCCCTCTAACTGGTTGATAATTTACCAACATACAATTACCTAAAATGCAAGCATTAGACATTTGTTAAACAAAAGTTTGAAGTAGATACTGAATATTTGCTATTCTTCGATAAAAAATCAAATTTTGTAATTTCAAGGTAATTCACTTGAAAATAAATCTTCAATCTTCCCTAACACTAATTTGTCCAACAATATTCAAGTGTTTGTTTAAATTGCCTCAACTGCGGTGAGATTTCTTAATTTTCTTGCACCCTTCTTTTATTATACGATTAGCCTGTAATATGCTTGCGCACGTGTTGAAACTTCTTAATTTTTCCGAAACCTGTCGGCTTATTCTCGTTCTTTTTCAATGACATTGTGCAACATTGTCGAGTGGCAGGCTCACAAATAGCTGTTAAAAGGTGCCACAAGCCGGACGACGCATTTGGTTTTTACTTTTAACAACATGTGATTATGTTAATGTAACGGAGGGACAAAGGCTACTTGGTGAAACGGATACGAAGACATTGAATGTCATTAAAATTCAATTGAGCAAACGTGACGGAGCGCTCTTTTGTTTACGTTTTGGTAATGAAAATGAGTACGAAGCAGAAGACAAAATGTACTCATCACATCATAGAAGCCAGATAATTGGTGATTGATCAATTTTGAGATAGAGGATATACATATCGTCACCTAAAATACAAAATTACGTAACATCACTTCTAATAAGTTTACAGGTGAAGAGAAAAGATTATAATGGAAACCACTCATATTGAAACAAAATTGGAGTTTGGGTGATAAAATGCTTATATATTAGTTATCATACAGTCATATTGAAACAAAATTTAAGTTTTGGTTATAAAGTGGTTATATATTAGTTATTATATTTGATAGCGATTTTCGATTTTTCTGTTTTAATATGATACTTTGTTTTGCATTTTAGGTGACGATATGCACATATATTGATATACATAATTATTATACTCATTATAATATTCCTCTTTACTCATTATTCTTTAACAATTTTAAATTAAAATAAGATATTTGTGTTTTGTTAGAATCTTTATAAAAAAAAACATACCCATATATCCACTTACAATTAACAAATACCTAAAAGTATGCTTTGCGTTACCATACAAAGCGACAGTTTGGACAAGTAGTACTAAAATACTGGTAATTTTCAAGCCTGACTTAAACTTATTTCCGTTTCCTCAATTACATTTCAAATGTTTAGTTACGAATAGTTACGACAGCAGCTTCTAGAGTTTCATACCATGTCCTGTTCACACAGGCCAATTAGATTTGGCAATAAAGATGTTAATTTTCTCATCGTGTTTGCTAATGTGGCTTTGTGAAGAAATTACTACTTAGTTGTTGTTGTTGTAATAAATAGTAATATCTTTGGAGTGGGCTTTGTTATTTCTTCATGTGTCCAATGGCCATGGCATTTATGACCAGTGCTTTGTAATCAATATCCTTTCGACTTACAATTTTATGACACCTAGTTTCTTGTGTCTCTTTTCGACTATATTTGTATCGTTTTTTCTTTATTTTGGTAAGCCAATCAATCTGATCACAGTATTAGATAATACTTGATACAAAAAGAAGCTCTATGGCACACCAGTTAATGCAAAATAACTCCAGAAAGCGAATTTCAAGAAAATCTATTCATTTTTGAAGCGAATGATTACTTGTGATGAGGGTGGGTCACCAAAAACACAAAATGTGGTGTTGACGCCGCCCCCGCACAATTTCTTTTGCCACGTCATATCGGCAGAGCAATCTTTTCCTCTCTTCTTTTGCGACAGCCCCGCGATACAGACGTGGTAAGTGTGTTTCCAATTTGTTATATTAAAAATATATATATTTTATATGAAACCTTTTGTTTTATTTAATATTTCTGTGGAATAATTGCACCGACCGTTTCCCCACGGCCAACCACAATTATTATTTATTAATAATTATTAATTATTAGCGGTATTGACGTTAATAAGATTGACAGTGAATCATATGATAAGAGCTGTGTTCTTATAGCCAAACTCTTAATTCACACCTAAGCTGTCAACAATTAGTTCCTCTAAAGCGTCTAGCTTTGGCCAAAAAGGGGAGAAATTGTACTTCATTCGGATAACGACAGGCCAAACACATCGTTTGTAACTCGACATAAGATCCAGGAGCTTGGTTAGGAGCTTTATACGCATTCACCTTATAATCGAGATCTAGCATCAAGTGACCATTAATTGTGCTTTGTGATGGCGTATGACTTTGCTTGCGAAAAATTCAACTCAAGAGAGGCTTTTATTCATCAACTGTCCCATTATTTTCCAGAGGGACGATGGTTTCTATGAGATTTTCTAACTAAGCTAAAAAACTTAGATTCAATGCTAAAATAACTTTACTTAAAAAACATGTAAACTTCAAACTTAATGGGGAGTGTTTATTATTATTCGAAAGAACATTCTTTGGAACATCTATTGAGTCCAATTGTTGATTACCGATTCGAGCATTTCGACTGGTAACTAGCGCTTCACATGCGTGATGTCTTGCTCGAAGACCTGAATTGAAGCGGGATTGTCCGCATAGATGTTAGACTTTGCATATCCTTATAGGAAAAAAACTAACGTTGTGATACCAAACAATCTTGGTAGCCAATCGACCGGCCAAAAACGTGAAATTATCTACACACCGAAGTATTCTGTAATAAATCCATTGATTGATGCGATGCGGGGGTAGGGCGCCGTCTTGTTGAAACCAAATGTCGCCGATACCATGATCTTCAATTTCAAGCATCAAATAGTCGGTTACCATGGCGCGATAATGATCGCCATTGACGGTTATGTACTCATTGGCATTATTTTTTCAAACCACACCAAACCGTAATTTTTCTGGACGAAGTGGCAGCTCTAGAAGCTTCAGCCTGAAGAGCACTTCGAGTCGGAATGGGCCTTATCGTTGAACAAAATTTTGACTCGAAAACATCGGCTCTTTTTAGAACTTTTCATGATGCTGCGAACAGCGCCGAAACGACTCTCCGCGGTCTTCGTGAATACCCTTAGCAACATGACAACTTGACACGTCTCACGCGTGATCTGTCAGAAAAGGGCTATTGAAAAAAGTGCTCCTACTTGGATTCCCCTTTTATTTCTTATTTAGATTTCTGAGTTATTCTCTGTTTGAAATTGATTTATTTTTACTTATAAATGTCTGAAAGCGACTACAACAAAGAGCTTATCTCACAGTCAATGCTGATGGATCTGAAAGCCGAGCTTGCCATCATATGCCTAAAAGTATGCTAGTAATCGTCAACTTTTCAAGCTTGACTTAAGTTTTATGCTCATTTTCAGTTTTGCCAAACTTTTCAAGTAGACAGCAAAATTCCACTTTTCTTTACAATTAACTTTATTATTAAACACTTAAATATAAATAAATCGTACAAAACGTTCTTAATTTAGTATAAATTATTACAATACTTATGCGCATATTCGTATTTTTCAAATGTTCGGAATATGAAAATATATGAAGTAACCACAAGTTACCAATAATAACAACTTTTTATGATCAAAAAGCTGATATCGCTCAATAAATAAGACGTGGACAGAGTTGAAGTTAGAAAATGTGAAGCTTTAACGAATAAAATACGCAATAGGATATCGTTACATAACGACTCAGGTGGCATATCAAAGTGCACTGCAGTCTTTGGCAAGTGTGGGTCCATGCAGCACTACGCATTATCGTTGGCCATCACTTTATTGATCCACGGCACAAATTTCTGTATATTCGTATAAACGCCAGGCAGATGTTCACGCCCACAACCGATACCCCACGACACCAAGCCGATTAGCGTTTTACGGCCATCCAAGGACAGCGTTAATGGACCACCAGAGTCGCCCTGGCACGAGTCGCGTCCACCCTCCTTGTAGCCGGCACACAGAAAGACATCGTGGATTGCCTCCCGACGACCCGCTGCACGGAACCAGCGCTGACAGCGATCATTCGACAATACCTCGACGTCCACTTCCTTGATTTTGAAGAGAATTTTATATTAGTATTAAATATAAGTAATAGTTATATTTAACTAACCTGTAGCACTGAGGGCACCGTGCTCTGTCCGTGCCGCGTGCGTCCCCAACCGGCTACTGTCGCCATTTTGCCCACCAACTTCGTGGCTGGCGGCGGCAAACATACCGGTATTATGTGCTGTTTGTAGACAACATTGCGATCCAATCTTATCAGCGCCAAGTCGTTCTTGAAATCTGCCGGATTGTAGTGCGGATGTACTTCTTTGCGTTCGATGCCATATTCTTCGTGATTGAGTCGCTCATCTTGTCCACGCACATCCCATTCGCCTAGGCGGATTTTCATATTCGAGTTGGCGGTACTGTGGTATTAGAAGTTTGCAAGATGGTTTAATTTGACGAATATTTTTTGTTAATAGAACATAAAGGATTAAAATAAAGTTAATGCTTTGATTAAGTAATTTCTGTGTTAACATTTTACATTTAAAACTGAAATACATTCATAAAGTGAAAAGGAAGTCTGTACTTAAACAAGTTTCTCAGATAAATAATACGTAATGTTGCATTACAATAGTGGTCTTAGCCTGCAGTCTGCTAGTTTATGATTATAAATAGCACTAGCTTCTTGAATGAAAATAAATGAGACATTTAGGCAAGTGTCGTGGGTTCTGGTCTACTAATTACCAAGATAAGAAACGAGTCACTAACTATGAGAAACGTTAAAGTGTTGACAATTCATAGTCCCAGCTTCATAAATACTGGCCTTCTCAACTACATAGCACAGACTTTGTTGGAAATACACTGGTGGAATGGGTGTAACTTGCCTCCAAAGCTGTTGGTTCTTTGAAGGGCTTCTCTTTTTTTATAACTGGCAGCTGAAATTATGGCTTTGGTATATGCCAGTAAATAGTCGACAGACACTTCAAAAGTAATCTGGAAGCTGTCCTCGAGTTTTAAAAACTTAGTTTAATAGAAGTTTTTAAAATTTAAATTAAATATTTGTGTTGAGTTATTTGGAACATGAGATCGTAGCTTATATCGCCTGCTTTCCTCTCTTCAGTATTCTTTTGTAATTCATTACATTATCAATTTTTCTGATGAGAGGTTTCGATGTTGAGCCCTCAGTCCTCTAATATTTTGGTATATCCTTAAACTTTACTAAGTATTCTGTTAATTGTTTAAAAGAAATTCATAGGCGTTCGGAGATACTCGTTTTAAACTTCAACAAAAAGCTTCCAGATATTCGTGAAATGAGAAAAATAATCAGGATCCATCAACTTCGAATGATATGAAAATACAAAAAACATACGGGTTCATATACATATATATTTCTAGGTAAATTGGCTTCTATCTAGTCGGTTAAACTTCTTTTACTTCGACCGATGATTTGTCTTTTATAGATTAGCAGACCTTAACTTTAAGATTCTTTCTCCATATTCTTGTATTTCTTCAGAAAATGATATTAGTATTAAAGTCGCAAACTAAGCGGTACATTCTTTTCACCCAGAATTTTTTCTATATTACTTTATACTTTGTTAAGATAGGAGGAAATTTGTATATATTAAACTGTGAATTATTGGTTATATACCAGTAAAGATTAGGACTCCTGTCTATTTATGTTCTAATCTCACTTGAACGTTTTAAGTCTAATTCTATCAATCTAAGCACAGTTATGTATATTATGTCCATAAATACCACCATTCTACTATGAGTAAAAGTAGTAAGACTTAGTTCATAATTTTAAAAATATCATTATAGTGGTGCAAAAACCACGTATTGTCGGACTCTTTTTACGAATAGCTTCGCGCAATCGACGCAAAACATTCAAATAGTATTCCTTGTTGACAGTTCGGTTGGCCGGAAGGAATTCGGGGTGCACACTTCGATAATCGAAGAAAACTGTCGCCATAACTTTCAATTTTGACTTGCTTTGACGTGGGTGTTTCGCCAGTAATAATACTTTTCATGACATCCTGGTATTCGGGAAGTATTGTTTTATTGTTTATTGCTTTTCATTGAGGGCGTTTTTTACGAGGCGGGTCCCAAATTCAGCGCACAACCCCGGCAAGGGATGGTTCGCCTTCACACAAATGATCTTTCAAATTAGTTTTTATTTTTTTTTCCGATATTCCAACAATGCCAGTACGATCTCTCACTGTTCATCTTCGATTCTCAAGCATCAATTCCGTTATTTTACTGACGTGTAACAAAGTCTTAATATTTTTTGCTCATAGTAGTAAGTTTCAAGCCTAAAGCTATAACTTATATGGAATAATATCTTTCCGAAAAATAGTCATTGATTTCTTAACCGCCAAATTTATGGTACAATTACCTTGGGCTCGTACGAAAAAAAAAAAACAAATTTCTAATTTTATTATATACATAAGGACTAGTAAACATAAATCCACTATTTTCTTATACTATAGATGGTTTTGGTAACAGATATCTCAGGTTGTATAAACTCGATTGGATTACGCATGACGGCATTCAAAACGTAAGATTTTTTATTAAAAAAAAATTTTGACAGTTTTGTAATTGCTTAACTCAGTATTGCTGTAGATACAATTATTTCAGAGTTTTTATCGAGAAAAGCGAAGACGCAATCCATTGCGCTGGGGGTAATTTTGGTTTTCGCAGATTTTTTCCCGTTAATTATCAAATATGCTTTACGATCTGGAAGTTCACTTTCTAAAATACTGATAAAATAAAGGAAATTTTCGAGGCCGACGGTCATGATAGAACTTTTTCGATTGTCTAAGAGCTAAACATTGCACATAAAACCATTTGTAATCATTTAAGTAAGGCTGAATATAAATCAAATCCATCAATTTCTAAAAGGACGGTTTTGCTATGTATTTGGTGGAATACTATCTAGAGAAAGTAATCGCCGAGAAGCGACCACTTTGGTAAATACAAAAGGAACTGTCTTCCAAAGAACAACTCTAGGTCACTGACAATGATAGTGATGGTGTTTCGGGACTCTGCTACCTGCTTCTGTCTATAACCAATGATTTCGCTGATGAAAAATTCGCCTCTAGTTTATGATTATCGATTGTTTCGGTTTTTTGTCAGTATTGATCAGGGTCCCTATAGATGGGGCATTATGAACATATCTCCAAGATGGTAATAAGTTTTTGAACAACACCAACAGACATAAAGTTTTCCTTTCACTAGAACTTGTTGTATTCCCAAATGCCATTACTACTTACGTTGCCACACAATGCGCCGCCGTGACGACCCAGCGATTAGAGATAAGCGCACCACCACAGCTAAGTTTTCGTGAGAGAAATCCACTCTTGATCAGCGCCACCTGCCAGGGATGTGAACCGAAGCCCGTCGAGTGTCCACCCACAATGCGATTCGAGCGCGCGTATACCTCGCCACAACCTGCAAGGAAAAGCAAATTAATATTATTAAATTTTTTTTAATATTATTAAAATGAAAGAGAATTAAAGAAATTTGATGAAAGAAGACCGTGCAGAGCCAATCACACCGTGAGACTTAAAGATAAAAAGGAAAGCACTTAGAAGATATGAAATAAGTCAAAAACAAGTGCAAAGGCATTCCAGTGCAGCGTTCTAAATATTTACAAACAAAGAAAAAACTCTAAAGTGAAATTAAAATTAAGAGTAGTAATAAAAATAAATATCAGTTCAATAAAACTCAAAAACCCAAACAAACAATACTAAAAAGTGAAAGTTGTAGAAACATCAAAACAGCTTTTGGTACCCGGCACTGGTCGATACGTCGTTCCGTCAGCATAAATTCCACCACCGACGCTGCCGCTGTAATCCTCCGCTGCTTCACCTGCATTCAAATCCAGTACATTGCCCACCGCAAAAGGCTGTGGGTGTGGCAACAACTCATGCGGGCCACTCTCCGCTGAATGCGCGGGTGGTCGATCCACATCGAAGAAAGTGTCCAAATGATTGGTGATGCCGTTGCCCAGATGATTTGATTCATGCTCCCAATTGCTGGACTGTGCCACAGCACCACCCCCCGTCGTTGCCGGTCGATAGATGTGCGGCTTGTAGGGTCGCTTCGTCGTGTACAACGATTGGGTCACTTGGTACTGATGATTACTGATGACGGTGGGGTAGTGATGAACTGGCGGTCGTGAGGCGCCCAGTGTGTTATGCGTTGCTATGTTGGTGGTGTGTACGTTGCTGCTTTGTGTTGCACCATGAGTATTATGTAGATTGTGTAACTGTGAACTGCTGCCGAGGCCACTATGCGGCGGGTGCTTGTTGTGGCTTGCCAAGTCGGGATAGATGTCGTGCAAGTGTATGATGTCACCTATATTGGGTCGAGGAGCGTTTTTATATAATATACATAAATATATAAGCATACTTATTTATATAGCATTGCAGAATTTAATAAGCATTAAGTATTTACAGTTATAAGTTAGTGTTTAAATATAGTATTTTGTCATATTTTCTTCAAATTATTCATTTTTGCCGTATGGTTGCAAATTTTTTTTTTAAACGAAAAGCGATTAATATTACTTAATATGTAGTAAAAATGAAATGATTTTCAAAAATATATTTTGAATTTAAGCCTCTAATAGTGACTATAGTAATTTAGTGATTCTGTTAGTCAGAAGTCTCATTTTGGTATTCTGGCAAATAGAGTATACTACTTTACAGTATACTACTATGCTGTAACTGCCAGAATACCAAAATGAGACTCCTGACTAACAGAATCACTAAATTACTATAGTCACTATTAGAGACATGAGACAATCGTCTCACGCAGAATACCGACATAAGTTTAAGCAGTTCAATATCTCATAACTAGACTTTCAATGGCTGCTGTTGTGATTCGGATACAAATCATCTGATTGCTTCGGTTTTTTTCCTGTTTGTTTTATGCATATTTCACTATACATTGCTCGTTCTGTATATCAATTGCATGTAAAATGTAATATAAGAAGACCAAAAATTATGAAATAAAATTTTGTAATCGTCACTTCTTCTCCAAGACAATGCCCGTTTGTCGAAAAAGCCGATAAAGGTCCCACCAAAGCATATAGTTTCTGTGTAAATGATTCAATTAAAACAATAGAGTCCTTGTATGGAAAACTTTTAATGCAATATATGAATATATTGGATTGTCAAAAAAGTCTTGCCGTATTTTCGCTAGTTGGCGCTGAAAGCGCGTAGTTCTAGTTTTATTCGACGCATCGGGTCATGCTATACCTTTTTGAAAAGCTCATTTCACGCGCTAACACGTGTTTGATTGATTGTCGTTTCTTTTAAATCGTTCGTGAGTTATAGCGTCGCAAATATGGTCAAAATAAAGAGGAAATACGGCATATTTTACAGTACTACTACGATAAAGGCAAAAATGCATCACAAGCCGCCAATAAAATTTGTGCAATTTATGGACCCGATACAGTTTCCATTTCCACCGCACAACGATGGTTTCAACGTTTTCGTTCTGGTGTAGAGGTGGTCGAAGATGCGCCACGCTCCGGAAGGCCTGTCGTCGAAAATTGCGATAAAATCGCTGAATTGGTCGAAAGAGACCGGCATAGTAGAAGCCGTAGCATCAGTCAAGAGATGGGCATAAGTCATCAAAAATTCATTTCAATTTCAATAAAAAAAAAATCAATAAAAATACCGCAAGCCTTTTTTGACAACCCAATATTACTCGGATCGAACTACTATTGCATAGCGTTGCCATATGAAGAGAACGAGAAAACCAATATAAAAACCTTTTTATACCCTTTCAGGCTATAATAAATAAAGAAGGGCTAAGTTCGGGCGTAATCGCGCTTTTTATACACTTGCAACTAGCAAGCATTAAAGCCAGCTTGTTAGATTAACGAAATTTGTATGAATTGTAGTATAATAGAATTTCAGATTTTTCGGCATAGAACTGTACACACAATATATAGTAACTATACACAATATTATATGTTCAGTTAATTCTACTAAGATATCTTAATTACTGAACGATTTGGGCGGCATAAAGGTAACCGGAAGTTTGAATATCTTATATTAGGTATATAAAAGATAGGAGAATCGTTCAAACGATTTCTATTTATTTTTGGCATTGCTAATTATAATTAATATAAAAATATGCGTTTTAAGTATGTTAAGGTACTTCACATAAATACCATCTTCACTGTATAACGATTAAAGTCAACAGAATGTTAAAAATTGTGATATTACTTATATGGAGGTCAGATCAAGATTTTATCCATTTTAGGCACAAATATAGACTTTTATTAGAAAAACTGATCTCTCAATTTCATTTAAGTAACTCACATATGGAGCGATATTTACGGTATAAAGTTAGCCGGAAATTAGAAAAAGTCTCTATTACGATGTTTGACAATTAAGTAATGAGACTGATTTTATTGCCGCGCTTTTGGTAAACCTGTGACCTTGAAATTTCACCTCTCTTTTTCCGGCATCCCTCCCCTCTCCATTGATATATGTCATCCTGTGACTTTTTTGTTTCCTAAAACAAAATCGGTGGCCAAAGGAACCCATTTTGAATCGATTACGGATATCCAGGCGGCCGTGACGAGGGCACTCGCGGACATCCCAGTCGAAGCGTTTCAGAAATGTTACGAAGCATGGAAAACGCGCTGGAATCGCTGTATAGCTGCCAAAGGGGAATACTTTGAAGGGGATGGCAGAGTTGTACAATAATTTTCATTACTTAATTGTCATACCTCGTATATATATGGGTACTGAGGGAATTATTGTTCCCATTCAGCCCATTTTTGGCACAGGTGCATACTATTATCGCATACAGATTTACTCTGAGTTTCTATAATATATCTCTCAGATTGACCGATATTTGCGATAAAAAGTTTGCAATAAGAATTGGAGTCCACATATTAGGTACCTGGAGGCTTGAACAGTTTTTGTCTGGTTTGAAAAATTTTTGGTCCTCAGCAGTATTCGTCAAAAGCAGTATTCGTGCAAAGTTCACACTTTTTTCCAAGAAACAATTGTATCAAGTCTCATTACTATATCTCAAATTTTATTCAAGTTGCACCTTGCACAGACATAGGAACGAACAGACGTCCCGATTTCAACTCGTCTCTTCATTCTGATTATTTATATACATGTATATAACCCTATATCTATCTCGATTAGTTTTAGGCAGATACGTACAACCGTTAGCTGAACAAAAACAATGGGTGATAGTTGAAGATACTCTTTCAAGTTCAAATTTCTTTAGTTATTCCGAAAGGTAGTCATCTTGGCCCGATTCTGCTCTTGTTATTTGTTAACGATATCTCTTCTGTAATGTAGAGTACCCAAAAACTATTAATAGCCAACAACGTAAAGCTTCTTGAATCATATACTTCAATTGTTGAAAAGTTTCTGAAAAGTTTAAGTTTTTTCGTATTTTGTCAATAGATGTTGTTGCTGTCGTATATCTCCAGTGCTACCAATCATATTATGCCATACCATATATTGTTGGAAAGGTGAGATTTTAAGCTTCATTTAACCAAATAAATTCGGGGAATTTAAAAAAAGTTACAGCTGTCCAAAAATGAGTGAAAATAATGAAGAAATTCGATATATTTTGAACTAAACATCAACTCTAAAACATCATTCTTTATCTATTTAAAGTTTTCTAACTCTTTAGTTTTCTTTGATCTTAAATTTAGCAAGTGAGCTAACTGAACCATGACCAACACTTTCAGCAATATAATATATTTTCGTAACATAACGAGGTGGGCAAACCAAGTAAATTTTTTTAAACATATTTAATTGCCCGCTATAACTTTTATACAATGCCTTTCTGCTATGGTTTTATTTTAGCGGCTTAGTTAATAGTTGTCTAGTTAAAAAATTAAATAATAATTTATTATGCAATCAGAAAAGACTTGCTGAGAGCGCCCTACCTTCCCATCCTTTGTCACTTAATTATCACCTTTCATTTGCGAGTGTGCTGTAAAGGTTTCTATTGATGGCGTGTGGAGAAGATTTTCATTCATTTCATTCACCCAACTACAAATGTAACTTGGACATCACTCAGAAAATATGGTAATGTCAACGAAACGAAATAACTACTTCCGGCTATTAAAAAACACATACGTATTCGCACTTACTTACGTTAAAACATGCAATTTGAAAATAAAATTATATAACACATTAAATTAGACAGCTTTGAGAGAGTTAGAAAAATAGTTAACAAAAGAAACAAAAACAAGAAAACGTCGCTACAACTGTAATTTGGTGAACCAGAAATTTTCACTTTTGCGCCAAAGCTGTGAATTTAATTTAAGGTCTTAAACGTAACAGTATATTTCTGTATGTATATTTAAATTCAAGTTTTTCTTTTGATAATTTCTAAAAAAAAATTATATTTATATGCGGAATCATTGCTTATGTAAGCTCAAGAAAAACTTGAATTGGCGCAAAATGTACCTTTCTACGCAAAGGTTAATTAGCAAGTGGTTAGCGGCCATTGTGACAATAGTTATGGCACCGGAAAGTTGATTGGATAGCAAGTAGGCGATGACGTTGCGTCACAATGTATTTGCATGCAACTTTCTATGTGTGTAAATGGGTGCGTGTGTGTGGCATGTTGGCTTTAATTTGGGTTTGAATACTTTTTACAAAAATGTTGGTCTTTTAAATGGACGCAAAATGGAAAACTGTGACTATAAACATTAGTCATAATTACACCAGCTTACGTGCTGTTAAATATAGTTCAAGCTTTTACGATCTCTTGTAATTATCAGCAAGATGTTTGAAACTTTCTTATTAGTATAACAGAGCTAAGTCAAAATTAAGGTTTCAGCGTCAATGCAAGTTTTTCTAACAACAAATACTTTCTAATACACTAGTAGTTAATTTGGTATACTGCCCGCTCGTTTTTGACTGAGCTGGCGAGAATCCAACAACTGATTAAATTTAAAGAAATAAAGGAACTAAGCAAAATGACATATTAAGTTAACTAAGAACAAATATCACTTTTGGGTAATTGATTATATCAAACAAAAGTCTTTAGATCAATAAACCCTCGGTTATTAAGGGAGCACTATGCGTCTATTCTACATTTGTCACTCCTAATGTGGCTAATTTCGTTCCTTCTCTCAGTCTTCTCAGTTTTCTCTCTGTAGCGCCTTAGGTGCTTTGGTGAGATTCTAGTTCTCATCACAGCCTTCTAAATTTAATAAATCAATCAAAAGTTTTTGCCTTTATCTGTATATTATACAAAACCTATTTGGTTCTCTAATTCGTTGTTTAATATTATTGTTAAGAGGGGCTTTTGGAAGATTTGCAAGTTGAGAAAGACTTTCTTCGAGTTCCGAATTTGAGACCATCAAAATTATAATATAAATAATTAAGATCCTTATATCGAGCCATGAAGTATGGAACACCTATTGGAGACCCTTTAAAATGCAAATATAAATGCTACCTCCATATATAAGTTTGACCATATTCTTTTTTCCCTAAGAGATGCTCATTCACTAAAACCACCGATATCGAACTAGCTTATAGCTATCATACAAATTGATCAATCAAAATAAAGTTATTGCATGAAAAATATTTTGTTTGACAAGCTATGCATCTTCAAGAAATTGGGCATGGATTATTGTCCAAGACAATTTTGAAATATGGCTCTTTTGCAATTAACAAATTCACAATATTTTTGTGTAATTAACGGCTCTTTTCGCTTTGATATCTAGCTCTTGATTTTCTACTTTCTTCAGAAAAGTTTGCTCTAAATTCGGCCATGATCTGAATATCGCCCTTTATATAAGAGTTTAGTAGAAAGGTCTCCGACTTAGCATAGCAAAATATAATTTTTTGTTTTTCGAAATTAGTTTTTTTTTTCAACATAGTTCTGTATACTATATTTCTTTCTTCCATACTTTAATGGTAGTGGGATTTGCCCTTTGCTTTAAAATAGACTTCAGTTTCGGCAGTCATCTTTTCTTTCGACGAAAATTTCTTCCCAGCGATCATTCTTTGGAGATCTGAGAACAGGAAAAAGACCCCGGGGGTCAGATCTTAAGAATACAGCGGATGCGAAAGCAATTCGAAGCTGAATGGACTTTTTCTTTCGTTTTCACTGAATTGTGTCATGGTGCATTGCATTGGCGAAGGAGTACTTTTTTTTAATGCGGCGATTTTCAGCGAATTTCCTCTGCAAGTAGTCCAAAAACAGTGAGTGATAGTCACTATTGATGGTGCTTCCATCTTCAAGTAAGTTAATAAAAATTATTCCAAGCGCATTCTAAAATACAGACGCCATAACCTTGCTACTGTTGGGTTTTTGCTCGCTTTGGAGAGCATGATGTACACGTTCAGTTGATCTCGAACAACTTTACTTTTCTGCCATCCAAAAGTATTTTGTGGACTTTTTTGATGTTTTCGTCGGGAACATCCACTGCGTTACCATCTTTGAAAGTCATTTCACCACGTCTGAACTAGAATACCAATCTTTGATGGCTGATTTTCCTGGGAAAGTATTTAAAACTTATTATCAAACCAAATTTTTGCTTCAATTGTATTTTTTCACTTCAAAAAGCAATATTTTATCAACTTCTTTGCTTCTGTGATTCCTTTTAATCTATTTTTTCACTGTAGCAAAAGTTCCTTCACTCAAAATGATATAATTCACAAGCTAATGATTCACGAGCTGACAAACTTGCACAAGCACGTTTTGAAAGTTAAGGTTAATTAAAAATCATACGGTTTATGGGCACTTTTCAATTTGCCAGTTATATAAATTGGTATATAAGCTCTTGGTTCTTTTAGTTAGTATCCCTTATTTTTTACATCAGTCGTCTAGAGAATTTTCGTTGCGGAAACTAATACACAATTCTGTAGAAACAACTAACCGTCAAGATATTTTTCACACGCAGGTCTGTTAAGGCATACTTTTAAAAACATGGCTTTCCATTGAAGACTTTATGGGTCTCCAAAGAATTTTTTTGCAGAAGTAAGGCTATTTTGCTTATTAATGACACTAAAAGTTTTGAATGAGAAAAATCATAACTGTTTTTAATTGAAATGTGCCTATTCCGACCTGTTTTTTTCATTATAGAACTCTTTCTTGGTGGAATTGAGGTTTCTAAAACATTGTTTACATAGTGATATGACACGCATAACTCTATATGTACAACTTAAGAACCTCGAAGAAATTTCACTTTCAGCTGCAATGAATAATTTCCACATAAATTTCCAAGTGCATGTTTTTTCCTCCCTTTTAATGTCTTTAAATTATGTATTTCCCTAATTTTATTTTATTTGAAATTAAATATTCAGGTTAACATTTTGCTTATAAGTACAGGTACAGCTGTATGTTTTCTGGTACGTGTTTTCTTAATTCGTTTGCTTTTGTTTAAGTTCGCCAGCCCGCATAGTCACAGTCACAACTTTACACTCCAGCGACAAAGCCAATCTCATTAAGGTCTCAGCAAAGGCGAACTTCACTTTTCAGTCGCACACTCTGCCCTCTTTTTAACTAAGTTTCTTCTTCTTATTTTTACTATTTCGTGTTTTTCACTTTTCATTTACGCAGACTGTGCTGCCATAACTGTTTTTCTCGCGGTATTACATATGCACCCAAAAGTCACCATAAAAGCGAAATTTCCCAGAAAACTCTGAAGTTCACTCGCCCATCAACCCACACTCACACACACACACACTCACGCATACATTCGCATTTTTTTAACCGGAAATGGCAAAGTCGTTGACGAGGAAAGTGAAATTAAAAGATTAAACCGCAAGATTAGTGACAGTAAAAAATATTATTAACAACAACAATATAGTGGGTGCCATTGTACAGTGGCGTCCCAAATTTACAGTGTCCAAAAATATGCATATTTGTGAGAAAAGTGTTATGTTGTAATGAGAAATATATTTGTTTGATAATTACATTTCCTTTCTCTAGTTATGTTTTCAATGAGATTGGCAATAAAAGTTTTTGGCCGTAATATGAGAGCTAACCTTTTAATTATCATTTGGACTGCTTTTATGAAAAAAGACTGTGATTATTAATATAACAAATTAATTTAAAAGTTTTTTCTATAGTTAATAATTTTTTTTTTCAGTTACTTGTAACAGTAATTGAAACCACAAATCTTTTTTAATAAATTATTTTTTAAGGAATGAAGCTTTCTCTTTTTTCAATTAAGGGAAATTAAAATTTTAAATTAAATCTCAAATAAATTTCTAAAAAAAAAAATCAAAACTTTGAACTCAAAATGATATATTCCAACCTTAAAACTCAGATTTCAAAATGCAAAAATCAATATCCAAATCAGATCAAAATGCAGATTTTTTTATCAACATCAGAGTTATAATTTATTATTCAAAATTAAAAATTCTAGATCCAAAATTTAGAAACTCTTTAAAAAAATAAAAATTAAATTAAAATTCAAAATTAAATTATCCGATACTCAGATTTCCGAATACATTTTTTTGGAAAAAAAAGTTCGAAATTCAATTTAAAAATTCATTTTTGAAAAAAAAAAAATAAGTTTCAAGATTCAGATTCCAAATTAAATCAAAATATAAGAATTCTTTCAAAACTCTATACCGAAACTCAATTTAAAATTTTAAAACCAAAACTGAAAATGAATTTTAAAATTCAATTTCGAAATCAAAATTGAGATTTTTAATACAAAATTGAGATTTTCGAATAAAATTTCTATTAAACTAAAGTTCGAAATTCAAATGAGTAACTCTAAATGAACCATTGAATAGACAATGAAAAATAGTCTCACAAAAAAATATTAAGTTAAGAGACTTTGGAGAAAAATAAAAAAAAAAAATAAACATAAAAACATTTAAATATTAAAACATCATTAATTCCCCCTAAAATAAATGTAGATTGTAGTTTAAAGTGCTTACTAAAAGTCACACCAGAAATCTGTGGAACACCATTCTCGTAGCAAATTGTAACTCAAAAAAAAACTAAATAACAAACCAAATATGCAACAAACTTCATGGCATTGAAAGCGAACTTTGCATTTTAAAGTCTCAATTCTGAAACTCTTGCTTAACAGAAGAAACTTGAGTTTAAACAAACAAATAAAAATATATATTCTTAAATTTTTTTTTCAACCAAACCCTAATTGAGTTTGCATATTTAATCACAATGCACGTTTTTAATTTTCTGAAGCAATAAATGCTTCAAAATCATGAAAAGAGCAAACCGCCCAAAAACTACTACAAAACATGGCACAAAAGACTTAAGCGCGAAACCCGCACTAAACTTCAGCAAATGTGGAAAAATTGCGCTGGGAAAATGGATGCGCATGCGCGGCCAGCAACGAAACTAAAAAGTAATTGAAAAAGAAAATAAAAACGCGATTAAAACTGAAATAGTCGGCATGCTGTTGTAAACAATAAAAAACAACATCATAAACAATAGCAATAACAACAAAGCAGCGGCATGTTGAGGAGCAATGTGTGGAAGTTATCAGAGCAAAACGTCAATATATGCGGCGTTGTTGCTGTTGTTTTTTCGCTCTGCCATTGCTTTTGTTTATAAGAAACGCTCGCTGTTTGCATTTATTGATATTGTTAGCATTTTATTTCGTGCACTTTTTTGCTGCGGAGCGGGAGGTGGCATGCGCATTCAATTTTATGTAAGGAAAATGAATTGGCGTTGTGCCGAAGACGCCGCAAACAAATAAATAAACGCAACAGATAAGTAAAGCTTAGGCACTTAAGCTGTCTAACGGTGAATTTCAAAAGCTGCTCAGCTGATTTCGAAGTCAATATGGACAGGGGCGCTTAAATTGTGTTTATGATTTGACTTTAATTTTAAAGTTGGTTTTGTTAGGCAAAAGGAAAAACAAATGTATATAATGTACAATTTATTAGAATTTGAAAATAAAAAATCGAAATTAAAAACTCAAAACTCGAAGTTCGAAATTCTTAATTTCAAGTGTAAATAACAAAACTCAAATTTTTGATTATCGAAATCAAATTTCCAAATTTGATCAAGCAAAACTAAATGTCTAACTTCAAAATTCGAATCTGAAAATTTAAAATTCGAATATCGAAATTCGATATCGAAATTCAAATCTAAAAATTAAAAATTCGACGTTCAGATATTAAAATTAGAAAATCGAAATTCAAATTTGAAATCCGAAATTCGAAACTCAAAAATGAAATTTCAAAAACAAAATTTAAAACTAAAGAGTCACTCATTTATTCGAAACTCGACTTTTTAAAATAACTGATATGAAAATATATCGGAAAACAACCCGATTACTTTGCTTGTAGATTCGAAATTTCATATCGTACAATACACATTAAAACAAAGATTTAAATTCGATTTTCAAAATTCGAAAATCCAAAATTCAAATCAAAAACTCAAATTTTGAAATTATAAATTGTAAATTTTAAAATCAAAATTTTAATTAGAAATTTCGAACTTCGAAATAAAATTCAAACTTAAAACTTCAAAATTGGAATATTTTAAGTTCATATATTAAAATTAGAAATTTCGAAATTTCAAAAGTAATATTAAAATTGAAACTTATTTATTCGAAAATCGTGTTTTGAAAAGATTGATTTTTGGAAAATAACTCGAAAGCAGTTTAATTAGTTGAAGAAAAGAGTTTAGAAAAACAATTAAAAACAAAATTAAATATTTAAAACAAATTTTTTTTAAGTTTCAATTTTCAAGTTTGTTTTCAAAATTTTTGAAAGGGAATTTTTTTTAAATACAAAATTTTGTTTACAGAATATTTTGGTTTCTAATAGAAAAAAAGCTGTGCCCAATTTTCGTTTTGAAACATTTTTTTAACATTTTTGTTACCTCCCATTTCCAAACAACCCCATTTGAGCTCCCCTGCAAAAGTCGTTGCACTATGCAAGCACCCACAGCCAGCTACCTTCAAACAAGCGGCTGCGCATGCGCAACGTAATGACTTAAAGAGTGCAGCATGTTGCATGCACGCTCACATTGAACTACTACAGCCGCATTTACATACATAAGTACACGCATAAGTAATTGCTTTGCTGCAACAATTGTCATTTTCGAAACGGCGCTGCAACACTGAACTGAACTAAATTTATTGCGCAAAATTATTTAACAAAATTATTCAGCGAAATTACATAAGCGCAATTCTTCGGCTATTATAGCATTCCACTAAGCATTTTACGAGCACTAAGCACTTAAGTTTAGAATATTTGCTGTGGCGTTGCGCAATTGCAAGTTCTCATTGCTAGCAGCACACTTTTTCCCGCTGCCACGCGCTACTTGCTGGTCGCCGAGGTGCCTCATCATACTCACTTGTATTGTTGACTTGACTTGCGTGCGTGTCCTCCGCGTCGAGATCTTTGTCCACACAGCACGACCAGATCATGCCGCCCGAGCAGAGGTCAAGCGGTTTGCCGCCGCCCAACACACACGAAATGGAGAGACCGCATTCGAATTTATGTCCACGAAAGCGGCAAGACTGCGGAATCACTGCAAAGGAAAAGCAAGAAAGCCAAGAGAAAAGTAGAAGAAAAAATTAGTTAACAGAAATTAAATCAGCATAAAGTGAAATAAAAGTCATAAAGTTGGAGGCATACAATTATAGGCATGTATGTG
Source organism: Bactrocera dorsalis (assembly GCF_023373825.1). NCBI lineage: Eukaryota > Metazoa > Arthropoda > Insecta > Diptera > Tephritidae > Bactrocera > Bactrocera dorsalis. The sequence goes on from NC_064305.1 coordinate 74,144,602, forward strand.
TGTGCGTGTGTAGTGGAAAAGTTGATGCGCAAAAATTATGAGAAATAGGAAAGCATGAAAAATTGCGTGAAAATGAAAACATTTTATTAAGAAATCTCTTTCGCGTGCAAAAACATATTGCTCATGTTAATGTCGACGCTTAAACCACCCATTTGTAATTATACAGAGTGCGTCATTTGGGTTGCACTTAATTTGAATTTGCTTTAGCTTTCGCTCAATATACTTAAAAATGTTAATTAAGACAGTAGTTATTAAAATTTTCGCCATTTTAAATTTAATTGAAGAAATAATAATAATTTATAATTGAAATTAATTCTAAAATTTAAATAATTAAAAACATAATTTTATAATTTAAATAAAAATATAATTTTATAATTGACTTAGAAGTAATTAGAAGTAAATTTATTTATATTTTTTTTTTAATTATATTTTGAATTAAATTAATTTAGTTAATTATGTTAATAAAATATTATTTTTTTATTAAAATTTTTGGCATTTTAAATTTAATTGAAGAAATATTTAAAATTATAATTAATTAAATTAATTATATAATTTATATTTTTATTTATTAATTATATAATTTAAAAAATTAAAAACCTAGTTTAATAATTTAAATAAAAATATAATTTGTGTTAATAGATATAATATATATTTATAAATGTATTTAATTTTTTTAGAAACTCATTTTTATGCAAATTTCCAAGGAATGTACTACTAACGACATTTTTCTTGACAAACTGTTATTCAAAATTTTATACGAAAATTATATATTTTCTTGTTAAATGCAAAGTTTTTCAACTTTATATACTTTATAGCCCCTATATCGACTTTCAGTTCAGAATAAACTTTTTTTTTATTTTTATTTTTCATGAGAAACATTTTTTAATTAATAAATTTATTGAAAACTACATTTTCGTGCTCTAATGTACTTTAATAATCAGCATTTCATTTAGAAAAAAATTTAATTCCCTTGATATCCCGTAGCTCTATAGCCGTTCTGAATGAGTACTTCCCAAAAATGTATTAGGAACATTTTTCTCCTCGAAAAAGCTTTAACTTAAATTGAACATTCAAAAGAATTTACACTTCGTAGTGGTTTTAAAATTCAAAGTTATTATAAAAAATCTTATTTCCTTAATTACGTGACAAATATGGTAGCTAAGAAGATTAAAATTATAAGCTGTAAGGTCTAACCGTTTGGGAAAGGTTTTTTCGCCGGCTCTGAAAACAGCATTTAAAGTTTTAGTAATCGATTACTCTAACCAAACAAATGTTGCAAATATGACGAGGGATCTCCTAAACTGTCGAATCAGCTTAAAATGTTTATGGAGTATTCTTTAGTGTTCGAATATTGCATAAATTCAAATGTTTTTCTATTCCCAAGTGCATATTACCCGTTAAGTTTTATTTAATATATAATGTGTTTAGTTGCCTTTTTAATGATCAATATATAGTATAACATATTTCAATTGGTAATACAGTCAGGAATCAGTTTTAATGAGGATTTTTATCTTGCAATTTCGGATAGATACATGTTTCGCGATTATGCTTTCAAGAATTTGAATAGATATCTATTAAATTACGGAAGTTAACGATCGTTCGGTTGAGCGATGTCAAGCCCGCTGGCCCGGCACGGTCTGGCGTCAACGCATCTTTCTCAAAATCACGTTTTCTGAGTTAGTGAAAACCTTATAGGGCTCAAAAATTGATTATCAGGAGCTTATGCATTCGTGGTAATAGAATTTGTCAAAACTATTAAAAATTTCAAATTTAAAAAAATAGTACAAACCAAAAAAAAAAAAAAACAAACAAAAATCGCCAAACATTAAATTTTTTCGAGTATTCATAATTTTTTACATTTTCATGTTTTTCTTTCTTTTATCAAAATATGTTTCGTTTACGTTTCAGATTTTGTTTACGTGCGCTGGGACTTCCACTATGAGGACGAGTAGCCACCGATCTGCCGCCATTGTTCGGTAAGCTCCTTCCTCTTTTTATTTATATCACTAAATAAATTATTGTCAAGCTTCAATAAACTAGCAACAACAACAATTTTCAAATAACTGTTTGAAATTTTTATCTTTCTAGTTATTATACCGACCGAGGCAAAAAAATTCAGAAAAAGCAGCAGCTTTTCGAGTCAACAATGTAATCGCTCTTAACTAATAATTAAAATATGTATGCTCTGGCTGCTCTAATTTTTCTGTATCGTCAAGCTTTAATCGAGAAAACTTCATAAAATAATTTTTGCAGAAAATTCCAGTGAAAGCTTGAAATTTTTGTAGGAGTGAAGTATTTGCTAAAAGAATCCCATGACGAAAAGGGGTCAAATAGTTGTCATTTCAGCAAAGCATGAGCATTTTTTGGGAAGAATGCATAAATATTGTAAAAATGCTATTAAATTCAATATAGATATCTTTTATACATATTTACTTTAACACGTTTGCTGCCACTGTATCACCGGACAGCACTACTAAAATTCATTTTGGGCTTTGACTTAGGCGTGTACCACCGTTGATACATTGACTCCTGGGGGTAGTTTTATGTCATGATCACCGGTGATACACTGGTAGCTAATGTGTTAAAATATCGCCTATTATTTCTCCGTTCAAATAAGAGTTGGCTGTTCAAATCTTCCACTTTTAGTTATAAGCATCTTGAGAACTAATTGGAGCTCTTTAGTGCTTGCTCAAGAAATTAACTAAACCCTTATGTCCAATAAAAGCATTCAAATCGATTTATTTATTACTATCCTAAACATTCAGCACCCTTTATAAAAGAGTTCATCGAAATAAGATAATTCATATTATTTATTAATATATTGCATGCTTGGCAGCAATTTTCGATTTTTAGTGATGGTCAATAAATTTTTAATAGTTTTCTGTTGTAATAAGTAATTAAATATTTTGTGGCTACTTATATCTTTTATGTTTTTATTTTCAATTTTTTCAAAACAAAATTTGAATACGAGTAATTAATTGTTAGCTTTTGTACATATTACTTAAAAATTTATTGTTCTCTATAGTTCAGGCTCAAATGGTGTCTACGCCAATAAAAAAGATGGTTCAGGCATCTCTAACGTTGCTATAAAAACTGAAAGAGTGTATATTCTTGGAACGGAACTTAACTTAGGCGAACTTTGCTAGCTTGTGTATCTGTATCTATCATTTTAATGACAAAGTTGATAAAATGTCGTTGTACACTAGAAGTCATTATATGCATTCGAAAATTTTCTCTCGCGGAGCTAGTCGTGCAAAAGCAACAGACAACTTTAAATTCGTCAGAAAAAAACATAAAAATTCAAAATCCACAGATCGGCGCTTACAAAAGAAATCAAAACAACGAATTGTCGAATACACTCCTGTATTGTTCTGTTTTTGTAATCGACGAATTAATTTTGAGTTAGACATAGAAAAAATTCTCAATGAATTTCTATCTCGAAATGAGCTTTTAATGGATTCATACTGCATGCTCCAAGCATATTTTTTATTATATTGGAAAACAAAAAACTCTCACTAAAGGCCGGCCATTCTACGACAGTCGGATAAAATAGGTATTCGGAACGGACTTGGATTTATATTCACACAGTAGCAGTTATCGAAAACATTTTTGAAATCATTTTGGAAATGATTTTAGCTAATATTATATAATACAATTACTGTCGAATCAGGGATTTGGAAATTATGGCCATAAGTTTTGAAGATTTTAAGTTTTTGTCTTAAGTAAAACTTGCGCTTTCTTAATGATTTATCCTGCCAACGCGGGCGCATCTTTTTTCCGAGGGGTTACCGGAAATGGCGTTGCAACGGCCGAGTTTAAAAATTTTTTTCAAAAATTTCAGATTTTCATTGTTAATAGTGTGTCTTTTTAGCAATAAAAAGGTTAAATAAAATATTTCATTTTTTATATGAGAAAAAAATATTAGAATAAGGCTATTTTTTACCCGATTAATCTCATGTAACTCTTTCATACAGAAAATTTCGTTAAAAAAAAAAACAGAAAAATAAATAATATTAAAATAAAATAAAAATTTTAAACTCATTGCGTGTAACTACTTCTCGCCAGCATTTCCATGACAGAGCCCTCGCTATAGTAACCGCCACCGCCGCCGCCGCTGCTGCGTCTCGACAAGGCATCCAAGATCAACATGTCATGCTCCTGCGCAGCGCTGGGATGCGCTAATGCATCACTGTCACTTATGTGTAAAGTCAGGAAGAATAAAACTTCAAGCACTCGCAGCCAAGTATCCTTTTTGGCAGAGCGTTTTCGGCGTGTGAACTTTGACATTTTGCAAATTTGAATAAAATTATTTATTTGTATTTTATTTATCACTTTTTTCAATTTTAAGTTATACAAAATCACAACACAAGCAGTATTACTTTTCAATTTTTTCTTATCTCCTTTTAATTATGCTTTTTTATTTTTTTTTTGTTTATGAATTTATTGATCAAATTTATATGAACTCCTGCGCAGTGAGGACTTTCACTTTCTGTGCCGTCACTTGAGCAGCAAAGCAAACTAAAACGTAATTTTACACACACCACAGCAACAACAACGCGCACAACGAAAGCAAAAGTGGTGGCAATGACTACAAAAGCGGCAAGTGGCTACGTGGTGTGGCAACAACAACACTTGTATAATTACACTGAAACTTTCTTTTCACTATTTTCGGAAAATTTTTAATTTTTGGTGGAATTATTATTTTTTTTAATTTTTTAAATTTTGTTTTTAATTATTTTTTCAGTGGTTCTCAAATTTTTGTGTAAAGATAGCAAACACTGAAAAATTATCCTGGTTGCCTTACAAACACTTCGTTGTATATCTCATAACACACAAGGCTTCATTTTGACACATTTTTTTCTTATGAAAATTTTTTATATTCATAAATTAATTAAAAAAAAATTATTTTTCTTTTTCTCAAATTTATTTATTTTTTTTAATTTTTCACTACAAAAATCACTTGCTCACCACACTTGCCACAACCGCAATGCCGCACCAACCACAATAACCGTTCAGCGGAAAACTCAAGTCAGAACTAAAGCAGCACATTCACCAGCGTAGCTCATGAGGCAGCTAGCTTTGTGACTTGCCACAAAAAAGATGCGGCATTTGCGCTGCCAGTAAGCCGCAAAGCCGTGAGTCAAAGCGCTTTTGGTTAAAAGCAGCGAAGAAAATAATTGAAAGGTTGAGTCAAAAGTCGGTGGATTATTTCTTCAACGCCTTTCTACCAAACATTTTCCACTCAAGTGAAGCGCGTTTGAACGTATTTCACTCAAAAGCTTCGAATTTACACTCAAAACCCACTCAACCCTGTTAACTCATACAGTTTTGATCATGTTACTTTGAGTTGGGCACTCAAGTTTGTCGCTTAAGTCTTTTGTGTTTCCATCTGCAGCAAACAGCTGTTCATGGGAAAAAGCTGCCTCGCCTCAAAATTAACGCTTTATGGTAACCTCGCGTCTTTGCGGTTGAACTTGGTGAAGTTTATGTTCACCTACATACATACACACATACAGAAGTACTTATGAAGTAATTGAATTACACACGCAGTGTCAATATTATTAAGACTCAAATTCGAGCGCTTTATGCACACGCTTTTCGCCAAACGTCGCAGTCAATAAACTTTTTCGCGTCGTTGTCTTCCGAAGACTCTTCATATCAGCTTCTTACATCTGCATATCTGCATATTTCGATTTCAATTAAGAAAAAATGTTAAATTGTTGCATTTTATTTCTGACATCAAAGTTTTTTCCGCTCTTAATTGCCTTACTTAAGCCATCTTCTCATTGGGTGTAGTTTGTAATGCTTTCAACTAAATTAACATTCAGTACTTCACTGCCATTTTCGTCAGCAATTTGTCATTGGTGGTCTTTTTTCTATTTTCGCCATGAGCGAAATGGTCTAAGGCGGACCTGCGGCGTTGATTAGCTTTCGGTTTTTGTGGTATTTATCTGTGGTATGTTGTGATCATTTGTCTCGTCTTTTTCTTTGATGTGCTTATCTATCTTAGGTTACATTGGAGAAAGGCATGGTCATTATGATAAAGTAATAAATATCTTTTTCTTCGGTAATTTCTATTTTTACTTTTCTTCGGCATACCATAATTTTCTCCTGGAAAGAATTTATTTAAGCTTATGTTGTTCTCAAGTGCAGGCAAGTACTAAGCGGTTATGTATGTATACATATCAGTTAATATCTGTAGAGAGCTAATTTTAATGATTAATGCTTCTTTTTATTTGTCCTCTAACCAAATTTGGGCTTAAACCACAACCACCACGAATCTTCCCGAAGTGCCTACCACCATGAGCAGATTCCAAGTAAACTACAAGGGCTTACTGTTGCCCGTGGTACTAGAACTAAGTATCTGGTCAGACCTTGTAGCCGAAGCTCATCCAGTTGAGTACCCATTCAACTTATGACTGATGACATTTGTAGGTTGAGCTTTAAATGTCTTTTTATTAGAAGAAAACTCATTCAAAGTTTTATAATTTCAGTTCAAGTTGAATATTATTGCACTATTTCCCGGCAAGACTGCGCCCCGTACGGCCGGTATACGGGTAAATAAAAGCAAATAATATACTGACTCGTTGAGGGAATGGATATATTGTGGTGACGCAAAAATGGTTTAATGAGCGATTTTCTTTTATATTTTGGCTTTCGGAAACCCTATCGTTGCAAACTGTTAACTCACAAATTTATCACAAAGTTTGACGTTTTTAATGTTATGTACTTACATACTCAGAACGACTTATACACACATTCGTTTTGGCCACAAAATGGGATTAAAAGGCAAACACTTTCACGCGATTATTTCTAACAAATTTCGACGAGAAGGCCGTTGATTCGTTTGGTTTGAAGATACCTAAATCAGTGGGGCAAAAATGCTTCAAGAATTGGTTCAAACGACAAAAAAGAATATTATTAAAAACAATAAAGCGATTTTCGATTTCTCTAATCTCGACATATAAAAATATACAGTCTGTCAAGTAAGAGCGTGGTCGACTTTATCGACAGTTAATGAAAGATTTCGCTCTAATGCTGATCTTTTGAAAGAGAATCACGTTAAATGCCGTGAGTGCTAAGTATGTGTCGCGCTACGAGGCTGTGTTCCTTTGCATCCACCCGAAAGGTCCCAAAATGCCGCAATCAGCGGCTGCCAAATATTTCAGAAAGTCGAAGGCAATTGTACAGAAGTGGATACAGCTATATAAAGTGGCTAAAAATGTCGATGAATTACCAGAACGTAGTTCGATAGGAAAAGTGAACAAAAAAGATGAAAATAGAATAGAGAATCTGTTTTCGCGGAATCCTGCTTTAACACTGCGGCAAGGACAAGCAAAATTAATGGCAAAAGGCTTAGATATATCCTACGAAACTATCCGAACCATTCTTCATACTCATGACCTGAAATGGCGCAACACAATGAAGAAGCCTCTGTTGACTGAGAAACTTGTGACAAAGCGACTCGCTTGGGCGCATGAGAATATTGATAGAGATTTTGAAAATGTCAATTTTACTGATGAATGTTCTATATGGGCACGTTCTGGCCTCACGCGAGCCTGGTCAACTTCCATCAATAGACTTGTTCAGCGGATCGTAAAATATGGAATAAAGGTGCATCTTTGGGGCTGCTTCGCAAAGCAGGGACTCGGCACTTTGTACCTCTTTACTGACAACCTAAATGCAAAGAAAATGATAAAAATCTACCAAAAAGGCCTTACTGCTACCTGCCAAACAATGGTTCATCAGAAAAAATAAGATTGGATTCTGCAGGAGGACAACGATCCTAAATACCGCAGCGAGCTCTGTACTCAGTGGAAAACTCAATCTGGCATCGTTACATTGTATTGGCCGTCGCAGTCGCCCGTTGCAAAAGCTTCGTGGAAGACGCACATACACTTTGAAGCAGTTGTCTTACGAAATTCGTCGGTTCTGGAGATCCTTGCCACTGGAATGCGCCGTCAAATTACATTGTAGAAAGCATGCCTCGGAGATGCCAGGCAATTATCGACTGGACCAAATTGCATCAAATTGCATTGACCAAATTGCATCATTGTCTGTAATGTGTAGATATAAATATGAAAATTTCAAAAAATATTTTTTTTTATAAATTATACCGACCACGCTCTTACTTGACAGACTGTAAAACCCGATGTTTTCTACATTGAATTGAGACTATATACTTTTCTTTCATACTTATAAATATTAGTTCTTGTATGAAGAACAAAATTGTAACAAGAAAGAGGAATTATTAAGCCACCAACTTATCAAACTGCACTCGTGCAATAGCATCTCACGCCTACAAATCTACACAATCGTCTCAACAAACGACTAAACATAAATTAGCAATAAATATTTGTGACAAATAGAAATGCGAACAACAACATGCTAATTTATTTCACTGAATCAGCTGAAACGGAAAATTAGAAGTGTCTAAATGCGGTTGACAACTGCAACGGCAAACGATTATTTGTTGCAATGAATAGCCTCCTTGTTGCAACAAGCAGCAAACACTTCCACATTCACTTTGTTGGGCATAGTCATCAGTAGACACGATTTATTGCCGACAGTCGCGTTTACCAGTTGTCACAACTACCTTTTGTCAGCTTCAGTCGCTGTTGGCGGGTTGTTGTTGCGGTTTTCAGCTGGAAATGCTATGCGCGAGCAATAGTTGCTGCAATAATGTCGCTTATAACGCCGGTTTTCCTCGATAAACTTGCTGGCTCGTTTTGGTTTTATTTCTCTTGCCACCGTTACATGGCATTGAACTTGCCAGATTTTTATTTTCTGCAATTTTTTTTTAATTCCTTCAATGCTGTTGCGTGTTGTGCTCATATTTGTTGTATTGCTGCGTGGCGTTGAGTTTGCTTTTTTTGGAAAATGCGTTGGAAACTAATATTTATAACCAGTTTATTGGGGAGGCAAGCCGTTGCATTTTCTTTCGATTTATTTTGTTTGGGTTTTTGTAAAATTTATGATTTTATGGCATGCGTTGGCGCAATGAAATAAGAGTCATAAAGTTTGATAAGTGAAAAAAATCTCGAAAAGCGTAAATATTAGTTGCTTTAATCGAATAATAGGCGAATTAACGGATCCACAATCAAAAAGTGAGTTTAAAAATAATCGGAAAAATGTGGATTTTCTGCTTGTGCAACTTTTTTTGCAATTTCTCCCGATTACGGGTATTCGTCATGTGACGTTGTTTGGGTGCGAAAACAGTTATTACAGCGAGCTTCCGGCATCGCTTGCTGATAGGAGGTTTATATTTTTTCATCAACGGATTAAGTTAATTGATATAATCTTGAAAATTGATTAAGGAAAAATTAGAGGATAAGAAAAGCTTGGGTCAGGTTGGAAATAATTATGATTACCTCGAGATAACTATTTACTGAAAGCGTTTTTATTGCACTGTTATACTTCGTTCATTTGGGAAATCTTAAATTTATTCGTATACAGTACGTTTTTCGTTCAATTCAAAGAGAAAGGAGTATTTTGAACATCAAAAAATCAGTTTCAACCTGTTTGGAAATTCAATATATAAATTTATCTTCAAAAAATTACTATGAGTTTCAAAGTGCCTTACATAATTATCATTTACTTCAAACTATATTTTTCCTAACACCGGAAATGGTGTCGCAATGGCCGAGTTTAAAATATATAATTTATTTTTCAATTTCAGAATTTCTTTACTAATAGTGTATAGGCTTATAACAATAAAAAATTCTAATAAAATATAAATTTTTTTTTTTTTTTATATGAGAAAAAAATTTTTGCAAAAAAGATGTTCTTAATTCGTCAATTCGAGTATTAAAAAAAAATATTTAAAAAAGATGGCAACTCTTCTTCTTCGAATTTTTCATCACGTTAACTTTGGCTGTACCGAAAGGGGCTGTACCGAAGAAGAATTCTTTATAGAAAAAATATAAATAGATCTTGACTTGGATCGGTCAATCTGTTCGTCCATGCAAGCGTTAACTTGAGTAAAACTGGAAATACTATCTTGAAGAAACTTGGTACACATGTTCATTGGCGTCCCAGGAGAGCTGGTATTGTGAATAGGCTGAGACCAACCATTGCCACGTCCGCAAAGCATGTGGTAAGTCAATAAATAAAAGTGTCGGAAAAACTAAATTTTTTATCCCTAATAATACAAAAAAATCCCATACCTAGGGACCTTCTCAATTAGTTGCGAAATATTTGGTACACAATACAATACAAAGCGAAATTAGGTGCGATTGGACCAAAACCCCGTCTACTTTTCTAATTACACAAGTCTTTCAATTCCCAGTAAACAAATCACCAATGAATGCAACGGGATAAAACTTTGCTCGAATAGTACTTTTGAAGCTGTGAACCCCCGTTCGTGAGATACAATATAAAATTGAAATTCGAAAAAAAATCCTTTCCTGATAATGGTGTGTCAAAACTGAGTTGAATCGAGTCAATACATCCCTTAGCTCCCATATCTTCTTTTCATTTATTAGCGTAGAATCCACTTACGTGGTTATAGCTGAGTTTAAAACAGCGCGGCAGTCGTTCCTCCTTTTCACTGTTTGGCACCAATTGGAGATTCTAAGTGTAGTCAAGTCCTTCTCCACTCGGTTCTTCCAACGGAGTGGAGGTCTTCCTTTTCCTCTGCTTTCCCCGTCGGGTACCTCGACGATTACTCTCAGAACTGGAGAGTTTACATCTCTTCGGACGACATGGCCTACCGTAGTCGTATCTACGACTTCGCAGTTGCGCCTATCAACAGTGACGTGGGAGCCAAGTCGCTAGTGCGACGGCTGTTTGTTTAATGACAGGAGGATTGCCTTGGACAAAAAGTTGGTGAGTGTGGATCGTCTTTTCACTGGTCGTTTCCAAGATGTGGCGCATGGTGGATGGTCAGTTGTTGATTTTCCAGGCCTGAAGTCACACCGAAAACGTTCAATCTGTTTGTAGACTCGATAAAACCTTATATGCGATGTTGAAGAGGCTTATACTATCGTAGTTGGTACAGATTGTGGGGTCCTCCTTTTATGTGACTAATTCATGTGACTTAAAAGCTATATTTGTTTCTTTCTTTTATTCATTTTTATATTTCATAATTGCTGTCTACTTTGATCAAACAATAATATTTATTTCTAATATTTAATTTCAAGGAGTTATTTTTAATCAATCTCTAAAACTTTGTCTGGTCTGTTTTGATGTCTACTTGTAGTGTTTTTAGAGAGTGTTCGTGTCTGACTTATGGCGTAATAGCATATGGATTATATTTAAGTAGCGCCTACACCATTTGCTGGAGACACTTATACGAGCTTCTTGAATGCTTCATATTCCTTCACAAAATAGACGAAGATTTTCGAGTGCTTAATGCATCTGTTGAGAGGCTTGAGATTGGTTGAAATTGAAATCGAACTTTATATGCTTAAATATTAGTAAAAATTTTATTTGGAATTTTTTAGTATTCTGATAATTAATGAAATTTCACATTATATGTTTAAGAATTTTTTTCATTTCGCTTACTCAAAGCGGGTTCATTCAGACACGACTAATTGAACAATTAGACACAGATTTTAAGGTAACACTTTAATTAGATATTAACCTAATAAAACTTTTGAAGCGCTTATCTTTCATGTCTTTAATGGCTTTCTAACTTTTAAGCTAAAAATAAATTAATAAATGTATAGAACACTGTGGTTGATCAAAAAAATTAAAAAAACAAAAATTTTAAAAAAATTAATAAAATTTAAAAATATCAAAAGACTTAATTATGGATGAATGACTTATTAAAAACAGTTCAAACAATTTTCTGTATGTAAAAATATGTCAAAATGAAAGCTATCTTGTGTTTTTTTTAAGAAATTTCCGTTTATGATATTAATGTCTCAATATTCACTGCCCTTGAAATAAAAACAAATAACGAATTGATTTTAATTTCCCAATACTCACAGATACTTATATGGAACTTCACTATCTATGACAATAAATTATGTAAGCAAACTACAATACATGTGTACATACAAATACCCACGTCTATGTATAAGTACAGTATGTATAAGTGCATACCACAACTAGCCACCAATCAAAACCCAACACAACCAAAAGTCATATAAGGCTTAGCTGATTATATAATTGTAAAAACGTAAGCGAATAGTTTTCAGTTTTATTGAAGATCAAGGTCACACATGAGCCATAGTAATTACTGTTATTTTTTGTTGTCAAATACCATTTGGTTGTCTTATTATTGAAATATCGTTATAATTATCTGCAAGCTTATTTTGAATGAAGTTTCTCTCTCATTAATCTCCTTACCAAATTTGTTGCTTTCGTTTGTATGTACTTACATGAGTATATATGAATTATTTATGTATGCATATCAGCCAATATTTGCATAAATGTATATTTTTGTATACTGCAGTAACCTTTTTCGTGATTTGACATTGGATTTATGTTTTTGAAATTTTGTTAAAAATCCCTGTTGACTCATTGGTAAAATTTTTGAATCATGTTTTTGGTATGGAAAAATGATAAGAAATTTAAAATGTAAGGTTGTGAAATTTTGTTAAAAAACATGAATACGAATTGGATTTTTAATATTAACCATTTATTGTTATGACTAAGTTTTCCAAAAAGTTTGTTACTAAACGAAAAATGTATCATATATAACAAACTAGCGGACCCGTCCACGCTTAACTGTGGCTGATACAGAGATAATACCACTACTACTACCATCTATATAATTTTATTAGCTGGATTAAAACTATTAGTTAATGAGATATAGCATTTCTGTAATGCAGAAATGTTAGTTTACAAAAAAATGGATCATAAAGCATTTTGTGTGTTAATAAAGCATAGCTTTTTGGAGGAAAATACTGTCGAATTTGGGCTCAGGGAAATCTACTGATGAAAAGATATTTGCTACGCTTAAAAGGCGAAAGCTCTGTGCAAAGTGGGCGCCTCGCAAGTTCATAATCCAACAAAAGCAACAAATAACTGATTCTGAGAAGTGTTTGAGTGTTCTTTAGTCGTAAAAAACCGACGTTCTCAGGCGTGGTAAGACGAAAAGGTCGGCTACAAAGGTTATGATATCAGTCTTTTGGGATGCACGTGGTATTATACATACTCAATGACTGATTACCGAGCTAGTTACAATCTATTTCACTGCATAATTGCTTGCATTTATTTAATACTCCGAATTCCAAATACTTTGCAATTTTATTATTTTTGAGGAAGAATCTGTTTAAAATTGTAGACAGATATTCAAATGATTCCTACAAACATGAATTTTGAACAAATGCTTATGATTTGAAATATAATTTTTGTATTTATGAGTTGTATTAAATTTTGACATAAAGAGATGAGCCAAATCGGTTCAGCCGTTCTTGAGTTATAAATGGTGTAACTAACAACAACTTTCTTTTATATATATTGATTGAGTATACAAATCAGGTAAATGAATGGTATTTGAAAGATATTTTTTACAGAAACGATTAGACAGGTAGATTGCGTGGATATCTGGTGAAGCACCTAAGTCTTTAAGAGGTCTTTTCTGAAACCAGAGTGATTAAAATTTCCTCACTTTAAAAGTCCTTTCTGAACAACCCTGAGCCTCTGGTGAAGTTCATCAATATCTCCGAGACGTCGTCAAGAAACACTTCACCGACAGTTGTTATTATTTTCCTATACAAATCTTTGCGTTCGCCTAGACAAAGTTTTATAGTCTCCTCTTCTTTACCTCATGACAGTTTCTACAATAGTCATACATCATCATTATGTGGTGTTTCCAGTCTGCTAGCATCTCTGTCAGCTAGATAGTGTTCTATTAACACTCTTCCAAGAGTTATTAAGTCATTCCGTTTGAGTTTGAATTGTCGGTATGTCTAGATCATATTCCGGTCATGCCGCTGGTTGTACACCGAGACTCAGCAATATATATACAATTTTTGTCGTTTAGATATCTACTAGTAGCTAGAGGCATCTACATATCTTTTTAAGTATCTAATTGCAGGTTCCTCATCTGGGTTGTGGGTTGGGACCCGCTACGTAAAACACACTATCAATGAAAAGACGGCTATAACCGCGCAAGTGGTGTCGACGCCATTAAAGAAGCTACATGCTCCAGCCAGTTTGCTTTTTCTTAGTTAGCAAAAATATCACTAGGCTCTGGAACCCTTTACAGGTTTATCGTGAAATAAGATGGTAGTTTCTCTAAGAGATTAAGGCATTCTTTCACCATCTTTGAATGATACTTTAGTGATTTCAAAACCGCTTGGCTATCTGTTTGTTAGAGCGGGTCGATTTTTTTCTATAAAATCGCATATGCTAACTTTGCCTAAGAGACTATGGGTTTAAACCCAATTTTTAAAGCAAAGCCTAAAATATCTGAACAAATGGTTGTATTGGAGATATGTGATATAATTTCTGGCCCGTTCGAGAATTGATCAATAGAACATGACGTTGCACCTAAGTGTTAAGTTTTATTCGGACATCTCAAAAACAGACGATTAAAGTTGTCCTTAAAAAACCTCGCGTTAAAAATCGTAGGCTCGAAACCAGTTTTTAAATCCTCCAACCACCGTTTTCAACAGAGTTGGCTCTGTGTAATTTTTTCTTCTTCCCCAAACTGCAACTGCCGTTACATGGAACCCGTTTCAGTCGACCGAAGAGATACTACTTTGATCAAATTGAAAGGTGAATTTTGTCTATTTCATTTCCTTCAAAGTAATCCCCTCCCGCTGCAATACACTTATGTCAACAAATTTTCCCAGTCATCATAGCACTTGAAAAAAATCATCCGTCGTGATGGCATCAGAGCCTTCTTTGATTCAGCCTTTATATCCTCAATTGAGTTAAAATGGTGTCCTCGGTCGTGGTCATGTGAATTTGCTGAATAGCCAGAAGTTACACGAAGGTAAATCAGGCGAATGCGGTGGGTTCGGCACAATATTAGTTGAAATTGTGACGAAATAATCACTAATAACTAATGCGGTATGAGATGGTGCATTATCGCATTTTTGTTCAATAAATTCAGACATAGTAAAAATCGATGAATTCTCTTTTAGAGTCTCACAAAACGACGTGAAATTTAGCGTAGATGTGACTAACAGTACTACCAACTTACAGAAAAAAATGACCGATTCGAAAAACTCGCGAAGTATAAATTAAAATTGCACCTTTCAATATGATCACAGTAGTAAAAGGAAATTCGTCATACTAAAAGGTGCTTATGAAAAGTGTTTCGAGGACTTGAAA
Organism: Bactrocera dorsalis; assembly: GCF_023373825.1. Lineage (NCBI taxonomy): Eukaryota > Metazoa > Arthropoda > Insecta > Diptera > Tephritidae > Bactrocera > Bactrocera dorsalis. Next base: position 74,159,836 of record NC_064305.1, read on the forward strand.
ATACGTTGGCATAAGTGCATTATATCTGGTGGGTATTAAATACTTTGAAGGCGACGGAAAATAAATATTGCTTAATAATTAAAATTTATGCTTTTTATTTACAATTTCCGGATACTTCTCTCACAATATAAGTTGTTGAATAGAATCTCAATCTAAGCTGTCAAAAGAAAAAGCAACTAAACACGGGCCATGAGCAAAAAAAACTTAGTTAAAATGATCTTCATATTGATTTTGATTGGACAGTTATAATTTAATTATAGAACAACATCTTCTATCTTAATAATTTATACAAAAATTGTACAATTAGACTATAATCTACACCAGTTAATACGAGTACTACTATGTACTGGTAAATACAATAGTTCTTTAAGTTATTTCAATTTAGACTTACGGTCGAGCTCATCAAAGAATTTCGCCTCCTTCGGCAGCTCCTTTGTAATAGCGTTCTTTAAATCGGGCGTGATAACTTCATTGTAAACACTATTGTAATTTTTCTCAGCACTAGACACGTAACATATAGTATTGAAAAGCAGCACGATTGTAACGGTATTAAATAAAATTTTAGCTTTATTCGTTGCGGCAATACTGCCTATGAAAACACGCAACATGTTGCAAGTGGCAAATAAATTGTTTTATATTTGACAACAGCACTTAAGGGTTCGAACAGACACAAAAACGTTTTGGAACGAAAAATTAAAAAAATTTTAACTAATTGCGAATTTTCAATATTTCGAATTTTTCCAATTTAATATTTTAGCATTTCCTACCAGTTTAAGATGGTCAAAATTTTTTATATGTGAAATTTAGGGTTGTTATTTTGTTATTAGCGGCCTTTTTCGGTTTACTTTTGGTGTATTACGTTGCTCAAGTCTTTCTTTTATTTTATTTTCGTAACATTTTTTGGTTTTTGGTTTTTATTTTTTGTTTTTCATTTTCTGTTTTGCTCTTCCCTGTTTGTACTTTTTTATACTTTTTCAGACGTCTCTTCACTGAGTTATTGTTACTTAATTTGCCTGCACCACTTGCATATGTAATGGAATTTCACGTGAAGTTCAGCGGAAATGAGCGCACGAAGCTTTAATGGTAAGAAAATTGGCTTGAGGGCGAAAAAAAACTGAACAATTTTTTATATGCTTAAATTTTCCATAATATTGCTTTAATGTGCCGCAAATTTTCCACAGCAATGCAGTTGATTAATTTTTAAAAATATTCGTTTGTCTTTACACTTGATAGCTGCGAACCCATTCAGTTATAATTTAAAATTCGGATTTATTTAATGTTTTTTTATATTTTTTCAGAATATAAAACTATTTTTTAACGTTTAATAATACTCAAGTTCACTATTTTCACTATGTTTTTGCAAAAATTTTCGCCAACAAACACTGTTCAAGCACTTTTCTGACTATTTTCACATCATCAACGCTGCGCATGCGCGTTACATTCGTTCGATTTGTTTAATTTGATACGATTTTTGGCATGTGTATGCACTGCGCGAATATTATCCCTGTACGAGCCGCGCGCGTCAAAGTCAAAACGGTTAATAACAGTGTCGCGCAAAGTTTCAAAATCGAAATACCACAGCAAATCACATATGACGCTGCCAGCCACACACTTACGCACGCGTTTGCAGCTGATGAGCTTGTGCATGTGTGGAGTTTGCATATTTGTTGCTGTTTGTGTTTGGCGCTGAGCTATGAGACGAATCGATTGCTACGGCAGCAACTCGAAAATCATAAAAAAATAAAAATAAAATGAAATAAAAAAATAAAATAAAATGCTTATACATATATGCACATATATATAAAAAAAAGAGTGAAATACCAACAACAATTTTGAAATAATAAAATATCTCAACCGAAATGGGAAATTGTGAGACGCCGAGCCACTGAATATTTCCACAAAATATGCCAGTATGAAATAAATATCTCAACACACATGCTTACACCCACACACACACAGATACACATATTGCTACAACAACAAAACTGTGTACTGTAAATGCATTTGTACATATCAATTTTACTTTTATCCATCACCACAGCGCGGCATGGCTCACTCACGCTCCACTGCCTACCTCCAGTTCGCTCCTCTGCGCCGGCGCAGTGCGGCACAGTCACGCAACCGCCAATGAAATCGAAAGTGAAATGTAAACTTTGCGATTGCGATACCGTATTTTTTTCTTGGTTTTAATTCGCTTTGTTGTTGCTTTTTATGAGCAACATAAAGTGAGCGCCAACAACGGAAACTCATCGATTTTTATGTGGTAAAAATAAGTGTGTGTGTGTGTGTTTTGAAGCTCATTTCAGCGGTTGGGAGCATAAAAATTTCGACAACTCACACATGCGCAGACACATGTATACGCGTGTTACAAGGAAGTAAAGCAAATCGCCGCAAATATGCGAAAGAGCAACGCAGCAAGCAGACAAGTGTGAAGAGCTAATTGGTGAGGCCCACTGTTGACAGACTGCGCGTTTGCTGGCGCACAAGTGTCTCGGAGACGCAGAGCGTAAACAGACTCGTATGGCTGTTAGGCGGCGTGTAAATGGCTTTTCGAAAAATAAAAGTAAAAAAAGTAAAAATAAGTTTCCTATCCATGAGCATACTATCAGCTGAGCGTCAAGTTGTCTCTAAAATATTTTTTTTTTTTGTTATTATTTTTTTATTTTTGCAATTAAAATTTTCCTTCCTTAAAAATGTCATATTTACACCTGCTTAGGCATACTTGGAAAAGCCGTAATTATTGCGTTCGCTCAAGCATGTGCCCGCTTTTCATTTCCCATATTTTGTGTTTAATTGGGGTTTCCAAATGAAGACATATATATGGCGTCTGCTTAGAAAAAATATGTTTCACATTTAATCATGAAAAACTAGTAGGATTGTTGTGCTGTGATTCACTTTTTTTGATAGAAGTTAATTGTTTAAATTTCATTAGAATCATTTTTATTGAATAAAACTACTAAAATGAAAGAAAATTGTCTGATCAAAATGTTTCATTAGTTCAACTTTTGGCTCTGAGCTCCTCGAGTAGCGCTAGTAATGGAACTAGACCTTCATTTTTACCAACGGAAATAAAGAATATGTTATTAATAAATTCATATCAGTATTGCAAGCATAATTGATTTTCGAACACCCAACGTGCCCCATGATAGACTTATGTATATTAGGGTGTTTTTGTTTTGAACTATTAATTTTTTTCAATCTCATCATGAAATTTCCTTGGAAATACCTTAAAAAAAACTACCTGAAAATTTGAGGCCTTAATATTAGCATTAAAGACTGGACCAAGGCATGTAAAAATTGTCCATAGAAAATACAGGACATTCGTGATTTTTTATCTTTCAATTTCTATAGCTCAGAGGCATTTTATGGTATCGCTTTGACTTCAAACGCATATTTCTCAGAATTGTTCACCCTACAAAAGTGCCCAGTGCAACAGAGTCGTAACTCACACCGGCGAGGTAGTACGAGGCTCTGAACCTCACTTTTATATGAAAATCGCATTTTTTTTTGTATACGAGGGCTGTCCGATAAATAACCGACCTAACCATGATGCACGCGACTTTTTCAAACTTTTTTTTTTTATTTTTCTATATAGTCTCCTTGTAACTCCACACACTTCTCCCAGCGATGCTCCCATCTCTGCAACCCTTCCAAATAGTACTTGGCGTCTTTGTCTGCAAAATACGAGTTCACGAAAGAGATTGCCTCCTCATTTGACGAAAATCTCTGGCCGCCGAGCGCAGTTTTAAGTTGAGGAAACAAAAAAAAGTCGCTTGGTGCTAGATCCGGTGAATAAGGTGGATGGTCAAGCAGTTCGAAACACAATTCGTGGATTTTCGCCATGTTGAGGTATGAGATGGTGCGTTGTTTTGGTGGAACAAGACCTTTTTTTTGCAAATGTGGGCGATTTTTCGAAATTTCTTCCTTTAGCTTGTCCAATAATGATGCGTAGTATGCTCCTGTTATAGTTTTTCCTTTTTCAAGATAGTCGATAAAAATAATTCCATGGCTGTCCCAAAAAACATTCGCCATCACTTTCCCAGCCGAATACACAGCTTTAGGTTTTTTTGGGGCTGGTTCCCCCTTTTCAATCCACTGTTTAGATTGGATTTTTGTTTCGGGCGTATAATGATGAATCCAAGTTTCGTCTACAGTTATCAATCGGCGCCAAAACTCGGTCTTATTGCCTCTAAACTGAGCCAGCAGAGCGCTAGAAATGTTCATGCGCGCACGTTTGTGGTCTAGCGTAAGCAAACGCGGCTCCCAACGCGCGGACAGCTTTCTCATGCCCAAATCTTGGTTTAATATGTGACAAACAGTTTCTTTTGACATCTTCATAATCTCAGCTATTTTCCTAACTTTAATCCGGCGGTCGTCTAGTACCAATTGATGAACTTTAGCGATGTTATCGTTAGTGGTTACAGTTTTTGGACGCCCAGGACGTTCATCATCTTCCAAGCTCCTGCGACCACGTTTAAATTCAGCTGCCCAAAATTTTACGGTGGTAAACGATGGTGCAGAGTCACCATACACAGAGTCCAACTCATCTTTGATTTGTGAAGGCGTATTGCCTTTCAAAAATAAAAATTTAATTACAGCTCGATATTAAATTTTTTCCATTTTGGGGAAATCACCGAAATAGACTCACAAAAACGACTGTCAACAGATAATTGCGCAAGATAAATTTCTGAAAATTTGGCGAGTAGCTATTATAATATGCACAATTTGAAGTAGAAACTTTTTTTTCAGATGTGCCGCTAGCTTCACGTTGAGGTCGGTTATTTATCGGACAGCCCTCGTATATCTCGTAAATGATAAGAGTTATAGAAAAAATGGACATGACAAACTTGTAGGCAAATTTATTTGCTGCAAAAATCGTCCGAGGTCGAAACTGCTATCATTAATACTTCTCGAGATATTCGGCTTTTTAAGTAAGGCTGTATGGAATTTTCATAGATTTTTTATTATTTACCATCTTTGAAAATTCTTAAGGGCTCAAATATTTAGGGAACTTTTTTAGGGTATTTCCAAGGAAATTTCATAATGGAATTGAAAAAAAAAATAGTTAAAACAAAAAAAAAAACAATCTGAATGTTCCAGGAAACATGTTTACGGTACTCTTTTTGAAAGAAAAAATTAGCTTTATCAGGACGAGTCGAGCCGAGCCGACGGTTTCATAATCAAACTATCCAGCGAAATCAATCAAACGGACTCTCTGACACTCTCTAATATTTTTAAAGCACCATATCCTCCATTTTTTTTAAATAAATATTTTTGAAATATCATTTACCCGGGGAATTTAATTACAATTTCCTTAAGCTTGTTTTGTCACTATGTAAAAGGCAGCCTATGGAGCGTCTTTGCTTTCAGAATAAAAATATTAGACCGAGTCTACATTCGGAAAATGTATGTATGTAGGCAAACTAGTTTCTCAGCTTTTGAGATATCTATCTGAAATTTTGCACGGTTGGTATTGGACCACTATTTTATTTTTTGGATTTACTGGATTTTTTTTTCATAGTAGAAGGAGCATCGAAAGCCGCAGTGCGGGACTTTAATCCGCTAAACCTAGCCTACTACCATCTCATGTCTATCCCACGCCAACATTGGACAAAGTATTACTTCATGGAAGAGAAGAAGACATTAAAGACTCCTCTATTGTACGGACTGCCTTGTCATAATTAGAGCTGACGCTTCGCTGACAGCTTTCCATTGTAAGAGGACTCATACATCAGTGCAGTAAAACTTTCCACCCTGATACTATTCCAAGAGTGGTCTTCAGCTTTTCTCTTATACTTGAAAACTGAGGACAATGATACAGTACGTGCTCAGAGTCTTCTATACATTCTGTTCACGTCAGACAATACGAGTCCAAGCTCATGACGTAAGTCCAAGCTCATGACGATATTTGTATAGGTAGCTTCTAAAGCTCCCATGGCCACGAAGTACTTGAGTGAGGTGGAAATCCGTATGTCCGGAATCAGTCTGCGGGTTCACCGACCTTTGGATGAAGTTTGCCTCCGTTGCCGCCACATTGTGATGCTTTTGATTCTCTTCTTTCTTTTTGCTGCGGTAGACGTCAGTAATGCATTCGCGCAAATTCGTCTCCTTGGTTGTCAATTGGCGCCATACTGGCTAATACCTCAACAGCGCCTCATTGGGTCGGAAAGTACTTATCACGCATATTTCAGTAAGCTTATGCACTTCGTTAATTGGTCTAGCATATGATTTTATGTCTAGCGCCTATATCCATATTGGAGCCGCTTACAGTATAACTGAACTCATTACCTTAGCTATTAAAAATCCTCGCACACAACGTTTATTTGCCATCATTCTATATAATTATAGATTTTATTTGCTTTTCCAAGTGTTTCTCAAAGTTGAGTCCACTATTACACCAAGATACTCCATCTGTGGCTGTGAAGTTATCTCAGATTCTCCTATGGTGAGCGACATCTTTTCTTCAATTTTCCTGGAGCTTATAAGCAAGACTTTTCTTTACTGCTCAGTCAGCTCTGGACAAAAGGTAGCAAACCATTGGCGCCAACCATTTATGGAGTTATTGCAACCGATGGTCATCCAGAATTTTAGCCACTATCGTATGAGTTCATCCCCACAGCATATGCGCGTATTTTCACATTTTTTGATAGCAGTATTCTTAGCACCCCGTCGTACATCAGTGTCCATAATAGTGAGCCTAAAACCGAGCCTTGCGGTACTCCACTTGAGATAGTGTTGCTCTGAGTGCCTTTGTCCATATCGAATAGCAATCTACTATTTTAGAATTAACTCACAATAATATTTATCAGATAATTAGGAGCGCGTATTTGGGTTGAGCCTTTATTATTTTACCCACTTTGCGGAGTTGAACACATATTTTTCCAGCTGGTATATTGTATGACTTGTATGCAAAGTCTTTTTATTTGAGAATTTATCTTAATGAAATTAGCAAAATTTTGTTTGTCCCGTCTAGAGATAACCATTTACACCTAATCCACTCTTTCAATGTATTTTTTGTGCTCTAAAAGCATCTTTTTGTGAATATTATTTAATAATAATGCCTTATTTCCATTTTCAGATTCCATGTAATTTGGAAAGTAGGTAAGTAATATTTATAAAAAATCTGTAATTTTCAAAATTCGACAGACTTACACAATTATTTACTAGTTTTCATTAAAATAAAAAATTGCAGTTTGCGGAGTGAAGAAAAAAGTGTTTTTTTTTTAATAAAAACCAGAAAAGACCCAGAAGCCCACTAAAGCTGTGAAAAAAGTACCAAACGTAAGCCTATTGACCGCTTAAGTGCTGCCGCAAGGGGGAAGGTGCTTTTCGATTTTTTCTGAAACATCCAAGCAAATAATCTGCTAATCATATATAAGCAAAATAAACATTCAACCCAACTAAAGTTGGATTTTTTTGAATAGTAATAATTCGCACCCACGCTTTGACCTACATAATTTTACAATAACCGAAGCCCACAATATTTGTTGCCCTGTCAAGTCGAAATGACATTGAAAAATTGTTTTTAATAACGGTACTTAATGCAATGCAGGTAACTGTCAAAGAACGGCGATTTGATTACGCCAGTTTACGCAGTTCAACGCAAGTTTACCAACAATTATTAATCATCGCACCCACCCGTTCGACCAGTTGACGGTGTCAAGAGAGTTTATGTGTCTGAGTACGTATACCGTTACACTAAGTGTCAACATGTCGCACAATTTTAGGCATTTGAAGGCCACTGCTACTATTTTGGGTCCAACGCAAACGCAAATGTTATGATTTAACACACCAAACAAAAGTAAAATAAATAAAAAATATAAAAAAGAAGCAACAAAAACCAAAAGTATTAACCACAAGAGGTGGCGCCGAATACAGCGCGGCAGCCGCACGCTTTATTGTCGGCTAAAAGCGTTTTGAGGCACTTAGCACTTTGGCGATTCACACAACCATCAATTGTCTAAGTGTTATGTCATCATTTAGACGCAATCAAGTTTATGCCGACTGCTGGAAAATTGCCGAAAATTAGCCGAATGGCGAAATCGCCACATTTTTTTAGTTAATATTTGGGGCAACAATGCATGCCGCTCTACAATTGTTGCTGCAACGAAAATTTTGCGGTTGAAATTGATGTGTGTTTACGTTTGAGTATTGTGGGATCACGTATGTATGTGTGTGTGGTTCGTGTGGGTGACGATAGGCCTTTTCCACTGTTCGCTCTGCTGCGAAAACGAGCGCGCACCGCCATAAATTGCCGCATTAACCTGCGCTAAGTGCAGTTGACTTGCCATTTTATGGCTTGCGGGCGTTTCAGTGGGCACACACACACTCTTACACCTCCACAATGGCGCGCATGCGCAGCTATACACTCATGTGAGCGCGAGTTTTTGCTGAGTTCCCTCGAACACTCACCAAATTATGCAATCGGTTTTGTTATGCAGTGCATTTTACTTTGTTGTTGAATGCTAGTTGTTATTGTTTTTACTTCACACGGCCACTTCGTACTAGTTTCGCTTGTCGCCGCATCTTCGTGCTGACTTTTCGTTTATTTATTTATTTATTGCTGTAATTTCTGTGTCAACGGCAATCTCGCACTCTTCACTGTCACTCTTTTCGCTTGCTTTTTTTTTAGTTCACGGCAAAGCGCCAAAAATTGCTCGCATACATATCTGTACATATATTTAACCATAGTTTAGTTTAAGTGTGTAATTGTATAAATGAAATGCATTACTTAAATATGTCACAGGTTGGGTTAGTTATTTCTTCTCAAGTGCGTTTAGTTTTCGCGCGTCGTGAATTATTGAGAAATTAGGCTAACAAGACGATTTCTTCTTCTTCTTCGTCTTTTTGATCAAGGAAGCTTTTGGCACATGTAGGTAATTGTCGTTGCTTTTTTGAGGTAACAAAATTGCATATTTGCACATTTTGAAATAGGCTAACCAATTATAGATTAGCAAATCTGCAAAAAGTTCGTTGCTTAAGTCTTTTGTTTGTATATTGAAATATGTACTAAATTACATTTGTCTATACTTCGAGGTTTGTAGTTTTGTTTTGCTAATAAAAAAGAGTAATAATTTATAAAATATTATAGTTTTATAATATAATTGGTTTGTAAATGAATTTTTTTGAAAAATAACTTATATGGCTCCAGGCGGTATTCTGGTCTATAGGCCCAAATTTCGGGGTTTTTGAGATAATTTATAACAAAAGCGAAAATGAAATATTTAATATCTGTTTTTTTATCATTTTCCTGTTCACATTTCAAAAGTACACAAAATAAATTTCAGAAGAAATTTTTTTTTTAATAATAAAACCGATTCTATATAAAACAGAAATTATGCAAAAAGAAAAACCTATGATATTTTTGATATTATTTAGTTATTATAATGCACTGGTGCTTTTGCTGAAGCATGTATTGATATATGAAAATTTTATACAGTGAAATTCCTCATAACCGGACTAAGCACTGTTTTTGCCCGGCTAAGGGAGCTGTTTATATATGGGAGCGTGAAAAAAACGAGTGTTTAAAATATATCCTTAGAGTCAGAAGGTGCTACTCATAACTATATTTCTATTAAGCGAGCTACTGCCAGTCAGGAGTGAATTAATGTCAATTATTCCACTAGTTTCCGTTGAGCCACCTCGAACCAGACCAGGTGCCAGCGCAAGACAATTTGTTTGCTGTGATCATTTTACTTTTTTTTATTAAAAATAAATGTCTCAAAAACATTAAAAATAACAAGTATTGAAAAAAAAATGATTAATTTGAACTGAAAACAACGTGACAACCGTATTCAAACAATAGTTTCGAGGAAACGTGTTTCACTTTTTACGCTAAAACTTAGCCGGGCACGTTGCCACTAGACTAAAATCTCAATTTCTTAGAAAATAATTAGTATAATAATACGTTTTTTGATTTAGATTTTTTTTAATTTCTAGACTAGAGTCACTCTTTATATTTCAGTACTCTTAAGTCATATAAGTATGCTTTTTATATAAAAATTTGTTACTCTAAAATGTTTAAATATATAGTTAGAGGCCATTGAAGGTTTTGCATAGAGTACGAAAATCTTCCAACGCTTTGATAGCATATTTGAATTTATTTATTTACTTCAAATAAGTCGGAGTCTTGGTGTTTATCTCTTCATTGTCTCTAATTTCTTACCAACGATACTTTTCTTGAGGTCCACGGCCAGAAAAAAGTCAACGAAGATCTTGAGAATATATCGTAAATATATTTGTTGTTAAGTCAGTTTTATTCCATTACAGTCAGTTTCATTATAAGTGACATTTTTTACCAGCGAGTATTTTAGAATTCTCTGGAGTTATATATGGTGGAAGCAATGAATACCATGTATAATTTAGGCAATTTGGTTATATCGATTTTAATCATCCGAGGAATATATTTTATACCGAACTTTTGCATATTCAGATTTTCACAAACTATACCTTAAATAAGTCTCCTTAATAGCCTTAGAATATCAGCAGTCTTCACCATTTTTATTTTAAGTTCTTCTAGTACCCACCAAATATTATACAGCATCTTCTGGATATTCACTGCGCTTATCATCTTCAGTGCTTTTTTGACCAGACTAGTAAAAAATGTATGAAACCAATAAGGAAAGGTTGCTTCAACTGACGAACAGTTAACTTGCATCAAGTCATATTTGGGTATCAGTAACAAATTTTTTATCAAAAATTATTACAAGAACACGCAAAACTAATTTTTAGCATTTTTTTTTTTTCAAAATACAAAAATTTTGGTCTTTCAAAATACAATTTCTCAGAATCCAATTCTAGAGATGAGGGTTAGTCTAACTGCAAAGTTGTTATCCGTTAATAATTTACCTAAACTGTAGATTCAACTCGACTGCTTTTGAGTCGCTGATCGTTGTTTTAGTTGATTTACGTATTACTACCATGTGTTTTAGTAAATTAAATAAATATTATACACTTATGAAAGCGAATCTACCAGCCTTCGTAACTCTATTCATAAGCAATTTTTGGGATGGTCAGCTCCTTTATCGAATTGAAACCGGGTTCCTTCCAATGATTGTTGACTTGTTTGCATGTCAAAGTTATAAGCCCATGTCACATCGGTAGTTATAAAGCTCTTCATGAATGTGGGATCGGAGTTCTCACGGTACTCTTTAAAAAAAAGACATGTATACCCAAAATATCCAGCAAAATCACCTACCTCTGAAGGACAGCCCTACCAAGTTAGCGAATTACATATGTATGTATTTTTGAAATATCATTTACCCGGTGCTTTTGTGTCACAATATAGACCCGGGTGCTTTTGTGTCACAATATAGAAACTTCCATATCGGGCAACTAAGCAAGACCGAATTTTAGTTGTCTTTTTATGGTTTTTTGTTGTTATTATGATTGGTCTGCTGCGTTGACAATTCCGTAGCTCGAGTTCTCGAATACATCTGACTTAAATTATGACAGATTTCTAGCTTATCTCTGGTACGAATAAAAAAATTATTTGAACTTGTTTTAAAAAGAAAATTCTTTGTTAATTTTTATCTTTAAATTCTGGACCTGTTATATGAATATATATTTGCTAAGTGCTTCTCCAGGTTTCATTGAATTTATCTTCTGATTAACAAAACTTAAGATAAATATTAACTACAAGTGCTTAACTAAATTGTTTTCTTTTTACCTGAAGGGCCACTCTCCTGTGCATCATTATGACCGACGTCCATGTAAATTTTGAGTGTCATGACTCATCTCCGCTTGATATATGATGAAGTTTTGTGTGATACATACGAGGTATTTAAAAGCACAATGATTTCATAACAAAGTGATCCAGCAACTTGCCACAAAAATGTGGAAGAAGGGAAATGGGGTAAACCCGACACATTTAAATGTTTTCGCTCTTGTTGCGGCTTTTACGAGTGTTGTTGTGCCATTTTTGTTTACCAAAATAAAGTTTTCAGCCGGATACTGCAAATTGCTGTAAATATTTATATAAGTGTACGTAAGTATGTACATATGTGTGTACATGTCCATGTTGAAACCTACAAATCTACATTTCCGCGCAACTTAGTAATTAAATGATGTGTTGTTTTTGCTGTAACTGCAATGCTTACATTTCGATTGGAAGATGTGCAGCTGTCGCAGGCCATTTAAGCTTGTAAATATTTTTATTATTATTTTTATTATTTAGGTTGCAATGATATTGTCGGTTTGTTTTCGTTTTGCTGCATCTTCTTTTTGACTCTTACTGGAAAGCAAAAGTGGAGCAGGCAGCGAGAGTATGTGGTGTTGTTTGACTAAAATTTTTTGTAGTTGTACCATATAGTATGTATATGTATGTCGATTTTTTCTTCTTTTATAAATATTTTCTCTCTGCTAGTTTTTTTTGATCTATTATTTATTATTCTGATATTTTTTTTTTGTTTTGCTTTTCCTAAAATTAGTATTCGTACCTCCATAGTATTAAATATTACTTGAGATAATATAAAGTCCTAAATTTTGCTTTCGTGTCTTTTTACTGTTAAGTATTACTGTAGGTAATAAAAAGTCGGTTTTCTTGTAAGAAAAAAATCGTTCATTAGCATATAGTCCTTATATGCATATTAGATTATGCCCATCATCATGTTCATGATCAAGGTGGGCTTCCAGCTTTAGATTTGCCATACATATTATAACCTTGCTTTGTTGAGAGGGAATCATAATCATATTTTGACAACCTTAAAACAACAAGAGAAATTTTAACAGTAATACTCTTCACATATGTATGTACATACATATGTGTAAAAAAGTTTTCCATACAAGATCTTGATTGTAAGCGGTCAGCTTGTATGGCAGCCACATGCTGTAATGTTCGGATCTTAAACATTTTTTCAGAGATTGCACCGTTACCTTCGATAATAATCCATGTGATATTTCTGGGCGATATCTCGTCAAATGCAAAAGTTTTTCATACAAAAGCTTTATTTTGATCATTCAGTTTATATGGCAGCTATATGCTATAGTAGTCCGATTTGGAAAATTTCTTCGGAAATTTTACCGTTACTTTAGTTAATAACCTGTGTCAGGTTTCAGGGCGATATCTTCACAAATGCAAAAGTTTTCCATACAAAAGCTTTATTTTGATCAATCAGTTTGTATGTCAGCTGTATGATATAGTACTCCGATCTAAACAATTTCTTCAGAGATTGTAGCGTTACTTAGCACAATATTCTGTGCCAAATTTCGGTATGATATCTCATCAAATGAAATAGTTTTGCATACAAGAACTTCATTTTAATCGCGCAGTTTGTATGGCAGCTATATGATATAGTAATTTGAAAATTTTTTTCGTAGTTTGCACCGTTGGATTAGAAAATAATCCATGTAAAATTTCGGGAAGATACCTCGTCAATTAAAAATGTTTTTCATTCAAGAACTGTATTTTTACAGTTCCAACTAATAAGCAGCATTTCAGGGTGAAAAGCATATGTATGTGCAAAATTTCAGGTTGATAACTATAGAACTGAAAGCAAATTCGAATATTTGTAACAAACTTATTATAATTTTTCCTCCGAAAACATAAATTTTTTGAGAATTTTCATTTTTTCCAAAAAAATATTAATAATAATAAAAAAATAAAAATTAACACCAACATTTATCATAAGTTATATAAACTTTTTATTTGTAATTAAATAAACCACAATTGTTAATACATAGTATATTTTTCAATGTATGCATATTCTTGCTTGGTGAGAATAAATATAATAAAATGATGTGACATTGCTTGGAAGATATTCTATAATTGCTAACTAAATTAATTGCTTAAAATATTTATAAAAAATGCTAATTAAAATAATACACTAAAAGATAAGTACCTCTTGACTAATATTTTAAAAAATTATTTTACGCTAACTCACATTTATTTAACTTTCAACACAATTTCGCTTAATGACTTGCAATAAAATTTCACTAAGTCTCTTTATAAAATATTTTTATTGAAATTTCCGTGCAGTTGCGTCGCTCAGGCATGTCGCACAATCATTTCCTGTATCCATTTAGCCGTCATTTGTATATTGTGGTAAATGCCTGGTTGGTGATCGACGCCGCAACCAAAACCGGCGCTAGTGATGCCAACCAAAATGAAGCGGCCGCGTTCTTTGATAATCAGCGGGCCGCCAGAGTCACCTGTGAGACAAAATAAAAATAGTGTTGGTAAATTATGCAGAGAATAATAGCCTAAAAGTATGCAATGTAATCAAATATGTTAACTTAAAATGAAATGTTACTGTTAACAGAAAATTGAAGACGTAACAGTGGCTTAAAAGCTGGCTAACACACAGTTTTTTAACCTCTTTATTGTCTAAGCTGCGGCGGCTTTGATTTGCTAGACCTTACTCTAAATACGGGTATGAAAAAATTTATATCAAGCTCCTAACAGATATCTATTACTTCTTAAAACTCAGTTCCGAACATTTCTAGCTCTAACTTCGAAAATTCTATAACTATCTGTCTACTCTACTCTGTCGTTTTCTGTATTTTTTACAGTTTACCAACTTACCCAAACATGCATCCTGATGCCCGTCCGAGTGCCCCGCACAAAACATTTCACTATAAAGTTCCACATTGATACGCTTACTCTCGTGCCAGCGTATGCAATCGAAGGTTGCTGAGGAAAAAATATATAAATATAGAATTTTTCGCTATAAAAGTTAGTTCGTAGTGACTTACTGATGATTGGCACAGTTGCCACTTGCAACATATTAGTGCCCGTGTGACCCATACTGGCCTCTGTTTTGCCCCAACCGGCGATCAAGCCTTTACGGCCGATTAAGGTGATGGGAAACTGTGGCAGGCAAATAGGAAGAATGTGATCGCTGAAGAAAAAAATGAAAGATAATATAAATTAATATCAAATATTTATTTTAAATGTTTCTACGAAATACTCTTGCATAATATTTAATAAAGTTCATCATCTACCTAAACCCCGTCGGTATGGCTAACTTAAGTAGCGCCACATCGAAGCGATCCGGCTGCGTCATGCGAAACTGAAAACGCGGATGCACAATCTTCTGCACGACTTTATGCTTCTCCACCGGCAACGGTTCATGTATATGCCCCAAATTCTGTGTATCCAATTCACCCAGAAAGACGGATATATCCGGCAGACGCGCCTGTTGTATGCAATGTGCCGCCGTTGCGACAATGTTGTGTGAGACCAAGACACCACCACATTGAAACTCAGCTATGCGTATATGCGCCTGCCAAGGATATTCGGCGAAATTTGCAGTTCTGCCGCCGATGATGCGCTTCTGTAGTGTGCGCTGTGCGGCGCGTGGCAAACCGCATTCGGGCTGCAAATGAAGACGTTAAAAGTGAGGGCAAAAGTGTTAAAAGCTTCACCAACCTTCAGGAACACATCATTCTCATTGCGTCGCTTCAGCATTACGCGCTTGGGCAACACACCACCGCCACCACCACTGCTACTAACACCTGTGCCACTGGTACCACTAGCCGCCAGACGCTTGTAATCGTTGAGCGTGTTGCCAACGAGATTTCCAGCTGGTGCTTGTTCGTTGTTTCCATGGTAAAGTCCATACTGTACCGCTACTGCTGCATTGACTACATTGTTCGCTGTGTTGGTGTTGCCACTGCCGCCGATGCAGCAGGAAAATAACCATTTGTTGGCGCCACAGCCTTTTGCATGGCGACCGCCTTGCAGCCAGCAAGAGAATGACAATTTACACGGCCAAACGCTGTTCTGATGCACACACTCGCTGGGAACGCCTAAGATGGTGTTTAAAATACCTAAAGAAAAATGGAAATTTTGGTCATATTTATTCCAATATTGTGGTGGCATAGCAAGCAAATGAGACTTTAAATATAGTAAATTGCAATTTTGCACAGAAAATGCCTTATGCTTTGGTTCTTGAGGGTTTCATTGTTACTTGTATTTTGAAGAAATAAAAATGACTTCTGTTAGAGATTTTTTCCTTTTTCTAGAACTGTATCGAAATGTTTTCAAACAAATAGAGCTGCTCCAGAACTGTATTATAGCAAATATGACTTCGTTTGAAAAGTTTTTCTTTTTTAATAATATCCAGATTATGTCTTTTATGTACAGCTTATTCAGAAGGACCATTTTGAGTTGGCTTAGCACTTGTAAGACTCTTTAATCAACAGCAGCATACATATATAAGTAGTAAACAATTGGACCCATCTCAGTCCTCTATATAATTATGCCAATCCAAAATTGCTGCCATATACAATCTCCTTCTAGCTGTTCTGTTATTACATTTATTTGTGCTTTGTTATTATGGAATATAATCTATACTATACACAAGACATATTTTACAATCGTTCAACACCACAGCATACACACGTGTTATAATCTTGTTGTAAAATAAAAGAAAAAGGAGGGGAAATATGCAACGTAACTCTTGTCTTTCTAATTATTTTTATCTAAATTCTTATATTAACAATAACTATTTAAGAACTTAGAAAATGTCGAATTGAACAAAAAACTGGTATAAATCACGTATTCTGGCATAAATCAACTAGAATTCGAACAACAAACGGTCGTTCCCCCTTAATGACCTATCTCTCGTCTCAGTTTTTATTTAACTGATACTTTTACTCCAAATTCCTGAGCGCAAGAGATGGTTTCAGACGTTGCGAGAAGATGTCTGTTGATTAGAAAACTATCCAGAATAGGCTGGTCATCCTGTAGCCGCATACCGCCTTGATAAACTCGCGTACACTCGAAAGTAGAAACTGTAAAGCGATTTATCCCAAAAATTTGTGATTGGAAGTCAAATAAAATAGAGCTGTCCAGGGATGGGGTAGTAGACAAGTCTGCAGTCTGCATACCAAATGTGAATGATGCTTACATTGTAGTTATTTTGAATTTATTCTGAAGAGGTCATAAAACATATAGTTCATTCTGAATACATGAGATCTCTCTAAAGTGCCACAAAAGTGGACAAAACTTCAAACCAAGTCTCTAAAATTCAAAATGATTAAGAATGTATGGCATAATAATTTTAAAAACTCCTAAAATTTGGGACTCAAAAAATGCAGTTCGAAACGGATGGGCATGAAAGTCGATTAGTTTGATGCTCGATATGCCACTACCTTTTGAAGCTAACGAGAGTTTTCCAACTAAATAATCATACAATTTGATTCAGATGGAGCCGAACTGACAAAAAATCTAAATTTTCACCTATTTTTAATACAAATATATTTATTATATAAAATGGGTTCTTAAGCTATACAATGACAAAAAAGCGCCATTTAATTTTCCATGCACTTGTTAAAGTTTTGCTTAAGATGGTTTTCAGTACTTCAGCTAACTTTTGGTTTTTCGGTTTCGGCTCATTTTTGAAGCATCTTTCGCCATTATATAGTATATATGTAGTAGTATACATATATAATAGTTTCAAGTCATATTCATAAATCCAGATCTCGTCACCGGCGATAAAGCGTTTAATGAATAAAAGTTCTCAACCACATTGTTAAGCATACTCTTTCGCGACCTGTGTCGAGGTCGGTTTAGCAAAAATTACTTTTGACACGTTTCATACTCTAAAACATTAACCAAAGTGGGTTGAGTCGACCTATATGAGATATTGAGATCCTCTGATACTTGAGTTACTGATAATGTGGACCGGCCAAAACAGTTCCGCAACATTTCAACACTTATGTAGGCGTGATTTCATTGAAAACGCAAAATGTTAAACAAACTCGTCGTTAAATTTTTTTCATGGCAAAAATTAATTAAAAATTTTTTTTCGCGTGATAAACAACCAGCTGCTAAATAATTGACACACGGAGATCAAACTTCACACAAAGATAATAAAAAATAACATTTTTTTTATCAATTAAGTGTACTCGTGCAGCTTATCTGGACTAGTCTGGATCATATTTGATCAGATGTTAAAAATCTTTTAACACTTTAGCTTATACTCGCATCTAAGCATGAAGCTCAGCTCTTAATTTATTTGCTTCCCTAAGTCTCCTTTATACCTAAGCCGCTCTAAATTTGCATCGATTGGTGTACACTAAAACCTTTAGATCCTAAAGCGTTTGATCTCTGTCAAATTAACCAAACTAAGCTAAGCTTAGCGAAACTATATATGTTTGATTCACTAGACCTTATAGAATCGAACAAATAATTGGCATAAATCATATTAACTGATCTAATGAAATCGAGAAGGAGTATTAAATAGCTATGCAATTTCATCTCATATCTCTCTTATATGTATATAAAATACTAAACATAAGAGCAGAGTTTAAATAAAGAGAAATCTCTCCCAAAAGATTGTGTTTGAAATTTAAAGTTGGTTGACTACTAGCCGTGATATTGGATTTGACCTCTACCGAGAATATAAGAAAATTTGCGCTTACTGTTGGTTGCATAGATCAATTGACGTCTCCGAGTACAAGAAGGTATAGATACTACTAGTACAATAAAGCTTTACATTAAGACTGTTCCGAAGTGCATTGAACTTTTTATATTGCTTCTTAAAGTTTTTGGAATCCTTTGCATTAAACTAAGACTTTTGACTCAAAAAATCGGACTTGAAAACGAAGATATGGGGAAACTCGGTTAGTAAGATGCTGGACATGCCAAAAATTTAACCTGAAAAAGTGGTTTCTAAACTAAATAAATAATATTTTAATATGGCAATATTTTTTAAACCCATTATGCTTATTGCAGCTCATCAATCACGATTTATAAGTTTCGGAAGTCATGTCGTTTAACTCCCATAACTTTCAGTCATATTAAGCACCTGTTGCAAATGTACGAGATATTTTCCATATTTTCACCTTGAATACTTTTACAATTTACTTAACCCCCATAAAACCCAGTCACTTTACTCAAATAATAGTAATTTACTTACCCGCATCAACTAGCCTGATGACTACGCCGAGATTCCAACAGTGGCCGATGATGAGTAACGACCATATATTCCATAGGTGCATGGCGTGTTAACGATTTCGCTTGCATGTGTGCGTATTTCTAATGTAAACGTATGTGTGTGCGTGTGTGTATGCGCTCTAAACACACTGAACATACGCGCACTCAAACAAATGCTCAACACGAAATGATAGACTGCGACATGTTCATGCAAATTGATGGCGCTACCAAAAGCAATTAAAATGGAATGATCTGCAAAAACAAAAAATACGTAAACGCGTGTCGGCATGTGTGTGCAGTGTGCAATGAGGAAGTGCAATGTAGAAAAACTAGTAAAATTAGAGAGAATGACGATGGCGTAAAAGGCTGTAGGAAATTAAGAGTAAAGAAGCCATAGGAAGTGCACATAGGCACACACTTTTACACAGATATGAAGAGACAGGTGTGCGTGCAAGTGATAAACATATATATAGTTAACTATAGTGTATAAAAAAACAACAACACAAACAAAAGTGTCGCACTCCATCAATTATAGCCGCGCACATGGCTTGTGCCAATGAAAGCATGACCAGTTGTTGGTATCATTTTTTATACCCTGAACAAGGAAAAGTAGTATAAAATTTACCACGAGGTATGTAACACATTGAACGAAATGTTGGAGATCCATATAAAATATATATAAATATCTGAAAGATCAGCATGATGGGCTACTTCGATTTAGCGCTGTCCATTGGAGCGTGTATCTGTATATACGAGAAATAGTTCCTCAATTTTCGAGATATCGATCTGAAATTCCTCACGCGTCCTTTTTCTCCCTAAAAAGCTGATAATTCTTCAGCACTACCGATATCGGAACAATATAGCATATAGGCGCCATACAAACCGACCGATGAAAATCATAGCCTTGTATGAAAATTTTTCTTATTTGACAAGATATCTTCAAGAATTTTTTTCTGGATTATTACCTAAAGCAACTTTACAATCCTCCAAAAAATTGTTCAGATAGAACCACTATAGCATATAACTGATATACAAACTGATCGTTTGGAATAAAGTGCTTCTACGCAAAACTTTTGCTTTCGACAAGATATCTTATCGAAACTTGATATGAGTTATTGTCTAAAATAATCCGAAGAAATTGCTCAGAACGAGTCACTATAGCATACAACAAACTGACCCAACAAAGTTCTTACAAAGAACCTTTTGTATTTGTGAAGGGTATTATTTTTTCGGTTTCTTTGTTGTTTTTTACTATCTTTTGCTATTTTGTTGTTATTCTCGCCTGCCCATATTTGTTCGCATTCATTGTGTCGCTTTGCGCTTCAGTTGTACAAACATAAAGAACAACATATTTACTTATATATGCATGTGAGTATATGTGTGTGAATTCATTCACTGCTTTTATTATTATTGTTTTGTTTGGCAAAAAATATGTTGTCGTCGTTGTCTGTCATCAGCTGCTCGCTGAGTTGACAACTGAAAGCTCTTATTATTGTCGTTGTTTTTGTTGTCTTCATTGTCGCACTGTAACCAGCTTTTGTAGCAAGAAAACACCTTCTTTGCTCTAGATTTTCTCATCTTTTTTTATAATTTTTATTTTTTGCTATTTTCAGTTTTAGTTATATTCGCAGGTAACTGATTTATATCAAGTTTTTGTCGCTCTTGTTGTTTCTTTGTTTGCTTTGTTATTATATATATGTATATGTATACATATATATTCAAGCTTTATTATATACTCACAAGCATAATTGTAAGAAGTTAAAGTAGCAAATAATGAACGATTCGAGCTCATTTCGAATATGAAGTTTACTAATTATTTTTTGGGAATTAGTTGTCGATAATTGAAACGTGCGTTTTTCTATATATTCCCTAAGTAAAATACCTCTTAAAAATTCATAAAAATAGATAAAACAACTTGACAAGTTTGGACGATATTTACGACGCTACCGAATACTTTGTTACATTCCAATATACATGTAAACTCTCAAAGATATCCATACAATTGTTATCAATGTTTCTGTGGTAGTAATTTCACTGGGAGCGCAAGAGTTTCACTGAGAGATTATCTTTCAATGGTAATAACAATTCTCAGTTTTAATAATTAGCTGACAAATGTTACTAAGTACCAAATTTTATTTACTCTTATTTGAGTCTATTAGCAAAAGTACAAAATTTCATCTAAATTTAATTGAGTAAATTAGCAAATTGCCTTTGATAAATATATATGTAGTATATAATATTTACCATATCAAACAATGTTAAAGCAATGGGTCACTCGTTGCTTCGGTGCTTCAAGTGCACTTGTGCAACAGTGTAATGCAGACATATGAAAAAATTGGCTAAATAAGTCAATAAAGAACTATGACTACTAAATTTTATTCAATTTAACTTATTTAAATAATTAACCTGATGACTGTCAACTAAGTCAGCAAAGAGACGGAATTTTTTGAATTTATTTTATTAAATCAACTTCCGCTTTTATGAGCAGAAGTGACGAAATCATTAGTCCACCATAGAAAACTGTGCTTATAATACCTGAAATTATTTTGCCTTTTCTGAGTGCTAAAGTTATTAGCAAGTGCATGAGTACTAACTTACAGCCGGCAAAAAATACAACTAAGTGACAACAAAATAAAAAAAAAAAACATGAAAAACTTAACTTAAGTTACACCGAAGCTTTAGTAATACCCTTCACAATTATGAACGATTTTTTACAAGTATTTGGTTCTGGTATTAATTATCAGATCCTAACAATTTATTGAGAACTTGCACTATTGCCTTAGATAAGGATCCATGAAGCTTGTTCAACGGAAAAATTTCCTATACATAATCTTAATTAATTTTGTTTAATGGTCCGATATTGATGTTACCGATAAATCAGCAGCATCTTGAAGGAGTAGTTCTCGTATATGCAGACTGACTGACAGACAGACAGAAACCAGATGGGCATAACTTAATCTACTTAGTTTGTATCGCTCTTCATTTGAATATTTTATTTTATAGGTTGTCCGATGTTTCCTTCTGCGTGTTACAAACATCGTGGTAAACTTAATCTACTCTAGCCGGGGTATAAATATTAAAAGTTAATTATAATTTGTCGTAATTATTAACCCAGAACGTATAACTTCTCACTAATGTCAATATCGTGCTCACATATTAACCATTAATTAAGATGCATCACATACAGCAATCGCTGCAATTAGTGGTTTTCACAGGCCGCTAATATAAAAGAGCCTCTCACCACCAAAATAAAGATAGTATTACTAAGCTTTTCAAACGAAATTTCTGTTTACTTCTGATTTCTAAGATGGGCAACAATACCTGCTTTATTTTACTAATAACTTTTTCATACTTAACGGCTATTGCGATAGCACGACCGCAGCGTTCGGGTGAGTGTATGAAACTGCGTAACAGTCTGTGTAGATTTATAATCATATTTACTTGTATGTGCTTTCAGGCACTTCATGCGGTCCAAATGCGCAATTTACAACTTGCGGCATCGCTTGCCCGGCTAAATGCAGTGATAATCCCTTGTTGGGCACGATTTGCACGGCACAGTGCGTCGTCGGCTGCCAATGCAATTTCGGATATCTGCTGAACAATGCTGGCGAATGTGTGACGAGAAGTCAATGTTAACCGAAATTTGGTTATATTAAATATGCGAACATTTTTTATTTTTAAATGTTGTATCCATGGTTTATAATACTTTCTTAAAGAGATTGCATACGACTTCATATTTCAAATAAAAAAATTGAAAAACGAATTAGGTTGCCAAACTCAACGTCAAATTGAAACGAGAAGACCACCGATTCCGATATAAATATGTCAATTCAAGGTTCTCAGAGATAGTGGTCCTTCCGACCCTTTCCAAATATTTTGGGTGTGTATTATAATGCATATAGCAGTAACTTCCTTTGGCGAAGTTTCAGCAAGAGATTATATTTCAATGGTAAAAATCGCGAGACAAAAATATTCACATTTTTAGCAATTCGCTGATATTCGTTTACTAAGCAACAAATTTCGTCTATGTGTGAGAAGACTCATTTCAAGGGAATTGGTGTGTATAATATAAGCGACTTGCATTTTCAGTTGTCTACTAGGCTTGGAAAAGCTGACAATAATTCAAATTAGCTCTAGATATTTGACTCGAACATGATTTGCTATAATTATAGTTCAGTTATTTAAGACCGACTGAAAGCCTATAGTAATCTCTGGAAAAAACTATTACCAACTGACAACTAAATAAAAAAAACCTAAAAATATACTAATGTTAATTATTTATTGCACATCGAATAGCTCAGACCGAATAACTTCTCGTTAATGCCAATACCGTGCTCACACATAAACTTTAATTAAAAAATACAAAGTGCGCATCTTTTGAAACAATTCGATGCAATTTGTAGTTCTAACGGGCACTGATATAAAATAGGCCCTAACCGCCGCCTGTAACGCAGTATTACTAATATTTTCAAACGCAATTTCTATTTACTTAGAAAAGATGGGCAACAATATCTTTATTATCCTTATGATTTTTGCATCCGTTACGGCCATGGCAGTAGCACGACCGGAAGATTCGGGTGAGTGTCGGAAACTACATTTCAGTTTGCGTAGATTTAAATACATATTTATGTATTTTCAGGTATTTCGTGCAGTCCAAATGCAGAATTAGCTTGCCCGGAAGTATGCCGCTTCGTCTGCCAGTGCGCTGCAGAACATGCACTGAACAATCTGGCCAATGTGTGTTGATCAGTGAATGTTAATCGAAATTTAGTTTTTCTTTAATACAATAACATACGGCGGTATCTTTAAAGTTATGTTGAAAAAGAAGATTTTCATATTGTAGCATTTACATAGAGGCAATTACTTCTTACTTTAAACAAAAAAATTAAAAACTAATAAAATTGCCAAACCACACTTCAATGTCGTGCTTTTGAATCGAATATAATCATTTATGAAAACAGAAGTGTCGAAGTAGGGTACATGCGTATTCAGACTAGTTTCACTCTAATAGTCTAATTTCCCAAATAGTTAATAAGTATTTCAAGCAAATCCTCTCTACATAAACTCTCCAAAAGACATGCCGTTTTTCAGTCTTACAAAATAAAAGAAAAATTATTCAAATGTTAACTCAATAATTCTTTTACAGCTATGTTTTCCGAACGACCATTAAACATGTCGTATATTCGGTGTATGAGCCTAAAACGAGTTGGCCAGCGATTGCGATTTATAAAACAAAATTTTGTGTAGCCATGAGGACTTTTGGTTGACTGGGTACTGTAATAAACAGAATTGTCATATTGGGAGTGATGATAACTTGCAATCTATTGCTAAGATACCGTTACATTCTCGAAAAGACACTTTGGTTTGCTTTATGGGCAGAGAGAATAATTGGTTCGTATTTCTGCGAAAATGAAGCCGGCGATTGGAAAGCTATAAAGCCTCGATTTGGTTTCAACAAGACGGCGGTTGCAGGTGATGATCGAATGATATAAGTTTTGATAATCATCTAGATTTTTTAAGCTACTCTGAGTGTAAATTTTTCGGAAATAACAATTTTTTTGAGAAAGCGGCCAGTTTGTCATAACTAGTTGACTAGTGACTAGTCTTTCAACCTTGACTTAGACTCTTCTAAAATAATAACACATTTTTTTGCTTTTTGTATCTGAGGCAACTTTTTTCCTCCTGGAGACCGGCAACTTTCCTCCTAGAGATCGGCTACTTCAAGAATTCAAACTTGAACTTGAGAAATCAATTAGGAAGTCTCTTCGAAAAAAAATCACAAAAATCGCGAATTTGACTGCTTAAGTCAATCTAGTTTCTGAGAGATGAAGGATCGTATGACGTTTTTCAAATACTTAGTAAAAATTGAAAATAAACTCTCGAAGAAATCAAAATAGTCGTAATCAATGTAATTTATTTGGGAACACAAGAGTCCCGTTAAGATATTATCTTTGCGAGAAGATTCATTTCAAGGGATTAGAGTCAATGAGGAAAATGGCTAAACGCGTTAACATTTAAGGTACTTTGAAAGTGTAATTTAAAAAAAAAACTACTTCTGGGGAAAGACGACTATTTTAGAATTAAAATTTTGACTCGTCTTTTATAAGATTGAAAGCAGGAGTTTTTTTTCTATGGATTTCATAAAGCAATCACCGCGATATCTCAGTCAATCAGTCAGCTAACCTCACCTAACCTAAGATGGGTTTCAGAGGTACAAAAAAAAAGGTACTTTTACGTTTTATTTTTTTATTTTAAAAAATCATATATTTCAAAAACATAATATGTCATATAGAAGGTACATATTTGAACAAAGTCTCCTAAAATTTTGATATAAAAATGTTGAAAATTCAGCCGTTGAGATCTCATCTCCCAAAAAGTGATCTCGCCGTGGACAGCATGACTTATTATAAACAATAATAATATTATAACTAAAATTAAAAGATAAAAAATATTCCATTACTACTTATATAAAGCTCATTTTTGAACGAAAAAAATTAATTAAATTAAAAGGTGAATAAATTAATTCATACATCCTTAATTGCATTGTTCGACTTTCAACTTATTTAGATAATTAACCTGATGACTTTCAACTATATCTACGGAGTTTTTTTGTATTTTTTTAATTTTGTTATGTTAAATATGCGAAATTTTTTTATTTTTAAATGTTGTATCCATGGTTTATAATACTTTGTTATAGAGATTGCATACGACTTCATATTTCAAATAAAAAAATTGAAAAACGAATTAGGTTGCCAAACTCAACTTCAAATCGAAGCGAGAAGACCACCGATTACGATATAACTATGTCAATTCAAGGTTCTCAGAGACAGTGGTGCTTCCGACCCTTTCCAAATATTTTGGGTGTGTATTAACATGCAAGATTCCGTGGCAAAAACTTCCGTGGGAAAACTTCCAGCAAGAGATTACCTCTGAATGGTAAAAATATCGAGACAAAAATATTCACATTTTTAGCAATTCGCTGATATTCGCCTCCAAATTAGGTCTATGTGTGAGAAGACTCATTTCAAGGGAATTGGTGTGTATAAAATGAGATACTTGCTTATTTTTTTGTCTACTAGGCTCGGAACAGCCGACAATAATTCAAACTAGCTCTAGATATTTGACTCTAACATGATTTGCTAAAATTATAGTTCAGTTATTTAAGACCGACTGAAAGCTTATAGTAATCTCTGGAAAAAACTATTACCAACTGACAACTAAATAAAAAAACCTAAAAATATGCTAATGTTAATTATTTATTGCGCGTCGAATAGCTCAGACCGAAGAACTTCTCGTTAATGTCAATACCGTGCTCACACATAAACGCTTAATTAAGAAATACAAATTGCGCATCACTTGCAACAACTCGATGCAATTTCTAGTTACTAAAGGGCACAGATATAAAAGAGGTTCTAACTGCCGCTTGTAATGCAGTATTACTATTATTTTCAAACGCAATTTTTATTTACTTAGAAAAGATGGGCAACAATATCTTTATTATCCTTATGATTTTTGCATCCTTTACGGCCATGGCAGTAGTACGACCGGAAGATTCGGGTGAGTGTCGGAAACTACATTTCAGTTTGCGTAGATTTAAATACATATTTATGTATTTTCATTATTTTCAGGTATTTCGTGCGGTCCAAATGCAGAAGACATCATATGCAGCGCCTATGGCGACCCCTCATGCTATCCTAGTCCATTTGCAACTCAATTAGCTTGCCTGGAATTATGTCGCGTCAGCTGCCAGTGCAGTTCAGAATCTGTGCTGAACAATCTGGCCGATGTGTGTTGATCAGTGAATGTTAATCGAAATTTAGTTTTTTTTTAATACAATAATATACGGCGGTATCTTTAAAGTTATGTTGAAAAAGAAGAATTTTATATTTTGTCCTTTTTATTATAGAGGGTGTTTTTAGAGGCATATATATTAATCTTCATTTCAAATAAAAAAAATGAACAACTAATAAAATTGCCCACCCACACTTCAACGGCGTGCTTCTGAATAGGATTTGATCATTTATGAAAAGAAAAGTTTCGAAGTTTTTCCTAATTTTTGTTAATTTTTTGTTTTTTGTCTGCTCCTCGTTGCTCTCTTTAACTCTCGGTATCTATCCCGCAATAATACGATGTAGGCTGTCCGCTTTCTCTCCACTGCGACAGTCCTCATTGTACCAGCTGTTCTTTTGAATTTTTTTAAATTTTTTTTCGCTTGCGGCTATACGTAAGGAGCTTGAAATGCCGTCAGTTCTCTTATACCGCGCTGCTGATGAGTACACTCAGGGATCAGGACTGCAAATCGAGTAGAAAACCGTACAGCAGACGACCGTTGTAGTTTCTCGAGTCTGTCGCACCTTTCTTGTTTTTGTTGACCCGCGTGCGTTGCTGTACAGAAGCGGGTGCGTAGCTTCGCAACGATAAGGTAGTGGTCCGAGTTGATATTGGGTCCTCGGAACGTACGCATGTCAAGGACACTGGACTTCCATCCATCTATCACAACATGATCGATCTGGTTTCGGACTCTTCGAACCGGACACGGATATATAACGGGGTAAAACTTTGCACGAAAAATGTCTTTAGTGTGTGCCACCACATGACCAAGTATTAAATCCAATAAAAACTGTTAAAGCCCCTAGGTACCGAGTATTTCAAGCCCGTTATCTGTTGTCGATTTTGATCGAAAATTTCAGTCAGTGCGTGATATATTGTTATAACAGAAAATAAAGAATAATCTTCCTCTTATAATGGTTCGTCTGTATGTGAAAAAGGGGTTGAATTGGACCAATACTTCCCTTAGCTACCATATACATACTTAATATACACAGTTCCTAACTTCGGGGTGACTTTGTACTGCATATATCGGCCAACCTGTGAGTTATCTCAGTGGAAATTAGAGAGCGTGTATCTTTGTGCTTAAAAAAGATAAATTTGAGCGAAAACTTGGCCTAGCCCCTACATAACTTATATCAGCATTTTCAAACATACGCCTGATTTTACTCTATATGATTGGTTTTACACCTTATTGTATTTCTCTGGCGTTGATTTTTGCAAGTTGCGAGAACATTAAATGTTTGGTTGCACGCGAACTTAGCCCTTCCTTACTTGTTTTAATATAATATTTCTTTAAATTCTCAATAGTTAAACGAGATTCTAAGACAAGGAGGATCTTGGAACCCTTTTCAAATACTTTGAGCCACTTCAAACTAAACTTTCGAAGAAGTAAAAAAATGACAAACCAACAAGAGATGTGTTTAATAAATTCGTTAGACGATAATTTTTTCAATTTTAGAAATTAGCTGACAAACCAAGTTCGTTTTCGTGTGGGAAGATACTAGTGATTTGGTATGTATAATAAAATTAAGATACTAGCACGTATTTTCAGCCTTTCTCCAAGCTAGAGAAAACTCACAAGCTTTTCAATTTGCGATACGTTTTGCTTACCTTTAAGTCCGATATTTAAGACAAATTAAAAATTCTAAGCTTAAATAATTATAGTAAGCGAAATCGGTGGGCTGAAAGTATATTTGAAAAACAAATATCCTAATCAGATATCGACCACACCTATGTGATCGTAAGTTATAGTCATGTAATAATTGACATTAAAGTCATTATCTACATTATACCCTGCTTAATTATAATTCAGATTTGGAAAAATATGTGTTTCAGAGCGATGATTAATTGAGTCAATTAGCAAATTGTATGTTATAACGGGTGATTTTTTTGAGGTTAGGATTTTCATGCATTAGTATTTGACAGATCACGTGGGATTTCAGACATGGTGTCAAAGAGAAAGATGCTCAGTATGCTTTGACATTTCATCATGAATAGACTTACTAACGAGCAACGCTTGCAAATCATTGAATTTTATTACCAAAATCAGTGTTCGGTTCGAAAATTTTTTATCGACAAATTTTGTTCAGCGATGAGGCTCATTTCTGGTTGAATGGCTACGTAAATAAGCAAAATTGCCGCATTTGGGGTGAAGAGCAACCAGAAGCCGTTCAAGAACTGCCCATGCATCCCGAAAAATGCACTGTTTGGTGTGGTTTGTACGTTGGTGGAATCATTGGACCGTATTTTTTCAAAGATGCTGTTGGACGCAACGTTACGGTGAATGGCGATCGCTATCGTTCGATGCTAACAAACTTTTTGTTGCCAAAAATGGAAGAACTGAACTTGGTTGACATGTGGTTTCAACAAGATGGCGCTACATGCCACACAGCTCGCGATTCTATGGCCATTTTGAGGGAAAACTTCGGACAACAATTCATCTCAAGAAATGGACCCGTAAGTTGGCCACCAAGATCATGCGATTTAACGCCTTTAGACTATTTTTTGTGGGGCTACGTCAAGTCTAAAGTCTACAGAAATAAGCCAGCAACTATTCCAGCTTTGGAAGACAACATTTCCGAAGAAATTCGGGCTATTCCGGCCGAAATGCTCGAAAAAGTTGCCCAAAATTGGACTTTCCGAATGGACCACCTAAGACGCAGCCGCGGTCAACATTTAAATGAAATTATCTTCAAAAAGTAAATGTCATGAACCAATCTAACGTTTCAAATAAAGAACCGATGAGATTTTGCAAATTTTATGCGTTTTTTTTTTTAAAAAAGTTATCAAGCTCTTAAAAAATCACCCTTTACATATAAACAGACAGAAAAATTGATTAATTAAATCAGTAGAGAACTGTGACTAATAATGTTAGTTCAATTAGACGGTGTATAAATTAATCAGTATTTCATAAATTAAATGGGGAGAATTTTAACCTACAGTCTGTCAAGTAAGAGCGTGGTCGACTTTACCGACAGCTAATGAAAAGAAGAGGGAAGTTTTGTCCTTGATGCATTGTGAAAAAAGGTGTGTCGTTGATCTTTTGAAAAAGAATCACGTTAAACGCCATGAGTGCTAAGTATGCATCGCGCTACGTGGCTGTGTTGCTTTGCATCAACCCGAAAGGTCCCAAAATGTCGCAATCAACGGCTGCTACATATATGAGAAAGTCGAAGGCATTTGTACAGAAAAGGATATAGCGATATATAGTGGCTAAAAATGTCGATGATTTACCAAAACGTGGTTCGATAGGAACAGTTAACAAAAAAGATGAGAAAAGAATCGTGCATCTGTTTTCACGGAATCCTGATTTAACACTGCGGCAAGGACAAGCAAAATTAATGGCAAAAGGTTTAGATATATTCTACGAAACTATCCGAACCCTTCTTCATACTCATGATCTGAAATGGCGCAACACAATGAAGAAGCCTCTGTTGACTGAAAAACTTGTGACAAAGCGACTCGCTTGGGCGCATGAGAATATTGATAGAGATTTTGAAAATGTCATTTTTACTGATGAATGTTCTATATGGGCACGTTCTGTCACCGCGCGATCCTGGTCAACTTCCACCAATAGGCTTGTTCAGCGGACCGTAAATCATGAAATAAAATTGCATCTTTGGGGCTGCTTCTCAAAGCAGGAATTCGGCACTCTGTCCCTCTTTACTGACAATCTAAATGCCGGGAAAATGATAAAAAATCTACAAAAAGGCTTTACTGCCATCTGCCAAACGATGGTTCTTCAGAAAAGATGAAGATTGGATTCTGCAGGAGGACAACGATCCTAACCACCGCAGCAAGCTCTGTACTCAGTGGGAAACTCAATCTGGCGTCGTTACATTGAATTGGCCGTCTTAGTCGCCCGATGCAAACCCTATTGAAAACGTGTGGACATATACTAAACATATATTAAAGCTTCGTAGAGGACGCACATACACTTTGAAACAGTTGTCTTACGAAATTCGTCGGATCTGGAGATTCTTGCCACTAGAATGTGCCGTCAAATTAGTAGAAAGCATGACTCGGTGATTATCGACGTCGGTGGTGACTGGACATATTATTGACCAAATTGCATCATTGTTTGTAATGTGTACAATATGAAAGTTTCATAAAATAACTTTTTTTATAAATTAACACGACCACTCTCTTACTTGACAGACTGTAAACATATAAGGCGTGAAAGTATTATTGTGATAAATACTAAAGTTTTTGAGCAATTACATGAGTACTTTTTACAGTCGCTTCATAAATTGGCAAAAGCTACAACTAAGTGACAACTAAATCACAAACCAAATAAAAGTTAATCATATATCGCCGTATCGAACAGGCCAGAACGAATAACTTCTCACAAATGTCAATACTGTGCTCACACATAAACTCTTAATTTAGATATTTACATAAACTGCGCATTACTTGCAACAACTCGATGCAATTCAGATATAAAAGAGGGTCTAACCGCCACAGACAAGGTAGTATTACACAGCTTTTCGAACGTAATTTCTATATACTTCTGATTTCTAAAATGGGCAATAAGATCTGTTTTATTTTCCTCATGATTTTTGCATCCTTTACGGCTATGGCATTAGCACTTCCACAGGATTCGGGTGGGTATCGGAATATTATATCACTCTTTGTAGAATTAAATATATGTTTATGTGCTTTCAGGCGCTTCTTGCGGCCCAAATGCACAGTATACAACATGCGGCACCGCTTGTCCGCCCAGTTGCAGTGATGATCCTTCGGTGCCCACAGCTTGCATAGCAGTATGCGTCCCGGGCTGTCAGTGCAATTCAGGATATGTGCTGAACAATGCTGGCCAATGTGTTACGAGAAGTGAATGTTAGCCAAGTCGTTGTTTAAAAATAAGACATTCATGTTTTATAATATTTTTGTGGAAACATATTATGATTATTATTTGAAATAAACAAATGAAGTTGCTAAACTAAAAATAAACTTCGTTGGTTTTAGAATACATTTTTACCATTAAAAAAAGGCTTGTCACAACTAGTTGACTAGTGACTAGTCTTTCGACCTTTACTTAGACTCGTCTTGAATAATAACACATTTTTTTGCTTTTTGTATCTGAAATAATTATAAATGGACACATTTTTCCATCGTGAGGCAACTTTTTTCCTAGAGATCGGCAACTTTCCTCCTTGAGTTCGGCTACTTCAAGAATTCAAACTTGATCTTAAGAAATCAATTACGAAGTCTCTTCGAAAAAAAATCACAAAAATCGCGAATTTTGATTCTGAGAGATGAAGGATCGTAGGACGCTTTTCGAATACTTAGAAAAATTGAAAATAAACTCTCGAAGAAATCAAAATAGTGGTAACCAATGTAATTTATTTGGGAACACAAGAGTGCCGTTAATATATTATCTTTGCGAGAAGATTCATTTCAAGGGATTATAGTCAATGAGGAAAATGGCTAAACGCGTTAACATTTAAGGTACTTTGAAGTATAATTAAAAAAAAAAACTATTTTTTGGGGAGGACGACTGTTTGAGAATTAAAATTTTTTGCTCGTCTTTTATAAGCTTGAATACAGGAGTTCTTTTTTCTAAGGATTTCATAAAGCAGACACCGCGATCTCTCTAAACCAGTCCGCTAACTTAACCTAACTTAAGTGGAAAATTCAGCCGTTGAGCCAAAAAATCCTGCGTTCAATAACTAAACAATGTTATTTGAAAGATGTGTACAAAATTCGAACTAAATCGATCCCTAACTTTAACTAAAACGGACCTGCGGTGCGCTACTCCGTCGTGGCCTCATGAGCGGAACTGCCAAAGGGTCTAGCTTTTAGAATTTTACTGAAATCGATTTTAAATTATGGAATTATATTTCAAACTATTTAATAAGACAAAAAAAGCAAAATCGATTTCTCGAAATTTTCAAATCCACCTAACCACTTAAGCTAACCTTCGACACGTACTCATACTTACCAATAGTAATAGCTTTTTTTGAATTTCAGATAATTTAAGATTCTCCTACAGTTCGACTACGGAATCAAGGTAAACGAAAATTTTTGGGAATTAATCGTCCATTATTGAAGTAGATTAAATTTTGTAAATATGCATTTATTTATCGATTCATTAAATAAAATGACTACTAACGTTAATTCAGTTAAGTGGTTCATAAATTAATTCATATATCCTTAATTGCATTGTTCGACTTTCAACTTATTTAGATAATTAACCTGATGACTTTCAACCACATCTACGGAGTATTTTTGTATTTTTTTTTAAATAAACTAGATAAAAAATAAACTGAATAGAAAAACAAGATAAAATGTTAATTTAGGTTGCACGGAAGCTTTAGTAATACTTTTCACAATTACAAAAGATTCCTTACAAGTATTTGATTCGAGTATTAGTTATCCAATTTGAACCATTTACTCAGAAAGAGTATATAATAGTCCATGCAAAATTTCGTGAAGATATCTCGTAAAATAGAAAAATTTTCCATGCAAGATCTTAATTTAGATATTTTGGTTTGTATAATGGTGCGATATTGGTGTTAGCGACAAATCAGCAGCATCTTGAAGGAGTAGCTCTCGTATATGCAGACTGATGCATAGTCAGACGGGCATAGATTAATCGACTCAACTTGTCACGCCATTTATTTAAAGACTTCCCGCCATTTCCTTCTCGGTGTTACAAAGGTCTCTCCAAACTTAATCTACCCTATTCAGGGTATAAATAATTAAAGTTAATCATACATTGTCATATCTAATAACCCAGAACGAGTAACTTCTCACTAATGTCAATATCGTGCTCACATATTAACCATTAATTAAGATGCATCACATACAGCAATCGCTGCAATTAGTGGTTTTCACAGAGATTACCTTTGAATGGTAAGAATATCGAGACAAAGATATTCACATTTTTAGCAATTCGCTGATATTCGCCTCCAAATTACGTCTATGTGTGAGAAGACTCATTTCAAAGGAATTGGTGTGTATAAAATGAGATACTTGCTTATTTTTTTGTCTACTGGGCTTGGAGAAGCCGACAATTATTCCAATTAGCTATAGATATTTGACTCTAACATGATTTACTATAATTATAGTTCAGTTATTTAAGACCGACTGAAAGCTTATAGTAATCTTTGGAAAAAACTATTACCAACTGACAGCTAAATAAAAAAACCTAAAAATATATTAATGTTAATTATTTATTGCGCGTCGAATAACTTCTCCTTAATGTGAATACCGTGCTCACACATAAACGCTTGAATAAGAAATACAAATTGCGCACAACTTGCAACAACTCGTTGCAATTAGTAGTTACTAAATGGCACTCATATAAAATAAAACCTAACCGCCGCTTGTAATGCAGTATTACTATTATTTTCAAACGCAATTTCTATTTACTTCCGACTTCTAAGATGCGCAACAATATCATTATTATCCTCATGATTTTTGCATCCTTCAAGGCCATGGCAGTAGCACGACCGCAAGATTCGGGTAAGTGCCGAAAACTACATTTCAGTTTGCGTAGATTTATATACATATTTATGTATTTTCAGGCATTTCGTGCGGTCCAAATGCAGAATTCACCACATGCGGCGCCTATTGCGAGCCCACATGCTATCCCAGTCCGTATCCAATTAGCGCAGATTGCCTGCAAATATGCCGCGTCGGCTGCCAGTGCAATTCAGGATATTTGCTGAACAATGTTGGGGAATGTGTGTTGATCAGTGAATGTTAATCGAAATTTAGTTTTTTTTTTATATTACAACATACAGCGCAATCTTTAAAGTTATGTTGAAAGAGAAGAATTTTATATTTTGTCCTTTTTATTACAGAGGGTGTATTTAGGAGAATATACATATATTACTCTTTGTTTTAAATTAAAAATAATGAACAACTAATGAAATTGCCGAACTGAGCCTCAACTTGGCGTGCTTATATTGAGTTGCTGATGAGTACACTCAGGGATCAGGAGTGCAAGTTGAGTAAACACCTGTTTAGCTATCGGCTGTGATTGTAGCTGCTTGACGTTGTTTCTTTCCTGCGTTTCTTGTAGGGTGTGCGATGCTGTACAAATGCAAGCACGTATCTTCGCAACAACAAGATAGTGGTTGAGGTCGATGTTGGGTCCTCCAAACGTGCGCACGTCAAAAACACTGGCTACATGTGGTCCGTCTATCACAATATGATCGATCTGGTATCCAACTTTGCAGTCCGGACGTAGCCAATTAACTCGATGAATTTTCTTGTGCTTGTACGATAGACGTCCCAATTTGGCGTTAAAATCGAAAAGCACAATTTTTATATTATGCTGTAAAATTTTGTTTTGTTGTTCGAATTGTGTGTAGTCGATCATCCACAGGAATGTTTGCCAGGACGACGACTGAGTCTCTTTCCCACCATAATTCCTTACGGAATTTGCGCTCCCATATAAGGCTCCGTCCTTGTCCTGTTCATGGCATTTTTTGGTGATGCCTTTACTTTTATGACCGGACATTCCCTGTGTATGCCCTTAAATCATAGTCCTTATTATGTTTACTGCGGTCGTCATCAAAAGTGGGGTTTGTGTCGTCGAAAAAAGACCTTTTTCATGAATTTTTTTTTTTTAATTATTTCCGTAGGTTTATTTTACTTATTACATACGAAAGTACAACATTTGAAGGATACTTAAAAAAAAGTTTTTTTCGAAAAATAGCGAGGAATAACGGATTTATCGTCGATCTCTGCAGGCACCTCGAAAAGAAGTTTTTGTGCGGTGACCAGTCTACAGCCTCACTTGATCATCTGAAACCAAAAAATCAAAATGCTTTCTTTAGTTTATTAGTCTATCCTTCAACTGATGTCGAGTTTTCTTTTTTAATTTTTCAATTTTTCAATTTTTGGTATCATTTTCAAGCCAAAACGACCATTTTAGACGAAAAAATCGACCTATTTGTTATTGTAAAATTGTTAGTAAGTAAAATTTTTGGAAAAACTCGAAGTCATTCGAGAGCTATATATATGTATATATATATATAGAATATTTGTACAAAATTTCAAAACGATCAATGCACTAGTTACTCAGCGCAAGTAGCTGGAAGGCGCGAAAACCTAAGTTACCGTTATTCAACCTGCTGTAGCTTCTCTAGTTTTTCTCCGAATGACCTAAAACTTTAACACAATATTCTTAAGATGTTGATGATTCAGAAAAAAAAATTAAAAAAATGGAAAAAAGTTGTCAAATCTTAACAAGCTTGAGCTTAAGCTTGAGAAAACTCACAAAAATTCCAATTTCCAATACATTTTGCTCACCTTTAAGTCTGATATTTAAGACAAATTAAAAACTCTAGACTTAAATAATTATAGTAAACGAAATCGTTAGGCTTTGATTAATTAAATCAGCAGAGAACTGTGAATAATAATGTTAATTCAATTAGACGGTGTATAAATTAGTCAGTATTTCATAAATTGAATGGGGAGAATTTTAACCTATTTAACTAATTAACCTAATGATGTTGAAATTAGCGAGAAAATCGAATTGAGATTACTTTGAAATAGTTTGGTCTTCTCACAAATGTCGATACTGTGCTCACATATAAACTCTTAATTAAAATATTTACATAAAATGCGCATTACTTATAACAACTCGATTCAGATTCAGATATAAAAGAGGCTCTAACCGCCCCAAGCACGGTAGTACTACTGCGCTTTTCGAACGTAATTTCTATTTACTTCTGATTTCTAAAATGGACAAGAAGATATGTTTTATTTTCCTCATGATTTTTGCATTCGTTACGGCTATGGCATTAGCAAGCCCACAGGATTCGGGTGAGTATCGGAATATTATATCACTCTATGTAGAATTAAATATATGTTTATGTGCTTTCAGGCGCTTCTTGCGGCCCAAATGCACAGTATACCACATGCGGCACTGCTTGTCCGCCCAGATGCGGTGATAATCCTTCGGAGCTAATTTGCATAGCAAAATGCGTCCCCGGCTGCCAGTGCAATTCAGGATATGTGCTGAACAATGCTGGCCAATGTGTGACGAGAAGTCAATGTTAGCCGCAGCGAAACACAGGGCGCTATTCTTGAAGTTGTGTTTAAAAATAAGACATTCATGTTTTATAATATTTTTGTGGAAACATACCATGGTTATTATTTCAAATAAACAAATGAAATTGCCAAGCAACAAATGTTAACGTCGCATGTTTTTGAATCTATTTTTACCATTTAAAAAAAAAGGAGGATAGGAGTGTTTTGTCACGATTTTTCGTAGTTTTGGTATACATCCAGAGAGTCAAGACAAGTTATATAGCGATGTTCTAATTTCTGAATTAGTTCAGTTTCTAACAATTCCTCTCTAAAATTACTAAACAACGGCTATACAGTATATCGTCCCGATTTGTTATGTAAATTAAATTTATTAAATGAAGCAAGTCTACTAGTGCACCTTTCTGTCTTCTAGTTAGTTTTTTAGAGATATTTACTGGTTTCCAAAAACACAAACTTTTTCATCAAAAATTTTTCGCTTATTCGCATGGAACTACTTGTTTCGCGAAAGAAATTACTCAACATTTTTAAGTTTTTAGAAAATCCGGCAAAAGATGGGTTAAATTGTGGATTCTAATTAGAATCTCACTCGGACAGCTTAAACTGCTCGTCCGTTACCCAGTACTTCTATAAAATTGATCATATAACTCCTTATTTAGCAAATCCAAAAAGAGCTTCCAACCCACCAATAATGGATGAGATGGCCAATATCAGTTTCGGCTATGCCACCTGATTCGTCGAATGCATGACTACTGAGATATTTCGATTTCAGTCTCGCAAGGGCTGAACAATGGACGAAAAAGTGTCTATGAGGAACTTTACTAAGTACAAGTAGTTCAGAAGATCTGTGTTCTACACTATTGTCTAGTGCAAAAGGAACTTGCGGTCGCACAATTTTCCAGCTCAACGCTAATATCGCCGCTCTGCTGTCGGAGTGAATACTAATCTCCCTAAAAGAAGCTGCATTCCGAAGCAGTAAGTCTAATGATATTTTAATAAGTAGCAGTCACTTCTGCCTAAAATCACTACGATGATGCGGTAGCTTAAAGTTAAGTTTGAAAGAAGAGCTGCTAACAGAAGACTTCCACACCAACTTCTCGTCCTAGCTCCGAACCATCCGTGAAAAAGCTGAATGCGCATCTTCTCCGGCGACTTCTCCTCGCCCACATACCACCTTCACCTTCAATTGTTATTAAATTTCCGGTTCCAAATGCCTAAACATGTATCGCCCATTTAATAATAATACTCAAACAGTTCTACTCCTAGTCTACATATGATCTTGACACAGAATATATTTAAGCCTATAGATCGTAATGAAGTAGAAGTAGCTATCGCACAACGCTATCTCCACTCCGTTGTCAGTGAAAAACCCGTTAGGTCATAAAAACAGCATCAGCTATGGTCTGGAGCAGATAAGCGATTGAGTACTTCGTCGCAAAAACTTTCAATAGGCGATAACTGACGAATCACAATGTAGATTGAATGCGCCGTTTGAGAACTTTTAAACATTCTACTTTTTCTGAGAAATGCTTTCGCTTTTTTCGTTGACAGCTCTGATTGTTTAACAAGTTAAATCATGTTTTCATATTTTGTCTCAATCAACTTGTTTTAAATCACATACTTGTGGTTAGCTTCGTATGAATTATCTACCGCTTTGTTGTCGAATTATGAACAATATGTGCTATTAAGCAAATAATTACAACTATAAATAAATTTTAAGCGGGCGTTAGAGTTGTTGTGCTTCTGTGATTTACATTTCCCATTTTGCATTGTAAATGACACGAAAGGGATTTAGTCATATAGTCTTGTCAATGGGTGTGAAAATTATTTTGAATTTTTTAATTGTTTATGCAATTATATATTTTGTTGTCAAAGTAAAATAACAAAAGTTTTTTTTTAATTATTATTGTAAATATACAAATAATAATGCTTTCGGGATATTGAACTTGCGGTGATTTAACTGAGATTTAAGGCGAAGTCTTAACCGTAATGAGATTAATTGATTCCAGTCAAGAGTCTCTCGAATTTCGAGTATTTTTTGTTTATGAATAAACAAAAACAATTGATATTTTTGTTTTAATTTTTTGGAAGGGTTAACTTCGGGTATAATTGAAAATTTTATATTCTTGCAACTTCGATCAAAGCCTTTTTCAGGTGTTTGCTAAACACTATATTAAGAAAATGTAGCGAAATAATTCATCATCCATTATTCGACAAAATCGTTAATAGATGTTTGGTATCTTACTAACTTTTATTGAAGGTATTGGACCTACCTAGTGTTGTTCAGATATTTTAATCTCGAAAACGAAAATTATACTAAAATTAAAAGGCAAAATTTTATATGTGGAGTTGATGTGGTGAATGTCAAGCAAATGATTTTTAAGGGGGCCGCTACAAAAATAGACCGATAGGACCAGCGAATGACGCCATACTTCTTCCGTGATGATCAAAACCAGCACGTTTGTGGGAATGTAAATCGCTCCCTCTCAATGATAACCGAATATTTTTGGCCCAAATTGGTTTATACGGACTTGGACAATATGTGGTTTAAACAAGACGGGCGCCACAAGCCATACAGCAAATGTCACAATCGATTTATTGAAAACCAAGTTTGATGAACGTGTTATCTCACGAAATTACCCAGTTAAGTGGCTTGGGTCGTGCGATTTGACGGCGTTAGACTATTTCTTGCCAAGTCTATGGTCTATGGCAATAAGCCAGCGACGTGAGAATATCGAAAGTGAAATTGCAGTAGTATCGGGCGATTTAAATTTAAAAGCGAAAACGAAAATCCTTGTATGTGGTATATGGGGGGAGGTAAATATGTATGTAAAACTAATTGAAAGTTTGAGTAGAAGGTAAATGGGGTATAAGGGATGTATTGACCCGATTTTATCTTTTTGTGGCAATAGCATATACTGTTAACATGCCACACACGAATAAGTGTGTTTCTTCTTCCTGAGTTTCTTTAAGATACAGTTACTATAACCAATATATATGAAATATATATGTATGTATATATAATTCAACATATATTGATATTCGTAAAACACTCTCTTTCTCGCATATTGTTCGACAGAAATTAATTGAGGTTTTGCACTGCGACCTATACATTTGCAGCATAAAGCAAGTCGAAAGTTTAAAAATATTCGTATTAGGTATATGGTGGCTCAGTGATGCCTTCATCCGATTCAACCCATTTTTTTCATACAAGCATACTGTTAACAGGAACGGATTTTCTTCGAATTTCAATAACACATCTCACTGATTAATCGATATATCCGAAGAAAATATTCGCATAGGAACATAACAAATCAATTTGGTCAGTAGGTCTTAAGAAGTGGATTTTTTCCTAAATGTGGGCGATATTTTTCCCGTCATCTTAGCCTCGGTTCACATAGGATCTGGGATGTGAAATTTAGTGCCTCCGATGTATATATTTATCGTATTTTTAGCAGTTTCTAAGAGTATATGTTATATGGTGAGTGGGGAGTATATGTTATATGGGGCAGGGGGTTATCATCGGATTTCACCTATTTTTATTGTTTCATTAGAAACTCTTATAAGATTTGTCCTGAGCGAATATGGTTGTTATAGCTGGAATAGTATAGGTGATATACATATGTACAAGTATATATTAAACCTCTTAGATGATCACTACCATTATTTGAATTTTTTTTTACCCCTTGCTACTAGAATTGCCTTTACCAAATTGCACGTTTTTGTGTTAGTATAGTGCTTAGTCCAATTTATGTCGTTTTGCGGCGCGGCAGTGGTCCGGTTACGCCCATCGCTTACGTTAATTCCGATTGCTTTGAATCTATAATAATCTTCACAAAAAAAAAAACATTAAATATATTTCCCGAAGATATCACACCTAATGAAAAGTTTTTTTACAAGCAATTAATTCCGATCGTTCAGTTTGTATGGAAGTTATGTGCTATAGTGCTTCGATATCGGCAGTTGCGGCATAAGAGCAGCTTCGCGGCGAGAAAAAGTTGTGTGCAAATTTTCTGATCGATATCTCTAAGACCGAGGCCTTGTTCGCATACATACTATTCAGGTAGAAAAAAGGATAAACGGTCAGACGTACAGATGGACAAATGGAATGGAAATATATGTAAGTAGGTTTTAACAAAATACATTAAATTTTTCAATATTTTAAAAATTTTAAATTTTCGGTTTATTTAACTAAATCGACTTACTAGAACTTGAGAGGACGAGACGATCGCCACGAAGAAAGTGTTTTCTAAATAAGTGCGTTTAAAGCTTTAAGTAAAGACTAAATTGGCAGCACTAAAATAATTAAAACTGAAAAACATTTGAATTTTAAATCTTTTCCTTTTAGGGAGACATTTTGGACATCAAAATAAATAAAATCACTGTAGCAATTAGAGATTCGCACAGTGTGCTCATGAAAGTACGAACTGTTTTATTTATTATTTTGTTATTTTACCGCTATTCCGGTCTGCTCATTCAAACACAAATGCAAACAGTACCTGAGCATTAAATTATAAACGACTATTTCCAATCCTTTTTTCCAATATTTTTTTAAACAAAAGAACAGAAGTTGAACTTTTTGGTATTTTTAACTTTTTCTTACCATTTCCTAGGAGTTTTTTTTTTTAAATAATTAAATTCAAATTTTGCTTTTACTCATCTATGGAAAAAATTGATCAGAACAATGACACTGATCTAGCAAAAATATAGATATTACAACTTAATTATATCGAAAAAATTACAGCTTCTTCAAATCAACTGATATAGTTAAAAAAAAGCTAAGTTTCTTTCCCAGAAATAGCAAATAAATAAATAAAAATTATTATTTTTCCCGCTTCGTTTATATTTTAATGCTCGCATACTGTCTATCTGTGATTATGAGTATGAATTCGCTTTTTGTTTTGCTGTTATTTTTATAAGTGACAAAATATGTGTCATCGTCGTTTGCCATCAGCTGCTCGTTGACTTGACAACTGCAAGCTCTTATTACTGCCGTTGTTTTTGTTATCTTCATTGTCGCACTGTTACCAGCTTTTGTAGCGAGACAACGCCTTCTTTGCTCTAGATTTTTGCATCTTCTTTTTATTATTATTTTTATTTTTTGTTATTTTCAGTTTAAGTGTTATTCGCAGTTAACTGATTTATGTCAACAATATTCTTGGCGCTTTTGTTGTTGCTTGAATGTGAAATATATTCTCATCAAAGCAAAGTTTAATTTTATTTATACTTTCATATACAATTTTATGAAGTAAAAGTAAGAATTGTAGAATATTTGAAACTCGTTTTAGATATGAAATTATGAAGCCAGAATTAAAGGCCGGTGATTTTATTGTTTAAAATAAAGCAGTTAAGAATCAAATTTAAAAGGCGAGCTCTCTTATAGAGAAAGTTGAGGTATTTGTAGTCAAACATAGTATCTTTATAAATTCTTTCAGTATGGTCATAAATTTATAAATATTAGGAAAGATTTTTCTCAAATTATATTGTCTAGATTATTTATTGGTAGGCTAAGGTATGTCTAAAAATCTTGTTTTGACATACATATATCGTTTTTTTGTCTTTCATCTTTTAGTGTAGTCTTCAGTCAGCCCAAAATGCTAGGCCAGGAAGGTAGGTAGTGTTGATGTCTGACGATGCATCTAGGCTTTTAGGAATCCTTTGTGAAACCATCAATACTAAAATCTAAGAGTGGCATTAATATTATGTCCTATCTGAACTACCCTGTGCTCTTTATGAAGTTAATCAGTACAAATTTTTTTATATATGGACAACTTTCGGGGCATCGCCAAGAAAATCTCTTTTCTTATACAGGGCGCATCCTTCGCATAGAAGATATTCTGAAGTAATTTTTTTCTATCTCTTGCCAGCTTCTGGAATAAGGGTTATCCTATACAACCATTCTCCCACCAACAACTTTCTCCACCACCAACTCTTTTATTAAATATTTATAGTCTAATTATAGGGTGGTATCTGTTCTCGATAGTTCTACTGCTTCACAATTACCAATAGTATTACTGTGAACTGCAACCCATTGCAGGTTTATCGTATAATAAGAAGTTAAATCCACTCATAGATCAAGGCATTCCTTTTTCCATCTCTTAAGGTATGCTAGGCTATATGTGTGTATAAATAAATTTCTTACTGTAAGTATCCTCTTTGTGGAACTAGAATACTTTCTTTAACTGCTGTGATCTCCGTTTGGAAGACACTGCAGTGGTCTGGTAGTCAGTAGGTGATTCTGTTATCTAATTTTGCTGAAAAAGTTTCACGATATAGATACTTCTTGCTATGTCCACATTATCCTTATCCCACATCTAGAGATGGTTAGGTCTTAGAGTGGAGACAAAATCGATAGATCTCCCTAGAATAGATCACATACTCGTATTAAACCATACCATTACCCATAACAGCTAACATAAATGTAAGAGGTGTGTTCAAAAAGTATCGCGAAAGTTTTGCTGACAGTTTTCTTCGATTGCAGGGGCGTGGTGCATGATGAGTTCTTACCACAGGGAAGAACGGACAATAAGAAATATTACCTACAAGTTATGCGCAATTTGTGCGAAGCAAACCGCCAGAAACGCCCGGATTTGTGGGAGAACAAAAATTGGCTTTTGCCCCTCGATAACGCCCTTGCTCGCACATCGTTGCTTGTGCGCGACTTTTTGGCCAAAAACAACACACTAATGATGCCGCAGCCACCGTATTCCCCAGATCTGGCCCCTGTGACTTTTTCTTGTTCCCTAAACTGAAGAGGCCCAGGAAAGGACGACGTTACGCTTCTCTTGACGAGATCAAGACGGCACGATGGAGGAGCTGAAGAATGTAAAAAAAATGATTTTTTGATATGCTTCGAAGATTGGAAAAACCGTTGGCACAAGTGTATATTATCTCATGGGGATTACTTTGATGGGGACAAAATAGATATTCATGAATAAATACACACCTTTTTAAAAAAATAAAAAA
The DNA here is from genome assembly GCF_023373825.1 of Bactrocera dorsalis. NCBI lineage: Eukaryota > Metazoa > Arthropoda > Insecta > Diptera > Tephritidae > Bactrocera > Bactrocera dorsalis. Next base: position 74,203,520 of record NC_064305.1, read on the forward strand.
TTTGCGATACTTTTTGAACAAACCTCGTATTAAGACGGTAAATATAAATCTAAACAACTTCGGTAGGCTCACCCAATGTGTGTCTAACGAGATAACTAAATCACATTCTGGCGAAAGCCGGACAATAGAAGATGAAAAAGCTACCCTATTGAGAAACATTTTCTGTCCACTCATTTTTTATGCGTTTTCTATCAAATTGTCACAAAACTCTCTGAAGTAATTGTCAATCCTTCTGTAGTAGTAATTGCTTTTGAAAAACAAAAGTTTAGCTAGTAGTTCTTTCTATTTAATAAATAATAATAATATTATTCTAATCTAAATGTGAACTTGACACAGAATTTAATTAACCATATGGCCGCCAAGCGACACACTTAGCTTTCTGAATAACGTAATCTTCCCTGTTATCAAATAAAAAACCTGTGTATGCATTAAAACACAGCATCAGCTATGGTCGGGAGAAGATAAGCGATTGAGCGCATCATCGCAGCAAATTTCAATATGAGATAAGTACAAAAATAACAATAATAAACACGAGCAGACGATTACGTATGCGTAACTATTTACAAATATATAAAACAGTGTAGTTTATTTATGTCATTTGAGTACAAGTTTTTTCCAGCTTTGCGAAAAGATTAAGTTTTGTTTTCATTAACAGCCTACATTTTTCAAAGGACGGTTATTTAATAAAAACAAATACCGAATTATTTAAACGCTTATCAACTGACTTGATGAAATACTCGTACATTTGTACAACTCTTTATATTTAAATAGTAGAGTATTATCTGCTTAGTTCTCTTCGTAATTGATTCACTCTTTTGCCGGCCACATTATTGTATCTAAAAAGTATATTGCTTTCCATAACGGATTTTGTTTTTATTTTTTTAAATCGTAACGTGTTAATAATTTGTTAACAGAGCATTTATTTTTTTGTATTTTTTTATTTTTATGGGTTAATTGTACGAAATGTTCGGCTAAGCGATTTCATATTAATTGATTAACCAGTTAATTAAACCAAAAATTAGTCAATTTCCAAAGTGCTATTGAGAGAGTTATATTGTAGTCAAGTATGTCCGTATACATATATTTCAATTTGTGCGATTTTTAATTCTCTTGGTATTGACATTCAAACGAAAGGGAAACCCCTTTAAAAATCAGAAAAATCTCGTGAATGGATGTGAAAATTATGTGGAATTGCTTAATTGTGTTTATACAACTATTTTGTCGTATTCTCGGATATACACGAATCAATTAGAGGAAACTAAGCACTCTGTGCTAATGATTATTGCAAATATGTATGTTCCGTATTTCGGACGTTACATATGGAAACATTAGGGTGTGTAGTCATTCATAAAAATTTAATTTTTTAATATGATTTCTGTAATTTTAATAGATATTAAACTTAGGAATAGACTTAAAACAAATATTTTTTGACGAATTATAGAAAAATTTGTATTTAATTACTGAACCGGACTGCCAAAAAAAAATCAAGTAACACTGTATTTTAATAAAAATATTTATTATCGGAACCTAAATACAAGCAGCCCAACGCTTAACGCTCCAAAGAAGTTTCCAAATAAATATAAGCTGGACTGGTCTCCTGTGCCTTCAGGTATTTCTGTGGTTTTACTTTGGCTTGCTAGTTTCTTGGTTTCAACGACATGTATATTCAGTCTGATGAATGTGCATAGGGTTCTAAGCTATCTTGTCACGCTTCTCTTTTGCGATATCTATTACAGCTTTTGTAAAAGATTCAGATCTTTTGGTACGAGTGTAGCATTGACCTGTTTCATAGCCAAAACATTAACCAAATCCTTAACCAAAACATTAACAAAAATATTAACCAAAACATTAACCAGAACATAACCCAACCATTAACAAAAATGTGTTGAGTCAATCCATAAGAGATGCCGAAAACATCTGATGCCAGCACAACGATTTTCAACTACTGTTTCTTCAATTTTTTTTGTCGTCATTAACAGGGATGGATGGACGATTCAGGTGAGTCAAGTTTTCAATGATTTCACGACCTTACCTGAATGTTTTGTGCTAGTCTAGCACTAGTGTTCATGCTAAAGTAAACTGACCATTTCTGCAAAATTTTTAATGATTCCTTAGCCATGATTTCGTTGGCAACACACAAAAACACCAAGCACAATCTCCGTATTTCTTTTCATAGTAAAAATCAGCGGAAAAACTTCGCGATGTAAGCAAAAAGGTACCAAACACATATTAATTTGCAAATGGGTTCTTCATACGAACATACAAAAGGTTTTCAAATCTAGGAAAAATAAAATTAGTTACCGATCGCTGTTTAAATAGAACAATCCTAGTCAAATTTGTCAGGCGTCTGTAAGTAAAGCGGGGCCAGCTTACCCAAAACATTTACCAAATCACGATTTTATACGTCTAAAAACTATCGACTCGGCAGCATACCTAAATATTATTTGGGGAATACTTATGTCATAATATTATTGTTGTTGTAAAATAATGAACGCTGAAAATGTGTTAATTTGCTAAATCAGTCACAGCAGATAAAGCAGCGCTGAAAATCTAAAGATAATGCTTGGCACATGCTCGAATAATGAATATGCCTGTCCAATAATTGGCAGATAATTCCAGCTTATCTGTCAGTAATTTGTCTGCTTGAATATTTATAAATAAATACAAGTGCATTGAAGCCACCGCTCAAACAATTGTGTTTCTTAACTTGTTGAATCAACTACTAAATTGCAGATTCCTATTTAAAATGAATACAAAATTCTGTCTGGTGTTTTTGCTCGTTGTTTGCATTGCTAGTTTTGTGTCAGCGATGCCACAAGGAGGTGAGTAGTGAAGGAGTTGATTCTGTGAAAGCCTACTAATGCTTTGTTTTGGCAGACATTACAGACTCTACCGACTGTGGCGAAAATGAAGAATACACAACTTGCGGCAACCTCTGTCCAAAGCGGTGCGTAGGAGGCCTTCCTTTCTGCTCACTGCGCTGCTTCATTGGCTGTCGTTGTAAAAGTGGTTATGTGTTGAATAAAGAGAACAAATGTGTACTTCCGGAGAATTGTTAAGTGATAAATGTTGATGAAAATACATAGTTATGTAATATTTTGAAAAAAAAAAACAAAAAAAATATTAAAATTTATTATTTTTTTATTGTTAAAGCTATCACTGTTTTAATTTTGTGCTGTCTGCCAGCAGTTATAATTATTACCGTGAAGCAATTATTGTGAATACTAAATACTTAAAAATATATATTTTACAACTGGTGATTAAGATAGAAGCATGAATTATGTTTTCTTGTTTTTATTGTTGCAATATTGTATTCCCGATATATGTAAGCGAATATTTTACGAAGTTTATTGAGGCGCTTACTATTAGCAGAGTTTATTTGTCATGTCTTATCGGAAGAGGAAGTTATGTGTGAAGCTTAAATGATATTTCTAAAAATGGTACGATTTTGTGTGTTATCTTAATTTATGACCAAGTATTTTCTTTTCGCCCTCTCAAGCTTATTTCTTTATAGAAAATATATTGGAGTAGCTTACTCTGCTAGACCCACTGACGTCCAAATTCAAGATAATCGAAAAGAAGTGTTAGAAAAACATGCAATATCTGGGCATTTGCTCAGTTGGTTCACACACTTTTTGTTTTGAAAGCTTATCAAGAACCAAGCGAAAGGAACAATCTTCGTTTCACTGCCGAAAGCTTTCGCGCTCACAACGAGGATGAAAAAAGTAGCTCTATGGGTACAAATATATGTTTTTTGTGCTCAAACCAATCTATGTCCAGCTATTGTTCGGATTTTGAACCAAAACATTCTCAAAAATCACTGGAATAGTTCAAAATTACAAGATTACATTTATATCGTGAGAAAGGCTTTCAACTTTACTAAATATACATTTCTTGTTTTCGTTTCCATGAAGAATTTGAATAAACAGGTGTTTTTTTTAGGATTTTAGTTTTCGATGAGGCAAACCTTATTTCGGAGTTAGTCTCTTTAAGAACAGCTGTACTCAGTTTCGTCTGCCATTTCGTGTTAAAGTAAGTCTGCTCCGGAACAACGTTTGAAAATCGTGCGAACTTATTGCCAAAATTATGGTTCAGTTTGCGCGATGCGTCAAGCGCTGCGTCCAATATTCCGACGATAGAATCCTCCAGCAGAATCTGTAATTTGAGTAACTGTGGATCATGGATCGAAGACCCGAATGAATCCATTCGCCATAGCGAAAAAAAATTTATTTTTCGTGGGGCTGTGTGAAGTCACTTGTCTGCGCTGATAGGCCGAAAACGATTGACGCCTTGGAAGAGAATATCTTGTTACCTTCACTAATAGTATTCTCGTCTCGTAGTAATTATACGAAGGAATTATATATAATTTTAATAATTAGAATTATTAATTTTCTTAGGAACTTTTGATTATTTTTCAACTGAAATGCAGCTGGTTGAAACAATTTTGAGCTTCTTAGAATTTGTTGTGTATATATATTTAGCAGGTAATTATAAACAATAATCGCTAAAACTAATGTAGACAAATAAGGAGCGGTTAAATTCAGATGTAGTCGCACTGCGGTAATTAAAATTATTCATGATTAGAGGCAGACGTGTCTGCGTTCTATTATCGACGGAAGCCTTACGCGGAGGAGTCATGAAAGTTTATATACGCTTCTCCCTAAACTAAATTTTTTGCAAATACCGTAAACACAATTTACGAAAGCGATAATTAATATACGTACGATCTACTAAGTGAAAAGTGGTTGAAATTTTAAGGGTAGAAATTAGTTATCTCAATTTCCGGCAAAACTAGAAGTCCCATAGAAAAAAGTTGTATAGCAAAATTGTAGGTAGTAAAAATATCAGTAAATTTTGTAATCACAACTTTTTCACATAACCTCAAAATTTCTGTGAAAAATTGTAATGAAAAAAAAATTTTGGGTTTTTTGTGCCCTGAGTAAGGTATATTCAGTTTGCCACGATGTTTGGAACACCAAAAAGGAAAGGTTGTAGACCCTGTAGAGTATATATTGGATAGTCGAAAAAGTCTTTTCGTATTTCTAATCAAACTTTATTTGTATTTACTTTACTTTTACTTGTATTTACACTAATAAATAAATAAATAAACAAATGTGATTGGTAGCAGTGGAGATATACGAATGCAACGACATCTATTGACAAAATACGAAAAATCTTTTTCGACTACCCTGTATATTATATATGTAAATGGTAAAAATGGCGAGCTGAGTCGTTTTAATCTTCTCCATCCGTCTGTCCGTTTGTATATACGCGAACTATTCCTTCAGGTTTTGAGATATCGACTTTAAATTTTGCACACGTTCTGTTCTTCCCTAGAAGCTGCTAATTTGTCAGAACCGACGATATCGGCCAACTAAATAACGTAGCTGACATACAAGCTGTCCGAAGCAACTCAAATTCCTTTTTTATTTCTTCAAAAAATTTCGCTACAATCTCCAACGACATAGTTCAAATCCGACCACTAAAAAATCCTATAATCGAGAAAATTAAGCCAGAATAAGCTTCATTCCATAAACCAACAACAACGCTACCACCCTACTATGAGTATCTCATCTAAAAATTTATTTATATATATATAGGTGTATGTGTACAAATAGTCAATATGTTCACCCATTGAAAAGTAAATATTTTAGAATCATCTGTTCGTAACTCGTTCGTTTAGTCGATTATGTATAAATACAAGTGCGAGAAATCTGTTGCTAAAACAATAGTGTTTCTCAGCTCGTTCAGTCAACCAGTAAGAAATTCCCAATCGCTTATAAAATGAATACGAAATTCTGTTTGTTGTTTTTGGTCGTTGTGTGCATTGCTGGTTTTGTGTCGGCGAAGCCACAAGGAGGTGAGTTGTGATTTAAAACAAAAAAACGTAAAAAAATATGGAAGCCTCGTAACCCTTCGTATTTCTTTTCGTACAATTTAAAGGCTCTGGCTGTGGGCTAAATGAGGAATTCACAACCTGCGGCACCGCCTGCCCGCCAAAATGCAACCAGGGTGGTCCAAGCTTTTGCACCTTGCAATGTATTGTCGGCTGTCAATGTAAAGTTGGCTATTTGTTGAACGATAAAGGTATCTGTGTCCAACAAAGGAATTGTTGAGTGACAAACAATTAGAGATTGACTTAAGCAAGTGTCGAAGTGTGAAAAAGGCAGCAAATAAATGTTTTTGTTTGGAACTATCGGCCACTGAGTTGTATTATAGTGTTAAAATTTTTAAATAATTGGAAATATCTAAATATGTGTAGTATATAAATAAAAAATTAAAAAATAAAATGTTGTCAAATCATTTCATAGTAAATAGCATGGAAGGAGTGTGACAAAAAGAGAAGGTGGAAGTGGAACTAATCAAACTAATTTTTCAGAACTTTAGTAGATATAAGTTCAGTGAGAGAAAAGTGGAGGCATATTCAATAAAAATTACTCCTATGTACATTAAATGCATATATTTTCATAAGTCCTATCTTGCTGATAGGAGCCCTACATTTCGTGGAGGCAGGTTTTTATAATTTATGTTCTAATGTGCCGACGTTCAGCGGGTTTATTCGCTTCGTTATCAGCGCTGGGGACTTGTCATATTATCTTTTTAATAGTCCCCTCTTCGTTCACCGACTACGTAATAGTCCTGATGTAATGAGTAAAACTGCGTTACTTTAATAACTTAATCGTGCCATAACAGTCACCGTCGTTACCGATCTTAACGGAGCTTCTGGTATTGCTCAACGTCAATTTGCACAGCCGTATTAATTTTGTGGGTATTCCAAATTCAGATATAGTGGCATAAAGGTAGCTCCTTTTCGTGCTCTCAAAAGCAGCCTAGAAATCAAGGAGAGGTGATGCGTGTCGATCCTCTTTTTCACAGGTATTTTATAAGACATCTTTCAGTATCTGAGATATTCTAATACTACTAGATTAGGTTAAAAGTTCGATTCTAAGAAGGCTCTCACTTGGACAACGTAGAACGCTGGTTCGTTGTGATACGTCAAACTCTTAAAAAGCCTCTTGAGCCTATCACTAATTTGTTGAGACGGTTAATATTAGTTTCGGCTATATCTTTTGGTCCGCCGAAGTTAAGATTAATGAGATGTTTTAGCGTCAGCCTTGCGAAGGCCCTACAATGTAAGAAAAAGTGCGTGGATATTTCCACCTCACCCTTCTCCATACATAGTTGCGGCAAGATTTTAAGACTCACCGCATGAATGCCTATTGGACAGTAAGAACTTCTATACTTGCGGCTAGATGAACATTGCTCAGGGTAAGTAGTTCAGTAGATCTCTTGCGTTTTACTCTAGTCCAGAGGGATCCCACGTTCATACAAAAGCTGGTCGTCGACTAGCGCCTTCTTTGGGCACATGAGGTCAATTCCTCCAGTATTAGAAGACAAGGCGCCAATCGAGATTCAACTCGGTCCCATTCCATTGTGGGCTGGTTGAGCCGAATGCAGTTGCCAGTGATTCCGCTGTAACCAGGCGCCCAAACGAACCTGATAATGAAGTAGCTTGATGATATTTCTAGTGATAATCTAGGATTATCGGTCTCCTTGACTAGCTAACAGTTAGCGCGCTCAGCGAAAGTATTGCCGCTATGCCGGCTAATACTATGTACTAGGTAATTTTGCTTTAGTCCTTCGTAATAAGAAAATGTATCTTGAACTTTTTATATTCTTGAAAATACATTATAACCAATTGTTAGGCTGCGCCTTCTCTACCTTAACATCACTTCTCACAACAACTACGCTTACCTATGAAATTCTCTTCTAGCATTTAGAATTACAAACAGCCTTTATGGTAACTGTTTTATGAACTTAAAATTGATTATTACTAATAAATGTAGCCTACCTAACCGTAAAAAAAAGCATAATTTCGCAAATTGGTCATTTTCCGTTTATTAAAAAACTGTCAATTAAGTATTTGCCAAAACAATTTATTGATACCGGTAATAATTTTTTTGAATTCAAATGTGCGCAATACTATTAAATTATGTTATGATTTATTTGAAAAAAGTGAGTAGCTTATAGCCACATCTAACAATTTTATAAAAACTTAACGAACACCAAAGTATCTTGCAACCAATGACTCGCACACAAGGCGACGATAAAACTAGTAATTATAGAGATAAAAACCAAACAATTAAACGCTTAACTATTTTGCGGTTGAAATGCAATAATGCGATATAATTTTTTGTTGTTGCCAGTTTTTTTGTAGTTTTTTACAATTTTTAACTTTTTTATATTAGTACAGCTTTTTATACAAATTTATTATTGAAATTTAGAACATGGTATCAACGCATTGTAGTAAAGTCGACCAGTGTGACAACAACAAAATCTACAACATAAAATAATGCCGACTAGCGGAGCTGCCATATCCGTTCTTCTACTCTAGACTCAATCATACAAGTATATCGAAACAAATAACGAAAACTAACGGATCTGATTTTTATATATAACAAAAAGTTTAAAACATGAAAAGCTTCGTATAATTAAATATTCAACAAATTGTATGTATAAATCGCGTTTTTTTCAAATGATTTGAATATAAATAATTTTTGGTTTTTATAAATCTTTGTAGAATAAAGTAAAAAACTCTAAAAATTATTTTAATAATTTAGGATTGGCTTTCCGACTTTAGGGAATATATTCATGATGTTTAAGGATAAAAAGCCTAATATAAGGTTAGGTTAGGTTAAATGGCTGATCCCTCACCATCGCGGAGGGATCACACTTAGACTATTATGTTCAGTGCTTTGAGAAATCAAACGAAAAATACTCCTGTGCTTGGATATTAGCTATCGACAAAGCATCTTGAACGTAACACAAATCTGCTAAGGGGTTTTATTTCTACTTTTTTTCCTGGGTGCCTGAAAGTATGAAATCCGAGGTGTTTTTGCCTTGCTCTGGCAAAAGCAGAATATCCAAGAATGTGTTGAGATTATTTTATTTTATCTTCTTCCAAACAACAACTGGAATCCGTTAAGATATTCAGTCTTACTGCATGAATTCCGATTGGACAATGTCCTAATGTTAAACTAAGGAAAAGAAAAGTTGTCTCTCTCCGAGTTATCGCAATTTGAGAACAGTGAACATGTCTCTATTAGTTCTGGTGATGCAAATAGAAGAATTTTTTCCAGTCCCTTGGATCTATTAAAAATTTTCCGGATTTTTTGTATGATTTCGTTGACGAAAAAATCAATAAAGTTCGACAGAGCGTAATTAAATATTCGGAAAGTGTCTCGGCTATATTTTTTGCTATCAATTGATTGAAGAATATATTTTAGAATTACGATACTCAAGCTTAATTATCGATATATCAGTAGAATAAACAAATAAGTCCATCATCCTTTCAACAAATAATCGTCAATTGAAACTTTTCCTTTAAAAACAATTCAGTTCATTCATAATTATATATTATGCTTTATGACCACTTTAAATACACATATACATACACACACTCTCGTAAAATGAAACTGCGTCCTTGGCCATGACACCATTCCACACATACAACCAACACGCAGCCACACCGCAAGCAACCTGTTCGCAAACCAAAAACACAAATTCCGCGCAGTTGTAAATTACAAATTTCATTTCATTTCAATGAGCGTGTTGTCTTGGCCAGAAGGAATAAAACGCAAAGGCAACAACAAGAGCGGCAGCAGGAAAACAACGCGTTCAAGCAGCAAGTTGTGCAAATATGGCAAGTGTGCTCAATGAGGTGGCGGTGGCCGCGGCTATTATTGCGGTTGCTGCAGATAAAGTGTGCCACATACAAAATGGGGCAGCAGTGCGCACAAACATACAAACAAATATTTATACAAACGTACATAAATAATATATATGCACATGTATGAAAAATGAAATAATTGTGGTTGTTTGTTGTGACAGCTCATGACAGCCACAGTGAAAAGTGATGAATAATTTGTTTGTATGTCAAATAGAATGAATGCTTAAAATCGCAACTAACTATGAAAAGTAACCACAATAGCTTAAGCGGTTATTTCGAATAATCAATTTTTTTACATATATTCAGTATAAAAATATTTGAGAATATTCTCCAAAAATTTGAAGTGGATCTCGCAAATGATGTCGGAGAAATGAACGCATTTGCATAAATGTTTTAATTTAGTGCGCGACCTCCTCAGATATATTCTTATAGAAATTATGGATGGAATAACATTACTGATAATAATTTCGAATTTTTAAACCTAAAATGTTCATTTTTTTCACAAAAGAGAGCCTCTTTTGATAAGTAGCAATTTTTTTTGAAAAATTAAATTTTTTACTAGTTCTTGAAACCATACCTCGATTCATTTATGTTAATAATAACCTTGAGTATTGTCAAATATGCCATGAAGTTTGTAACACCCGGAAGGAAACGTCGGAGACCTTACAAATTATACATGTATGATCAGTATCACGAGCTGAGTCGATTTAATCATATCTGTCCGTCCATATATATGAGAACCAGTCCTACAGTTTTTGAGATACCGATCTGCAATTTGGTACATATCCTTTTATATCCAAAAAGCTGCTCAGTTGTCGCAACTGCCGATATTAGTTCAATATAACATTTAGCTGCCACACAAACTGAACGATCCGAATTAAGTGCTTATATGGAAAACTTCTTCATTCGGCGAGGTATTTGGGATGGATTATTGACCAAGGCAATGCCACGATTTCTTAAGAAGTTTTACAGATCGGACAATTATAGCGTATATCTACCATACGAAGTGAACGATAAAATCAAGTTCTTTTACTTTGCAGAAAGGGCTTAGATGCAACCGAAATTAGCTAAGTATTTTGCTTAATTTTTTTTTTTTTTTTTGGATTTTGTTATTTAAACTATATAAAGGATCAAGATGACGAAACGAATTGAAATATGTTAATGGCTGTCTGCCTGTCCATCCGTCCGAGCAATCTGTAACTTGAATAAAAATTAAGTTATATAATATAATGGTACTGTTGAAAACTACTAAAAGTGCAATGATAAGTCAGAGACATTACATTTTTAGTCCGAGATGGTATGAGAAGGCTTTATTAGAAACAGGTTAGAATTGTACGAGAGGCGTGACACCGCCGAATTTTAGTTAAAATCACATATCTCGTGACCGTCCGACCAACCTCGACTGAACTTAGTACGTGGCATTTTCCTTACGTCATTATGTCACATTGTGAAAATGGACGGAATCAATGAGATACAACTTTGCACGAATAATGCCTTTAAAGTATGACATCTTATCACCAAAAATTGTTCAAATACGAGTATAACGAAACTCTTCAAGCCCCTTGGTACTGAATATGGGGATCACAGCATCTATAGTTGACTTTTGACCAAAAATACTGGTCAATTTATGGGATTTAAAATTGAAATTCTGAGAGAATATTTCCCGGATAATAGTTACTCTGTCTCTCAAAAATGGATTGAAACAGATCAATATTTCCTTGAGCCCCCATATACCTAATAGAAAGATTTTCGAACTTCCGGGTGAATTTATACCTCATATTGTATATCGGCCAATATGTGAGTTATCCCAATGAATATAAGAGCGACTCATAACAGTGTATCTTTGTGGCTAAAATAGATAAATTTGAGCGAAAACTTGGCCTAGGTCCCCTATAACTAATATCAGGATTTGCGATCATCCGTCTGACTTTAGTCCATATGATTGATGAGTGTATGTGAGGTACCTTAATTAAGCTCAGAGAACATGTGACAGTATGTGACATAGTAAATAAATAAAAATCGGGTCGATACAACTATGGTATAACAAACCGTATGTGTTTGGCTTGGATTACGATCCTCTAGTTGACGTTTTATATCTGAAGGAATTTCCTGGTCTTTGCTATTTGAAATTTGCAAGAGATAAAATGGTCGGTAACAACCGAACTTAACCCTTCCTTATTTCTTTTTGCATAGATTTTATGCAGAAAAGTCTTTCTTATCACCTTACACCTTCTCTCAGAGGTCCTCTTGGAGAGCAGCAATGGTTCGTGGGATTTTGAATTTTTCCAAAATGAAAAAATCAGTGTCTAATAAATTACACTAAATTGTGCAAATGTTCATGTACATTTATTTGTTTTTTAAATAAAATGCTTCTTTGAAAAAAAAGAAACACAAGGAAAGGTTTTTTTCTGACTTGCAAGTGGATATATATATAATCGCTTAAATTTCGTTGATATATGGAAATAAGAAGTTGCTTTATGAATTGGTATAGTTGATACGAAAGAGAAATTTCGAACATAAACAATATTGAAAAGAAATTCAAATATATATAAATATATGTATATATATACTTACATATACATATATTTATTAATATATTTTGTGTCTTCAAAACTGAATCATTCAAATGAACTTTCAATTAAAATATTATTCCCAACCTCTTTTATAATTCTTTAGAACTCTTCACAGCACATTACCGTTACTTTTGCCGCACTTTCAATAATAAAAGCATCCAAACTATATGTGAGCAGCAATTTTTTATTATTTTTATTAGAATTTCCTCACACTGCATGCATGAAATTTCACTTTAATAACACTTAAGCACTCTTCACATGCGCGTATAAATTTCTAAATATTTCTGACACCCAAATTACATGAAATTCTTTCTAAATCACCTTAGAAAGGTTTCACTACCACTTCTTTGTTGTTCTTTTCACCAGCCACAACCGCAGCGCTTAGCTTTTGAAACGCACACACACGCCGCCACTAACGAGCAGCAGTCTTCGGCGCGAACGAGTGCTTCTACCACAAAGAATAAATGTTACGATGGAAGAAAGCCAAAATATCAGACCAAACGCGTCAAACGACAGAATCCAACTGATCTTGCAGCTTGCCGCTGATGCTGATGCCCACCGCTGCGGCGTGACTGGTGTGCGTGGTGTCTGCTAATTGTGCGTTACGCCAACCTGTTGCTGAGGAAATGCCATAAGCAGCAATCTAAGCAACTATGTTGTTGCACTAGCAAGAACAACAACGTCAACAGCTCAGCAACATGTTTCACCAAAGTGCGGCGCCGCGTACTGAGAGTTTTCAGCTGAATGCCGTTGTTGGCGTGGCTTTATGGAAGTTTGTGTGTGTGCTGTCACTTAATGTAATGAGTTGAAGATGCACCCAAAACTGCTCCTCTCAATTCTTTGCAACTCACCTACAAATGGGCATGTGCTCAACTGATTATAACAGGTGTTGCATGTCCAAAAAGCATACAATTGCGATTATGAAATTTTCGTTGCAATCACTATCTCGTTGTGTTGCAATGAGCGCGCTTGCTGTGAATAAGGTGTCGTTCAAACACAATGCACGTATAAATAAATAAGTAAATTAGCAGTAACCGAATTGCAGATACTTGTATTTATTTTTAATGGTGGGAACTTTCAAGTACACGGAGAAAAATTGTGGAATAGATTTGAATGTAGTGAATATTATACGAAAATTTTTAGCCAAGTCAGCTACAAAAATGTGTATGAATCGGATAATTTCTATGAAAATATTCCACAGTAGCTCTTATATTTTATAGTTAGACCTAACCTCAAAATCATTTTATAACTGTGGATAAGTTTATGCCTGGCATTAGATCACTTTTGTTTTAAAATTCTACTGATATAATAAAGGGCGTTCTAGATCGGTCTTATTCAGACTCTGACATTGAATCCTTATTCTTTTAATTCCGTTAAAATTAACATCCAAAGGTTACGGAAAATATCAAAAAATTCCAAAAAATAAGAAAATCTTTTAAAACCAACATACTTTAAATAATTTGCATAAGCTCTAGTAAATTATTTTAAGGACGAAATCGCGAAGAAAACAGTCTCAATTTAATAATTGAGATTTCTAGGTATTATTTACTTTAAAAATTATTTTTACAGTAAATAATTTGGCCATCGATGACAACTACAAGTATTTGAATGTTTTTATCGAATTTCGCCAAAAGTATTTGTGCATGCATCAGCTTCTTTGCAAGATGTCGTCGGATGAAAGCATGTCCGATAGGAACCTAAGTGTGCTCTGCCCAATCCACAAAAATCACACGTCGCTGTTGACCGTCGTAACTTTGAAGTCGTATCAATCATTCATATCTTTCTTGCCAACAGATGTTACTTTGGATTGAGTGGACAATTGAAAAGTAAAGTCCTCTCTCGACGAACAGAGTACAAAGTCTGTAAGTCCCTCATCATTCCCGTCCTGCAATATAGAGTGCGAAGGCATGAACAATGAAATTATTCGATGATAGGCCTTAGGATCGTTCGAGAGAAAAGTTTTGCGGAAACTAACTAGTATTTGAGATACCCGTCATTTTGGGAGGCTCTAAAAGTGAATTCTTAAATTTCGACTATGTCTGAATTTATTGAACAAAGAAGTGCGACAATGCACCATCAGCATTAGTTTTTCGTGATCATTTCGCCACATTTTCAACTAATATCGTACCGCAACCACCGCATTCGCCTGATTTTCCTTCGTGTAACTTCTGGCTATTCAGCAAATTCACATGACCATGCCGAGGACACCGTTTTGACTCAATTGAGGATATAAAATCTAAATCGAAGAAGGCTCTGATGGCCATCACGCAGAATTTTTCTAAGTGCTATGATGACTGGAAAATTCGTTGGCATAAGTGTATTGCAGCGGGATGGGATTACTTTGAATGAGATGAAATGGACAAAATTCACCTCTTCATTTGATCACAGTAGTATAAAAATTTGTTTTAGTTTCTATATAATCACTTAGTTTCTAAATTTCTAGAGTCACCGTCTAACAAAAAAGATTTTGAAGAACTAGCAACGCACTGCCCTTTTCGTGAGTATGTCCTCTTACCTCATAATTTGCGAACGAAAGTTTTTGTACTCACAGACTGCTAAGGAGGTGTCTCGTACATATGGAGAATACACTTCATGAATTCTCCCCAAAAGTACATTTTATGCTAACTTAAGCAAAAAACACCCATATCACTCCATACATCACTTCCGTGATAAACTGAAGTCAGTTTATAAAATTCTTTGAAAATTGAACTATGCCAAAATTCAAATTTTTCATTGGCAAAATATCGGCTTTTTCATATATTTGAAAAGAATTATTTCGATTGATAGGTTATTAAAAATTTGAAAATTTTTTTATTGCATCAATATCTGTTCTTAATTTTGGTTGTGAATTTGTTCCTGTATAATTTCCTTTTTTTTAATTTTTTTAAGTTTATAAAAAAATTAATAATATAAACTTTTTCCTATCTTTCAGATCCAAACAACATGCCAATCGAAAACTAGAGCGGTAAGTGTCAATTATTATGAAATAAACTAATATTCCTATAGTAATTGATTAAATATATTTTGTTTTCAAATCTAGACAAATTGTTTAATTGCATTAACTATAATAACTCACTGATTTAACCATTAATGCCAAACCTCTGATATATGTACTTTAATATTTTTTACGTGAAGCCACATATCGTCATTTATTTACATGTAAGAGCGAAAAAGAGAGTTTATTAAATTTCGATTACACATTTGTCTGCACATCACCAATACTTCATGCCATTCTTTACTCGTCCACAAGTATTTACTTTTCATTCATCATTGTGCCACGCCAAGCCGGCTGCTTAAGAACCTTTATAGCTGTAACGTGCTTGAGCTTAACTTGATTTCGCATAATTGCACTTTCTCTTCGCTATTGATATTCTAAATAATTTTTTCATTCATATGGTAATTTAATTTTTTGTTGGCAGCGCCGCACATTAATAGCACGATAAAAGAAAAAAATGTGGAAGGTAAATGCAAATGAGTAGATCTTCTTCGCTTTTATTTATGTGTGGACATAACTCTTTCTAAGAATGGACAGTTGTGAGGAAAGAAATAGAATGAATGAAAATTTAACTAAAAATGCAAGAGAAATTTAAAATATGTGAGTTTTATTGTAAAATGCAGTAGAAGCTTCCAAATATTTTCTTGATATTCAATAGTAAGCACTTAATTTTGTCTAAAGCAATATAAGAGAAAATTTTAAATACAAAAGGTTCCTTACAAGAACGTAATTCCCATTGTTCAATTCTTATTGGTTATAGTGATCCGATCTAAAAAATTTCTTCAGAGATTGCTTTGTTGCCTTAGGCAATAATCTGTACCAAATTTCGTCATCAGTAGCTCATGAAATGAGAAAGTTTTCTATTTAAGCACTTTATTTGAATCGCTCAGGTTCTGTGACAGCCTTATGAAATTATTCTCTCACGAAGTATCCTCTCAGTAAATCCATTGATTGATGTGATGTCTTGTTAAAATCAAATGTCGCCGAGATCACGAGCCTAAATTTCACGCATCAAATAGTCCGTTGTCATGGTGCAATATCGGGTACGTTTTCACCGGCATCATCTTTAAAGAAGTATGGACCGATTATCCCACCTACAAACCACACCAAACTGCTGTTTTTTTCTGGATGAAATGGCAGCTCTTGAATCTCTTCACGTTGCTCTTCGTCCCAAATGAGGCAATTTCGCTTGCTCACATACCTATTAAGCCAGAAACGAGCCTCATGGCTCAACCGAATTGAGCTCGAAAACGACGGATCTTCTTGCAACTTTTCAAAAGCCCATCAAGAGCCCATAGAGCGAAGCGATGTCGTTTAGGAAAGTCGAGTGGCTTCTATTCTTGCACAAACTATGTTTTGTTGTTGCAACGGGCGCCGAATCGACTCCTCACGGTCTTCGTGCACACTCTCAGCTACGGTTGCTAAATTTTCTTTAGTATGCTGGACGTGATCTATTCGGTCGAAAATTATCCAATTATGAATACTGTGTCTTAAGATTGATGATGGTATTGCGAATAGTATGCTCAGTAGGCCGATTATTTTGGCCATAAGTTGAGCGAAGCTCGCGTAACACAATGTTTACAAAAATGAAATTTTCGTAATAAAGTTGAACGATTTGTAAACGTGTTCAGGCGTAAGTCTTTCCATGATAAAATGCCAAACAATACTGAACAAAAATAACATGACAGCTTGACGCGGCTCACGCGTGATCTGTCAAAAAAAAGGTTTTTGAAAAACTACCTCCACTTGAATCACCCGTTATAAAGCGATGTTTTGTTGCCGTAATGAAGAGTACTTTGCTTATACTCCTAAAACTATTTTTTTAAACTAATAAAGAATTGCCTATGAATGTGACTCATAAAATTTTTTTCTGAGCTATATTTTAATGGCCGGCACTGTGGACATGCCACAGACTTTATGCGACAACTTTTTTTGCAAACCGAAATTCATTAATGCATACTTTTAGGCGTTTGAAATAGATGTTGATCGATGTTGAATAATCACCAGAAGTTTCTAGTAACGCTGCTGTCAGCTTTGAATTATTTTTTAGAAATTTCATTCTCTCTTAAATGATTTGCAAACTCAGTACTATGTTTATGCTTTAAAATCGACTATAGTACTTTTGATACACACTTACGGCCAAAACAAACTGCATGATTGGCAATATCATACATAAATTACCCACATCACCTCTAGAAATTATTTTTTGAATTACTTTTCACTTGACAAAAGTCAACAATCATTCAAATGTTATTGTCAAAAATTTTAATTGGATTTTTTTTAGTTCAAAAAAATTTTAAATAATTTTAGTTTTTGAAGAAAAAATCAAGTCATAAATATAAAAAATATAAAACAGTAGCAAAAAGCAGCCATTTGCGAAATTGCGCAAATGAAGCCCAATCGCAAGGACCCCATAGCGCCGGTGTGCCCGAAAACGACCTCCACGATCGGCACAATAACCGCCGCCGCAGTCGCAGTGGACGCGCCGAAGCACGATGACGAATTGCGTAATTTGTGCGAGAATGTGACATTTATCGGCTGGATGGGCATCATTGCCTCGACGACGCTGCTGCTATGCACGGGACTGACCATGCAGTGGCATCACGATGTGGTGCGCTATCTGCTGCTGGTGCTGCGCAGATCCACGGAAATGGAACGCTCGCGCGGCATGTTGCGACGGGGTGAGTGGTTCTGCTACTCCAATAATTCAAACTGAATTTAATTTTAATATTAATTTGTTGCGTTTCGTTCAAAGTGGTTTTGACGGTCAGCGTCAGCGCTTATTTCCTCTCCGCCATCAATGTGCTTATGAATATGTTTCTGCTGACGGGCGTGGCGAAGGTCAGCTCATTTCATCATTTTGTGTTAAGAAATTTAAATTTTGTTATATTGTGAAATTCTAGCTGAACCACAAACTTATGTTGCCCTGGCTGCTATTTCATGCCTTCATATTTGGTCTCTTCGCTCATATCGCCTTGTACATAACCGTTTCTAGCTTGCTGATGGACCTCAGAATCTTCGTTTTGCTGCTCGCCTCCTTTTCAATGATCATAAGTAGAAAGTTGAAGTATTTTTTGGGCCATTTTGGTCACTTAACTTATATTTATTTGCAGTGATTTTCTACAAAATAACCTATGAAGTATTCAATCTTTGCAAAACCATACGCAGAAACCAGTTGAGGAATGAGCAGAATTTGCTAAATGAAGAGAGTAACAAAAAGAGTTATCTGATTTTACAATCTGAGGCTTAAGAAAACAACGAAATAAGGGTTCGAGCTTAAAATATTGAAATTATGTTTTTACTGGTGTAGAATACTCTTTTGAATTAGACATTTAACCACTTCCATATCATTCCAAAAATAAACTAAATTCACAAATCAATCTCTAAGAAATTTTGTTTCTAACTAAAATATCACTTTAGTCCTCGACATTGTTTCCATTTGTTGCCACGGTCTTTCGACTTTTCAATACTTCTTCGAAAATTCGAATTGAGTGAAATATTTTTTACGGCCATTTTTAAGCCTAAAAAAATTGAGAAAGATCACTGGTAGCCAAATCTGGTAAGGACGGTTGTTGAGCAGTGACTCTTGTGTCGTTTTTGACCAAAAAGTCAATCACTAATATGAAAGGAGGTAATGACGCATTCAAGTCTTTTGGTACCTTACCCAAAACATTAACTAAAATATGTTGAGTCAATCTCTAAGATATAGTGATACTCTCTGCACGCTAAGCACGTTTTCATTAACTTTTTCGATGTTATCGTCAATAACAGAGGTGAACGCACGAGCCGCATGAATCAAGTTTTCAGTGACTTCACCGTCTTTTGTGAATACTTTTTGTCACTCAAATACTTGTGTTAGTGATAAAGTAGACTCTTAAAAACACTTAGGCAATATTGTCAATGATTCCCTAGCTATAATTTCAATTGTAATCCAAATATGAAGCAAACTGCTATATAGTATTGTCTTGTATAGAAAATGTCACCAGACAAATCCTAAAGAAACAGGTACAAAGCCCATTCTAAATGACGTATGAACATTAAACAGAAAAAAGGATTTACCCATCTAGGACGGAAATACCAATCGCGTTCAAATTCAGAGAATTCAGAGAGAGAGAGAGAGAATTACTGTCGACTGAACGGCGTCTATGGTAAAGGTAATACCGAGAGGGTTAACAGTTTTATATCAAATGTCAATGCAAATCCATAAATTGTTGTTCTACAATTACGACGTTTTCGACGGATGTTCTCACGCAAACACCAAATAGAACTCCTTATTGACCTGCCTGCCACTCCGAAGCAAATACATGATGTCTCATACCACGAATATCGAAAACAATGAATATTATCAAGATTTTTGAGCGGCTTCGATGTAGTTTTTTTGGTTTCGACTCATTTTCTCCTCGGTTCCGATGATTGTTGAGTTATTTGTATATCAAACTCATAAACCCGTGTTTCATCGACAGTTATAATTCTCTCCATGAATGTGAGATTGGAATTCCCACAATCAAGCATGTCCAGAGAGATTTGTTTACGGTACTCTTTTTGAAAAAAAGTCAGCTTTATTGGGACGATGCTAGCATGAAGCCGACTCGCGAGAGCTGTCGAGCTCTTTTGCCATCTCTCTAACAGTTGTCTGACGATTTTCAAGCACTAAATGCTTCACTTTTTAATAATTTTATCAGTTGAAGAGGTCAAAGATCGTCCAGAACGAGCCATGTCTTCAACGATCTCTCGACCCGACCGTCTTTGAAAGCTTTATTCCATCATAGGCTTGTGTGTGAGACAAATTCGTTCTTCGATATTCTTATCCATTGTAAAAATCGCAACGCACTACTGAGGTATACCGACTTAAGCAGCTGCTGTAAACAAACTGGTTGGCAGTTAGCGCTCATATTTGGCACTATAATTAAGGATAGTCCTACCAATTTATTAATTTAATTATTTTTTATGTCGCAATATATAACTGATGAAATATACACCCACCGCTTGAGATTGCAGCGTAAATTTACTACTGGGAAAAGATTGCCACACTTATAAACTAATTTCCTTCGCTAATTTCATACAATTAAAGAAGTTATTTTCCAATTAATTTATTGTTTCTTAATTCACATATAAATTATATAAAAATTAATAACTAATTAATAGCGCTATACACTATTTACATCACTACAGAAGCTATACACATTCGTTAATATATACTTATGCATGTATTTATATATATATTGCTTTCACTTGCAGAGCATTTAAGTGCATAATTATGACTAAATAGTATATATTGTACAATAAACCACCGTTATATGCAACTAATTACAAATATATATGTATGTGTATATTAAACATACAAACTTATAACTAAATATGTATATATATAAGCTCACTTAGGTGATATATTTATAAATATTTTCATTTGTTTTTAATATAAATACAAAGCTAAGCTTACAGCTTACACTTAAATGGAGCAATGACCCGTTATGCGCTTAACTCATTAATTTAACGATTAACAAACATTAATATGCATATAAGTACATATAGTATATATATATGTATAAGTGAGTGCAACCAAACAACAACAAACAAAGAATGTGTTCAAATAAAATAAGAACTATTTACAAAACTCGAAATAGATGTGAAATCGTGAAACGCTACAAATAAATATGCTGTACTAAACCTAAAATAGAAAAGTGGCTAGCGAAGGGTTGTGGAAATAATTTTTTGAAAAATTAAATAAGAAATCGATAAATGTGAAAGTTTTGAGCATTTTTAGTTTGCGACAATCAGTATTAAAGTATAATATTTCAATTTCGCAGTAAATTTGACGTAAGTGTAGTCGCGTTAATACACTTGTACTACACATTCGTTGTCAGACCGACGACGTAGGATATCCAATCTACCGTATAGGGTACACGATGATAGATGCCCGGCTGGCCGCGCGATGCGCACGAGTAGCCAGCTGAAACCACGCCTGCGTGAGAAACAAACGGAGTAATTAGCAAATGTTGTGCAGGAATATTAGTTTCGATGTGTATACCGATTAAATACCAACGGCCGTTCTTCTCATGCATCAGCGGTCCACCAGAGTCACCCTGACAGGAGTCCTTGCCGCCGTTGCGATAGCCAGCGCACATCATTTCGGGATAAATAACAACATTGATGCCGTTTTGACGATGCCAGCGTTCGCAAATGCTAGAGAGAGAGAGAATATTAAAAATTAATATGATTTTTTTTTTAATTGTGTGCAAAAAAGTGTTTAAGAAAATAGTAGAAACATTTTTATTTAAATATTATAGAAACAAATTATTCGATAAAAGTTTAAATACATTGGAAGTAACAATAATATTTATATACATAAGCTCAAAGCAAATTTTAAAATTTCTATTAATTTTTATTACAAAATAATATTTGCCGTAAGCTTTAATCTTCTGTTTTCCAAATTTCATATTATTTTTTAGAAAATTATTTATTCTTTCTTTTCTTTTTTTTATTATTTCTCCATTAAATTAACAATACTTTCAAATTATAAGTTCACAGCTAAATTTACTCACCGGTTCTCAATCACTGGCACATCCACGGCTTGTAAAGTCTTAGGCCTCAGTCGTGAGCCGGGATTCAAAGCACCCCAGCCCGCTGCCCAACCAAATTTTCCCAGAAAGTCCTCATTCTTTTCCGGTAAGCAGATAGGAGCTTAAATGAAATTAAAATAATTTTTTGAAGTAAAGTTGGTAGACCGAAAGCATCTGAGTATTAATTAAAAATTCACTAACTAAGTAATTAAATAAAAAAGAATGTGTCATAAATGAGGTATGGTAAAAATTCAAATCATTACTATTGGTATTGATATTTCTAATCTTATACTGTGGGCAAAAAATAGTAACATTTTTTTATTTAAATTTCAAGCGAAAATCCATTCGTCGAAATATTTTTGTACTAGGTTCGTTTGACTAGTATAATCTCGTCTCTCTGCATATATATTCGGAATATTGGAAAGTTTATTTGTCGCAAAAAAGTGCGAAGCACATCTAGGACGGCCATCAACATCATGGTAATGAACATGTCAATAAAATAAAGGAATTGGTGTTTGAGAATAGATGATTAACAGTCAGAGATCCTATTGGTATCGTCAGATTATCGGAATGATCAGTGAAAACAATTTTGAAAGATCATTTGGGTCTTTTTTTCTTTTCGCCAAATTTTCAATCAACATCGTGCCGCAACCGCTGTATTCTCCTGACTTACGTCCGTGAGACTTCAGGCTATTCAGCAAAATCAACTCTTATGGTACTTCCACGTTTCTAGGTAAGACTCATTTGGCAAAGGCTCTTCCCAATAAAAGAATGGACCTTACGAACTGTATAACTTCTCTCAATGTGCATTTTGCATTCCAAAAATGGCAATTTTACTATAAATATAAATAAATATATTTTTAAATATAAATACATTTACTTTGACGGCTGGTTTGACAGCGATCGTTTTAGGAAAGATTTTGCTTGTAAAAAGAGAGCCCATTTATGAAATAGAGTATTTTAAAATAATATAATTTATCGCGCTGTTCGAATCAAAGACTTTTTGAGATTCTCCAGATTTATGTATAGTAGTCTACAGGCCATGCGCTCCAACTTTTACTACAACTAGCAAATCTGCGTTTCCAGAGATAGCAAATGATTAGTAGTTTTGAAACCATGAATATTGCTTTCAAGCCTCTGCTGGGTGTTTTTTTTTTCTTGTGCACTAGAGTAGAATCTCGCTGGAAAATTTAATACTTTGCTTGCCTTCTGAAACATCTTGTTAGCACACTTTTGTCCCACTTTTAACTCCTTTTTCACAATGAAGGGGTGTAACGCCTTTACAGCAGGCTCCATCTCCAACCATTATAATACCATATAACCATTATATGGTGACCACATTAAACCCTTGGAATAACATTATTTTGCGTCTTTATGAGTTTTTTGAGTAGTTTTTGTCGTTTTTTTGTTAACAACTTTTTGAAGAATGAAAATATTATTATCTGTCGAAAGAATACTTTCATAGCTGTAAAGCGCATGCCATTGATTTGAGCCTAATTTGCTTCATGCTCGTTTTCAGAGGATGACAGGTTGACAAATGGTAGGCTTTCTTATGTTGAATAAGTCTTGACATTAATCTAGTCTATATATTCATTTCTCTTGACTTGGATTTCTGTTTTTTTATATTTTACGAACTTGTCCTTGCTGTATATATTGTAAGCTTTGTAACAGAATTTATGGCACTACCGAGTATATTATACCCTACAGAAACAGATGAAGTACTTTCGCACTACAAGTACTGATTCGAAAAAATTTATACAGATATGAGTTTAACTAAACCTTTTGAACAAGTACAAGTATGGTGTATAATGTTGAATAAAGTCAGTTCGCAAAAAATTACATATTTTCAAAATCAACACTCACCTATATGCGGCATAAAATGCACCGGTCGCTCCAGCGTCAAAACGGACACATCGAAACGATCCGCCTGCGGTGTGAATTTGAAATACGGATGCACATCGATGCGACGCACACCGAACGTGTAAGCTGGCAGTGGTTCAACCGCAGAGTTGATTACGTAATCGCCGAGTGTGACATGGACCTGGCGCGGTGTGGCACGTGCTACACAATGACCGGCGGTGACGACGTGACGGCGCGACACCAATGAACCGCCGCAACTGTGGAAGAAAAAAAAGAAGATTTAAAAAAAAGTTTAAGATAAAAAACAATAATAATAATAAAGTAGCAAGAAAATGCATATGAAAGCATGTGGATGGAAATGGAAACTAATTTTTTCCAGATAACACAAAGCACGCGTGTTGTTGCAGGCGCGTGAGTGCAGGAAATAAATGTTGCGTATACGCCAGTGTTGACAAGTTGGTGATTAATTGGTAAACAAACATAAAACTGGTTGACGCTTGTTGTTGGTGTTGACTGGTGTTGTTGAGGTCAACATGTGCATAGGACAGGATATGGATGGCATATATGTTATATACATATGTGTAATGCATATATATATATATATATATATATATATGTATTTATATTTATATTTAGACACGTATTTACTTATGGTACATGCTTTAAAGCGCCTGCGCTACATATTGTGGCAAGGTACTGTGACGCGCCGCTTATGCAACGCCGCTGTAAAGTGTTGCAGACGGGATATAAGCAATCACTTACTTGCATATTTACCAAAATACAAACAACTTTAGTGATTATGCAACCGCTGGGTATTTTGGCAAAGCCATTTCGCGAGCTCAATCTTTCAATACATACTACATACATCCATATATGTATGTGTGTGTGCGTGTTTGTTAATTTTCCATTTTATGACGGAAACGCTCAGTTCCGGTTGTTGTTTTTGTTAGTGTTTTGCAAATATAAAATTTTATGTCAACACTTACCGCGAGGATCCGATACGTATGTACGCCTGCCAGGGAAACGAACCGAAACCGGCATCGTCGCCGCCAACTATGCGCCGTTGCGCAGCCTGTTTGGCCAGCGAAATGCCGCAACCTGGAAAATTTGCAAAATTTTTGTGAATATTTTTTTTTATGATTATTTCTGTTTGGTGAATGGTGAAAGAGATATGAGAGTTTGTGATTACACTGCAAGCTAAAAGCAAATGTCCGTTAACAATACAACTACGAGCGTATACGACCAGGAAAGATGGTGGTGGTGGTGGTGTTTGTGGTGGTTGGTGGTGAGTGGTGGAAAGCGAAGTTCACATTTAACGAGCGATAGTTGCGATTAATGAGAGCGTAATTTTGTATATGTAAATGAGCGTGAGCATTAGTAGTGCAAATGTGTAGCAAGCAACGCTAGTGCTTGTGGTGTGGCAGGGCGCGCTTGCAAAATGCCAAGCAACTAATTGTGTAATAGCAATAACAATAGTAACGATAAAGTAACACAAAACCAATTTTCGGTGCAATGTAGATGGTTTCCGAAATCGTTAACCATAATTTCGTTTCGATCTCGGCGCATGCGCGCCACTCACTCGCTGATCTTCCGCAACAAATTGGCCAACCGCAGCCACAAACGAAGGTTGCAATTATGCCGCACAGACGTACAAACTGCGCGCACTGCGACGCCGTTTAGGGATTAGTAACGCGATTGCAGCAGCAACAACAAAAACAACAATAAATGCAATACTAACGAGCGACTGTTACCATTAAGACGCGGCTTAGCGGTGCTGGCGCGTGCTTTCGCAGCAAAACTTTTACAAAAACAATACAGTAAACACGCGCTGCATAAAGTACGTGTACATAGTAGTGGCACTCATGCCACAAATTGTTGCACTAATTATTTTCATTAGTGTTTGGCGCGTAACGGCATGCAGCAGCGCACGGGTGAGTGGCTTAACGGTATACATAAATATATTTTGCATTTGTCTATATATATTTGTTGGTATGTAGGCAGGCTTAGGCGTTTATTTGTTGTTAATCGTAAGTAGAAAGCATTTGGTTTGTTGAAATAGCGGACGGTTCGTTGGGTTTTGAAGGGAACTCTACCTTTTTGTTGTTTTATTTACGGTTTAGTGAAAGGATTTCATACGTAAATGTGGGACCTTAAAGCAATCGGTTATAGTAACATATGAGTATTTAGTCTACTACTCCAACTAGATTATTAAAATTGTTGTATTAATTAATTAATTTTACCGAGCTGAGTGCAATGCTCCAACTAACTAGGCAACTATTGCATGCAATATAATCGAATGTGATTAAGATAGCTTTATTAAAAATATATTTTATTGTATGTGTGTATGCAAATTTCTTGTGTAATACTATTAGGGTGTGTACTTTTGAGTTTATAACTGAAATTCGGTGCGAAAAATACTTTAACAGCGAAAACATGCTCATGCAACATTTTTTATATTCAAGTAAATTTATATTTCTATATATTTTGCACAAAATAGGGTGTTTATTTAGAGCCTGACAGCCAATCAATGTTTTGTGCTATATTCTTTGAATTTGAAGAAACTTCTCTGAAGCAAAATACTAATAAAATACAAATCGAATACCAGTTTAAGTAATTTTTTGACTATAAATTTGAATTTCTTTATTTAATAAATATTTTTTCTTAGTCTACTGGAGAACAAAAAAATAAAAAATTACAATAATATTTTTAGGACATGTTAATATAATATAGTAAAAACAATTTTCTTGTACTAATAAATTTTTCAAATCAATAAATAACAAATTTTAAATATTAGAATAAAGATTACGAATTAACCATCAAATTGAAAAAGTATTTTCTATATATTTTTTAATATGTTACAATTTAGAAAAAAAATATTTTGCATATTTTAACAGTACATACCTCTAAAACTACCTCGCTAAAATTTTTAAAGAGTATTTCAATATTATTTTTATGACTTACAACCCTCAAAGTATGGCGTGTATCGTAAATCTACACAATCAGTTTATCTTTAAACGCTATTTTACAGAAAGAGTATTTTTATTATGAAAAGATAACGCGAAAACAAATAATCCGATCACTATCTTTCTTTCGTTCTTCGGTTTTCTACATGTTCTGTATATGGTTCAATTCTTCTTACAGTGAAATACCAGTTTTGTGATCTAATCAAGAATCGGATTTTGGAATAGTCATGAACGACCAAAACCTGGATTAAAATTAATTTTTTTTTAACATCGCCATTTTTCAATTTTTAATTTCTTCCCTACCCTAGTTATTATACTGACAATACCTTTTAGTCTGGTATTTTATTTGAGTTTCATCCGCGGTAAACGCCGAAATCACTACAGTATTAGAATAATTTTTTTTATCGCCGTCAAAGATCACATGTATCACGAAAAATATTTAAACTGATTTTTTTATATTGCAATTTCCAAAAATCGTCTTTTTTAGGCTAACTCACTAGGTTTGCCCTTTAAGGGGTTACACGAGTTTACTGCTTTTAAAAATCGTATTATTTTATTGTTATTAAATTCTACAACACCTCGAAATTTTCGGAGATACAACGTTGGAACAAGGGCGATCGAAGCTAGCTAGGCTAAGTGCGCGTCTTTAAAAACTGTTTTTTTCTCGAAACTGTGTTTTTGAAGACGGTTGGCAAGAACTACTCAACCGATCTCCCCGAACTTTTACACAAATCCATCCAAACCCAAATTTCAAATACAGTCTTAAAGATTTGTACGTAAGATTTTTTTCGATTACAACTAGTTGAAAATTTTGCGACTTCGACTAAGTTCTAAGTTAAGGTTTTAACTAAAACACGTATGTTTTTCACTTCAGATGATCTTGAAAAAGTTATCTTGCCAATGCGAGCCGAGTTTAAAGCTTTTTTTTCAAGAATTTCAGAATTTCTTTTCCTGACAAGAAAGTGTTGGGAATTTATAAATAAAACGAAAATTTTTCAATCATCATCCAAATTTATTTTATCGCCTTTAATGTAATCCATTTGAATCAACACTTCTTCCAGTCGTCTAAAAATTTTTTATGAGGTTTTTCTGGGATGACCCTCAGCTCTCGCGTTAAATTTGCTTTGATATCTTCCATTGAGTCGTAGCGTGTTCCCCGAAGTGGATATTTCAGAGTGGACAATAAGAAAAAGTCACATGGGGCCATATTAGATGAATACGGTGCTTGATCAATGATATTTGTTGGTTGTTTGCCCCCAAAAATTCATTCACAACGATAGCTTTGTGCGATGGTGCGTTATCATGATGAAGAGTCCACGAATTGTTGGCCCACAAACGCGGAAGTTTATGACGGATAGCGTCTGGTAAGCGCTATCACAACAAGTCTTGCAGCAACGCGTTGCATGCCCAATTTTTCATGCATAATCAAGTTTTCTCAAGTTTTTTATCCGCAACAATTACAATTTAACTCAAATACTGTCATCAATATTTTCAGTCAATGTAACATTCGACAAACACTACTGAGGTCGACTGGCATAAACAGCTGCTGTAAACACACTGGTTGATAGATCGTGCTAATTTTGGCATTATAATTAAAAAGAGGGGTATAAACCTAGGAAAAAAAATTTACCCTTCTTCCATATAATCGGGAGATTTAAATGAAGAATTCCTGATACTTTCTTGACAGAAGAAGTTTAATGTGAAGTTTGAAAAGATTTATTCAACTCTCTATAAATATTCTTCTCTAACAAATTATACGTCAAAATTAAAAAAAAAGATCTCTGTGTATTTAAGTTGTTTTTTATTTGTCTATCATTCGCTAAGTAAATAGTTTTTTGCCTCTCACTTATATCTGATATTTAGAATATAACTGGCGCGCATAAAATTGGCGAACCGAAGTGCTTGCAGCAATTTAACTAACACTTCAGATATTATAGAAAGTAATCTGACAAGATTTCTTAAATAGGTCAAGTGTACTACACTTTTTTAAATAGCCTCACGCGATGCTCATTCACTTTATATTTTTGTGATATGTTCGCTTACTATTCTGTTTACTGTCAACTGAGACAATTTTCAAAATTTATAGATTATATATTCTGTGTTTAGTGTATATACAAAAGTGAGTTATATATACAAAATTGACCCGATTTTCGATGGGCATAAAGTTAATGATACCATCCTACCAATAGAGTGCTCACACAATTTATTTCTTCATACCCACAAGCTAACCTCTCTTAAAACAAATAATTGTATACTAGGGTTCTCCAATGAAACTAAAGAATAATCTACAAGAACTCTCCA
Source organism: Bactrocera dorsalis (assembly GCF_023373825.1). Taxonomy (NCBI): domain Eukaryota; kingdom Metazoa; phylum Arthropoda; class Insecta; order Diptera; family Tephritidae; genus Bactrocera; species Bactrocera dorsalis. The sequence goes on from NC_064305.1 coordinate 74,232,502, forward strand.
TATACACCACCCCATTAACGCCACTAACACCTAAACGCCAAGATAATTTCAAACGCTAAAAATTGTGCAACCCGCATAAAACCATACAAAACAAAGATATGTGTTTGCAAATATATATTATATAATAAATTAAGTTTGTTTGTAGCCATTTCCAAGCCATACTCCACCACATGCCGCCGTGCAATATTACGTAAATGACGTAAGGCCTAATTAGTAAACGTTTACAACTCACTGGCATCATTTTTAACCGGGCCATAGTTTTTATGCGGAAGATCAGTCAGATCGATTGTATTGCCCACGAAATCGGAGGTGCGTAGGTTAGCCGATTTGGCTGTGCGATGACAGCAACCGCGCAGCAGGCCATTACATGTGCCCTGCAGTAGACCGCCACTCATCCAACAACCGAGAAAAAACTCACAAGTACCACCGCGGTGTTGACATTCTAGTTCGGTTGTGATATCGACTGAGAGAAAGTTGCGTGTGGAAAAATTAACATTTACATATAAATAGCATTGAGTGCAAGTAAATCTAAGACACCGTTAAAATATGGATTTCTAATTTATTGGTTTGGTTTTGGTTTTTGTTTCAACTGAGAGGGAAGACCGGTCTCCATGCTAGAAAGAACTCAAATAAAATAATTTAATTTATAAGTATTTTTTAAGCATTTTCGAGGAGCAATGTAAAAGTGCACAAAGCAACCAAAAGCATTAGAGAGCGCAAGTTGGAAGAGTGTTGAGAAGTTTTTGTTTTTCTATTTTATAGTTTTTCTTTGATATCTGCATATAGATCTAGCTATGTAAGTACGCATTTGTGAATATTTTTTAATGTGCTGTTGTGGATTGAAGTTAGCTTTTGTGTGTAACGAAACGGAACGCTTACCTTTTTCTTTGAATGTACCCGACGATGGTGCGCCCGTTAAACTGCTCTCTGATGTGCCGTCAATATCTTGTAGACTGAATTCATTGCGTACATCTTGGATGGCAGCCAAATCGTTGATGCCGAAATTTTGATCTCTAAAGGGATTATATAAAATTCTATATTAGAAACTAAAAAAATTAATTTTATTTAAGTAAAATGTCATCAATATACATAAATATATATAAATAAAGTAGTTTCTACAACTACTAGTAAACTAGTCGAAATTCTGATTGAATCGAGTGTGCCCCGCTTATTAGCCATTATCGTTTGAACAACTCTTTTTCAACATTAAGTTCATTTTTTTTTTTGGAAATGACGAAATCAGTCCATAAATACGCGATTTATAAGTAGCTTAATTCCAGCGCCACCTATCGGCGTTCTAGTATTTAATGTCGAGATGTTTTAGGTAAGGTTAAGTTAATCTGGTAGGCCAATAAGCCACGCTTAGATACAAGATGGAGTTCAGTTCCTAGGTCCTAGAACTAGTCATCCTTTACGATTCCTGTGCTTGGCGCGATTTTAACAGACTCTGCGGCGTCACTATCGATAGTCCAGATTTAGTCCAGTGTATCATACCGTGAGGACTCCCGATGCTAACTGTATAGTCTTGCCAGTGCGAGACAAATGCACAAGAGATTCGCCATTGTTTCCCTCGTACCCTGTTCTAGACATTTCCTGTAGTCTTCTCGATCTATTAGACCCATCCTACGGGCGTAAGTCCCCACCAGACAGTGACCAGTTAGTATTTTATGATAAGTAAGTTATCTAAAAAGTAACAACAGAGAATTTCGCTGGATTGAATTGTTCACAATAAGAAAGTATTTGATTTTGATCGGTCAGTTTATATGGGAGCAATATGGTACAGTGAACCGATATCGGCGGTCCCGACAAATGACCAGTTATTTGGTGGAAAAAGAACGTGTGGAAAATGCCGCATAGATGTTTCAAAAATTAAGAGTCTTAAGGGTCGAGCCAGAAGAACGAACGGAGCGGCTAAATTCACTAAGTTCACTCTCATTTGTTCTTCAAGGTAACACCTTCCATACCCTGCCAACTCGCAGTATTTTATTATTTTACTTCGCGGAGTACCGACATGCTCGCATTAGTTTTACTAGAAGTTCGTTCCGTCTTTCTAAGTAATGGGCGCCCGCTCGAGTCACTATCTTTTTTTGAGAAGTTCGATTCCATTTTAGTTTTTTCTAATTAATTTTTCATGCTTTCCGCTCAGAGCAACTATCCACCAACCGGAAAGGTAGTGCCAAGACGTGCATTGACGCGCGCCTTTATGTGACGGTACGTTCTTAGCCGACCAGCGCAAAGAGGAAGTCGTCTCAACAGCACTTACCAGTGACGACGGGAGGTGTTCGTACTCTGAGACCTACATACCAGGAATTCAACCGAAGAGACGCGACTTTGACACTAACCGACCAGCCACTCCCTTAGAGTGTCACCCCTACATACTTACTTGGCCGAATACCGCAGCTAGCTGCTCAAACTTCAACCAAATCCAAATACCAAATGGCAGATACACTAAACCATTTTATACCATCAACTGTAATAATATTCACCACTTACCTGAAAGCAACGCTGTCACTAAAATAAACGCCATTGCCGGTACCACTGGGTCCCGTTGTGCCAATATTATCGTTCACAGGGAAGACGACTCGTGGGCTGCGTGACGATTTGAACGGGAAAAAGCGACTCTTTCTCGAACTCTGATAATCAACGGGGCCATTTGGTCCGACGTATTCATTGAACGCTTTCTGTGGCACAAATGGTCGTGGCGGACCTGTACGAAATTCCGTATCACCAAAGAACAAGCCGCGTTGCGGACGTTGTGGTACAGCTGTTATGGGACCGTTCACATCACCAAACTTGGTGACCTCTTCACGAAACAATTTACCAGCAGCGATGGCGGAGCTCAAAGTATGCGGCTTGTTATTGGACACCAAGCCGGGAAATTCGAAGGGATGTGAAATTGGTGTGGCGTCGCTGTTTTCATAGATGAGCTGCCGCGTGTGACGTGTGTCTTGCGCTAGCGCGTCTTCGCTGTATGGTGTCTCGAAGCCTGTGGTTTCCGTGAATATCGGATTATCCTCGCGGTAGCCTTGTGGATAAAAGGGACTAGCTGGTTTGAGGCTGTAACTTGGAAATTTGAAACCATTGCGACGCGCCGGATCCTCATCATCAAAATCGGCTTTGTCTGTGGATGTGATTGGTGCGCCCGGCGCTGGCGCAATTGCTAAATCGCTGCGATCGGTGCGCGCATTTAATAACTCCTCGCCGAACTCTTGCACAGCCGCTGCGACAGCATGCGCTGGTGGACCCAAATAGCCAAACGAGCTATTGTTGCGTTTCGGCAGCAATGTTGTGCTAGTAGCTTGCTGCTGCAGCGGTATGTAGACATAGTTGCGTTGCCGTGAGCTGCGCGTCGCGTTCGCTGTGACTGGAGCAGCAACTGGCGTGGCTGCTGCGGCATTTGCATCAGGCACGACTTGCTTCGGTATTGTGATGGGTACATTACCAGCCGCAGCATTGTTTGTACTGCTGGAGAGCTCAATACCGGGTGCTGGTATTACCTCGACGGTAGTTATGACATCAGAGCGACGCTGTGCGGTGGCGGCGTTGTGCACTGGCGCTTGTGGCTGTTGCGCGACTGCGGCAAGTGCGCGCCCACTACGATAAGCGCCAAAAGTTTGCACCACTGTGCCATCGGCTCGTCGGTGCCAATCGGTAAAGGGCGCTTCATCCAACTTGCTGAAGGTATCGAAGGGCGCGTAAAGATTGCGCGCGGTGCGTCGGCTGTCTGCGGCAGGCGCCACAGTTGCCGCTGAGGCTGTATTCAACCATGATGTTTGCTGCAACTGCGTCGTATGCGGCGCGATATACGCTGTGCTTTCGCGCACATTACGCGTCGTTTGTGTTGCTTGTTGATGCGCGGATGCGGTTTGTAACGCTACTTGGCCTACGTGGGCAAGCGCTGGCGGCCGCTCAATGGCTAAAGTGCATAACAGCAAACTGTTAACAATTGTGGCTAGCAGACTCCATTTGGCGATTGCTAACATCGTACATTGAGCGCGGCACGTGTAAGGCGCGGCGGTGCGAGTTGTGAAGGGGTCAGGTACAGTAGGTGGAAGTGGTACGCGCTGAAGCGTTGGGAAACCACTGACTGGTGATGGGTGTGGTAATATGCCAAAGATGTGGCAACGCGCTTATTTGACGCTCTGCGCTAACAAGGCGCGCGGAAGTACACTTAAGCGGCAATATGGTTACGTCCACCAAGATCAAGGTTACGCGCAAATTAAATACACTAACAACTATATTTGACGTTGCTATTTATGTCACTGCTACACAGCGCTTCGCATTCCTTAGCGCGTAGTGTCGTTTTTGAGGAGCGCGCGCACCATAAACTGCAGGTTGACAACCTCTGCAATGTTTCGGCCAACAAAGTTGCAACAACTTCACACGTTTCTTTAGTCACGCAGCGGTTTGCGACTTGCACATGCTTTGGTTCCTGCACCGACTTCCTGCTCGCGTGCGGCTCAAAAGCTCTTTCGTGTTGCGGCCGTCGCCTTCTTTATGGTCGCGCTTCGCTAATTGAACGGAACTTGCCGCTTGCGTTTGCGCTTGAACTTGCAAACACCAAAATCGTGCTGCCCCAAGCGCTGCAGTGTATGTGTGCAACAACAGCAATCAAAACCGAAACCAAAACAGTGAAACCCGCTGTGGTAATCCAATTGTCGTGGCCAAGGTTGTGGCAGCGCGTGCAGCGGTGGTGGCGGTGATGGCGGCGGCGGTGCGGTCGTTGCACTTGCCGTTAGTCAATTGGCGATTATTGCGCCAAATATGTTGTAAATATGTTTGCTTAGTTGTTATTGTTATTGTTGTTGGCGTAACATGTGCGCACACGCTTGAACTAATTCGTTTCGGAATTGCCGCGCCGTGTTTGTGCGCTTGTTGTTGCTATTGCCGGTGCTGGCGCTGGCGCTGTGTACCTGTTGCGGATATCTCGTGCAGCTGGTTTGTGGTTTGTGTTGCAATTAAATGCGGCAATTTAAGGCAAATGCAAACAAGTTGCACGCGTGTGTGTATTAGCTATTTGTAGCTTTGTTATTACGCTCTTATTGCGGTTGCTAGCTTTGAGGTTATGTTGCGTTTTTCGCTATTTTCTTGTCGTTGTCGCTGTCGCTTCGTTTTATGACCGCAATGCGGTTGTTGGTCTCTGCCGCTGCCTTGGCTACTGGTCAACTCACACGCCTAATTGCCAGTTTTTTGTTTTTATTTCGCTTTTGATACGCTCTTCTTCTTCTTCTTCTTCTTCAATAAGCAAACAACGGCGCTTGAAATGATCAGTTGCGCATGTGGCACTTAGTCGCCCGTGTGTGTTTGTCTGTGTAGGCGCACAACTTGCATTGATTTGCTTCTTTCACTTGTCGTTTCCAGTGGCTTGTGGGCGTTCGTTGTTGTTGCCGCACTTAATTGCTGTTCATGTTCCGTTGTGATTTTTTTCCCAAACACCCAACTACAACAACGACCTATAGATGAAATTGCCGCCAAACTGGTAGTTAACTCACGTGCCTCAAATGAGGCGCCCAGCTCTTGGGTGCGCTGAGTGCCGCAAAACGTTTGTGAGCACAAACAATTTGCCGTTGTTGCAATTAAATGTTATTGTTGTTGCGCTGGCAACTATGCGGCAGCTGCAATCTTAGTTACAAAAGCGTTCGCAGCAGCTGCATTTGTCGATATTACAGTTGTTTTTATTGTTGTTGTTTATGGTTGCTTTATAGCCTTGTGTGGCAGCAGCAGCTTTGTGTTTCCTTGTGTATGTGTGTTGCCTGTAATGCCTGTAATGGTAGATAATTTGAAATAAATCTTTATTAGTACACATTAGCTGTTGGTGAAAATATGAGTAATAACTTGGAAAGCTATGGATAACGGCTATTAAATGCATTAATTTGATGGAGGGTCAAATGTGAGTTGATTGTGTGTTTTCAAAGCAAATAAATTTTTAAGTGTTTATGTTGTGAGGTCGGTATATCTGAGAAAGGAAGCAAATCGGATAGTATGATACATGGGTTTCTAATAAATCTGTACAAAGTTGGTTAAAGTGTAGTCACGTAATACGAGTAAGAGTTCAAAGTTTAGCACTTATGAATAACTGTCTAGCGTTCTAATTAAAGTGGTTAATGGGCACACTTAACTGACTAAACAACGAAATTTTTGGAAAATGAAAAAAATGTATATGCTAAATATTGTATCCCATGATTTATTTTATGAATCCTCAGTTATCTTTGAAAAAAAGTAAGAATTCGTACTACAAACGATTTCTGACAGCTCTAAACAAAAGAACTACTTCTCGCATTAGTTATTGTAGCCTTCTCCATGGATGAAATCAAAAAAATGTTCTACTAGAAGCTATTGTCCGTACAATAACCTGCGGTCGAAAACAAATATTACAAAAAAAAAGACAGTTTAATTTCACCCAATATTGTTTTTTTGTTTCTTGTCTGAGCCTGAGAGTGGCTAAGACTATAAGACGCTAACTATTTAATTATTCATCAATATTTATTCTATTGCCTCCAAAGTAATCCCTACACGATGTAATACACTTATAACCACGATCTTTCATTCCTCAAACTTTTTTCATAGGCACTTTTTGAGAAGGCCTTCAGCTCCTTCAGCGAATTTTGTTTTATCTCTTCGATCTACTGAAAACGGGTTCCACGGAGCGACAATTTCAGTTTGGGGAGCAAGAAACTGGGATCACACGTAGCCAACCTGGTTAATACGGTGGTCAATCGATGGTATTTAGTCTGAAGCTCCTCTTGATAGAGAGCTCCTGATAGTAAACCTCTAAGAAACTGCCTCCCAAGCTTTGAGCCATCCGTAAAGAACCTCACTGCCCCACTCCTCCAACGGCTTCTTACCCTCCACAGCTACCTCGCCGGTATATGGATTTAATAGAAGCCGCCAGAGCTCGGTTTGGCGATTCCGTGACTCAAGTGATTCGATATGAAGTCAAGGTGTAAGGATTTCCGATTGTTCAGATACGTGTTCTTTTAGGAAATCAAGTCCACTGAGTCTGTTAGCAACTTTCGGGTTCATTATGAGACTAGTATCGCTTTAATTTATAATTTCTTTGAAATCGATTCAAAATCCCTTTAGTTATTGCTATCATTTATCGCTCCATTTAAATAATATGTAACTTTTAAAAACTCTACTCTAATTTTTCAACTTTATTTCTACAGACTATTGAGTCTAAAAAAATGTAAGGACTAATAACTAGGCATGAAGGCGTTTGGCTATTTATTTTTTCTCGTCCACCAAAACTCGAGTTTATGTCTATGAGTTAATGTACAAGTGGCGAAATTAAAGCAGATAATAACACGTATCATAATATGCTCGAATCGTTCAATTAGCTTAGCAATTATGATTTAAATTGATTAAGATTGATTAAAGGAAATATTTACTTTTTCAGTGAACTCCTTTGTTAATACGTATATATGATACTTTCTTTCACTCACTGAACTCTGCACATTCATGTTGACTTTAACAGCAATTTATTGGTAATTAAATACTAATTGAACAATTAGTTAATTGCTTAATCGTATGGTAAATTGAAAACAAGTAGATAATTGTGATGCCATAATGTTAAATTGTTGAAATTATCTCGATTGCTCAATTAGGAGTATATTGTGACTGCGTATTTGAGGCTAGTGCCTGATAACTTTATATCAGGATTTATTTTAAACTTCAGTTCCCTTTTGCTACGCCTTGTCTCGGTGGTCTAACTCAATTACAAAGTAGTAACAAAATAGTAAATTATGATAAATAAAACAATAAATTTTCCGTCAATAAGTTGAGTCACATCGAAAGTTCCATTGATATTTAGAATGAAGGAAAGTCTATTTTAACAATTATTATGCCTTAGCAAGGTTTGTCACAAAATTTATTACACCTGGAGGGAAATTTAGGAGTCGCTAAACAAATGTTAATGATCAGTATGACGTGGAGTCGATTTAGCTATATATGTGTCTGTCTATCTGTCCATCTATTTGTTCCTCTGTATGTCCATCTGTCCTTCTAATTGCCTGTACAAGCACGAACTAGTGTAGAATATAGCTGTCATACAAACACAGCGATAAATATCTTAATTAAATTTGGCATACATTATTATTCAAAACAACCATATTAGTCTCGGAAGAAATCATTCAGAAAGGATCGCTAAAAGGTATAGTTACCACACAAACTGAACGAACGGAATCAAGTTCTTGTATGGAAAACTATTTTATTTGAAAAGATATCTTCACGAAATCTATTATTTCGTTTTTCCTTAGCCTGTAAAATTATGAAAAGTGATGGTACGTTATTTTGGATTTTAAGTGAAGATATATAAGTACTTATATAATATTTTACTTCAGCCATAAACAAATTATTTCCGCCGGCTAATTGCGGACAACTTCAAAAAACATAACAAATTTCAATTAACCAAACAACAAGCACAATTTATTTGTTTACCAGAAATTTTTCCGCTTTTCCTCGTAAATATAAATATACGTCACAAATGTGTACATTACGCACATAAAAAATATTTATTGCTGTTTGTCGAAAAAAACGCTTTATGACTCCCACAAATTGACGTTATTAGACAGTTAAACATTTATGATTGCTACTGATTGCCTGAACCCAGCAGCCAAGAGGCGACGGATATGGCCACAATACGTACAGCTATTTGCTTAATGTCCAAAAGCAGCAGTTACTGCGGCCAGCAAGATGTCTGCAAGCAATCAAAATATACATAAATATACGAATATATATATATATATATATATATAGATATAGATAACTAACAAATTACCATCAATTTGACAGTGACCATCAGGTCCACTAATTTCGTAATTGCTAACGGTTAGTTAAATAACTTGTTACTTTTATTGCTGCTGTTGCCTCAAAATTTAAAAACTCATTTGAGGGTGCAACCATGCGTATGCTTTTGATTTGTCTAATTTTACAATTGCAGGAGTGGGTATTTCATTGTAATTTCGTTTTTACGTTGATTTCAAACGCATTGAAATTTACTATATTGATAATGTGAACAAGAGATATGTACATAATTGGAAAAGTAAAAGGTGTCTACAAATAATAATTTTAATATTTTTTAAATAGAATATCGAACAATTTTGAAGGATAACTGAACAATATCACTGTACACCACTCGGCTGGGTAATTCACTAAACCAATTTTTTTCGAGAAATTCAATGTAAGGCGTATTTTCACATTTTTCGAATTCCGAAGTCGAAGTCGAAAAATTTTATTTCGAATTTCGAACTTAAGAATTTTTCGAAATATGGGTAACTTATTTATTACTTAGGTCTCGAATCTATTGAAAAAATCTATAACTTATTTGAATTCGAAGTTAGAAATATAATACTTCGAATTTCGAAATTAACAATTCTTCGAAATATGGTCAAATTATTTTTTACTAAGGGCCGGAATCTTTCGAAAAAATCTATAACATATTGGAACGTGGTTTACAAAGTCGAAATATAAGACTTCGAATTTCGAAATTGAGAATTTTTTGACTGCTTTGGTCCTATGCCCAGAAAAAAGTAATTTTTCTCATATATTGTATAACGAATTATGAGAATATATGTATGTATGTACATTAACAGACCCCGCGGATATTCCTCTTACTAGACTTAAAGTAGTTATTCACAACAACAACAAAAATTTTATTTAAAAAATATGAAACATAATCTTCTTATCTTTCTTTTAAACTTTATGAAAAAGAAAAATTTATTTAGTTGGGTGGCAAGTCTGCTTCAAAATAAATTTGAAACACGAATCCAGTGAATACTTCACGAAATGTTTTTGTGAATTTTTCAAATTCAATTCTCTCTCTCGCTATTCTCTTTTCCAAAGTATATTTGAAGGACGAACGTAATAGCTATTTTACGAAATGTGTTTTTTTTATTTCTTAAACTTAGCTCTCATTCAATTTCCCAGGTATTTTTGGTGCTGGTGGCAACGCTAGTTTAATTTTTCACATTTTTTTTTAATTTTTATATTTTTTCAATAGATGGCAACTCTGTGCCAGAATATGCTTTAAGTGCGCATTTTCTGAATACCTAACCAAATGATTTTATAAGTAAATTATTTCCTTTAAACTTTCATGGTATTTTTTGTACAAGTGGCAACTCTAGTTGGATAAAAGTTTAATTTCTTACGTATTTGTTTAGAGGATTTATTAAGTCCCTTAGATATGAGGCAAATTTGGAAATATTCCTCTCAGTTTTATTTTCGGTAAATGGCTACTCAATCGTAAAATAGGCCTGAGGGTTTGCTGGCGGTAATATAAAGTTTTTTTGTACAAGTGGCAACTCTCTTTTAACAAATGTAGGTTGAAATTAAATTTCTGAGGGTGTTTCAGGGTTTCTTACCATATTTTTATATAAACTGTTAATTATATTTTTTGTAGGTGGCAACTCTATGCCAAAAAATGCTCGAAATGCACAGTTTAAATTAAATTTCTGAGGATGTTTTCAGAGTTTCTTACCATATTTTCAAATAATTTGTTAATTATATTTTTTGTTGGTGGCAACTCTATGTTAAAAATTGCTTGAAATGCGCAATTTCTGAATACTTTACGATTCGCTTTTAAAATTGTTTAATTTTTGTCACACATTTAATTTCCATGAATTTTTTTTAAGGTGGCAACTCTACATTAATAAAAATTTAAATTGTTTCGTATTTTCTAAAAGAACTTTTTAGTTTCCTCTTACAGTTGTTGCAAATACTGCAATATTTTGGTCAGTTTTTTTTCTCTATAGGTGGCTAAAAAAATAGGTCTGCGAGGACTGAGGAAGTAATTTTAAAATTTATTTATAACTGTTGAAAAATAATAAACATCATAATTGAAAAATATTAAAATATTATAGTAACTTCAAACTATCGAAATAATTGTAAATTTTCAAAATTGAGCTTAAATTAAAAGTAACGGTAGAAAGGAGTGAAAGCTCATCATACTAAATCAGAGTCTACAAACACTAATTGTTTCGTTAAATTAAACTTTTCAACACAAAAGTGTTTAACTAGTGAAGAAAACGAATTTGCCGAATTGATGAAAATTGCAAATTTGTAGCCTTTGACCAACAACAACAACGAAAACTCGAAAAATTATTTAAACGGAAGATTATGCAATAAATAGTCAAGCAACTAGCAGCCGCATTAAGGTGTTAATCAGCGATGTTTTCCTTCTTCGTGCGGCTTGTTCACTGCTGCCTTTATCTTTGCTATTGTTGTTGTAGTTTTGCACAGCATCAATAATTCAATTGGCTTCATTTTGCAGCTGCAAGGCGTCACAGCAGCGCAAGTTCAAGCACAAAACGACAGGTTCGCTGCTCAAGTCTTCAGTCTCAGAGTTTGCACGAAGACAGGCCACGAAGTCATCAGCGAAAATGAATTTGTTAACAAAATTTATGCTTATGCTTAAATGATTTTATTTTTAAGGGAAGCAAAGTTGTGGCAAACTTCTTTGTTGTTGTTGCAGTTTGTTTGCATGCAGCATTCAGCTGTGTCGACACGAATTTGAACTTCACACTCCCGCTACGGAAGACATTACTCAATTGCATTTTAGTCAATGGCGATAATTGTTGTTTTTCATGCAGCTCTTGTGTGGCTCCCCCTCTTGCGTTGGCAACTTCGCGCTGCATGTTTTCCTTTCATTTCATTTCAATTCGTTTCATTTCATTTTCGATTTGTTGTGTTTGGCTTTCCGTGTGCTTTTCGCTTTCATGCATTGCATTACCTAATCACGAGTGTGCTGAACCCAACTCAAAAATGAAAGTGGCAACACGCCAATGTGTGCATGTGTGTGTGTGTGTTTTTGCAATAAATAAAATGCGGAGAAAAACCAACACTCTTCATATGTTGCGTATTTTCTGCATTTGTTTGCCACTTTTTTCGTATCTCTCTTTGTGCATTGTACCGCCTGTAGAGCCTCAAGGCTCTGCCTCGTGGTGGATTAAAGTATCTCACAAGAATTATAAACGAATATCTTCGCTTATGCCATTTATCGACCCGGTGGAAACTTTCAAAGGTCATATCAATATTAAAGTCCAACAAACCAGTAGAATGCCCAATAATATGTATAATTTGCAAATGGAAATATTTGTCTATAATAAAGTTATTTAGATTATTTTGTCAGAAGAAAATTTCTTTCAAAATCCTTTGAAAAATTTTAATGAATTTTTAGTAAATGAAAAATACTGACATCTATCTAAATGGGCACACCTAGTGTGAAATAAAAAAAATCGAATTTTCCATACTTCGATTGATTATACCAGATACAATTTTAAATCTAATACCGCAAGCCATTTTATGGATATTTAAATATGAGTAGTTATATGCAAAATGTATAATGAAATAGTTCAGTTAAGTATTTAAAAGGCAGCAAAAATCAAAAACAGAACTCCAGATAACCTAAATGAAGCATAATTTATACATTCGCACCTATTATTGTGATTTTATGGGTAAGCTGTACAAGTATATAGCCTGTCTGTGTACCAAAAACAGGCAGCTGTTCAATTCAAAATGTAAAGAAACAGGCACACATACTTTCATGTTGCAACCTATATGATATTTAAGCCAACAGTTAATGGCACAACTAAGAGAAATTGAACAGAAATTAGCCGCTGATTGTGGTAATTTCGAAGCAATTAACTCATAGCCATACTCGTATTTAGTTTAATTGACCATTGGCATCATTGCAGACATGTTCAGTGTGTTCAGTGAGAGCGCTGTTGAAATGTTGCCAAGAGCAGTATACTGCAGTTGCTTCCTTCTGTTTGAATAATTACTAACTTAGCGATTTTATTAACTCTTATAGTTCAACTCTTCTGTTGTAGCCTAATAAAGATGATTTCATTAAGTGTTTAATAATTTTATTTAAAAGGTTATATACACTTGTAAGTAAATAAAATAAAAATAAATAAAAATAGTCCACGTTCATAGAATTTAATTAACCCTAATATTCGGCGATTCATTTTATAAAAATTTGATTTCTCTTGTTTCCGTAATCTAAGTATAGGAGGACCTTTGTAAAAAGGTGTCTGGCGATGAGGAAGACTTTTACGCTAATAAACTCTCATATCCAAAATCTAAAAATATTCAGTGTTATTATAAATAAATACAGGTATAAACCGAGGGCTAGTCAAACAATGAAATTTTTGTCAAAATGGAGGTTTCTAAAAAAATAGATCTTTGTGAAAAATACGCTTAGCCACACTGAAAAACTGAAATTATTACAAAAAATATTTTTATTTCATTATCTGTTTAACATATGTCTACGAAAATCATGTGAAAATTTCTTTTCGATCGACTCAGCCATTTTGAGATATATCCCTCACCGTCCCAGAAAACAGCGTTTTGAGAAAACCCGTTTAAAAATGTGGTAGTCACATTAAGTTGAAAAGTTCTTAAAAATACGCTCATGTTTATGACACTATTTGTCGGATCAATTTCCAATTTTGCTAAAAAATTCTCAAATATTGGATTGGGACATCCCCAATGCGAAAAAAGATACCTTTTTTAATTCACGAGTGTGTATAACTCTCTTAAATATCGTCACCTAAAATAACACAAGCAAAATGTCACTTTCCATAAGTTTACAGGCGAAGGAAAAACGACTCAAATTGCAACAAAAGTTGAGTTTTGGTTATAAAATGGTTATATATTGGTTATGTATTGGTTATATATTGGTTATATCTTGGTTACGTATTGGTTATATATTGGTTATATCTAACAGCGGGAGGTGAAAATGTGCACCTTTTCGAAATAAATTCGAAAACTTTATAAAACTTCACTAAAATAAGAAGTTAATTTGAATCTGAAGAAGAAGTTATGCTTGAGCTCACACCACTGCAGCTAGTTATCGGTCAGGTAGCCAAACATACACTTCTTCAAATAAAAGCTGAAAGGTGGCAGAGGTAAGGTAATCTCATCCCAGTGGATGAGGGAATTAAGTGGTGTAATATGTTTGACTCTTCTCTTAAGTAAAGCTGAATGGAATGATTCTACTCTTGAGCTACTGCTTAGAGATAGTACAATCAAGTGGTACACCAATGGCTCAAAAACATCGGGGGCGAATTGGTGCAAGAGTCGGCGGATCACGCACCAGATTGGCATTTATGAATCTGCTGGGGCTAGATGGGTCGATGTATCTTAGGAAAGGGCAGAGTAAACTTAAGGTCGCGGTGCAATCCTCATCTATTTATCTTATTTTATCTTATACCAAAGCAGTAAAAAACTTACACAGTATACATTTCAAAGCTTCCTTTCTATAATGTCCTGCTGAAATAGAGTTAACCACCAACAACGAAGTTCCTACGGATTGCATTCGTCTTCAAAATTTTTGACGAATTAGCTTTAGTGTGAGTGACTCTGTACGCATATGCAACAGCGACATTCATCACGTCAATTTTTCCTCAAACTGCATTTCATTTGTCTGCATTGCTATTATGCATGTTTATTGCCGCATTGTCGGCTATTGTACGTAATTTATCTGCATGGCTAATGTGTATACCATGACAATTTGTTTCTCCGATGTTAAGCTTTTGCACTTTATGATGCAGCAACAATGGCAACAAACGGTTGAAGAGGCAACTTGAAGACAATGGCAAATAGCCACCAACTGCTGAAGCTCAAAATTGGAAATGAAAAATAAGCAAAATATATACAGTTGAATATATGTATGTTTACAAAAAAAGTGGCATGAAAACGGTGTGGAAGTTGTGCTAAAAGCTGTTGCCAGCATGCAATGCAAAGCATAGTTCAGCTTAACGGCAACGACACTGTGGAAATTAAGATGCCTTTGCCGCCGTTTTATACAAAAAGCGCGCTGATTGTAGGCATGCACGCGCACATTTAATATACAGGGTGCAATGATTGCTCAATTAGCGTGTATATTTTACGTAACAGGCGGGAATGTAGCGGCGCGCTAACACATTTCAAAGCGCTTATTGTGCCGGCGTCAAACCCTTTGTGCGCGCGATCAAACGCCACAAATGCGCAATCACTCAATTGCAACGCACAAAACTGTTGCATGATGGCTGTGCAATTTCAGTTACTACTATTGTTTGCAGTTTTTCAAGGCATTTTTGTTGTATTTTTCTGCATGAAAATGTTATGGCAACATGCAGCATGAACAAAAACATCGAATTTCAAGAAAGAAACGGCTTGTAATGCATTAACCAAGCAAAGCGAAATGCGAAATGCAACTGAGACCAAAACGCAAAAAAAAATAAAAATGCAAAACATAAAAATTAATAAAAAACAAAAATATATGAAAAATACGAAAAAGCAAGCGTATACCGTTGCACACAAGTGTGTATAAATAAATAATTTTTGAAAAAGTTAAAAATCTTACTGCGAAACTTTCACCATTCAATAACTGAAATAAAACCGAAACATAAAAATGTTTTCAAGCAACACAGCAGCGTTGAAGGGCTCTTACTTTCCTACCTGAAATGCACACCCAATGCACGCAAAACACACAAACGTATACACACCAACACTCCCACACGCCAGTTGTTGCGCGGCAACGTACACCCACTCCTCTGGGGCACGTCACGAAGCGCCAACCCACACTCAGACTCATAAATCTGCACAATAAAACATTACATGCCGGCTATAAAAGATACATCTGCACAACAACAGTTATGTAAATACATACATACATGCAACACATAATACCATAATTAAAACAAATAAAACAGCAAGCGAAATGCTATAACTTGCAACGCTTTGTCAGACAAAAGACATGGCGCAGCGAAAGACTCAAGCCACAAACTCGTTTCCGGCGTCCTTCGCTCAAGGCCGCATAGGCTGTACATATACATATTCATATATATACATAGGTATGCACTATCAGTGAAGGGGCCACGACTGCGCAATGAAATTGTGAAATGTTTTCGAAATGTCTTCGAAATGCACACCAGATTTGTTTGTGTGCCTGTATGTATCTGTATGAAATATATAAATGTAGTTATTCGTATGTTTAAGGTGTAAATTAATGCTAATTAGTACATTTTTGATTGTTTTATGCTCTACACGCAGATCCGGTCCATAAAAATGCACTAATAAACAAACGGTTGGCTTTTTTATGAGGCAACAAGCGTAATGGCTGATGGAATTTGCTATTTTCTTTTTAACCAACATTGCACATCAAATATAAACAAAATTGGATATTGAAAGTATTGGCAACATTGAAATTGTTTAGAGAGTTCTTAACCATATTCAAAATTTTCAAAATTTATATCCATTTAATTGTACTTGTATGATCGGTAATTAACCCTGTAGTATATCACAAGACACAGTACATGATGACTCTGAGCATGAATGATCTATACTAAAGTAAGAGCAAGCCAAATTTTTCAAGATCAAATATCGCACGTGGACTACTATATGTAGTCTTTTGTGAGGCCATAGAAAAGAAGAAATTCTGTGTTCGAACTTATAAATGAGAAAATCACTTGGTAGCCAATACAAATTTGCGCAGGCGTTGAATTTCCATTTCAGCCAGCTCGTTGGGATGCCTAAATGTAGAGCGCAAGTGTTTAAGTTTTGACCTCCAAAAAGCGGGACAGTCTAGAAGAAAGTGTTGAGTTGTTTTCACCTCATCTTCTTCTCTACTGCTTCTGGCGTCTGGTAGAATTCCCGGCCTTACTGCGTGAACGCCAATATGGCGATGGCCTGTTAAAAGCCCCAAAACTAGGAAGAGGCTCACCTTTCTGAGGGCAACCCGCTCCCATTCTAATGATAGCGGTTCTAGGGTGCCTTTTCTTTCTACCTAAACAGCTCTTTGTTGATGGGTTCAAGGTTAGTATCGCCGTTCTGCTATATGAGTGGATAGTCACTTCTTTCAAGGAGACTGCACTCCGGAGCAGTAAATCTACTGCTACCTTAATAGCTACAACCTGGAAGATACTGCAATAGCAGCAGCGCTGGAGTAGATAGAGTGCTTCTCATAGTAAACCCCTCCACCAACCTTCCTCTCTAGCTTTGACCCATTCGTAGAAAAGCTCACTGCCGCTCTCCTCCAACGGCTCTTCCCACCCACAATTCTCTCGCCGCTAGATGGGTAGAAAACCGCCAGAGTACAGTTGAGTGTGAGTGAGTGAAGATTTCCGAGTGTTTAGACACGTGTTCTTCAGGGAACCCAGACTCTCTGAGTCGGATAGCAAAATTCGCAACCATATCTCTTCCGACTGCGGGCAATATGTGCAAATTGCATTAAGTGCCATGTTTGGAGTTGGAGTCTATATACTTAATCATGCTATAAATTCGGTTAAAAAATATACAATCCATACAATTAGGAATTATTATAATTTGTATGCAACATTTTCTTCGTCTACTCATATAATACAATCAGATCACTGTTTGCTGTCAATGGAAATTGTATTGCGGTGATTACTTTACGCAAGTGTAAAATCAAATTTATGAGCCTCTCAAACAAACTTAATAGTTTTTTTATGCTTTAGAGGCTTGGAAGCAATATTCGTAGCTTCATAGCAGATAATTGAACCTTAAGAAGTACAGATTTCAATCCATTAAATTATACTTGAAGACATGGCCTTTCGAAAATCCCACAAAAATTTATAGAGTTTCAACAAATATTTGCTTTGAGCAGCGTCACCAATACCAACAGAAACTGTGCATGATGCCATTGTTCAAAGGCCGAATGTGTTAATGAAGGTTTGTGTAAAGCAAAAGGTGACAATTTCGTATAAAAATTTATACTTTGCTCATTTGGTACTCCTTTTTTCTTTACTAAATAAGATTAACTTTATTAAAAAAATTATTAAATATAAAAAATGCCATTGAGATCACATTTTAGTCAAATGCAATCATTTAAGGGGTGAGCTTAACTTTAACAAAATTTGTTTGGTAGTAACGAACTTGGTATCGAATATCTTACATTCAGGTTTTATTTAAAAGGTGAAGGCTGATCCATTTTGAGGAATGCTATTTTTAAAGAAAAAACAAAAACAAAGAAACTTCAAATTTTGTGCGGAATGTTTATATTTATTCGAAAGAACATTCTTTGGAATTAATCTTGTGCATATTATCTTTTTCAAATGTTGGCCGCGGCTACCTCTCAGATGAACCATCCGTTGAGTCCAATTTTCGATGACATGTTCGAGTATTTGGACTGGCAAATGGCTAATAAATAAAATAGTAATAATTGTAGAATTTACATATCCCACCGACCCACAAACCACACCAAGACATTCTTTTTTCTAAATCAAATGGACTCAATCTCTTCAGGTTGCTATTCGTCCCAAATGCGACAATTTTGTTTCTTTACTTACCCATTGAGCCAGGAGTGGGTGTCATCGTTGAACAAAAATTGGCAGGAAAACGTCGGACCATCTTGGGCCCATATAGCGAAACGATGTCGCTTGGGAAGGTCGAGCGGCTTCAGTTCTTGCACAAGCTGTATTTTGTACGCTTTTAATTTAAGATCTCTACGGTAAATGCGCCAAGTCGTTCACTAGGACAGTCCGAGTTGCTGTGAACGGCACCGAATCAACACAATCTTCGTGAACTCTCTCACCTAGGGCTACTATATTTTCTTGGTGGATGTGGTTTATTCGATCGAATATTATCCAATAATGAATGCTGGGTATCAAGATGGTGATGCGAATAGTATGCTCAGTAGGTCGACTATATTGACCATAACATGAGTGAAGCGCGCGAAACACATTCTTTACAGAACGTGAATTTTCTTAATAAAGATTGATGGTTTCTAAATGTTATTAAGGCTTAAATATTTCTGTGATGAATTGCCAAACAATACTGAACAAACAAAACATGACAGCTTGAAACAACTCATGCATGATCTGTCACAACCAAAAGAAGTACCTCAAATGCCTCACCGATTATATGTGTTATTCGATTTCGAATTTCAGTTCTCACAAGTAACATCCTCCTAACGAACCTAATTCGTAAAACAGTTCAAATGTACTTGTATGCAAAAATCGCACAAACCTTCAGCACCTAAAATTTTCCACAATTCAAAGCAATTTGAAATTTCACAATATCGTAAAGGTCAACTCCATGAAGACATCAAACGGCTGTTGCGCAAATGCCAGTGAAAAATGCACGATTTCACAAAATCTCAAGCTGCACTTGCGACTTGACTCCAAACTTCTGTGATTGACAGTGACACAAGAGCAATTTAAACACAATTAAAAAGCCACACTACAATCAACCTAAATTCGGCTTGCCAGCAAACGAAAAATGCAAAATTAAAGTTAAAAGGTACACAATAAAATGTAGAAAATTAAATACTTCAACTGCCTGCTGATAGTTCAAATGATTATTTCTTAACAAAAATCCGATAAAATAAAGGCATTCGCAACGCGATTGCAAATTGTGAAACAAAGCCGACAAAACGGCGCGCAGTTTACGTAAATCAAAGGAGTTTGTACATTGAACTCAGCCGATTTTTTACCTCAATTTTGTTGGCATGAAGAAATTCCGTAAATAAGAAGAAGAAGAAGAAATGTGAAACATGCATGCGGTAATTGGTGTCATGCCATTGGCATATTTAAACGAATAAAGCAAATGAATGTCTACACATAACCAACAATACGAATTTAATGTGCAGACGTGCGGTGATATACGTACATACATATATTATGTATATACATATACTATATTTAAATATATACTATAATATATACACATGCATATGTATTATATATGCGCAATTAGACACTTTAGTGTTTGGCTGAGATCGATTGCCTTTGAGGCCGTGTCTGTATTCGTTACGCTCGCCGCTGCCAAACCCATTTTGACGCAACAAATTAACGGCATTATTGGGTAAGGTAAGTGACAAAGGGCGAGCCCAATAATATTTCGGCAAATGCCGGTGTTTTCTGACTTACAAATCATTTGATTGCGCTTTGAATTTGTATTTGATTGTATAGACACGCTTTTGATTGAATTTCGAGGCAAAATTTGCTGAAAGAAATATTACAAAAGCACTGTGGTAGGGTACCGTTCATTAGCGAGACGAAAAACCAGACTCTGTTCGCGCTCGTTAATTTCGTATTGCCTTAATATTCAATTCACACTTGCGCGCCTTCTCAATCATTGTGCTTGGTCAATCGCTTGAAGCGTGCAAATTGAATTTGAAATCGCTTGGCGTGTGAATATCTGGTGCATATTATTATATATGCATATATTTCGGTAAATATGGTATGTTGAGAAATATACTAAATGTTGTCTGTTAATTTAAATGTTCCTGTTGTGTCAGTATGAGAAACTCTGTGTCTGTCACCAATTCTATAAGACCATTCAGATCTTTTCATCTTTAGATTATTCATACCTATTTAATTTGGCAACACTGTCATCCTTCTCTTAGAATATTATTTTAAATTTAAATCAGGTGGCAGCATCAATTCTATGAAACTATTTTAACCTTTTTATCTCTGCATTATTCATATGTTAAAGTTCTTTAAGTTAGCAACACTACCTCCCTTCTCTTAAAATATTAATTTTATTTTATTTTTTAAATTAGGTGGCAACGTTAAAAATAAATTATTCCCGATAATGCGTATTTACATAAATAGTACTCAGTTCATACCCAGATAACTATGAAGTACTATTTTTAGATTAATAAATATTTAACAATTAATAAGGGTGGCAACGCTGTGCATATTGTTTTGAAACTCATAGATTTTAAAATGTTAAAAGCTCGTTCTCACCCTGTTTTGCACGTTTTCATATTCATTTTTCTTATACATTATAAATCAAAAGTGAGGTGGCAACTCCATAAAGTAAAAATTTTAATATGAAACTTTTTTGTTCTATAGTTTCAGAAATTTCAATTTGTAAAATTTTTATTTAGTTACATTACTTTTATTAAAATTAAGCACAATTTATTTTTTGGTAGGTCTTGCAGCTTCAACATTTTTTTATTGCAGTTTTTGCCAAAATATTGCATTATTTCTAAAAAAATTCAAATTAAAATTTTATTTAAAAGTTTTATTTTTAGATAAACAAATATATTTTAACTTTAATGACGGTGGGAACACTTTATGAACTCTCTTAAGGACAAAAATTTCGAAAATGTTGGAAAGTTCGTACGCACTCTGTATTTGACTTTTTTCTTAGCGTACATTACATACATAATATTATATTATATACTACAAACATAATAAATTAAGAGTTAGGTGGCAACTCCACAAATTATTTTTTTTTTAACTTATTTAAATTTTCTTTTCTGCAACCCAACTTTTAAGTCTCGCTCGCACATTTATATAAAACAAAATTTACTTATTTAATACAGGTGGCCACCTCAATTTTATGAATTACATATATTCCCCAAAATATGAAAAAAATAATTAAATTTTGATCTGCTCTTGTGACATTCTTTTTTTATTCGTCATATAACTTTAAACTTTTTTTCACTCAATTACTTGCTCTCCAATTTCCCACTTATTGCCTCGCCTCCACCCACTGTGCTCAATGGCATGAACATTTATTTACTCTTTTCCAAGCAATGCGGTAGCGAAGTGACGTTTCAGCGATTGGCTAACCATCCTCTTCTTCTTCTTATCGCCTTTCACACTTTGCATGCAAATCAAAAATCAAACAAACGCCATACAACAATAATAGCAAAAGCAGTGGCAAGCGCTCGCCTTCATGACGATTATGTAAGTGTAAGTGTTTGATATGCAATCAGCTTTATTGTGTTTGTATTTGTTGTTGGCGTTGGTGTTCGTGCTTGTAGTGTGCTTTAACCCAATTTCGATTCGCTTTGCGGCGTCTTCATTTTCACTGCTGTTTATTTCTCCCCCTCGCCTTTCATGAAATTTTAGTTATTTGTTTTTTGTGTACAACAAAAAAGTATTAGATAATAACAATCGCGCAATAACGCGATATAAATAATAATAATAGCTATAGTAATGGCTGCCAAATTTGTTATTGTTGTTGTTGTCGAATTCGACTGTGCAACTTCATGTTATTAGCTGCATACACAAAACGGGCAGGCAAGCTGGCTGATGGATTAAAGACTCGTGTCAACAAAAGACTTAAGCGACAAACTCGATACGCTGAAAGTGCAGCAAGTCTTGCTTCTTGCGGAAAGTTTTCATGTCGTGGATGTTTTTGTTGACTAGGAGTGGGATAGGAAGATTTTCGCTGTAAAATTAGTTGTTTTATAGATAGATATCTAGGTATTTAGTCAAGAAATATGTGCATATTAAAAAAACCGCCGTATTCACCACACTTGGCCCATACCGATTACTATTTTTTCATCGATGGAACAGGCATTGACTCAGCAAGCACTACGATTTCTACGAAAAAGTCGAAAATTGAGAGTCTGAGTGGTTTGCCTTAAAATACGACCATTTCTATTGGCATGGTACTCGCAAATAGTCAAAAAGGTGGATAAATCGTATGAAACAATGGTCAATACTACATATATTTTTTTTTTACTTTCGCATGCAAAATTAGTATTTCATTTTCACAAAAAAATGCTTATTTCATACCGGTATACCTGGTACATAAATAATTTTTTTTTCTTTTCAATAAGTCAATACCCAAAACTAAACGAAAAAATTAAGCAACTTTTAAAAATGATAATATTACTATAGAAATTGATGTTCAAAGCGCGACAAACTTATTTTTCATGCTCTTCAAAAGCAAAATACATGCATTACCACATCGATTGCAGCATAAAGACCTGCCCACTTTTCTGGTTCAACGCATACACGTGCTTAATGATGAACCATAATGAACCAAATGTTGTGGAATATTGTGCATGAATGATTTCAATTTTCACTGTCAAGCTGCTCAACGAGGCGTATGATTTGGCCTTACATAAAAACTGAAATGTTATATATAGATAGTAACATATATTTCATATATATTTATATGCATGTATATTTGTACTTCCGATGTTTATAAGTATATTATGGAAACTATGCTTGCGTAATGACAGGAAATTTTTTTTTGCCAGTAGATTTAAAGTTGTTTATGAGTGAATAGCACTTAAAATAACTAGATTTCAAACATGGCTTCTGGTAGAAAATATTCAAAGCAATACACGGAGGATGGAGTCATGTGTAGAAGTTCACGCAAGTGAGGAAAGTTCTCTGATCGCCATTCACTTGGGAGTGGCCAGAAACGATTCTTTTACATATGACTCAAGCAGCTCACGACTTCCGGTCTTTGACCAAGTATCCTCTGGGTAGCCTAAGAACATCCGTTTGAAGGCGAGCTAACGTGAGAAGGCGAAACATCCCCTGCATAGGGTTGTGCGCTGGGTTTGGGACCCGCCACGTAAAAAAACACCCCCAATGAAAAAGCAAACACAGCCTCGGATGAGAGACCCCCCTTTTGATGACGACCATGGCAAACGAAATAAGGACTATGATTTGAGGGCATGCACCTGGAATGTCCGGTCCCTTAATTGGGAAGGTGCCGCTGCCCAGCTGGTAGATGTCCTCGTAAAGATAAAGGCTGACATCACCGCCGTCCAAGAAATGCGATGGACGGGACAAGGACAGAGACGAGTAGGTCCTTGTGACATTTACTACAGTGGCCATATAAAGGAGCGCAAGTTTGGTGTTGGATTCGTGGTGGGAGAGAGACTCCGTCGCCGAGTACTATCATTCACTCCGGAGAATGAACGTCTAGCCACAATCCGCATCAAAGCGAGGTTCTTCAACATATCGCTGATTTGTGCCCACGCCCCGACGGAAGAGAAGGACGATGTGACCAAAGATGCTTTTTATGAGTGCTTGGAGCGCACTTATGAGAGATGCCCCCGCCACGATGTCAAAATCGTGCTTGGCGACTTCAACGCCAGGATGGGCAAAGAAGGTATCTTTGGCACTACGGTCGGTAAATTCAGCCTCCACGAGGAAACATCCCCAAATGGGTTGAGGCTGATCGACTTCGCCGGGGCCCGAAATATGGTTATCTGTAGTACTAGATTCCAGCATAAGAAGATACATCAAGCTACCTGGCTGTCTCCGGATCGAAAAACCACCAACCAGATCGATCATGTTGTGATAGACGGAAGACACGTCTCCAGTGTTTTAGATGTGCGTGCGCTCCGAGGTCCTAACATCGACTCGGACCACTATCTTGTTGCAGCCAAGATTCGCACCCGCCTCTGTGCAGCAAAAAACGCACGCCAACAAACACAAGGAAGGTTCGACGTCGAGAAGCTGCAATCACAACAGACAGCCGAGCGATTTTCTACTCGGCTTGCACTCCTGCTCTCTGAGAGCACTCGTCAACAACTCGGTATAAGGGAACTGTGGGACGGCATTTCAAACTCCTTACGTACAGCTGCAACCGAAACCATTGGTTTTCGGAAAGTGCAAAAGAACAGCTGGTACGATGAGGAGTGCCGTGTCGCAGCGGAGAGAAAACAGGCTGCCTACCTCGCAACGTTACGATCGACCACAACACGTGCGGGATGGGATAGATACCGAGAGTTGAAGAGGGAAGCGAGACGCATTTGCAGACAGAAGAAGAAAGAGGCCGAAATGCGTGAGTACGAACAGCTTGATAAGCTGGCCGACAGGGGTAATGCTCGAAAATTCTACGAAAAAATGCGGCGACTTACAGAAGGTTTCAAGACCGGAGCATACTCCTGTAGAACCCCCAAAGGTGATCTAGCCACCGATGCCCAGAGCATACTTAGATTATGGAGGGAACACTTCTCCAGCCTGCTGAATGGCAGTGAACACATAGCACCAGGAGAAGGCGAACCCGATACCCCAATCGATGACGATGGAGCAGACGTTCCATTGCCCGACCATGACGAAGTTCGAATAGCAGTTGCCCGCCTGAAGAACAACAAAGCGGCAGGGGCAGACGGATTGCCGGCCGAGCTATTCAAACACGGCGGCGAAGAACTGATAAGGAGCATGCATCAGCTTCTTTGCAAAATATGGTCGGATGAGAGCATGCCCAACGATTGGAATTTAAGTGTGCTATGCCCAATCCATAAAAAAGGAGACCCCACAATCTGCGCCAACTACCGTGGGATTAGCCTCCTCAACATCGCGTACAAGGTTCTATCGAGCGTATTGTGTGAAAGATTAAAGCCCACCGTCAACAAACTGATTGGACCTTATCAGTGTGGCTTCAGACCTGGAAAATCAACAACCGACCAGATATTCACCATGCGCCAAATCTTGGAAAAGACCCGTGAAAGGAGAATCGACACTCACCACCTATTCGTCGATTTCAAAGCTGCTTTCGATAGCACGAAAAGGAGCTGCCTTTATGCCGCAATGTCTGAATTTGGTATCCCCGCAAAACTAATACGGCTGTGTAAACTGACGTTGAGCGGGACCAAAAGCTCCGTCAGGATCGGGAAGGACCTCTCCGAGCCGTTCGATACCAAACGAGGTTTCAGACAAGGCGACTCCCTATCGTGCGACTTTTTCAATCTGCTGCTGGAGAAAATTATTAGAGCTGCAGAACTGAACCGAGCAGGTACAATCTTTTATAAGAGTGTACAGCTGCTGGCGTATGCCGATGATATTGATATCATCGGTCTCAACACCCGCGCCGTTAGTTCTGCTTTCTCCAGACTGAACAAGGAAGCAACGCACTGAGTAGGCAATTGAGAAGCAAAGTCCTCTCTCGACGAACAAAAACCAAACTCTATAAGTCGCTCATAATTCCCGTCCTGCTATATGGTGCAGAGGCTTGGACGATGACAACAACCGATGAGTCGACGTTGCGAGTTTTCGAGAGAAAAGTTCTGCGGAAGATTTATGGTCCTTTGCGCGTTGGCCACGGCGAATACCGCATCCGATGGAACGATGAGCTGTACGAGATATACGACGACATCGACATAGTTCAGCGAATTAAAAGACAGCGGCTACGCTGGCTAGGTCATGTTGTCCGGATGGATGAAAACACTCCAGCTCTGAAAGTATTCGACGCAGTACCCGCCGCGGGAAGCAGAGGAAGAGGAAGACCTCCACTCCGGTAAAAGGACCAAGTGGAGAAGGACCTGGCTTCGCTTGGAATATCCAATTGGCGCCACGTAGCGAAGAGAAGAAACGATTGGCGCGCTGTTGTTGACTCGGCTATAATCGCGTAAGCGGTGTCTACGCCAGTAAAGAAGAAGAAGAATACACGTATGTTGACTGTTTAAAAGTCATTCTCCAATCTTATCATATCCATAGTAGCACAATTAATACCTCCAGCTCATTAATGTTGAAGAAAAGCTTAAGATATTAGAGACCTAACAGGAGTATGTGCTCTGTTGTCCCTGGTCATCAGTCATAGAAACGAAATAGATGCCCGGAGAATTTCAAGTCGCGGCTACCGGAAAGCGGCTGTATATACATATAGTAGTTGTATAGTTTCACACCGAAAACGAATTCCGAAAAACGAAATATCTGATGAGATTACCAAAAGTCTCATCTGTCTGGTTACGGAACCAGTGCAAGAAATACGGAAGTCAGTACAAATGATACGCAAAGAAATTTCCAATAAAGCTGGCAGACGGTAGAGGGCGACATTGATCGCGTATAAAATGTGCTGGAGCTCTGAAGAAAAACGCGCATTCTTTTTACTCACATAATGACATTATGGCATCACATGACAACCGGATGGGCTTAAGTGACGATGTTACATGCAAAAAGTGCTGAGAAGTAAGAATAAGAGAGTCGGTGGACAACTTCTTTGTCAAAATCAAATTATTTTTCATAAAAATTTTTTTTATAAAAGCCGTTTTTTAAAACTTGCCATTGTACAAAGTGCTAAAACACTGCATATTTAGAACTTTTTTCACGTTTTCATCAATAATTCAAAGCATTTCACCGAAAGTAAATTTACCTGAGCTCATATGCTTTACCAAACATGCATGTATATTTACTCGTATACATATTTAATTTATTTATTTTTTTTTTTTTTGAATTCAACAAATCTGTATTGACTGTTACGTAGTTTCCGAAACTAAAAATACCTCACTTTTAATTTGGTCCAAGGTGAACGTCAAGTTAACGCAAAAATTTCTCTGCTTATGCAATTTAACGAAAACAAACCGAAAATCAGCTCAAAACTGAGAAAGAGGTCATGTAACAGTCTGCTAGTAGTAACAATATTATGTAGTACTATATGGTATAAATAAAAAACACACAAGAAAGAAAAGCAAAAGCGAAACAAAAAGAAAGGAAGTGCCTTTATATATTTAAATATGTTTAAAAAAGAGTACGTAAAA
Source organism: Bactrocera dorsalis (assembly GCF_023373825.1). NCBI lineage: Eukaryota > Metazoa > Arthropoda > Insecta > Diptera > Tephritidae > Bactrocera > Bactrocera dorsalis. The sequence continues at coordinate 74,259,689 of NC_064305.1, forward strand.
CACACAGAGGTACTCTTAGTATTCACAAAAACTTAGCGAAGTGCCATACAGGCGCATGAAGTGGCCATAAATCGGTGTATGTGTGAGCGTAGACGGTGACGTAAAACAACGCGAGGATACCCCGGATATGCAGAGCGTGTCATATTGCCAAAAACAAAAAAAAAATAATAACTTCATTAATTTTGTTGTGCTGCTGCTTGCGTAAAGTGGTTGTGCGCTGGCGTTGAAAATGAGTTGAGGTTTTTTTTTATTTTTTTTTTATATTTTTTGTATTTACTTTTTTTATTTTTTTAATTTTTGTTTTACTGCGCTCAAATTTTTTAGGCCAATGAGTTCGGCTGCCAGTCGGGAGTTAACGTAATTCCTTCACATCTTCTTTTACAATATTTTTTTTTTTGTTATTTATTTCTTCTTTGTGGCCGCGTATTTATTTTCGGCAGCGCTCTAGTTATACTTCACGCATTTCCGCATTTGCACTTGACTTATTGGCCCTTTTTCGAAGCGTACCAGCTGCCGCTTGCGCGCTGCCGTTACTTTTAACTGGTTGTTGTTGTTGCTGGCTTGAAATGCTTAACTGCATAATTTTCCACTTCAAGTTTTTGGCGTTTTTGGCTGAAGATGTGCGCGCAGGTTTCGTGCGCCACACGTAATAGGGCCTTTATGAAAATTATGCAATGAAATTTCGTCGGCGCTGCTTGCGGCAAATAAAAATGCCAAAAAATGCGTGCATTTTAGGTCGCTGCAGTTGTTGTTTTATTTCTTCATTTCGCTCGTGTCTACTTCATTGTTTTATATTTATATTATTTACACAGGCACACACACACATTTCACTCATAGCTCAATTTTCGTGTGTGCAACGCGCAATCATTTATTCACAGCATTGTTTATTTTCATTGTTGTTGTTTGTCTCGTCGATTTGCGTATGCAGCAGACATTTCTTTATTAGTTTTTGCATCACACTAATTGCCTTCATTTAGTTTTATTAACACTCCCTTTTCGCGTTGTTTTTCTTTGGCCGCTTCTTGTGTCTACAGTTTACTTCAACACTTGCGACACTTTTGCGGTAAAACAATGGCAACAATTATGCTTAGCCACTTATGTTTTAGCTCTGCAAGCGCATTAGATAATATTATTGCAATTTCTGTGCTGATTTTGCAATGCTCTTATTATATATTTTTTGCTATTGTTGTTTCCTTTTCTTGCACATTATTGTTATTTTACTTTTTGTAGCACAAAGTTACGCCGTTTAATTGCCACACCATTAAGGTGTTACTTCTGCGCGTCATTTATCATATTCGACAGCTGATGTTGTAAGGCAAAGTTTAATGAATAACAGTAATTTGAGTTGCAACAAAGCAGCGGATATGACTAAGGGTTTTTTCGTATTGCGGAGTCTTATAACATTTACGTTGTCATAAATATTATAACATTGTATATGTAGTAAAGTAATATAGAAGCTGTAAAAAAATACTCAGAAAAGATTTTGAAGCAAGACAAAGTGTTAACTTTGGCTGCACGAAACTATAATAACTCTCGCAGGTGCATTTTTATAGCAAAAAAAAAAAATATATAGTTATCTTGATTGTTACCGGTCAGTTTGAATGACAGCTGTATGCTTTGGTCATCCAATCAGCTCAATACAATCGAAAATTCTAGCGCTGTCTTAGATAGTAATCTGTGCTAAATATTTTTCGTCACGATACATTGTCAATTAAAAAATTTTTCCATACGGAACTTGAATGTGAGCGAACAGTGTCAGCATTATACTATAATAGTCCTATACCGACGGTTCCAGCAAATGAGCATTTTTTAAGAAGTTAAAGACTGATACAAAATATCATCAAAACCGATGGACTAGTTCGCATATATACAGATAGACGGGCGGACAGTCAGATAGTTAGACAAACAGACTTATAAGACCTATTCGACCCAGCACGGCATGCTGACCATATGTTTTACATGTTGTAGGATCCCCCACTTTACCTACTGGGTGTTACAAGCTTCGGGACAAACCAAATATATCCTGTTTTGGGTTTAAAAATCTTTTGACTAGCTTAATAATAGTTAATAGTTTTGAAAAAATCGTTCCCACATTTTTAGAATAAAAATTTTGTGTTTTTGTTTTATATTTCTAAAGTTGGTTGGGGTTTTAACCGGTTTACTTCATCGCCTGATTAAGAATAAATTGTGATCAGCTGAATATGCGCTGAAAACTGGAGGACCTAAACAGCTCGAGGTGGGGGCCCAGCCATATTTCATATGTTTATTTTAAGCATTCAGCACCGGATTCAGCCAATATTCTTTTCAGCTGAATAAGTGCTGAAAACTAGAAGACTTCGAAAACTTAACATGCGGCCACAGCCATACTTTATATGATTTTTTTAAGTATTCAGCGCCTGATTCAGCCAACATTCTAATCAGCTGAATGGTGCCGAAAACTAAAAGACCTAAACAACTTGGTATAGAACTCCAGCCGTACTTCTTATAGTAATTTTAGATATTCAGCACCTTATTCAGACAATATTCATTTCAGCTGAATAAGTGCTGAAAACTAAAAGACTTGGAAAACTGGTATTCATAACTCGTTTGACGAGTTTATGTTTTTAGCGCCTGATTATATGATATTAATATTAAACTAAAGCTTCTCTTCAATGTCGCTTGTATGATTTAGGTAGTTCCAGAACAATTTTTGAATCAACTAATTTTCATAATTTTTTTGTTCAACAAACAAATCACGGCAGCTCCTAATGTATATTGTCCCTAACTGATTTACAAAACACAAAATAGTTTCACGAAACTTTAAATATAATATTCAAGTATCTTAGGGTGGTCAATAACTCCGAATTTTTTCGTAATACAAAACAAAGAAGAGAAACATATGTAAATTAGTTTCCAAGCATTATTTTAAATTTTTTTGTCGAAATATTCATTTGAATTCGAATCGCTAAATCCTCAGTAACTCACCTATTTTTTCGAAAACAGCATGCGGTAATCGCAGTAAAAGTATTTAATGCGCAGCTTGTTATTCCGAACGATATCCGCAATTATACTTTAAGCACTGTGATAAATCTGCGGCACAACGCGTTACAATCGTTTCTGCAACACTTTTCTCAACTCAACTTTCTTCGCACACTTTGCAATATTCATATATACACCTATAGACATTGGAATCGAAATGGAAAGGTAGGAAAATCATATAAATATAGATACAGGCATGTAAATCTTAGCACTTTGGAGCAATTGAATGGCTGATTTTTAATTTTCGGACGTGTTTACACAAATGCTTCGTTGATTTGGTTTTTGTTTTTTTTTCAACAGTACATGTCTGCCGCGAAACTAAAACACAAACGCGCGCACATTTGTTTATTCAATGCCAAAATAAGGTTTTGTAAATTATTTGCAATTTTTAAGTAAAATGGTAAATTGTCGTATATGCACAAAAACAACAACAATGGCGAAGAAAAACAAAAATAAAACACTACACGACACTGCTGTGACTGACTGTTGCTTTTCGTTGGCTGGCGCAGTCGCAAAGCGGCGCACGCACACAAACGCAGCCGAATCGAAATCAAATCAAATCACTTTCACTGCAAAATAACGCAAACGAACGTCAACGGTGGAAACGGTGCGACAATGGCGCCACGAAATTAAAGAAGCACGAGTGGCGTAAAATAATATTTTTTTATTATATTTTTCTTAATTAAAAAAAATTTAATATTTTGAACAAAATTCACAAGTAACAAAAACAAAAAAAATTAAAAAATAATATTTTAATATTTTTTAACTTTTTTTCATTAAAAACACAAATTTTTCAAACACTAAATTTTTTGAATTTTTTTCAAAAATCCATTTGTTGTTTTTTTGTTAAATAAAATCTGTTTAACATATTATTGTTTGAATTTTTAACAAAATCTGTTGTTAAACCTTATATATCCTTTTGAGCACAAATAATCCTTCGCACACTTATATATATATTTTTTATATATATACCACGTCTTTATTTACCGTTTAGCTGAAGAGCGGTACGCGCGCGTACTCCACGAATGTAAAAACGTTAATAAAATCGAATGCGGCATGAGCTAACGGTAAAAAACCAAAATACAGTTGCGCTCAGTCGATAGCTGCGCAGTCGACCAAACCACGACGACACAACAGCACAACGGCAACGACGCTGACGACGGCGTCAACAATGTTGCCAAATCGTTTTTGTCTCATGGACCAGCGCGAGAGCTTCAATGGTGTAATCGAAAAGCCGAACGCCAAGCAATGAGCGCACAAAAATCGATAGCCGCGTGATGGTAAAACCCAATGATAAATCGGCGACGACCTTCATGAGTTGAAATCTCAAAGAAGTCTGAATGCGCATGCGCTCACAACGCAAACCAAAGCCGACGCTAGCTCACAGTTACAACAGCCAACTCTGCTACACAACACACGCTTTGTAGTTTTGCAGCGAGTTGGCGGCGAACTTGTGGCTGCGCCGAGTTTGTTGCTTAAGTCTCTGGTTTTTCGGTGGTTTGCGCTCAGAGTGTAAGCTGGAAATTGAAAATTAAAAAAGTGTGGAGAGTGTATAAGGAAAAGAGCGTGCACGATGTGAAACACAAGAAAGCATGTGAGAAATGGTGGCATAGCAAAATCCCCAATGAGCTATTATGGTAGTCGAAGAAAGGGTGGATAAGGCGAAGAGCAAATGAAGGCGAAGAAATGTGTGGCGCTTTAAAAACACAACCGCTGCATACCGAAATAGTAAGGCGAATGCGATTTAAGTGATTAAGCAACAACTATTGCAACAATGACGATATAACACGGTATTCAGCTATTGTACATGGGCGGGCGTCTGAGTGTTGTCTTCAATTAACGAAAAGTAAATATGTTTCGTTGTTATTTTTTGGTTGTATAAGGAATATGTTTTGCTTCAGTGTTTTGAATTGATACTGTTATTAGTTTGGGATAAAGAAGATCCCTGACATATTGTATTTGCTATAGTAATGACTTGGACCGAACCAAAGGATCATGTAAGTTATTGATATTTTTGTTTCACTCAGGCAAAAGGCATTGCAATCAAAATACATAAGCCAATATTTTAACTCATTTTTGACCAACAGACCCATCTTACATATGCCGATCTCCTTGTGCTATCAAATCGGTGACAGTGAATTAGATAAAACTGATACTGGCAACTGATGAAGGATAAGGACTTTGAAGAAGAACAAAACGGTCAAGAAAAACTCGAGAATAACTATTTGGTGCAAGTATTAGATAGCAAAATACAACTTTGGGGCGTAACATGGTCTTAAAAATATGCATGCTGTACTATATTTCTTCTTGGAAGATTTGGGTACAGTGAGTGAAGATTAAGGTGAGAGGTACATTGAGACATTTCCTTAATGTAGAAGCCTTATCAAGGGAAATGGAGCACAGTAATGCTAGCAGATTATTGTTGAAGGCTTGAAAAAGCCTACTGTAGCTGATGTTTGCTCTTTTTAAGAAAAAAATATCTTTCGGCGTCACTTGAAAACCGGACATGCCAATCTCTTCAAAATTTGATATGTGTGCTCATGTGGTAAAAAAAATTAAAAACCAGTATTATTATTTATAAGCTTTACAATTAAAAATAATTTGAAATTTATATTCGTTTTTTAAATTTTATTTTCAATCGATCGACAATAAAAATTAAAATCGATATCTCGAGAAAATTTTTATGTTGCTGTTTTCTCAAAACTAAATTTTTAAAATTTACTTGAGGAATCAATAAGTGTTATAAAGTTAGTTAGTTAGTTTTTCAAGTAATACATTAGTTTATGTTTGTCCCATTTATAAGATATAAGGTGATTTTTTAAGAGCTTGATAACTTTTTTTTAAAAAAAAAACGCATAAAATTTGCAAAATCTCATCGGTTCTTTATTTGAAACGTTAGATTGGTTCATGACATTTACTTTTTGAAGATAATTTCATTTAAATGTTGACCGCGGCTGCGTCTTAGGTGGTCCATTCGGAAAGTCCAATTTTGGGCAACTTTTTCGAGCATTTCGGCCGGAATAGCCCGAATTTCTTCGGAAATGTTGTCTTCCAAAGCTGGAATAGTTGCTGGCTTATTTCTGTAGACTTTAGACTTGACGTAGCCCCACAAAAAATAGTCTAAAGGCGTTAAATCGCATGATCTTGGTGGCCAACTTACGGGTCCATTTCTTGAGATGAATTGTTGTCCGAAGTTTTCCCTCAAAATGGCCATAGAATCGCGAGCTGTGTGGCATGTAGCGCCATCTTGTTGAAACCACATGTCAACCAAGTTCAGTTCTTCCATTTTTGGCAACAAAAAGTTTGTTAGCATCGAACGATAGCGATCGCCATTCACCGTAACGTTGCGTCCAACAGCATCTTTGAAAAAACACGGTCCAATGATTCCACCAGCGTACAAACCACACCAAACAGTGCATTTTTCGGGATGCATGGGCAGTTCTTGAACGGCTTCTGGTTGCTCTTCACCCCAAATGCGGCAATTTTGCTTATTTACGTAGCCATTCAACCAGATATGAGCCTCATCGCTGAACAAAATTTGTTAAAGCGCGAAACACATTTCGAACCGAACACTGATTTTGGTAATAAAATTCAATGATTTGCAAGCGTTGCTCGTTAGTAAGTCTATTCATGATGAAATGTCAAAGCATACTGAGCATCTTTCTCTTTGACACCATGTCTGAAATCCCACGTGATCTGTCAAATACTAATGCATGAAAATCCTAACCTCAAAAAAATCACCCGTTATTATAGAAATATAATAATTAAAATTTAATTTTAATACATCTGAGTTAAGAGCAAGGATAGCGCATTCTCAGTAATTTTCATAATATTTTCAGATCCAAAAATTAATATAATTTGGTGAAATATTCCGAATATTTACATATACAAATATTTAAGTATATACCGTAATACCTAACATATTTTAAGAATTTCTTTGAATAACACCGAGAAAATTAGTGACCTCTATTTTTGGTCATAATCATACTCAGCATACATAGTAAGAATATATTTTTAATATTTTCTCTTTCCCATATGAAACATTATGGCATAAAAAATAAAAAAAAAAATTGATTTTTTGACAAAAGTTAAAAAAAATGAATTTTTGGTATTTTTCGCAAAAAAAAAAATATTGAAATATTGATAAAGAACTTGTTTTGTATAAACAATTTAAATTAAAATTTTTTAAAGTCGGACCTAACCAGGATAAAATCTTGCACAATGCTTGTAACACTTGGATAAAAAGATCGAAAACCCTACAAAATATATATCTTAATTATTATCGTGACGAGTTGAGACGATTTTCAATGTACGTCTGTCTGTGTATGTACGAACTAGTGCATCAGTCGTTGTGATATCGAAACTTTTTACGCGTCCTTTTCGCACCAAGAAGCTGCTCATCGGGCCACTATAACATTATCGATCGGAATAAATTGCTTGTGTGGAAAGTTTTTTCATTTACGGAGGTATCTTCAAAAAAATTGGCATGGGATATTAGTCAAGGCAATATTGCAATCTTCGAAAAAATTGTTATCCTCAAAACTGTAGCATAAAGCTGTCATAGAAACTGACCGAACAAAATCAATCTGAGGCACAATTTGCATCTATGTAAGGTGTTATAGCTTCGGTGCAATTGAAGTTGACATTCTTTCTTATTAGATGTAAAATTGTTTCTCTTTTCTACATAAAAGAGGAGATGCTGCTCCAAGTGAATCCACGTGACATGTAGCTTCAGAAGAGTCAATTTTAATATTAACGACTGCCCGCTTGGTAGAAAAACCAAAACCCTACGAAAGCGGAGATTTGAAGAGATTGCTCAATGAGGATCCGTGTCAAACGCAGGAAAGTTTTGCTTCAACCACGTAAGTTACCCGCCCAGCCATTTCAAACCAATCACATGCGTTGGGAATGATGAACACTGCTTGAAAAGCGGCCCCAATACCAGAAGTGGAACAATAGAGTGATTCTGCTGCATGACAACGCTCAGCCTTATGTTGCCAAAGCCTGACAAAACCTACTTAGAAACACTTACATATATGGGAAGTCCTACTCCACACGCCATATTGCTCAGATATCGTAACGTCCTATTATTATTTATTCTGTTCGATGGCACATGGTTTAGCTTAGAAGCAGTTTCACTCACTTGACGACAGCGATTTTTGATAGAATCGCAAGGAGAACAGTTTTACAATAATGGAATTCTAGCTTTGCCAGAAAGATGTGAAAAGTTGTAACTAGCATTGGGCAATACTTTAAATAATTCGTTTGAAACCATTTTATTTCAATAAAAAAATATACTAATAATGTATACAAAAATAATAATAAAAAAAACTTTTCTAATACAGGTAATACCATATTATGTTTTCTTATTGTGTGCTTAAAAAAATTTTACCAAATCATCCCACTGTAACCAATAATAACACTTCCAGTAGCAATCGGCGTGTCAAAAATTGCTTCATTTCTTTTGTGCCTACAAACGTGAGAAGTATACATGTATGTATGTATGTGGTATAGCCGTAAAAATGACTAAGCAAAAGCATGTACCTTAAATGCATATAAATGACAAACGAATAAACTCAGCCGCCTGTCTATAAAAACTCAAGCAACTTTACAACCGGAGATTTCAGCCAAAATAAAGCAAAAAGCGACATAATTTTTCGTGATTTTTTGTTGCTTTTTTCGGTTGTTGCTTAACAGCCAGCCAGCGCTGGTAATTATGAAGATGCGATGCCATAATGCTGCGATGGTCACTCAGCTGTCCAAGTGGGCAGTCAACGGAAACGCACCGCTGGCACTGTGCTACGTAAAAGAAGTATATAAATATATGTATATATACATATATATTTGTGTGTCTTAAAGTTCCAGCTAATGAGCGCTCACCGCCGCCGCAGCAAGCCGGAGCGTATGCGTCGCACAGCAGCGCAATTAAGCGTGCGCTCGACAATATTGCCGCTGTAGTGAGCGTGTTTCACTAAAAAAAATAAATATAAAATAATAAAACAACAACAAAAAAGAAAAACTAAAGAGTTGTCCAAAAAAGTTATTGGACACAAGAAATCTGATTATCTGCTTTAGCCTATTGCTTCTGTTTAACATTTTTATTTTATTGACTTTAGCTAATATTTATTTTTGTATGCCACCATTGTTTTTGTTTTTGGGGTTTTAGCCGTCCGCACAAGTGATTCATTTGTTCGACTATAAATATGTATGTCTATTTATACATGCTAATTGTGCGCTAATAGACGTCGCTTTCAAAGGTTGACAAAATGCTGCAAAGTAGCGGCAAATGAGTTATGAAGTTCCTAATCATCCGCGAACGATCGATGAACCACGGCCAGACGTCGCCAAGGTTATGTCGCCTATGTGCCTATGGTACAAGATTTGCTTATTACTTTATCACATATATATGAACAAACGTTTCTTGTTGTGCTTATTACTTAAGCGTGTTAAGCAATATGTTTTTTTCTGTAATTTTGGGTTGTATACTTGCTTGATGTTTTCTGTATATTGAGGCGGTTTGGTTGTATGCACTTATTGCCTAAATTACGCAATATCGAGAAGCGCTTATTATTTCAGTAATGAGAACTTGACGATATTAAAATAATGTATTTAGTTAATTAGAGAAGTTGAGGAAATATTTAGCAATGGTAGGGCAGTAATTTTACACATATATATATATATTTTTTTTTTTTTTCTAAAGGAAGTCAGATACTTTTCAGACTTTTAGGTTGCCTAATGCTGCTGAAGCAATATCAATTTAAAAAAAATTTTTTTAAGTACAAGTATATAAGAGCATTAATCAGCTGAGAATTGATATTATTATGCCACAGATTTTTAAGAATAATCAAAGTATTTTATTCTTATACATTATATATTTATACTCGTACTTAACTAAAATATTTTTCGATTCGACCGGCAAGGTATGTAATAAAAAATCTATGAAAATTCCATAAAGCCTTACTTAAAAAGCCGAATATCTCGAGAAGTATTAATGATAGCGACTCTGACCTCGGACCTTTTTTATAGCAAATAAAATTTCCTACAAATCTGTCATGTACGTTTTTTCTATAACTCCTATCATTTACGAGATATACACAAAAAAATGCGAAATTCTTGAAAAAATCGGGCTTAGAGCCCCGTATTACCTCGCCGGTGTGAGTTACGACATTGTTGCACTGAGCGCTTTTGTAGAGTGAACAATTCTGAGAAATATGCCTCTAAAGTCATAGCAATGCCATAAAATACCTCTGATCTGCAAGAATTTAAAGATAAAAACTCACGATTGTAGCGTATTTTCTATGGAAAATTTTTATAGGCCTTGGTCCAGTTCTTAATGTTAATATTAAGAGCTAAAATTTTCAGCGAATTTTTTTAGGGTATTTTCAAGGAAATTTCGTGACGGGACTGAAAAAAAAAAATATATATATATATCAATTCTCACCTGGATAATGCTCTTATAAATATAGATATATTTTACATATAAATGAATATATATATATAAATGAATAACGTGATGAGCCGAGCCGATTTAGCCATATCCTTGCATGAATCTGTTTTTTCGTTTGTCCACCTGCCTGTATTACCGCCCACTAGTCCTCAGCTTTTAAGATAACAATCTGAAATTTTACACCCACCTCTTTCTCTTCAAGAAGCTATTAATTTTTCGGATTTTTTATTGAGTCCTTAATATTTTAATATTATTATGTTCGATTTTCGACTCAATTGGAAACTAACGAAGTTACGAATATTTTTATAACTTCCTTATGAAAATTTTACATGCGATTTTTTGCTATTTAAAGCGCTTTCCACACAATTCACGTTGTGAAACCACTGACTTCAAAACTTGCTTCCTTTTGAATTTTTAAGCTCTATTGCAGTACATAATTGGAGATACAATGCCTAGGAGTTATTTTCAAATGTTTCAATATTTTTGAATGTTCCAAAATAGATTAACCGATTTTTTCGCTAAAACTTGCATTTTTTCCCTCAAAGTGTTCAAAACATTATCGACGTTACTTGTATATAACTATTATCTAACCAACCATAGTATACAAGTTGTGCGATCAAAATCAAGTTTTTGTAACTAATCTTTGAATTGTTTAGACATTTTTCACTACAGAGAAAATTATAAGATATACATACCTACATATATGTATATTATTTATTTGACGTAGAAAATTATATGTTACTCTTAAATAGTGTAGCAATAAATTTTCGTCAATTTCTTGACATCGCTAAGCTTGGTTACAAAAAGAACCACGATTTTTGGGTGCCACATGAATTCTCTGTGAAAAATTTAATGCACCGAATTAACATCTGACACTCTTTGCTTAGACGAAATGAAATCGAACCAGTTCTGAACCGAATAATAACAGCAAATGAAAAGTGGATCAAATACGACAATAATGTCAAACCCGCGGCTTCAAAAAGAAGTCTGGAGCGGTCAAATCAGGCGATCTTGCTGGCCGGTGCAAATCGCCAAAACGGGGGATTAGGCGCCCGGAAAATGCACACTTCAGCATATCGGTTGTGACACGCGCGGTGTGTGCCGTTGCACAGTTCTGTTGGAACCACATGTTTTCTAATCCCAATTCATCAAGTTGCGGCAAGAAGAACTCGTTGCTCATGGCTCTGTAGCGCTCAACACTCACAGTAACCGTTTGGCCCGCGACGTCTTCGAAGAAAAAAGGTCCGATAACTCATGATTATTTTTTATAAAAAATCATCTTCCTCTTGGTGATAATTAGGGATGGCTGCACTCAATTGTTAGACGCGGTTCGCGGTCAGCAGCTAACAGCTGATGCACCGTCCGGACTTTGTACGGAAATATCTTCAAATCGTATACCAAAATTCGCTGCAAACACCGTCGACTGATACCCATTTACGTAGCACGTCGTCTGGCCGATGTGGACGGCGCTTCCATGACATCCTCGGCAACAGCAGCAATATTCTCTGCAGAACGGCTATTCCGGGGTCTGCCACGCCTGGCATCATCTCGTGTTGTGTAAATCTCTTCGAGGCGAGTGGCTAAACACCAGTAGGCGTCGGACGACCAGGAAATCTGCGTCGAAATTCACGCTGTGCCAAAGTCACCGACCGATTATTGGTCAAATAAATAGTCACCAATAACCCGCGTTTGGAGCAGTGAAGCGTACCATTGTTTATTTACGTGTATTTCTCATGTGTTTACTACCCAAGTGTCAATTGCAAAATTTATAGCATCTTCTGATTGGAGGATTACTTTTGCGCCACCCTATATTTACGTTAAGAAAATTTATATTGCGCCTAATTTATTTTGAGCCTGACGTGATAAGAAAACATAGCTACTGGTTTCGTTATCAATACACAGAGTGCGCTAAAGCTTTAAAAAATAATATATTGTGAAAATATAACGGAAGAGTTTAGATAATGTGAGCGTTTATCATATCCGCCGCAGCAAGGAAGGACAACTATGGCACGTTGGTATAAAAACGGAAGACTTAAGCGACAAACTTGCTACTAGTCAAGTTTCCTCAACATGCAAACTAAATAATAATAATAAATAAAATAATAAAAACGACTTAAGGAAATCAATATCGCAATTCATTCAACATAAAAGCGAATTGGGATTGGCCTGAACACTAATATCCAAAAAAACTTAGAAAAGTCCAATTTTCCCATTTGCGGTCACATTTATGTTTGTTTTTTTCTATTACTAACTACAAAGCAAACATCCAGAAACAAACGAACGGCATTCAACGACTGTCAAGGTGAAGCCTTGATCTCGGCAGCGCAAAGCGTTAGCGGAATCTCCCAAAACAGTTGACGCGGAAAAAAATCTGGTGTGGGGAAAAACGAACCACTGTCATGGACAAAATTTATAATATTATACAAAACCAAAAAAAAAAAACAAATAAATTATTAAAAAAGAAATAACAACGAGTGCAGTTGAATAACAAGCCGAAGAAGAAATAAATACTTCAATAAAAAAAGCAACAACAGTGGCAACAGTTTGGTAATTTGTGTGAGTGTCGTTTTTACTGTAGTGGCCTTAAGAAATCCAGCAACGCGGTGGAAACAGCCACGCGGCAAGATGCGAAACCCAAAACAAGCCACCAAAAATAATGAAAAAAACATATTAGAAACTTAACAACAACAAAAGCAATATCGCTAACGACAACCGGCAGCAGCTACTCACAGCACTCGAATGAGAGGCACTCAAGAGCTTATGAATCATGCGATGTTTTTACCGCCAATAACAACAACAGCAGCAACATCGACGGTATAACAAATGTAATCCAAGTCAACAGAAACTGCTGCCGTGAAACGCTTGCTGATTAGCACTAACGAAAATTTCCATTTTTTCTGTCATTGTCATTGCCGCAGCCGCAGCCGCGTCGGTTGCTTCCCCCGAATTGCTGCTGGCACTTTACATTGACAACATCTGCTCTGAATTCAACGCAGAGGCAGCTGATGATGACAACAACAACAACGCGCGTTGAGAGCCAACAGATGGTATAGATATAGATAAGCCCAGCAGCAGTTAACACAAAAAAGCGAAAAAGAAACAACAAAAAACCGGCAATGATGGTCAGTCAGGCAGCGACAATGCAACAAACCAAAAAGTGGCAACAAAAACAATAACATGTTATGTGCATATCAGGCGGTTATGCGGACATACATTTAACGAACGAAAGTGAAAGGAGTCGCCACACTTTTCTTATTTTTTGCTCCAAATAACCATCCACAACACCAACACCAGAAGCGTTTACTAACACACACACACACATACGCATAGGAGCTTACACAAATGCCTTGTAGGAAAAGATATGTTTCAAATATTATGAAACAAGAAAAATCATTTTCTTCGACCGCAGTATTTAACATATACGTCACAAATACAAAAGTTTTGATACAAGAACTTGATTTTAATTACTCAGTTTTATTTTACTCATTAAATTTTTGTGAAATTTGGACCACGTGAAGTACTGAACCGTTTTTATCTTGCTGTCAACCGGAAATTTGAAAATTTTAAAACCCATTTTCAACACAAGGACATATTATTATTAGCAAAAGATTGTATCTGAAGCTGAATAATATATCTCACAGATTAGCATTTTAAGAAAAAAGTGAACCTTATGCTCTGAGATATTCAATCTTCAATGTATTACGTATTTAAGTGCCTTGAAAAGTTGTAGTACTATTTCAAACATGCTTAAGTGAATTGTGCCATATTTTGGACTAACCAGGTCCCTCTCCAACTGGTCCTTCTAAGGAAGTGGGGTCTTCCTGCTTCTGTGTCAAGTCGCAACTTTTTTTTAATGACAGGACATATTTCGTCTCGGTCTCGCTCACTACCAGACCCATACGCTTTGCTTCCTTATTCAATCTAGAGAAAGTAGAAGAAACCACGCAGTTATTGACGCCAATGATATCGATGTCTTCGGCATACGCCAGCAACTGTAAACTCTTGTAGAAGAATATACCTTCTCTATTCAGCTCTGCACCTCGAACTATTTTCTCCAGGTGTAGATTAAAGAAGTCGCTCGATACGGGGTCGGTTTGTCTGAAACCTCGTTGTCACCATCTGTATTAGTTTTGCGGGCATACCAAATTCAGACATAGCGGCATAAAGGCGGCTCCTTTGGCCGATACTTTCGAAAAAAAGTCAGCTATATCTGTTCAGATCAAGTAAAGATATTCGGTGTCTGAGGACCTTGAAAATATAGAGAACTACTTGTAGATTAGAGGGCCACATTTTGAGTATACTAAAATTGTATTCTGATTTCTTCATTACTCTGCGATTTATGTATTCATTGTAAGTACTAAATAAGCCATTTTGATTTGTCAAACTGCCACAAAAACATGTTCATGGATCCCTATATATTAAATTTGCTTTGAATTGGCCACGTGGTTGCGCGGAAATGAGACTTTGCCAAGAAGTGGGCGGGGTAATGCTCATATGTTTTATGCTGGTTTTAAGCCCTATACTTTCCTCTTATTCTTAGACTTATTACATTACTTATCACATTTTTGTAAATTTTCTGGTAATTTTTCGATTCCATCCCAAAAGAAAATCGCCGGCATGTCCACCCAGCATAAATCAAGCCAATTTTTCATGCTCTGATCTGATGTGCACTGTATTCCAGTGAGAACGTCCTGCAACGTTGCGAATTCCAAACATTTTTTCGGCTTTCTTCACTTTATCGCGATAGCGATCTCCTTTAGTAGTTTTACCCCGTTTTAGAAGCTCATAATATAATGAAGCACGCTCTTCCGATCACAGTAAAATCAGGGTATAACGTCATCAAAATTTGTAAAGATAAAGTATAAATATAAAAAAGTTAGAACAAGTAACGAACACTATTGTTAAAGTAAAAGTTTTACAAAGAAAAATATTAAAAGGTGATTTGGATTGTTTACAGAGATACAAATCAGAGTCAACAGAACGGATACTGTATATTTCTAAACCTTTCCAAAAACAGTAACCGTCGAACTTTTTTGTTTAGACTTCGACATTTGATTACTAAGAGAGCTGAATATTCTATTTCTTTATTGGCATAGATCCCGTCGTAATCCTTAATATGTTTGCCGTTGTCGTCAACAAAAGGATGATCTCTCATCCAAGCCTGCTGTTTCCTTTTCATTGAGGTGCTTTTTTCCGTGGCGGGTCTCAAACACAGCTAACAACCCTTTGTAGGGATGGTATGCCTTCTCACTTTAGTTCGCCTTCAAATGGATATTCTATGGCTACCCAGAGGATACTTGGTCTAAGACTGGAAATCGTAAGCTGCTTGAGCCATATGTAAAAGAATCTTTTCTCAGAGAACTCTCCTCTTTTGCGAGAACTTCAACACATGACTTCGTCCTCTGAACATTAACTACATTTATTTGATTGAAAATCCATAAATTAAGCATGTAAAAGAAAAAGATAAAAAATATTTGAAATTTATGAAAATTAATCCACAATAATAAAAGCCCCGCAGGCGAGTAATTGCGAACTTTAAGATATTTTTTTCCAAATAAATTCATTAATCCTCTACCCTTAAGTTTATATAATTCGTCTAATGTTTCCAGCAATAATACCAATAATGGCCAGTAAGCAATAATAGTAAAATTAATAATAAATAGAGACGCACCACAAAAAGTCTTATTCCAAGAAAATCGTCAAAGTGTAGCCAAAAAATAAATTTCAACGCGAACAAATGCGACCCATCAAGATTAGCTGAGAGCAAACAATTTCACTTTCGCTTTCAAGGCAGCCGCCGCAAGAGATCATTGTAATAATAGACTGCTGTAACAAATAAAAGTGCACAAAAACAACACACACATAATAACAACAATAGTTAAATGACAATACTCGTAACCTGAAAGTACCACAGCCGTTGAGCATAGGGTGAGCCGACGAGACGCGCCGGGTCGACTAAAGCCATTTAAGACGATTGTATATGAAAGTGGAAGAAAAAAGCAAAGAACAAGCAAATTAAAGTCGGTCAAATGTGGTCAACGTAAAAGAGGTGATCGCGAGACAAGAGAGTGCGGGGAGTGCGGGCAAGCAAGCGCTGTATTTATGTGGCAGATTTAATGGATTGTTTGGCTTGCCGCGGCGGCTGGGTTCCTGTTGCCACAGCATACAGTGAGTGTCTATAAGTTCCATAAGCAAAGGTAAATGTGTGAGTATGTGAAATGTATGTATGTATGCATAAATGTATGTATGAGTGTTTAAATTTCATTAACTGTGTCTTTCGATATTTGTGGTATTGACATTAAGCGTGGAGGTGAAGGTAGTTGTTCGTTTCCAATCATGTCTTTTGCAAAGAGTTTTGCAATAATTGCGGTTTTCTTTCATTCTTTGTTTACGACAAGCGATTTTGAAGTCGTAAACATTTCTAGGTGACAAACCCACATTTGATGGTTTTTTTTTTGTTTTTGCTCAATCAATTATATTAATTTTTAGGCAATTTCCTAGGCGTGGTTGTTTCCTATAATGGTGTTTACATTGTGCCTGCAAAAAGAGTCGACGTTTTGGCGATTTCATCTCCGCAAATTCCATGGCTTTTATTTGATTTTCATTATGGCCTGCACATTTCGATGGCTGATAAAGTTCGTCATAAAGCGTTTGAGTGTATTTTCCCTTCACAATTATTGTAGTTAACTTTCCATTGCCTTTGTTTTTGTTATTGTGCTGGCTTATAAAAATTCTCTGCCTCTGATTGGAAAGTAATAGTTGTCTGGATTTGCAGAAATGAAAGTGTTTGGCCGGCAACGAAATTACTAATATCCGCGAAACACTCCGACCGGGAAGTGGTCGCCGCTTGTCTGTGAGTTAATTGGTACTTAAATTAAGCAATTTAAGCTGTTAATGGAGTCATTCGATTTTAACTTTCAAACACAGTTTTATGAAAACTTTAAAAGTGACATTCCACCAGCTCAACATGTGTTTTTCTGTATCAGAGGTTTTAATTTTATTTAAGCTGAGTAAACACAAAATCACAGGAAGCTGTTGTTGTGACACATTTCCTTAATTTTCTTGCACTCATGGGCGCTTAGTTTGCATGCCGTTTTATGTTTGTAATTATGAGTATGCAAATATGTATGTTATAATTTTGTAACTGTAACATTTATTAACGACACGATTTGTGTATTAAATTTTGATGTGACCTTTTTTGTTAAAGTAATAGACTTAGATATTATTATTGTCTATCTTATGATATTCTTTCTGATAACTCTGATACTAAAAATATTATGCACCTTTAATAAGATGAGGTGTGTAAAACTTAAAAAATAATATACGAGGGCTGTCCGATAAATAACCGACTTAAAAATTTTGGTTTAATATGTGAGCAGTTTCTTTTCACATCTTCATAATCTCAGCTATTTCCTTAACTTTAATCCGGCGGTCGTCTAGTACCAATTGATGAACTTTAGCGATGTTATCGTTAATGGTTACAGTTTTTGGACGCCCAGGACGTTCATCATCTTCCTAGCTCCTGCGACCACGTTTAAATTCAGTTGCCCAACAGTCTACGGTGGTAAACAATGGTGCAGAGTCACCATACACAGAGTCCAACTCATCTTTGATTTGTGAAGGCGTATTGCCTTTCAAAAATAAAAATTTAATTACAGCTCGATATTCAATTTTTTCCATTTTGGGGAAATCACCGAAATAGACTCACAAAAATGACTGTCAACAGATAATTGCGCAAGATAAATTTCTGAAATTTTGGCGAGTAGCTATTATAATATGCACAATTTGAAGTAGAAACTTTTTTTTCAGATTGAGGTCGGTTATTTATCGGACAGCCCTCGTAACGTTATAACTTAACTTAACTTAATTTAATTTAATTTAACTTAACTTAACTTAACTTAACTTAACTTAACTTAATTTAACTTAACTTAACTTAACTTAACTTGACTTAACTTAACTTAACTTAACTTAACTTAACATAACATGTTGCATAACTTAACTTATCTGAACATAACTTAACTTAACTTAACTTGACTAAACTTATCCTAACTTAACTTAACTTAACTTAAGTTAATTTATTTTAACATAACTTAACTTAGCTTAACATAACATAAAACACCGTGAAAATTTTTTTTTATATTTTTTTTACTCTTGCCAAATGTTGTTACAGGTACAATTACCTCTATACTAATCACCACTTTCACTCAAAATTGATAAGAGAATACATATTCACAAATCGCATGTTTGCTGTATCACCGCTAAGTGCGGATGTACTTATAAAATCACGCTCAAATCCATTTACAGAGACATAATGCTCATAAACGACCTGTTTCCTCAAAGCAAGCATAAAAACTTGACTACAAAAAAGTGCTGATCATTAGCGCGTGCGCAGTAGCTAAACACGAATGTAACGACGTAATTCTTTAATTAAATCAGATATGCAACTGCAACGATAGTAAAAACAAGAAATTAGCTTTGTTCCTGGTGATATGGCATATCCTCAATGCGATCCTTATTAGCATTCTAATACGCGGTAATGATTGTTAGGCATGCACTGTTGTGGTCAAAAGTAATAAATTATACAAGTGGGCTTAAAGCAGTTGAATTTACTTATTAAACTTCTACGCCAGTGTCTGCTATTCAATGAAAGTATATTTGCTTATAATTTTAAAATCAAACAAAAATCATAATAATAAATTCTAAAAATAAAAATTTAAAAATATTTATAGACCACTGAACTGAGAGCTGTCAGAGAAGTGAAAAAATTTAGTTTTACACGCTTATATGTGTTGACTAGGAAAGCTAAATCACTAATAGTTTCACGGTAAGGGCTAATAATAGCCTTAAAATTTTGCGAACCGCTTTTCGGTAAGCCAAAAATATGTATATATATGTATATACAAAATTATTTTAACTGCTGAAGAAAAGTAAGATCAACTCTTTCAATTAGCAAATGTGATTTAGTATTAAATAATATTTGAGTTTTTTTCGCTCTTTTTCCCACGTGCATAGCCCAACCAGCAAGTGAAGGCATTTCTTTTTGATATTATATTTTAGCGAAGTCATGCCAATGACGTACTGGTGTATATGTATATATAGCTCCAGTGAGTGTGATTGAAATATATATTTCTACACATACATGAGTATGGGTATATACAAATTCAGAAAATACTGGCGTGAATCGGTCACTCACGCTGGCGTATACGTAACATTTGTGTTTTTCAATTTTTTTTGTTTGTTTTATTTTTTTTTGTTATACTATACATGGCAACGTACTATATCTTTATTGCTTTACAAGTAGTGAAATATGAAGCAGCGCAGTAAGTCAAGCACAACGCATGCCAAGATAGCCAGTGAGTTGTACTACGAATGTTAATGAGAAGCGCGGCTAGAAAAGGGAATCATGGAAAATGTAATAATAAAAAATATTAGAAATATGAAAGTTAAATGATAATATTTATTTTAGTTATAAAAATTTTACTAAATTGAAAAAAATACACAGAATAACTTCTATTCGTAAATTAAAGCTTTACAGAAACTTAAAAAATCCAAGCTAGTACCATAATACTCACAGAAACTCTTCATTCGAAATTTTAACGAAAAATTTCATACAATGATGGAAAATATTATAAAATAAATAACAGTATACTAAGTCCTTTTAAGGGGTTATAAACAGTTAGAAAGCCGAAAAGAGCGAATTTTCCAGAATTCAAATCAAATAATGAGATACCAAATTATTTTCAAAACAAAAAAAAAAAGTATGTGGAAGATAGCGTACGTTATTCTCAGACTAAATGTTAATTTCTTGAAAATATTTTATTAAGTATTTTCCAATCAAAGTCGCAGACTCGAAGCCTTAAGAAGAAATGCGAAGATGATAAAATGTTTTTCTGTTTAAATTTCAGATGCCAATGGGAAAATATGTGAAACGCTGCTCATAAAAACTGAACAATATTTTGCAACATCTATCAATTATACGAGTAGAACTATAGAAGAAATTTTTCGGAGACTTCCACAAGTTAAATTATGTAAGTATAGTATTATCACTGCCAATTTTTATTAAAAAAGGTGAAATCCAAATATTTTCTGCGCTTCGCAATTTTTCTTTTCATCGCATAGCGCAATATTTCGGTTTTACAAATTAATTGAAGTCAATGTCGCGACAACCACAACGAGCTTTTGGCGCTTTCATAATAAACCGTTATGGTCGTTATACAACAAATGCAATAAATGATAGTAAAAATTGCACAAAACGACACAAGTATGGCGAAAGATTAAAATAATTGTTGGCAGCTAAATTATTGATAATTGTAAGTAAATTTTTTATAGCAATTGCGTGGGATAATTTCTTCAAACGAAGCTGGAAAGTAAAAAATAACTGTAAATACAACCTACCCTACCTAAGTGTTGGTGCTTCTAATTAAGTTGTGTCACACAA
Organism: Bactrocera dorsalis; assembly: GCF_023373825.1. Classification (NCBI taxonomy): domain Eukaryota; kingdom Metazoa; phylum Arthropoda; class Insecta; order Diptera; family Tephritidae; genus Bactrocera; species Bactrocera dorsalis. The sequence continues at coordinate 74,280,592 of NC_064305.1, forward strand.
ATTCCCACCAATTAACGGTACAAAACAGTGAAGGAAGCGGTAATAGGTAAAACATTTAAATTTGTAAGTTAGGATGGTTCTAAAAAACTAAAGTGAGATTAAAAATAAAATATAAAATAAAGTCAGATTTTTGTTTTGTACTTGTATAATGGTGGTAATACCACGGAAAAATTATTTTCGAATAGATTTCGAATTAAAATGAAAGAATGAAGAAGATTGAAAAAATTCAAAAATATTTTTCTTTAATAATATCAGAATTCTAAGTACATATACACTATATATAACATTGGTCCCGTTTCCATTTTATTAGTGTAATTTAACTTTGACCTCCGATAGATAAGCCTGAAAATCGAAATACATTTTTATCAACACTTAAGTGTCACCCTAATACTATTCCGTACCTAAGATCCAACCGCGCCTACGAAACTATATAATATTCTGTAATTTAGTTGAGCTTTGGTTGCGCTCAATTACGCACTTCAAACATCCGCCAACACCTGAAGCTTCAGTCTGCTTTGTGAACTAATATAACTAAATCGTTTATTTGGAAATTTAAGTTGGCGTTGTCAAATGGTATTGTTAGCACATTTTTGCGTTATGTGTAAAACACTACAAATACAATAATAACATGTGCTAATAAATCACAAGTGTTGGCAACTCCACGCTTAGTTACATGCGAGCACCTGCGTAAGTATGTATGCGCATAACTGCTGCCATGCGTCGAGTTGCGCATAGTAATTCAATTGGGTTTCTAGGCTGTTGTAAGTCATTACCTTTGCGATTACGCACTTCATATTTGACTTTTTGCGTGCAATTACCAAACACTTTGGTTTCATGCTTTTGAGGCTTTATTATATTTGGTGTATTGACATTGAAAATTCTTGTATAGGAAACTTTATTTTGAAATGCACTTCCATATTTGGGCGCGTAAATATTAGACGCTTATACAATAACTATAATGAAGGTCATTAGACTTATTGTAATAATAAATACAAATGTTTAAGAAGTTTCTCAAGTAACTATGGATAACAAAGGAGTTATTTCGGGGCAAAAATAATTTCTCTCATAAAAAAATACTAGTATGAGCAAAAAATATTAAGACTTTGCTCATAATTTTAAAATTTTTAACGTATTCTTAAAAAGCTATTTCGTGCCTCTCACCGATGATGGCACCGTCAAACGAAAAGAGTTGTGCTCGCATTGGTGGCCAGTTCAGGATCGACGGTGAGGAAGGTTTTATTATGTGTTTAGTGAATTTGTCAGGGAATCATTTCTAATAAGCTGTTCTCTTACGAGTTTTGAACCTGTTTTGCACCGGCTTGTGGCGCCGTCCTTTTAGAAACACATATTATACAAGTCCATATCATCCGATTCGTGCGAGAAATATTCGGTTATCGTTGAGCGGTAGTGATTTCCATTCACAGTAATGTGGCGGTCTTGATCATCACGGAAGAAGTACAGCCCAATGACGTCTCCGGCCCATAAACCGCGCCAAACCGTAAATTTTTTCGGGATGCAATAGTGATTTATAGAGTACGTGTGGATTGCTGCCCGATCAATAACGCATATTTTGTTTATAGACGAAACCATGCAGCCAGAAATGAGCCTCATCGCTGAAGATGATTTTTCGATGGAAATCCGGATCATTTTCAAGTTGTTGCTCAGCCTAATTCGACGATTCTGGTGGTCAAGTGGCTTCAGTTTTTGCGTCAATATGATCTTGCAAGGACTTAGGTCAAGATCCTTTCACAAAATTTGCCACAACGACGTCACAGAGATGCTCTACGCTTGAGAACGACGTGTGAGAGACTGATTTGGGTCTTTCTCAATGGATGCTCTAGCCTCACCAAGACACTTCTTTGTCCCACTGACTCGAAAACATTTTGTACTGTGCCTGTGGATTCAAATTTTTTTTTCAATACGCTCAATGGTTTCTGACAGGACGATTATGGCGACCATTAATTGAATGTAGTGCTCTTAAAGTTAGACCACTGACTCTTAATTTTGGGTAGTAAATTTTAATAATTTCGACTCGTTATTGGATCGTATATCTTTCCATGATGAAATGGCAAACCTTATTGAAGAGAAATGTCAAAAGAGCGGAAAAAATATGGTGTCGTTTGCTGTACCTATCGGTCTACTTTTGTAGTCCCCCTAAACATCATTTTTTAAGCAATTTTTGTTCTGTTTGTAAAATATTAGTAATTTATCAGTCAACGCTCTTTTTAAAACCAATTATTAGTCACACTACCTCTGCTCTGTCTCAGTTTGCAAGCACTTTGTTTGTATAATACCGACCGTTTGGTTAGATGAAAGTGAAACAGGCGTTGAATTCACCTGCGATTACCATAAACTTTTTTCACTTCGCAGTAGATGAAATCTTCCTGATTATTGAGAAGGCATGTTCGATTGCATACAATATGCAGTTTCATGTAATAACTAGCCACTTGAAATGCTATATCTCAGGCTCGAATATCAGCATGGCTACTAGTTACAATTATCATTTTGCACTGCCTGCCAATCAAATGCCAGCAGCGCCAGTTGCGTGAGAAATGTGCATGCGCATGCGCAGACCATGCAAAATGCATATCAATTCAAAATTGCCAACGCTAAAGCCATTGAACTGTGTCGCACGCATTATTTTGATCATAAATTGATATGGTAATTGAAAATCTGCGCAAAATTGATTTTTAGTGAAATTTAACAAATTCGCCTGCAACAATCAGTACACCAAACGTTGAGTTAAGCAAACAAAATGTGCGTTTATTTTTATTATTTTTTGCATTGATGTAATCTACAATTGTTTGAATGTATATAGGTGGCTGTGTGTGTGCTTTGCTTATATATTAAAGATGCTCAGGCATAACCGCGCATTGCATGGTTGCGAATTTGGAGGAAAATTTCACAAATCGGTTAACATTAAAGGCTAAATTATATTTATTTTATTGCCAAATTTTATTCGAATGTTTCCCATCTTTTGTTTGCGTTTGCGTTCAAACCAAAAAATTGCAGATAATAACAATAAAAATGGAAAGTGTGTAACACTGCAATGCGGGTTATAATATTATATCTCTTGTTGCACACATACACACATATGCGTGGTCGGCACATGTATGTATGTGTGTGTGTGTTTATGGACACTTTGCATAACAATGACCATTTGTGGCTTCCAACTACACAAAAGAGGCTGCGAGCACAGCTGTTGTGTCTTTTGGCGCCCCTCTGATGTTGTTGTTGTTGTTGTAATTTTGTTTTCGGCGCTGCTGTCACAATTCCATCTCCATTTCCATCTGTATTACTCCATCGTTGAAGTTCAAAGCTATGATTTTTGTTGTTGTTGTTGTTTTTATAAGCTGCTGCTGTTGTTGTTGGCATACTCGTTTGCCTCAGCTGCACAGCGTGCAAAGATTTAATGCCGGAACTAATACTTGTAAATTCATACTCATGCATCAACATAACAGTACATAACGGTATATTATGCACAAGCAATATGTCCATCCAAAAGACATGTAGTGTGCTGTTGCGTGGACTCTGCGCTTCATACTGTCATGTTTAGATAATTAAAAACCGCCAGGAGCCACATTAACCATGCTGAGCCCGAAAAAGAAAAAGGTGTTTAATTTCAATTTCATATTTTTTGTAAGGAAGACTCTAATTAGTTTTTCAATACGGCATCCTAATATTTGCTATATTACTGTCGGTTATTGTTTTTGCAAAGCAAACTATCGCAGTGAATTCAAAGAACACTTGGATGATATACTTAAATGTGACAATTCTACTTCGATGATGGCCATTGATTTAAGTTCTCGTCCGTCGGTTTTTGATGAGCTCAAATTTTTGTTACTCCCAAAATAGTTACCATGGTGGCTAATGGGACAAAAGTCCGCAATCTCGTATTAAAAAAGAACCTCTTAAGAACCATTCTAGTTATATCCCACATAAGAGATTTGCCATTAGAAAGCCGAGATCGCCGCGGCCGAAACACCTTCTACTTCATTTCGTTATGATCGAATTCATCAAAACTAAAAAACCTTGGATCAGTTCGTTAGTGTACTTTAAATGAGAAAACTGTTCCAAAGAATGTGAAAATTGTGGGCGAACCACGTCCGGACAACTATCAACATCAATTGATGATCAGCCCGTTAATTAAAAAAATAAATTGGTGCTTGAGAATCGACGAACAGTCGATAAACAGAGATCGTTGTAATATCGGAAAGATCAGTGAAAAGCAATTTGAAAGATCATTTGGGCCTAAATGCTTTTTCATTTGACGAGATGTCTTCATGAAAATAAGCATGAAATGAATCTAAGGCAATCCTTAGCCGAATATCCGAATAAATGGTTCAGATCGGATTGCTATAGTAAGCGATGGAAACCAAGTGATTTGTTAGGACGAGAAAACTTCATAAAATTTGATATATGTAGATCATTGCCCAAATAATCGTTTCAAGCTCCGAAAAGAGTGTTCAGATTGAGTCACTATAGCTTATATCTGTCATACAAACTGATCATCAAACTTCTTGTAAGTGAATCGTTTGTATTTGTGAAGGATATTATTGTTTTAACGCAACAGAAGTTAACGTTTTTTTTTTCTTATTTCTCTCACCTTGAATTTAAAACATAATGAAAAAACACTAAATAAATTAAATTTACTTTTGGCATGAAATAGCGAATAATTTTCCAAATTTTAATATTTAAGTTTCAAAACGCTTTCATTTCAACATTTGTTTCTTAAAAAAAAGAACAAAAGAAAACAATGTTTTTTGTTCATTTCAAAAATAATTTATTTTGGTCCAAGGGGATTTGTTTCAGCTAATATTTAAAAATTAGATCGCGTAAATGGGCACCTTTAGCTTTGACAGCTAAATGGACTCTTTTTTCGACATTTTCCATGACTTTGGCCAATGTTTCGGATGATATGGCGGCTGTTTCACGTCGAATGTTGGCTTTCAGTTGAGCTAAGGTCTTTGGCTTATTAGCGTATACCTTGGATTTCAAATAACCCCACAAATAAAAGTCTGGTGGCGTCAAATCTGGTGATCTCGGTGGCCAGTCAACATCACCATTTTTCGATATCAATCGTTTTCAGCCATTTCGATGGCCCATTTGCCAAAATTAAGGCGTCGCGGATAATCAGCTGGGTTTAGTTTTTGTGCCATTTGAATTTTATATGGAAACATCTTCAAATCTTTATGAATTATGCGTCGGAGAGTGGTGCGAGAGATGTCTAATTCCTGAGAGCGGCGATAACTCGATGTCGATGGAGTCTCCTCAATACTGGCTCGTACAGCTTCGATATTTTCATCAGAACGTCTTGTGCGTTGTCTGGATGCATGACTGGCATTACTGAGATTACCGGTGTTCACAAATTTTGCGTATAAAGACTTAATTGTGTTCTTAACTGGAGCACTTTTCACTTTATTTTTTTTGCGAAACGCACGTTGAGTTAACACAATTGAAAAGTTATTTTGAATATAAAGCTGAACAATTTCAGCGCGTTCTTTTGGAGTGTACTGTTCCATGGTATAAATTGTCTTCGAATGACGCTTCTAACGCGGTATGACATTAGCCGATTTGTCAGCGCTGATAAAAGTTACAGCGTTGCCAGATGGGTCAACTTTAAATGGCCTACCCTGTAGTTAAGCCTATTATGCGTAAACACCTACATCAAAAAGGAAGAGTTAAACCCAATTTTGTTTCGATTTATTTTTTAATTCCATCCACTTTAGCAATTTTTATCACCGGTAATTTATTCAAATTAGATTTAACTAAATACTGTTCAAACTCCGCTTTTACCCACCGCCTTTTACCAAGTCGATGATGTCAGCGCACAATTTCTCCACCTACGCCGAAGCCAGGCTTAAGTTGAAAAGAAATTTACATTTATGTTGATTTTTTTCTACTTTAATTGGTTTATTTATTTTTTGTTAATTTTTTATCATTTCCTTTTAATGCCTTTCGAATTTGAGCATTTGGCGGCGCTAATTTACATAAAGTTCGCGATTTATTTGGCTATTAGCTTTTTATGCTGTGAGCAAATTATATAATAGTTATAATAAAAATGCATATGAAGTAAATTAAATCGAATGATAATGCTTTGGTTACGATGCTTATGAATATTTGATTTTTTCTGGTTTAATGTAGGGCAATCGAGAGGTTTGTGTGTCGGAAGATTTCTCCTTTTCGCATTTTTCGAAAGTCCGAATAATGCGTTGCCTTGTGGATGACCTTCAATGCTATTATGTTGATATATAATGTGCGCATATTATATATGTAATAATAACAAGTATAAATGCAAACAAATATATAAATAAATTATAGATTTTGGTTAGAAAAAAAAAACAAAATTCTGATAAGAGCGAAAAGCATAAATTTTTAACCCTACAACAATGACTAAATATCCCAGAGACATTAAATTTTACCATCGAAATTGTATAATAGAGCTTTATTTCGGTGTGAAAACTGGGCAATGGGCGTGGCACCGCCCACTTTTTGGTTAAATCTCATATCTTGAGGTCCGGTCTCATTCATTTTCGACAAAATTTAGTACGTGGTATTCTTCTTACATTCATAGAAGAATACGTTGTGAAAATCGGACAAGAACCACGCTTACTTCCCATATAGTACAATTTTAAATTCCACTTGATTCGTTGAGTTTCCAGTACACAAATCAGGAAGAAATTAGTAAAACGGGATAAAACTGTGCACGAATAATGTCTTTAGTGTGTATCCCCTTATGTCCAAAGAGTGTTTAAGTCCTATAAAAACTGTTAAGGCCCCTAGGTACCGAATATTTAGACCTCGGTACCTATAGTTAACTTTTGATCGATCATATCGGTTAATTCTCTTATAATGGTATATCTATATGTCAAAAATGGGTTGAAGCGAACCAATACTTCCTAGCACCCATATACTTGATAGAAAGATTTTCGAACTTGGAGTTGACTTTGTGCCGAATATATCGGCCAATATGTGAGTTATCCCAATGAAAATAAGCGGACCTGTTTTACTCATTAGTGTGTATCTTTGTGCCTTAAATGGATAAATTTGAGCAAAAACTTGGCTTAGCTCCTATATAACTAATATCAGGATTGAACATCCGGCTGACTTTACTCTATATGATTGGTTTTACGGTGGTCCAATGAGTTCAATTCTTGAGTGAGAACAATTCTATGCGAAAATAAGTCCAAATCCTTTCTCAAAATCCGTCAGATTGTAGTTTGAGACAGTCTCTAATATATTTGTAAATAACTAATTATTTCCTCATTAAAATTCGGAAGTCCAACATAAATGATTTACTAGACAAATTAACGCAACGCCACACGGTTTGCTGCCAATCAGTAAAATTGTTTACTTCAAAATGTTTGGCTTAGAGCATTACATCTCTGTTTATCATTCAGTTTCTCTTTTGCCCCCTCAACAAAACTGAATACTTCGCGCATCGTAAACCTTTTCATTAAAAACTTTTTCTACGGTGAAAGAGAAGCAAAGTCATTTTGTTGCTACAAGTGAGTGTGAAATGCATAAGGAAAAAGTGAATACGTATACATTTCAAAGCAGATAATTTTCACTCAAACTCTCAAATGCAGCTAATTTTACGTCTAGCCGCAGAGGCGGCAATCATGACATAGTGCAAATGGGTGGTATCATAATTGTACATATTAATGTGCAATACGCAGTTGAATAACTGAAAATAAAAAGGTGTTGGCGGCAGCAACTACACAAGTGACGAGGCAAATATGATATCAATTTTCTTATCAAAATAATCGTCCCCCTGTGCTCACTATTCGATGAAAATTGTGAATGGGAGTCGCTACCGCTCAATGATAACCAAATATTTTTGGCCCAAATTGTATGATATGGACTTGGACAATATGTGTTTCCAACAGAACGACGCCACAAGCAACACAGCGAATGTAAAGGGTGATTTTTTAAGAGCTTGATAACTTTTAAAAAAAAAAAACGCATAAAATTTGCAAAATCTCATCGGTTCTTTATTTGAAACGTTAGATTGGTTCATGACATTTACTTTTTGAAGATAATTTCATTTAAATGTTGACCGCGGCTGCGTCTTAGGTGGTCCATTCGGAAAGTCCAATTTTGGGCAACTTTTTCGAGCATTTCGGCCGGAATAGCCCGAATTTCTTCGGAAATGTTGTCTTCCAAAGCTGGAATAGTTGCTGGCTTATTTCTGTAGACTTTAGACTTGACGTAGCCCCACAAAAAATAGTCTAAAGGCGTTAAATCGCATGATCTTGGTGGCCAACTTACGGGTCCATTTCTTGAGATGAATTGTTGTCCGAAGTTTTCCCTCAAAATGGCCATAGAATCGCGAGCTGTGTGGCATGTAGCGCCATCTTGTTGAAACCACATGTCAACCAAGTTCAGTTCTTCCATTTTTGGCAACAAAAAGTTTGTTAGCATCGAACGATAGCGATCGCCATTCACCGTAACGTTGCGTCCAACAGCATCTTTGAAAAAATACGGTCCAATGATTCCACCAGCGTACAAACCACACCAAACAGTGCATTTTTCGGGATGCATGGGCAGTTCTTGAACGGCTTCTGGTTGCTCTTCACCCCAAATGCGGCAATTTTGCTTATTTACGTAGCCATTCAACCAGAAATGAGCCTCATCGCTGAACAAAACACGCGCGCGAAACACATTTCGAACCGAACACTGATTTTGGTAATAAAATTCAATGATTTGCAAGCGTTGCTCGTTAGTAAGTCTATTCATGATGAAATGTCAAAGCATACTGAGCATCTTTCTCTTTGACACCATGTCTGAAATCCCACGTGATCTGTCAAATACTAATGCATGAAAATCCTAACCTCAAAAAAATCACCCGTTACAATCAATTTATTGAGAACCAAGTGAACGTGTTGGTCGCCTCAGTCGTGTGTTTTGACGCCGTTAAACTATTTCCCGGTGGGGCTACGTCAAGTCTTTGGTCTTTGCTAACAAGCCAGCGACGATTGATGAACTTCATACGAATATAGCACGTGAAAATGTAGCAGTATCGGCCGATTTATGATTGAACACCTTCGAACATCGGGTTCAGCGTCTGGACTTCTGCAAGCGTGCCCGTGGCCATGCAACAGAAATCGAGTTCCATACATAAGGGAATGGTATATACATTCACAAGAATAAAGAACTTGACTTTTGAAAAACCCGTTATAAATCTCAACAATTATATTTTGATGATAAAGATTAACTATCAAAAGTATTCCGTTTAGACTTTTTCAATAGTTTGAAGCATAAATGATGATTGATTGAAGTTATATTGAAAATATTACTTGAAATAGCAAAAATAACGGTCTCCGATTATAATTTCTTTATAGCGCATATCCCAGCTCGCTTTAAAAAATCATGTGTCATTCAAGTCCAAAAATGATTAATTTACTAAATATCAGCAATAAGTTACATAACCACCTAAAGCACTGTATCTTTTGCAGGTTTTATGTAACCGCAACAGCGTGCTGCCGCCAAGTATTTCAATGTTTACGAACTCGCCACAAATGAACGAAATTACAACAACAATCTACACAATGTTGCTTTGAGGGCACTTCCATGCCGGTCTCGATACACATATGTATGTATGTAAGTATGTATATCTGCTTTACTTTAATTTACAATGAAAATTGCACAGCTTGAAGAGTGAATTTTGTCTTTTCTTTTTTGTTGTGTTGTCTTTTGTTTTTGTTGTGTTGTCTTTTTTTTTTGTTTTTTTGGCTAAGCATCGACTTGACGCACTTAAGCGTGGCACACTCTTACTAACAACCAAAGCACTAATTATTATGTGACTTTACAGCTGAAGTAACGGTATAAGCGTAGACTAAGATAAATGTATATATGTATGTGTGCATTTGAGGCAGGAGGTTCAAAAAATGTGTTTTTGGCCTCACAGCGATGTTAGAGGGCGCACAAAGAGGGCGTGCTTGCTAAGCAACTAAATTCCCGAAAGAAAGTCTACTTAAGATGAAATTAAAATATATTTAAGCAAATGTCTTGGAAATGTGTAAATGATGTGAAAATTTCAGCTCTAATTTGTTGTAGTGGAAAAATGTTGAAGTCTTTTTGTTTTGGGAAAACAAAAAAAACCCCAAAAAATTACTTTTGTTTGCCACTATTGTTGCTTTTGTATTGTGTGACAAAGAGTTGGCCACAAGCATTTCATTTGTTGTGAATAAACTAGAAAAATTGTTATCTTCAGCTGCTTCCGAAGCTATAATACCCTTCATAAGTGCATTTTTTATATTATAAAAAAGTATAAAAAGAGCTTTATCTTGATTTGGAACGGTCCGTTTGTATGACAGCTGTATATTAAAGTGGTCCGATCTGAGTACTTTCTTAGAGCATCAAAGCGCTATTTTAAGTTATAATTTTAGAAGCTCAGAGCACTATTTTAGTTACTAATCTATACAAGCTAATTTCATGAAAATACCTTGTCGAATTTCAACCTGATATCGCAAAAACTGCGAAACTTTGGAGGGTCTCCTTCGTTTCTTCATGCAAAACTTAATGTATACTGTTAAGGGTATATAATGACTTACATTTAAATATAAGCACATAAGTATATATGTACGTCTTTATGTATATAACTATAATTCAAAAGAAAACAAAAGTAAGTTGCTGGAGAAATTTCATTTGAGCCACTCAACATTGCAACTAATATTTGATAACTGAAAATTGGTTAATGAGTTGGCTATTGAGATTTGTAAGCTTGATTAATACTAGGTCTTATTACAATAGGCATTTCGATAATGACGCTCGTTATAATTTGCTAATGACCAAGTGGTTATTTTTTAGGTTATGTTATAAATTACTTCAGCCGTCTCTGGGATTATGAGCTCGAAATGTCGTGGAAATATATATTTCTATTGTTAAGCCTGCAATTTTAAGAAAGTTAGTATATTTATTGCTTCCGCATATTACTTTACATAAACTTCAACTTAAAAGCGAACGCGAAGCCAAATTAAGCGTCAACAAAAATATTATACCTGCGCTATTTTTATATTTTGGACCGAATGATATCTAATTAATTCTATACTTTGCTTAATATTCGAAATAATTGTCATGAAATCAATATATTTAATATAAGTTAGTATATACCCGATATTATAGTGGGAGGAATATGTTTCACAGAGTATAATAGCTTGTGTACCCAACGGTTGTATGTATCACCTAAAAGTAATCTAGATAGTTACTGGGTTACATACATATATATAAATGATCAGGATAACGAGACGAGTTGAAATACAAATAACTCCCTGTCCGGGTGAGTTGTAACTTGAGTAAAATTGAGTTATCTTGGTGAAACTTGGTATACGCGTTCCTTAGTGAAAAAGTAAGGACGCATTCATTTGTGCGTAATCGGACATGCTTATGTTGACTTTTTACCGAAAATTTTGATTAATGTGTTAGATATGTAATTGAAATTCAAAAAAAAAAATAATGTCCTGATAGTAGTGTGTCAGTGTTACAAATGGATTGAATCGCGTCAATACTTCTCTTAGCCCCCTATACATAATACAACATAAAGATTTTTGAACTATCGGGCGACTTTATACCGCATATATTGGACAATACGGGAGTTATGCTGATGAAAATGAGAGAGCGTGTTTTTCTTATAATGATACATATTTGTGCTTAAGACAATATGTACTAAAGTCATGACGATATTTGTATATGTAGCTTCTACAGCATCCATGACCATTGAGTATTTGGGTCAGGTGGAAAGCTAGGTCCCCATGTTGTCTATATATCCACGCATGTTTGCCCGGAATCATTCATTCTCTCCTCTCTTTTTGCTAATACCTCAGAAGCGTCATTTGACATGGTTCGGAAAGCATTTATCATGCGTATTGCAGAAAGCCTATGACTGTGTTAATTGGTCTAGCATATGATTTTATGTCTAGCGCCTATATCCATATTGGAGCGGCATACAGTATAACTGATCTCATTACCTTAACTAACGGGTGATTTTTTTGAGGTTAGGATTTTCATGCATTAGTATTTGACAGATCACGTGGGATTTCAGACATGGTGTCAAAGAGAAAGATGCTCAGTATGCTTTGACATTTCATCATGAATAGACTTACTAACGAGTAACGCTTGCAAATCATTGAATTTTATTACCAAAATCAGTGTTCGGTTCGAAATGTGTTTTATCGACAAATTTTGTTCAGCGATGAGGCTCATTTCTGGTTGAATGGCTACGTAAATAAGCAAAATTGCCGCATTTGGGGTGAAGAGCAACCAGAAGCCGTTCAAGAACTGCCCATGCATCCCGAAAAATGCACTGTTTGGTGTGGTTTGTACGCTGGTGGAATCATTGGACCGTATTTTTTCAAAGATGCTGTTGGACGCAACGTTACGGTGAATGGCGATCGCTATCGTTCGATGCTAACAAACTTTTTGTTGCCAAAAATGGAAGAACTGAACTTGGTTGACATGTGGTTTCAACAAGATGGCGCTACATGCCACACAGCTCGCGATTCTATGGCCATTTTGAGGGAAAACTTCGGACAACAATTCATCTCAAGAAATGGACCCGTAAGTTGGCCACCAAGATCATGCGATTTAACGCCTTTAGACTATTTTTTGTGGGGCTACGTCAAGTCTAAAGTCTACAGAAATAAGCCAGCAACTATTCCAGCTTTGGAAGACAACATTTCCGAAGAAATTCGGGCTATTCCGGCCGAAATGCTCGAAAAAGTTGCCCAAAATTGGACTTTCCGAATGGACCACCTAAGACGCAGCCGCGGTCAACATTTAAATTAAATTATCTTCAAAAAGTAAATGTCATGAACCAATCTAACGTTTCTAATAAAGAACCGATGAGATTTTGCAAATTTTAAGGGGTTTTTTTAAAAAAAAGTTATCAAGCTCTTAAAAAATCTCCCTATATAAAAAATCGTCGGCGGGAATGCACACAGCCTTTATTTGCCATCATCCTAGATAAATCATTGTAGATTTTAGCTGCTTTACATGTCGTATTTTCCAAGGGCTCATTGAATTTGAGCCTTAAGTCCACTGTTACACTAAAGTACTTCAATTGTGGCTGTGAAATAATCTTAAATTCCCCTATAGTGAGCGATTTCTTTTTCTTCAATTTTCCTGTAGCTTGGCCTTCTATAATACAAGCATATATCTCGCGTTGTGTAAACACGATCGGGTCAGGCTCTATCGGGTTGGAAAGACAGTAATCGATACTAAAACAAATTCTCAGACATATTTGTAATTGCTTGATTCAATATCTTTTCAAATCCCATCAAATATGAACATCAGGATTGTCATAGCTTTGCTATGTGTAAGGTTGACAGAAATGCAGCTGCTATGAGCTGCTTCCCTGCGACCAAATCTATTATTCGAACCACAGTATGCCAGCAATTGAACCGTCTGAAAGAAGCAACCCGGAAGCTGCCAGTGTTACATAAGGGCTTCGGCACGCCACGCAAATCGATAGTGTCCTGCCAGAACCTCCCGGAGTTTTTGCAAAACGCAAAGAGAGTGGCATTATTAGATTAACTTCAAAATGACCGAGGAACAGACGGTAAATAAGGAGTTCTATTTGATCTTATTGAAGCGTTTGTGTGAGAACATCCGTCGAAAACGGCCGAACCTGTAGAAGAACAACTCATGAATTTTACACGATGATAATCTACCATCGCATCGAGCCATGATTGTGACTGAATTTAAAGTCAAAAACGGAATAAGTACCATCGATCAGCCAACGTGTTCATGAGATTTAGCTTCGTATATTTTTTTCTGGTTCCCCAAACTGAAATTGTCACTCTGTGGAATACGTTTTTAGGTGATCGGAGAGATTAAAAAAATTCACTGAAGGATCTGAAGGCCATTCCAAAAAGTGCACTAGGATATCTTTGGTATTTGTGAGGGGTATTATAACTTCGGAGCCAATATGTTTGCCATTTTAGCATAATTTGAATTTTTTTTTCGACATTCAAAGATAGCAATTTTTAAATAATTTTAACAACTTGTATTGCAAACAAAGTTAAAGTGATTAATTGAGTTACACTTAAATTTTTCACAGTTCGCTTTGAAAGTTCCAAAATAATTCGATTTAACCATTTGCTAAACTTTTACCGATACAACCATAAGGCAAATTAGACTTTTTACTTACGTAAGTATTTATATGCACATATATGTATGTATATATACATATATATACGAGCATATACAAGAGTTGTACATATGTATACACTTGTCACCGCTGGCAATTGCAATTTGAAAATTCGTTTGCGGCAACAAATACACTCATCCGAAATGATAAATGAACTCGCAAGCAGTTAAAATGCGATAAATGCTAGCGAAGAAAAGGAATTGCCATTTGGAGCAATTTGCCAACACTGTACATACATATGTATGTGCCATAAGTTCATGTAATAACATTTATGAGTTGCTTTGGTTTTATTTTTGTTTTGTCGTTTAACGCCCACGCTGCGCTTGAATGCAGCTGTGGCGCGAGCTGTCAAGAGGTCGTTTTGGCTCGCTTCTATTTACGACTGCAAGTGCACTCACACACACTTAGATACATACATAAATGCGCTTGAACTATTTTTTCACTTTATGGGCATACCGCCCACTCTTCCGTGGCGGCCAAGCGCCTTGTGACCATGCGCCAAAATTATGTTTTTTCTCTTCTCTCTTGTTTTTGTAGCACATTGCTACACATAAATAAAATATCATTTATTGCCATGAACCGGCGAATGTGGCGAACGAAACCAAAAAGGGTAGAGTTACACAAATTTGATTCAAATGGCAATGTCAATGGCATAAATAATGCTGGTGTCGAAAGCTCATATTTACCTCATATACACCATATATACATACATACATATGTATTTATTTTGTATCTATATATTATTGATATTTACTGCAAATGAAAGTGAAATTTTGTCCATCGAAATCGCAACAGTTGCCATTGAACTGAGTGAGCAAAATATGAATGGGCAAAAAATAGTAAGACTTTTTTCATAATTTTAAAATTCTTAATTTAGCATCACACCTCAATAATCGAAGAAAACTAAAAACTTTTTAATTGTCGATTGTCAAGCATCAATTCCTTTATTTTATAGACGTGTTGATCATCAGTTGGCCGTCCTGTACGTGGTTTATAGTCAACGCGTTCTCGACCTTCTTTGAATCATTTTTTTTTTCTTTTAACGAAAACAGATTTTTTTTACGTCTTATTTAAATAAAAAACTAGAAAAATAAATTTAAAATCGTACCTTATTATACAGGTTATATTATATATTAAAGGTTAATTTTATTAATAAGCTCAATATTATTATTTTTTTTTGCCTCAGCCTAAGATATGTAATATTAGGTTGTCAAATATCTCCCTTCCGCCTTTTTGTCTTTTGAATTTCGGGGCTATGTATAACGCGCTCGTACCTGCCAATACTATACATCTTTGAAAGGTCTTGATATAACCTACAAAACGACGCAAAAAAACCTTCTGGACGAATAGAACGAACTCGACCCATTTCTAAGGCGGATGGTGACTGGCGACGAAAAATTGATCACATAAGCCAATATCAAGTGAAAACGATTGGGGCCGAAGGCCATTGAATCGTCCCAAATAGTGACCAAGCCGGCATTGACGGCCAGGAAGGTTTTGCTGTGTGTTTGGTGGGATTGGTTGGGAATCATACACTATGAACTGCTCCCATATGGTCAAACGCTTAATTCTACCATCTACTGAAAACAACTGGACCGCTTAAAGCAGGCGATCGACCAGAAGCGTCCAGAATTGGCCAACAGGAAGGGTGTAGTGTTCCACCAGGACTATGCTACACAATTCGTTGATGACTTAACAGAAGCTACGGGAGCTCGGATGGGAGGTTTTATTGCTTCCATTATATAGGGGAGACATAACGCCAAGTAATTACTACCTGTTCTTTTACATGGCGAACAGCCTTGTTGGTATAAAGTTGAACTCAAAAGAGGCTTGTGAAAAGTGGCTGTCTCAGTTCTTCGCAAATAAGGAGAGGGGTTTCTACCAAGAGGGTATTATGAAGTTGCCGTCTAGTTGGAAACAGACTATCGAACGAAACGGCACATATTTGATCTAAATCTGATCACTGCAACACTTTTTATAAAGCATTGAATAAAGAGCAAATAAGCAGAAGGGAATATTTGACAACCTTAAATATATTTTCTCAAAATTTGTATTGCCTTTTGGCGTATTTTTACTAGTTTATTAGCCAATTGGGATAGAAAAATCTCAAATGGAGATTAGTAAAATGGTAATAAAGAGGAAAAATTTGATTTATGTGCATGCAACTCTTATTCATATATGTGTTTAGATATGTATCCGGACTTCAGTCATACAAATATACTAACT
This sequence comes from Bactrocera dorsalis, assembly GCF_023373825.1. Lineage (NCBI taxonomy): Eukaryota > Metazoa > Arthropoda > Insecta > Diptera > Tephritidae > Bactrocera > Bactrocera dorsalis. The sequence goes on from NC_064305.1 coordinate 74,296,967, forward strand.
AAGTAGTATAGTATGTGGCACTTGTTAAAGCAAAGCGCCCGTAAGACAATATTTATAGAAAATGGTCATGATTAGCTGGCAAATTTAATCGACTTTATTTACTCTTCTCCAGTCCGTCGGAAGGTGGGTCTGGTAACTAAATATACAAACTCCTAATCGATTATTTGATCCAACCGTTAAGAAACTTATCCCTGTGTCCCTATTCACCTCACCCCTATTACACTCTTCTCTGGGAGAACAGTAGTGAGGAACAAATTTAAGTTTAATTTTATCGGATTTCGAAAATCCGAGGTATTGAGAACTTACTAAGTATCTGAAGAATGATAATCTCAGTCTAAGAGCCGACTTCGCTACCAGCAGCTTGTAGAACAAGTCTTGGCGTTAATCTCAGTGCTCGACTGTACTATATTCTTTTCATATGTGTAAAGTATTGCAGCTGCTTCCTTCACCCTAGCTTCTAAGTTTTGTTTCCTTGAAAGTTTCTCGTCTACAATAAGTCACAGTAGCTTGACTATATTTGTATCTTTCTTCTTTTTGTCATAATTTTTCTCTTTTTTTTAACCATAATATTCGAATTAAATTATTTGTGGAAAAATTTTTACAAAATAATACATTGAGACATAAATTGCATAAATATTTTATGAATATTTCCACCCACAGGTTGACATCATTAATCAGACGAAAATTATATCATTTAAATGCTGTTACAGTTTTAGTAATTTTTGACAAAAAACACAACAAATTTAATAATCAACTTGTGCAATGCACGAGATTATATTCAAGCCCAACCTAAATGGTTTGTCGGCGCACTCAAACAACAAAAACAGAAAAAAGTTGCTTATACGCCATGGCTCGTTTAGGCGCTAAATCGATGTGAAGCTTACTCGTATAATTCGTCTATTAGCGATTATACTTTCTCATTAAACCAGTCTAAACTCGTGTAAACAAAGAGAAACAATAACAACAATGTGGTGTGTATTCCCTTTTTAAAAGTCGGTTACATTTATTTTGTAGTTATTTAATTTTGGTTATTTTACGTAAATTTCGCAAGCCAAAATTGGCCTGTCAACATAGGCTCTTTCATCACACACACATACATATGTATATAATTTACTTTAAGTTCGAGACATGCGCTTGTTCGCATTCATTTATAAATTCATTAGTGCATACACGCCTGTTGAGCAAAAACCAGCTCAATGGCGCTTCAGCGATTACTCAAGACGCCACCAAAATTGTCAATTGTCGAACTGAGACGGCAAGCTGCCAATCAAAAAAGTGGTGAAAAGAAAAACGAACAAGTGTAAACGAGGCGAGATTAATAAATGTTTGTTATTTTTGGATGAAACGATTTGAAAGAGGGAGATTAGTCTTATGAAGACTATCATGCACTTATGTAGACTACTTTTCTGAAATACCTATACCATTTTCCGTAAACAGCACTTGTAGTTGAATCACATGACATGGGCATAGGCAGTTAACAGGATGAGTTCTTAATGTGGTTCGCTCACATAGTGTGCTAAAACAAAAAAAAACACAGTTGAAGATATATTCCATAAGTTTGGAAAAACACCAAGGACCAAAATGCCGGCGTAAAAACAAAAGGTTGAAATTTACCTCAAAAGTTGTTCGCTTTTGCAAAATTCAATTTTTGATCAGATCAAAAAATTGGGAAGACATTTTACGAAGAGATATTTGCGGAACATGCAGAAAAAATTTCATATTTATCGAATTATTTATCTCTGAGTAATCATTCAAGTAAATTCGAAAAATATTTTAAAGATAAACGGATTGAGCCGATTGAACTGAGTGACTACACTTTCCAATCCTGTAACTTGCAAACTATTTAGATTATTCATTTAAAATTTTAGTATCATATATTTAGAAGTGTGAGTTATTGAAATATGCAAAAATAAGTAATTACGAGTAATTTCTTCAAAATTTCACTCTAGGTGACCCCTCAACTAACGGGTGATTTTTTTGAGGTTAGGATTTTCATGCATTAGTATTTGACAGATCACGTGGGATTTCAGACATGGTGTCAAAGAGAAAGATGCTCAGTATGCTTTGACATTTCATCATGAATAGACTTACTAACGAGCAACGCTTGCAAATCATTGAATTTTATTACCAAAATCAGTGTTCGGTTCGAAATGTGTTTCGCGACAAATTTTGTTCAGCGATGAGGCTCATTTCTGGTTGAATGGCTACGTAAATAAGCAAAATTGCCGCATTTGGGGTGAAGAGCAACCAGAAGCCGTTCAAGAACTGCCCATGCATCCCGAAAAATGCACTGTTTGGTGTGGTTTGTACGCTGGTGGAATCATTGGACCGTATTTTTTCAAAGATGCTGTTGGACGCAACGTTACGGTGAATGGCGATCGCTATTGTTCGATGCTAACAAACTTTTTGTTGCCAAAAATGGAAGAACTGAACTTGGTTGACATGTGGTTTCAACAAGATGGCGCTACATGCCACACAGCTCGCGATTCTATGGCCATTTTGAGGGAAAACTTCGGACAACAATTCATCTCAAGAAATGGACCCGTAAGTTGGCCACCAAGATCATGCGATTTAACGCCTTTAGACTATTTTTTGTGGGGCTACGTCAAGTCTAAAGTCTACAGAAATAAGCCAGCAACTATTCCAGCTTTGGAAGACAACATTTCCGAAGAAATTCGGGCTATTCCGGCCGAAATGCTCGAAAAAGTTGCCCAAAATTGGACTTTCCGAATGGACCACCTAAGACGCAGCCGCGGTCAACATTTAAATGAAATTATCTTCAAAAAGTAAATGTCATGAACCAATCTAACGTTTCAAATAAAGAACCGATGAGATTTTGCAAATTTTATGCGTTTTTTTTTTAAAAAAAGTTATCAAGCTCTTAAAAAATCACCCTTTATATAGTTAAGTATAGACGTGTAACTTCAACCCTGAGCATTACTTTTCTTTCATAAAACAATATTGAGTAAAACGGTTCAGTACCAATTAGAAAGAAAAAATAGGTTAAACTAAAGTGAAATATTAATTGTAGATTATTTTAAGATCATACAAATACGGAATTATTGGCCGACAACCCTTGGGTTAATTTTTCCTAAGTTTTCCGCCAAATTTCCAACCAATGTCGTACCGCAATCAACATATTCGCCCGATTTAGCTTCGTGTGACTTCTGATTATTCAGAAAACTGAAACGGTGTCTCCGTGGAAACCATTTTGAGTCAATTGAAGATATTATAGGTGAATCGCTACGCGTTTTGAAGACTATTCCGGAAATTGACTGTAATAGACCGCTGTTTTGAGAATTAATATAAACGTTGGAACGAGTTTATTGTAGCCAAAGGGGATTACATTGAGATTTTGATGAATAGTACAAGTAGTACAAAGTCCTGCTATTTTTACTCAAAGTAGTATATGCTATAGTGTTCCGATCGGAACAATTTGTTCGGAGATTTTATTATTGTCTTGAAGAATAATCTTTGCCAAATTTAGTGAAGATATCGCGTCAAATAAAATGTTTTCCATACAAGGTGATCTAGTTGATCATTTATATATAAGTATATCTGTATGCTTCATAGGGTTCCTGCATCTTCTTCTAGATGTTACCAAACAACGCATTGAAACAAATTCAGGTATATGAATGAGGATGTAAAAATGTTCAAGTTCGTTCTAAAATATGCTTTTGAAAACAAGTTAGTAACCCAATAAGATTTAAAGGTTATACCAGTCTAAAAAATGTTCAAATGGTTCCATTTACTGAACTGTTGAACCGTTTACCATAGGTCAGTCTGCTACGGAACATAATACTTCAAACGCGTTTTTCTAAAAATTGCGTTTTTTAAATCGGCGGTGATGATAATCGGACACTTTCGCACATATCCGTTTTTTAGTAAGAAGCTAAGTAAGTAAGTATCCGAAGTAAGAGCTAAGTGCGCCGTCTTTAAACGCGTTTTTCTCGAAACTGTTCTTTCGAAGTCGGTTGACAAGATTTATCGAGAACTACTTAACCGATTTCCATAAAATTTTATACAGATCTTTGAGATATACGTACAATTCTTGAAGACTTGACCGCTTATTTTTCGATTATCGCATCCATTTTCCGATGGTCACCGGAAATAATGTCGAAATGGCCGAGTTGAAAATATTTTTTTTTTCAAAAATTTCAGAATTTCGTTGTTAATAGTGTATACTTGTAACAACAAAAAAATCGAATAAAATATTTCATTTTTTATATGAGAAAAAAATTGTTAAAAAAAATGGGCTGTTTTTTACACGAGGAAACCCATGTTACCCTTAAGGGCTCTCAAGGTTACGCCATCTTAAGCTCACTTCTTATGTATGTCTATGGATTTGCTAATATCCCTAAAAACTATAAATTAAAGTATTGGAATTTAAAATAACCTCGCACACTTATCAAACAACCCTCGTACATATGTATACATAGTTAAAATTACAGCAACAACTCAACATGTGGTTCGATGATTTTGGCCATCTCCCGCTTTCTTGCCATCAACTGTCTCTGATTATCTGCCAAATATTATTTTTCTGCACACATACATACATACATTTGTGTTTGAGCTCGTGCACGGCCAGCAACTGTATGTGTATATATGTATGTATGTACATTAGGGTGATTCAAAAAAAAAAATTTTTTGTTTTTTTTTATTGGTACTCGGAAAAATGGGTTCCTAGACACCTCTAAGAAATCATCTCCAAATATGAGTTTTTAATTGTAACGGGAAGGTCCTCCGCCTAACGGTTTTCTATTTTTTCTTATTATCAGATAGAACAATTTATATCTCGCTTCCAACTACTTGAAAAAATATCGTGTTAATTAGGTTTTGTAGGAAATTGAATGCTCTAAAATATGGTCTCTCATGATTTTTTCGTAAACCCAACCGTTTAAAAGGTATTGACGGTTGAAATTTGACTATTTTTGGAAAAATTCTTTATTTCTTATTAATTTTATAACTCAATGAAAAAAAATTATTATGAATAGGTTTTTGGAGAGGATTTCTTAAATTTCTATTTCTATTTTTCACAGAACCAAACGAAAAAAAAAATTTTTTTTTTTGATCCACCCTAATATGCATTGATGTTTGACGATGAATATCTCGTAAACGCTTAACTTAATCGAAAAATCATAGTAGACCATTTTTATAGAGAAGTAAATTTCCTACAAAACTATGTGTTTCATCATTCATAATAATTTTTTTTCATTGAGTTATAAAATTAATAAGAAATAAAGAATTTTTCCAAAAATAGTCAAATTTCAACCGTTAATATCTTTTAAACGGTTGGGCTTACGAAAAAATCATAAGAGACCATATTTTAGAGCATTCAATTTCCTACAAAACCTAATTAACAAGATATTTTTTCAAGTAGTTGGAAGCGAGATATAAATTTTTCTATCTGATAATAAGAAAAAATAGAAAACCGTTAGGCGGAGGACCTTCCCGTTACAATTAAAAACTCATATTTGGAGATGATTTTTTAGAGGTGTCTAGGAACCCATTTTTCCGAGTACCAATAAAAAAAAACAAAAAATTTTTTTTTTGAATCACCCTAATATATATTTATATTTTCCCATCTTAATTGCTTAATTGAAGACTTTTAAATATTTGCCTTAATGTTCGACAAGCAATCGTCCGTTTTAATTAAATCAACAACGTTTTACTGGAAATGTCAATTTATCAATTCGGACGAATGTAAAGTGCAAATTATGACCAATTCTCCACGGTCAATATGCAATCAATATTTGATTTGCAGTCATGTACCCAAACACACACACACATATGCAAATGTTAATGCAAATTTTTACTAAATGTAAGCGATCAGTTGGCAGCCGAAAAAATACTAAACAAACAGCAACAAAATTTTAACGAAAAACATCCATAGCAAATAGCAAGAAGAAGTGCAAACAACAGCAACAACAACACAGTTGAAACAACACAAGCAAGCGCTAAAGGCGACGATTGCTATGCTGGCTGTGCGCTATGACGTGCATGGCATCTCCATTAAATTATTTTTTTTTAGTTTTTTTATTATAATTTCACATTTTGTTTAACATTTGTGGTTGTTGTTGTTTTTTAAGCTCATGTTTACTTTGTTAAATGCTCAATGTCGCCACAATAATCGGTGGCAGCGCCAACATCAGCACCAACAACGGATGCATCTGCACGACAGCCGGCGGCGCTTCGAGCTGCCTTCGAGTGCACAATAGCAACAACAACACATTTCGAATTTTGAAACATTTCTTGTTACAGGTTTAAGTTTTATTTGACGTCAGTGGCATTTAAGCGCGTGTGTAAAGCTTTAAGCTTTGTGGCGCCACTAATCAAAAGCAGGAAGTTATGGATATCGCTTAATTACCACTGGGGAACTTGAAAAATTATACAGCAAAACACTTTTTGAAGATTAGTGTTGCATTTGGTAGAATTTATTTGTAATTTGTAACATATACAGGGTGCTCATTTTGAGTCGGTATGTGAATATTGTATAATTTTCAAAAAATACACTGAGAAATCGTTAAATTTAGCTTCACCGAAGCTATAATACTCTGCACAAATGCAAAAGATTCCATAAAAAACTTGATTTGGTCGGTGAGTCTCCTGAGATTACATCGTTGACTTTAACATGAACCCTTGCCAGTTTTCGTGAAGATATCTCCTCGAATGACCAAAGTTTTTCTTACGAAATCTAGATTTTTATCGTTCAGTTTATATGGCAGCTATATGCTATAGTGATACGATCTGAATAATGCCTCCGAAGATTGTCTTAGACCTAAGACATAGACCTATGTCGAAAATGTACGCTCAAATAAAAAAGCCATCTAATCTAAGCTAACGATGAGTTTATATGCTATAGTGTTCCGAAATCAGCAGTCAGAATTGCTGGTATCATAACTCAACGAGAAATTAACCGATTGACTACAAATTAAAACTGAGTATTGTTGAATATATCGAATACCTACGGTATTTTTGATTGGTTGAAAATTGTCAACTTCGCATTAAAAAAACGACCATTTTTTTTACCTAAAAAAAAAAACCAATTTTTTTTTTTCAAAATTACGCCATTTTTTAATTTTTGATATTTTTCAAAGATCGTAGGTCATTGTATAGGAAATATCTTTAAGTTTAATAAACGTTTCAAATTTTTTCGTTTGAGCACTCATTCGGCCGGAATCACGCCAGCAGTTGGAGCACTTCTTTTTTTGGTACCTCCGAAGACAGCTCATAACTTCTTTATTTTTCATAATTTTTGTAAAAAAAAATTTTTAAAATATAGCTGAAAATATACCTTATTACGTTCAAAGAAGTTCAAAAATATTCAATCGCGTGCTTTCTCCTAAAAAAATTGGCGAAAATCGCCTAATTTTTCATGCGTCACATTGGTATAGCCCCTTAAGGCGCATGTCATGAATAGCACGTTCAATATTGGCTTCTAAAACTTGTAGAGAGTCCGGTTTTCTCCTAAAGAACAATGACTTCAAATAACGTTACAAGAAGTAGTCTTTTCAATGTTACAATTTCTCCAAACTGAGTATAAACCAAGTAAGATCTGTCAAAAAAAGACCAGGTACGAAAAAGGTATTGGCTCATTGAAAACCACACGTCTAAAAGAATCCCCATTACTATTTATACCAAAATACTTTTAAGTATTTCTTACGCCATCTGGGTACATTTGTCTAGGTAAAACACTGAACTAAATTCATATTTCGACAAATATTATATTTTTATATCAATGTGCTTATGTTAATTTCTAATCTATTTATATTTATATACTCGTTATAGGTATCCATCAGGATGAAGTTCCTTCCAAAACAATTATTTTTATGATCTGAACTGGCTTGTGATGCGGTCTGCACTGCAGTTATTTGGATTTTGGGAACAAAAAGAGGTCACATCTCACTAAAAATGGCAGTAAAGCAGAGTCAACAATGATTTCTGATGCGGAAACTACACTTTTGGAGCTTTAAACGATATTCTTGTCGTAAAAAATCCAGGACTTTTAGTTGAAATGCTTTTAGAAAACAGCAGAAACCGAAGTATGTGGTAGTTATAAATAAGCATCAATCTTGATATAAAGGCAACGAATTTCGGATCCTTCGTAGTATAAAGATTTTACTAGCGATGCCGCTTACGATTCGCTTACTTACACAATTGACTAGATAATAATTATGTGGGAACTCTGATTAAACAGTCTTGATTATAACTACATATGTATATGCATATAGAGATTGAATACGTATATTTTTCGCTCCCACTTGTTGATTCAAATAAGCGAAGAAGCCAATTAATTAAGTAGGGATATACTGTGGATTATCATCCATTTTCAAAACAATGCTAAAAGAAATGTTTATGCTTGTAAAAAATATAGGTGTTTAATAATATTTTAAGAAAGCCTTTGTACGAGTATAATGTCAAACAAAAATGTAAATGAAAGTTACGCAAATTTAATAAAATTAAAACATAACAATAATTTAAAAATTAAAAAAAATTATATTAAAAGAAAATTTGTTGCTTTTTGTATTGGAAATAGATGTGTAAGCAGTATGCGCTCGTTTATTTTATGATCTTTTTCAGAAACAGTTCCATAATCAAGGCAGCATTCTATCGAAGGCAGAAGCAGAAGTGAGATCTAGAAGTAATCAAATCACTGATATGATTTTTTCTGCACAAAAATGGTCATAAATTCCTTAAGGAAAATTAATAATGTTTTTCAGCAGTATTAACTTTAAACAAAAAAATTGTTTCAATAAACTTCCTGAGCTTTCATTCAGACATATCATCTCATAGCAATAAAATGTGCATACTTTCAATTTTATCCCAAAAACAGTTCAAATTGTATCCAATTATTCCAATGGTTACAATTTCCATTCATTCCCATACTTACTTATTACGAGTATATGTACATTTCATAAAAATACATATTATTGTTGTTGTTGTTGTTATTTTTATAAATCAACATTTCATTAAAATGTTGTTATTTTTATTTTTATTTTTATTATTTTTATTTTTATATTTTTTGTTGTTATTTTTATTTTTATTATGCTCAATTTCATTAATTTTCTCCAAAACAACCAAAATCGCTGTTTTCCCATACGCAGCAACCGTACTGTACCGCCGCAGCGAAATTTCTCTGGTCGCACTGTGGAAATCGCAAAAAATTCCAAATTTCAATGCGGCGCATTACACCAGGCACCCAGAACGGCCCAGTAGGTGGCTGCAGCAAAAGTTTCTGTTCATATGTGTCACCCTGTTTCCAACTTGGCTTAGCGGAGACACAATTTACACACTTAGCAAAGACACAAGCCTCGATGGCAGTGGAAGTTGAAATACAGTGCTGTAAAAACTGTTTAACAGTGCTATTAACCAGAATATGTTAGTAACATTCTCTGAATTAATAGCATAAGCAGAGGATGTAAATAAACATTTATTTGTATTGAGCGCATATTTGAAGCTACGCAAATGCAATGTGTGAACAATTTTGTTATGTTTTATATAACTTTTAATTTTTTGGGTTTTTTGATTAATTTGAATTTTCGTTTAATTATTTCTTGTCTTTTTATTTTATCTCAATTGTTAATTTTTATTTTATTTTCTATTTTTTTTGATGTTTTCTTAATTTGCTTAAAATTTTTCTCTTATTACATATAAGAAAAATTACTTTTCCTTATTTTAAATTTTATTATTAGTTAGCATGTTAAACATTAATTTTTTTAGCTTATATTTTCTTAATTTTTTTAATTTGAAAATTAAAAAGTGAAGAAGAAAAAAAAATTAAGAGTAAATAAAATAATTAAGAAAAATTCAAATAATTAAGAAATACATTTTTTTCTAATTTTTTATAATGTTTTCTTAAATTTCTTTAATTTTTGAATATTTTTTTTTTAATTTTTTATATTTTTATAGTTTCTTCTTATTATTGTTAACTTATATGTATGTAAAAAATAAGAAAATTTATAAATAAGTAAGGAAAATAAAAAAAAGAGTTACAGAAATTTAAATAATTAAGAAAACATATGAATATTACAAAAAACATAATATTTAATTTTTTTATTTTTGTTAATGTTTTTTTAATTGCTGTAATTTTCCTTAATTTTTTATATGCTTTAATTTCTTCTTAACTAAAAAAAAAATTATGAAAAATTTATTCTTTTTAATTTCTTCTTAATTAACAAAAAAATTAAAGAAAATTTAAAAAATTAAGGAAAATTTGAAAAATTAGGGAAAGTTAACAAATTTTTGTTCTCTTTATTTTCTTCTTAATTAACAAAAAAATTAAAGAAATTTTAAAAAATTAAGGAAAATTTTAAAATATTAAGGAAAATTTGAAAATTAAGAATTAATTTTTTAAATTTGTTGTTTTAAATTTATTTTTTTTTTAATTTTTCCGTATTTTATTATTTTTTAATTATTTCTATTTTTAATTTTCCTTAATTTGTTAACCTTTTTTTATTTTCTTTATAATTTGTTAATCTTTTCCAATTTTTTAAATTTTCTTTAGTTAATTTCTTCTTCAATAAAAAAAATTTAAAAAAAGTTTATTTGCTTTAATTTCTTCTTAATTAAAAAAAATATTAAAGAAAATTTAAAAAATTAAGAAAATTTTAAAAATTAAGAAAAATTAAAAAAATTAAGGAAAATTTAAAATAAAACTTCTTAAATGGTTTTTGAAAAGTTTTAAATTTTCTTAATTTTTTTTTAATTTTTCCATATTTTTTTTATTTTTATTTTCCTTTATTTATTTTTTTTTTTAATATTTCTTAATTTGTTAATCTTTTTTTATTTTTTTATTTTATTTTTTTCTTATTTAATTATTTTTTGACTGTTTATGTTAACATGTTTGCATTTGTCTATAGCTTCAAATATGTTCAGTTCAATTAATTTTTTCAACATATAATATTAAAACACACAATTTAAACAATTCGCTAAATATGTTTATAAATATTTAAGTTTCATCGGAATTACAAAACTTCTTAAAAATGCATAAACTTCAGTATAATCGACATTTCGTATTACATTTTAAATATTATATAATAAATTGAGTAGTTCATATATGCGTGTATATACTGTAAAATGTGCGCGCCGAACATTTTTTCGCTAACGTTGCATTAAATGTGGGCAGATAGACTATCGAGAAGCGGTCGATTTCTTTTTGTTCTTTATATATTTTTATGGATTTTTTTTTGTTATTTATATATAGTTTCTATTTTCATTATTTTTTTTTTTTATTTTCGTTTCAATGTAATATTAATTAATAATTTTTTAATTTTAATTTTTTTCACTGAAAAGCACAGGAAAATTATGTGTTTCATAAAAACACGAAATAGAAAAATCAAAGAATATAAAATGATATAAATATACATATCTGTATATATATATGTATGTTCTACCGAATATTAATGCACAATAGACGCCACAAAGCCGCTGCTTAAAGTTAAATAAGATACTTATATGTATGCATAATAATAACTTAATATACAAAATGTACAAATGCGAGCGAGTGTAAATATATAATATATAATTTTCGTAAAAATATATTTTTTTATATGTAATAATTAAGTAAGCAATAGAAATATACTGTAAGCATATTGGCGTTCAACAGTCAACAAAGTAAAAATATTTTTTGTTATTAAATATAATTTTGTTTTTTAATATTTTAAGTAGATATATTTTTGTATGGAAAAATGTAAGTGCTATCGTTATGTATGTATGTGAAATATGTGCCTATTAATGCGCATGCGCGTAAAACACTAAGAATCTGTCGTTCAACTACTTATGGCAAACAAAGCGCGCAAGTCTACAAAATCTAAGTACAGCGCGTCAATCGCACCGCGCCACCTTACTTATTGAAATTATCGATCTGCTGTAGCACCCAACTGCGCGACGCCACCGCGCTCAAGTGCGGCGGGCAGATGACAACGTGCGCAGGCTTGCCAGCAATGCACTGCGCTTCAGCGCCAATTAACGGTGACGGCGCAGGCAATTCCTTGCGCGGCGACGTCACTTTACTGATATTGACGCGCGGTATGCCAGTTGGCTTGGGCGGCACCTCGGGGTTGCTGCGATTGCGCGCTGGTGGCGGCGGCGGTGGTGGACTGCTGGGACGCTTAATGCCGTCGCTGGACTCATAGTCTGCGCGCTTCTCATTATCATCACTATAAATGGCCGAGTCACGGAAGTCATTCTCCAGGCAAGCCTCGACGTTGTCTTCATATACGAAATCAGAGTTGCTGGCATCGCTGCTTAGTGTTGAGCTGGCGGCGCGCTTCTGATCACAAACGCTATCATTGGAAGAGGTGAGCGAGAAAACGGAATCGCGTTGTAGCGATGCATCGGAGCTGGTGTTAACGTTGACGGTGAAGAGTGTACGCGGATCGGCGTAGTCCACGTGTGCCATGCGCTCGCCCACCGCTTCACTGCCCTGCCGGTGTAGTATGCTTTGACGGCACATTTCGGTTACGTCGGAGACGCGTCGCTCGGGCGGTTTGTTTGAGCGTCCAAAACTGAGCGCGATATTGTCAATGGATTTGCGCGCACGCGGCAATAAAGAATTGTGCGATGAGGATATATTCTCATGTGACGATTTGCTGCCCATGCCGATGGCGGTGTGTGCGCTGGTGCTAAATAAACGCTTCATTAGATTCTTTGGTATTGGGCGCGCGTAGATAGCTTCAGTGTGCGAATTGCTGGTGTTGTTGGAGATCATTGAAATATTGCTGGCTGAAGCGCACTCAACATTGATGACTGTATTCTGACTGTCGCGTTTTAGCGTGCAGGTCGAGGAAGACGTGGAAGAGCCAGAGCTGTCGCGTTGATCCAGCGGCGGCAGTTCAATTGGTTCGCGACGCAGTTGCGCCTCACCACTACTAGCGCGCTCTGCCAGCGTTTCGTTGCCAACTTTTTGCAGCGCGCCTTCTGGCGAGTAAACTAGTGTGACATAATCCGATTCTGGACGCGGCGCTGGTGGTGATTTGCGCTCGCGCGTCTTGCACTGCTGTGTTGATACTGAACGTCCCAGCACCGGCGAGAACTTATACGGCACGTGTACATTGCGTAGCAGTGACTCATAGATAGGCTCCGCGTCGTCTTCTTCGTCTGGCGTGGCTTGGCGCGCGTCGTTAGCAGCGGGCTCACACTCAGACTCGAGTGGCGGCGGTGAGCGCGATGGCGGACGCGGCGGCAACTCATTGAGCAGCAGATAGTCAGGCGACTCAGGACTGCCTGGCGCGCTACCGCTGCCACTGCCACTGCCACCACCTTGCTCGGTGCGTTTGCGTTGCTGCTTCTTCTTCGCTATGCGCTCGAACTCCTTATTCTGTTTCAGTAGATCCAATATTATATCTGCGTCCTTCTTCTTCAATGTTGTCAACAGCTCCTCGCATTGCTTCTCCAGCTGCATTTGTATGCTGTCAAGATTCTGCGTAACCGTCTTTGCATCTTTCTGCGCGCTGCCGCTGCCAACCGCTTGTTTCTCTTCTAGTAGATTTTCTGTGGACTCGGTAATCTTTAGCTCAGTTTTGGGCGCATCATCGAACTCACTCAAATCCATGTAGAACTTGGAAGTTTCCTTTGTTTTGCCAGTGCGTTGTTTCTTCAACGTAGCAATGCGTTTGGGTATCGTCTTGTGGTTGTATTGCTTTACCTCAATTGACTTGCTCGATTTGGATTTACGCGCATCGAGATTGGTATTGCTACCGTGCAGCGACTCGTTCTCCTCATCCAAATCTTCACACTGGAAACTAATGCGCGGCACCGATTTGCTGCGCTCCTTCAGCGCCTTCAAACCGAACAGCGGTGACTTGGGCGATGCGCATGCGCTGCGTCGTTGATCACGCATTATGCAGCTGGTCAGCTCCTCCTTCGCTGCGGCATTTTGCTTCATCTCTTTGCCGCTGCCGCTATCCGCGTTATCAGCTTTCACAGCGCTTGCCTCATCGGCTTTGCCTTTATTCTTAATGACCGCGGCGAGTTTGTGCAACGCAGGCAACATGTTATCGTCGATGCTGTTGGTGCGTGCCAGCGGTTTGCCCTCTTTCGCGACCGTTAACTCACTTTCAGTTGTTGTAGTTGTTGGTATTTCACGTGCTGCGTTTTCGGCGAGTTCATTGAAGCTGTCGAAGGATGTGGAGTTGCTGACGGTCTTCCGTTTGAATTTCGAACATTTGCGTATCTCGCTGCGTCGGTACTGATTGCGTCGCTCCAAGTAAACGGGCGTTGTCGAAGTCGAGTGCAGACTCCACTTCCAGGTATTCTTATCCGGTGTGCGGTCTGCAAGCAAGTAAGTAAGCACAATTAGTTAATTTTTTTTTTATTCTTTAGTTAGTTCAATTGAAAAGTTGCTGTAAATAATAGAATTTATAAAAGCAATCCGTGTGGCATATACAAAAAACTGTGGCACAAACATTTTGTGTTTGCTGTTGCAACAGCAATGCAAATTTACTTTGGAGTTTGTGCAATGGTGAATCAATGTGTGTGCGATGTTGTCGCTGCACAAATGCCAACAAGTCAACATGTGAGACGCGCGGATGAGATTGATTTACATATGTACAAAGATGAGTGGCAATAACGGTAACAATGGAACGCAAATCGAATTTTCTTACTTTGGGTACTAAGTTGATGCTTTTACTATTCAATAATGATATGGTCAGTTGATATGTTAAGTGGAGTTTTTTCAATTGGTAGATTCTCACACACATACTTGTATATTTAATATCACTAAGAGAATAATGTACTACGCACTAAAAAGGGACATGAAGGCAGATTCTGCGACTCCGAAGAATTCGAGACAAGAGTAGGAGAGCTAAATATCTTAACGTTGGCTACAAAACCGCTGGCATCCCTAGACGAAGGTAAAGGAGAAACTGACGGAAATAAACTGGATGATGAGCTCACCCGTTCCGCAGCGTCCACCACCGCAACGTTTTATTGCGGTTGGACCCCATACCATAAACCAGCTGCTCCGCAAGGATGAAGGAGTAAGCAGGGAGAGGTATTGGCAACACCTCCAAGGCATGCGCCACGCCAAGTTGCTAATGGGTGGTTACAATCTTAGCAAATTTAAATATGTAAACAACCTCTCAATGAACAAACTCTAGCTACTTGTCGCTTTTTACACTGGCCATTGCAAGGTCAAGAAGCACTTACATAGCATGAGCCTAGCTTCCAGAGCATATTGTCTGTTCTGCCGCAGTGAGCCTGAAACTCAAAACACCTGCTAAGTAACTGCACAGGAATCTGTAGAAGCAGGATAATTTGGCTTTTGGATCCATGTTTCCCAATAGGGATCTCATCGCTTCAATATCACCTAACAGTTTATTGGAATTTATGAATACCTGCTATAGGTCCATGCCCTGAAGTAATGTAAAAGTAGCCCATTCCATGGTAGAAAGGGGAGTAATTTAGTGGTTACAACATTCACGTAGAATGACGATCCCTATATGGTGCGAAGGCATTTTAAGCCCTCTTACGGTCTAAAAAAAAGTTCTTATAAGTGTGTCATAGGAAAAGCACATTTTTATGCCAAATAAGCCCTAAAGATTGTTCCTCGGTGGTCGGCTTAGCAAACATTATTTATCTGAACTACGAGAGTAGAGTTCTGTACGCCATGCTAGCGCCGAAACTCTATTTAACTGCCTCCTTTATGACGAAATCTGGAGGAAAACAGGACTACATAAAGCCTTTCCGCAAAAGTCTTCCTTTAATACCGTTCAGATTCTTCAAATTTATATTTCTTGAAATCATATTATATGAGAACTTATTGCCGAGTCATACATTTGAAATAAGAGATTATGAAGTCAATAAATCATATCATTGCTTTAAAAAAATATCAGAATAACTTTGACGCACAAAATGACATTTCTCTTCAGTAACGTTTGCCATTTCATCATTAAAAGATATACTATCCAACAAGGCGAAATTTAAAATTTACTATCGAAATTCGGAGTCCGTGACCTCAACTTTAAGACCGCTACGTCTAATTAATGGTCGTCATAATCGTCCTGCCAGATAAATAACTGAGCATCTAGTGTCAAATTCAAGATCTAATCTAAGATTATACTGACGAAAGAGCTAAAGCCGTTTGACCACCAGAATCAATGATAATTTATGATATGGACTTGGACTATATGTGGTTTCAACAGAACGGCGTCACAAGCCACGCAGGGAATGTCACAATCGATTATTTGAAAACCATGTTTGAACATGTTACTCAATTGGCCGCCTCGGTCATGCGATGACGTCGTTAGACTATTTCCTGACGGGCTACCTAAAGTCCATGGTCTATGCCAATAAGCCAGCGACGATTGATGAACTTCGTACGAATATCGAACTTGTTAAATTGCAGCAGTATCGGCCGATTTATGCTTCAGCGTCTGGACTTCTGCAAGCGTGCCCGTGACGGACATGCAAAAGAAATCGAGTTCTATATATATAATATCATTGAATGTGCCTTCACAGAAATAAAGCATTGTTACTAAGTGTTTACTGGTCTTAAATTTTTTTAAAAATACTGTATTTCCCTATTTGGATATATAGATCCAAAGGCCTTATACTTGGGTCTACAGATTACCATTCATTCTAGAATCTGGCGATCAGGAGTTTTCAGATTTTTTTAGTTATCAAGCACGAGAGAATTTCTTATGTTTTTGAATATTTGAAGAGATACTGAAAGTAGTTTATGAATAAAAAAGTAACCCAAAACTCCAGTTGTGTCTGGAATATTTTTTCTGAGCAGGATGATTGCATAACCTGCAATAATAATTTCTTTAATTATGGCATCTTCAGAACGAAATTAAAACGTCGATAGTCGAAAAACTAAAAATTTTAATGTTGAAACTATTAACCTCAGAAATAAAGAATGGAACCAAAGATTAATTTAAGGGACCACCACTTGGAAACCCACGATTTTTCAGGTTCTCCTTGGCCAAGTTTCTTAAAATTTTTAGAGAGTTAGTGAACTGTCTTTTTTTTCAAATGACTATTTTTAAAAAATTGGAAACAATCAAAAAATCTTTTAAAAAAAATTTTAAAGATTAGTATTTTTTCTCGTGCAAAGTTTTTGAAACCCTCACTTCATCAGCTGCTAATTCTTGAAAATTTTATTTATTAATTTTTTTGATTTGTTCTTGAAGACTTGAACTGGAATATCCACTTAAGACTTTTTGGTTGACATTAAAACGAATATACAACAGCAGACTACTTAATTAATTCGCAAGGAGTGAAAAATTATTTTATACAGCGTACTACAACAAAGCTAACTATATAATCAACAGCTTCCCATCAGCAATAAGTACGAATTTACATATCAAAAACACATGCATAAAACTTTAACACTACAACAACGATTGCCGTCTTATCTCAACAATAAAACTGTATGTAAACCATATGCACAAACACTAGATGAATTCATGATTATTCGCCGCTACAATTTGGTGCTTTGATGTGGTGAATTACGGTGATTAGTTTTGAAAGCAATGACTGCTTGTTAGTAGCTGCGTGCGCTGCAAAGCTCAGTAAGTATAATTGTATATACATATGTATATATATACATGTGATAGTTAAGCAAGCAACAGCAATAAATAACACCAATAACAACAAGCTAATTGATTCAATTTGTGTACTTACTACTTTCGTGTTTAACCCACTGGCGGCCGATTTAACGAGTATTTTGGTTTGTTTGTTTGTTACGGTATAAACAAAATTTTAAGCTACGTTTTCTAAGCTTTCATATTAAATTGTTAGTTACTGTTGTGCGCATGTTCTAAAATTTTACTATTTAAATAAGCGGAATAAAAATATTTGTAGAAATGGAAAAACGGAAGCATTAGCGTTGGCCAGCACAAGCAGCGCGGTTTTTAACTATATGTTTAGCTGTTCGCAGTTGTTGTAAGTCTTTTGGGTTTCGTATTGTTTTAAGCCTTATTGATTTGTTTTTTTAATTGTTATAATTTTTTTTAATAAATTTAAGTTTTTTATATTTGGTTTTAAATTTTTTTTTACATATATTTTTTTTTAATTTTTTTAA
This sequence comes from Bactrocera dorsalis, assembly GCF_023373825.1. Lineage (NCBI taxonomy): Eukaryota > Metazoa > Arthropoda > Insecta > Diptera > Tephritidae > Bactrocera > Bactrocera dorsalis. The sequence continues at coordinate 74,314,992 of NC_064305.1, forward strand.
TTTCAATTAATTTTTTTTTTTCATTTTTTGCTATTTTTTTTGTTGTTATTAATATTAATTTTTTAAATAATTTTTTAATTTAATTTTTATAAAATCTGTTTTAACTTTTATTACTTTTTAAATTTATTTATTTATTTTTTTAATTGTAATATCTTTTTATTTTTTATAAAACTTTTGCTTATTTGTACAACTTTTATTATTATTATTATTTTTTGTAATTTTTTTATTATTTCGTTTTTCATTTTTTAATTTTAGTTTTTATAAATTTCTTCTTTATTTTTATAAATATTTTTTGAAAATTGTTTTTTTTTTTACTTGTTCGTATATTTTTTAATTAATTTTTTTTATTTATATATTTTTTGTTATCATTAATTTTAAGTTTTTTAATTAATTTTTAATTTTAGTTTTTTATTAGTTTTTAAATTTGAATTAATTTCTTTTTAATTCTTACAAAAGTTTTTGACAAACTTTATAACTGTATTTTATTATTATTAATTTTTGTAATTTTGTCATTATATTTTTAAATTTTAATTTATTTATTTTTTATTTTTAATTTTATTTTTATTTTTAGTTTTAATTAATTTTAATTTTCTTTAAAATTTTAACTAACTTCTCTTAATTTTTATTATTTTTTTTAATTTTTGTGAATTTCCTTTTAATTTTAATTATTTTTTTTTTTAATTTTTTTAATTTTATTAATTTTATTAATTTTATTAATTTATTTTTAATTTTTATAATTATTTAATATCTATAAATTTTTTGTAAATTTTAATGAATTATTCCTATATTTTATCTAAATTTATTGATTAGTTTTTACTAATTGTTTTTGTTAAATTTTATTTATTTTTGGAATAATTGTTTATATCTTTTTCGTAGTTTCATAATTGCTCACATTTGTTATTGTTTTATTATTGTAGAAGCGTGCCATGTAAACTAAACCCACTTATTCCACTGTAAAAGGAGGGAGAAACAAAAAAATTGTTTGGGTAAAAACGTAAAAATGGGTAAATGTTAGTTACTATATACAGTATAATGTTAGGTGATTACACTTTATGGCAACTTTTTGCGTTAAGGACGAACAAAATACAAATAATATGGTAAATATGTGAAAATGATGAAAATATATACTTTAAAATATTTAAATGATGATATGTGTTAAAGAAACGAAATTTAATTCCTTTCTATTTAATTTGTTTTTAACAAAACGATTTTTAGAAATTCGAGTTTGGAGTTTTTGAAAACGTAGTTAAGTATAGATACATATTTTTAAGCTATACGATGTACTATAATATATTCAGACTCTGAATGAGGTATCTACATACATATGTATGTATAATAGCGCGACCATTTACTTCCAAATTTATTTTTGTTTTGAAAACGTCGCACTGAAATTTCAGGTTTGTCCCAAAAAAAGGGTCCAACATAAAAAAGCTCTTTATTTTCAAGTTAAATATAGTACAAGAAGGAGCCCTTATAATATCAAAAGATAAAGAGGCTCGAAAGTTATAATTTTATTTTAAGCGATTAATAATTTCAATAAAAATAAATGAAGTTTCGCTGTCATAAAAGCTTTGACAAAGGGTTAAGAAAAAAATAAACGGAAGATTTAAGACACAAACCTGCAGGCACATCATTAATAAGGTAAGAAATAGCAAGTACATGAATAGGAAAAGTTTTTGGTTTGAGTCAAACAACTTAGTACGTATAAGCGATTCAGAATATAACATAAAATATTTTGGCTTCAGGTTAGGATAAAAAGTAAGTGAAGTAATGTAATCTAATGAGGTGGGACTGCTTTCAATGGCAAGTACTATATATTAGATATTATGGATAAATTCGGTTACAACATATCATACGCTAACTTGTAATGCATACCAATATGGATTTACCACTTTTGAGGAGATTCCAACAAACAACAATCCAGTTATTGTTACTAACACTAAACCTAAAAGAGCCAAGTTCACTCAGAATAAATTCGTTAAGTACTCCTACCGACTGTCTAAAAATTATTGCAATCAGAAGATAACCCCCGCTACGTTTCCATATAACGGTGTTAAACTACTAAAAGTGCTACAAATCAATAACAAAATACGAGAGAGGCATAAAATTTTACACCAGGGATGGTATGAAAGGGCTTCATGGGAGCCGGGTAATCGTATCACGCCTTCTTCGCATATAGCAGGATTTTAATTTCCACTTGATTCCTTCACTTTCCAGTACACAAATCATAAAGCTTTCAACGTATAATGCCTTTAAATTATGTCAAGCTCCTAGGTTCCAGAATCCTTTCATAACATTAGTAATTCTGTGTATCAAAAATGGGTTACATAAGATAAAGATTTTCGAACTTCCGGATAAGTTTGTACCGTATATATCGGCCATCATGTGAGTTATCTCAATGAAAAAAAGAGGTGTTTTACTGATGACAGTGTATCTTTGTACCTAAAATGAATACAATGGACTTGACCCAGCCCTCTTATAAAAAAACTGATTAAATCCCGATGACTTCGCTCCATATAGTTATGAAACCCAGGGAGCATTTTTAGTATGTGGCATGTTAATAGTATCTAGTGCTGGTAAAAATTGATAAAATTGGGTCGATACTACCACAACTCCCATATATGTATATGAATTATATATGGTATATGTGCATATAAAATTGCTTGAATTTCGATCCTCTGGTTAACGTTTTCCTTACTTGTTTATTTTATTTTCCTGAAAATAGTACCTCCAACTAGAAACAAAAATCCTGAAAATGTTTACTGATTAATTTTAACCGAAGATAATTTCTAAAAACATGTCAACTTCACACCTAGTACAACTCAAAACTGATTCCAGGAACTATACCCTGACTTGTTCCAAATAATTAATTGCTTGCATTATATGTTGCATGTCAATTTTTGGGCAAACAAATTTCGTATGTATTCGATTTGTGCGCATTAATTTTCAGCGTTGACAGCGATAAGAAATATAGCTAACCGAAAAAAGGGCTACACTGCGCACGCTCAACGCCAAAAACTATAAATCATTTATGTGGCAAGTCAAAATGTGCCAATTATCTGAATTTCCCTAAGCGCAAATATTTCCCTATTCACATATTCGTGCATACCACACTTCGTGGCAGAAAAATAAAATAATAAATAAATAAATAAAAAGCGACATAAAATCAAAAGAAAAAAATAAAATAGAAATAAATAAAAATAGTAAATACACTTTGGTTAAAACAATTGTATACTAACATGCTTCAAATAAACTGCTTTCTCGACACATATTTCTCAGTTTCTTCCTTTTTTGCTGTATAACTGTCACCTCACCTTTTACACGGCGGCTTATGGTGAGGCACAGAAGCGCCACATTGACGCCGCGACAAGTTACAATGAAAGGGAAAACTTTCAATTTAAATAAACAGAAAAAATAAATAAAAAATAATAGTAAAAAGGCGAAAAGCCAAAGGAAATAAAAAACGGAGCGTTGACAGGCGACATGACAAAGTTGGATAAAGAAAACGAAACGAAGCAATTGGGAATGAAGCAAGTTGAATTCCATAGGAACCTACTTATGTAAGGCACAATGGAGTATGCATGGATTTGTATGAAATAAGTGTATGTAAACATATGTATTATATGTATGTGAAAAAAATATATAAAAATTAAAAAATTTACCAAAATATTAATAATAATTTTTTTTTAACTTATAAAAAAAAATATAAAAAATTAAAAAAAAAAATATCGAAAAATTATGAAAAAAATGAATAACAAAAATTTAAAAATTATAAAAAAGTATAAATAATTAAAAAAAGGAAAAAAATATTAAGAAACTATGAAAAAAAAAATTTTAAAAAATCTTCAAAAATCGAAATTCGCGCTAACTAAACATGACAAACTACCAAGCGACTGCTGTTGTTGCCGCCAAAAACAAATAATTTCAGTTGTTAGCAGTTTTGAGCGCTAACGGTGGCAACCGCTTCCCGTTATTAACGTATGTACATATGTATAGGTATGTAGCACTGCCGCCCAACTAGCTGCAGCTCATAAGCAATGTAAGTGTGTGTGTATAAATACATATGTGTATGTTTATTTTTTTATTTTTGTGTGTGTGCATTTTCATACCTTCCTCATCGCCCAACTTGTAGACCAACTCCTTAGCGCGATTTGGTATGTTGTCGAATTTCTCGAGTATGACTCCTTTAATGTGTTGCGCCCAGAGACGTTTCTGGTCACGATTTTTGGCTGTCAATTTGATTTGATTACGCGGCTCATGGTAGGGTATTACATAAAAGCTCGTCGGTTCGCCGGGTAAATGTTCGCTTAGCATTAGATTATTTTGCTGTGTGCGAGAAAAAAACGAAAGCAAAACAGTTGAAAGGAAATGCATGAGCGCAAAAACAAATATAGAAATTTATAGTAAAAGTAAAAAATGGCGCGCGAAATATGCCACCAACGAAATGGAAACTGGTGTGGCAAAGATACGTGTTTTCTTTGTAGACTTTTGTGGTTACAACTTACGTGTATGTAACTCTTGAATTGCAGACGATTGTCCTCTTTGGACTTGGTAATGATCAGCATCGTGTCGAAAAGGAAGACCATGCGTGGCTTATTGTGTTCCATGAGGAGACCCTCTTGGCGGAGTTCGCCCAAAACGGTGAGTTCTAGGAAAATAATTAAAGTGAAAATGATATGTAGAGCTGTTATAAATAGGCTTAATATTTAAAGAAGATCAAATAAATATTATATAAACATCATAGTATATACTGTAATAGATCTCATTTAATTAATAACCTATTTTTTTTTAATTTTTGAAATTTTAAAATTTTTATTTAATTATCAATATAATTTTTTTTTGTTAAGATGGCAACTACCATCCCAATATTAAATCTTATATTAATTTAATGATAATAATTTTTTTCATAAGGTTATTGCTATTTTCAAATTTTTTTGTCAATGTAAATTTATTTAAGAAAGGTGGCAACTACGTTTTCAAATTCAACATTTATTTAACATTTAGTTTAGTACGCAAACAGTACTAAATTCACTTAATATCCAAAAAATATATGAAAAAATAAAAGTCAGGTGGCAACTCTGAAAAATAATAATTTTGCAAACAAGGCTTACTAATTAAATTTCATAGTATTCAAACTTTCAAAACTTGGCATTTATGTCTAAATTAAACGCAATCTTGAAATATTTAATGAATTAAGTCCATCTGGCAACCCAATAAAAGTTAATAATTAAAAAACAAGCAAAAAATTTAGTGCTAAATAAACAAAGCAAGATATTATTTTATTGAATATGACCATATATCTCGTTTTAATTTAATTTTCACAATAAAAATTAAAAAAAAAATAAGAGTCAGTTGGCAGCTCTGAATATTAAAATTGTTCTCAAAAAACTACCTAATTAAATTACTTAACATACATTTTTATTACGATTTTTTTCTTTTCTCTTTTCACTTACAAAAAATATTTAGTCAATTAATAATGGTGGCAACTCCGAAAATTAATATTTGTAAAAATAAGTGTTAAAAGTGTTTTATTCGAATCTCTTTCCGTATTGCGCATTTTTATTGCCCTTACTTTTTTAAATCATATGGCCACTCCCTCCAGGTAAATTTTTTTCAAAACAACACTAACTCTGACTGTTTGTTAAAAAAAACAATATAATTGCTAATATTATTTATTACTGGTAATCATTTTCTTTTAATTTTATTTTCAGTATCAAAACCTTAAGCTTCATATATGTATGTACATTTCTCCTTTTTTGAACTCACCTGGTCCCAACCAACCGTCCAATATGCCAGATAATTCTTTAACTCTTATTTGTTGCTCCAACTTACGCTTCACCTGATCGATATTACGCGCCACTTGCCGCATGATTTCGTAGGCTTGCAACACTTCCTTCACATCGCAATGCTTACGAAGGTTCTGAAAGGGAAACAACAACAGCATATAAATAAGTAAAAGTATAGAAAATATTTGTCGGGTGCTTACGTCCAAAAGCAGATGATATTTAAGTATACGTTGCACCGGCTTCAGCAAATATGAGCCGAGTGGCAATTTGTGTTGCAACATTTTTTGTGTGGACGTCAGCAGTGCGTTGGTGTGTGTGGCCTGTAACAGTTTGGTCAGCAGTGATATGGCTTCAGGATAACTTGTACTGTAAGGAGGAGGAGAAGAGAAGAAATCGTTAAGAAATATTGCACATGAAAAACATCTTATAATATTTACGAAATTTAAATTATGAAAATGTTTTGGTAATAAATATATTTTATTTAAATAGTTGGAGCAACTAGTTCTTAGTAAACATAAAATTTATAAAAAACCCAAAACTGGGGTATTTTGCTTTTTCACATAAATTTTGAGGCCATTTTGAGGAATTGTAAATTCTGTCCTATAAAAATTTATAGGATTTTCATTGAACTCGTAGTTTTGCCGAAAACCTTTCTTTAACCTTAAAATTTAAACCACCCGCACCACAACCTCTTCCTGACCTCATATCGTCCGAAAATTATTTTTTTCATTTCATTTTGGTTATTTTATTTTGCAATGAAGACGTTAGAAAGGGATGTCCTCAAGATGGCATCACCAAAGTTAAAGCCACAAGCTTTTTTTGTTCTTTTGGCGAATAAATATTATTTTTTAAATTCAAGTTTACAAATTCTTAAAAAAAATGAAGTAATTTGCAATATGTAATTATATTTGTATAATTTTATTAAGAGTGGCAGCTCTGTTTAACGAATATTTTAACGCAAGCGCTTCAGAAAATTTCCGGCTTTGTCAATGTAGCGAATCACTCTACTTCATTTGATATACATATGTACGTGCTTTTAGAATTTGCGTAAAGGTGGCAACTCTTTCCTACCAACATTTAAATGCATGCTTTTGAAAATATTTTGTTTTTTATTTAACGCTGTTAAATTTCGAAATTAATTATTTATTTTATTTTTTAATTATGTTTTCGTCAGGTGGCAGCTCAGTAAAAATTTGGCATTCCTTATTATGATTTTAGGCTGTCAATTTTAAAGTAATTTTTTATTTTACAATAGATTATCATATATTGCTTGTTATATTAAGGGTGGCAACACTGTTCGATCAATATATTAACGTAAGTATTTAAGAATATTATTTGTACTTTAAATTAAGGGAATAATTTTATGTCATATGATATAAATTTAAAAATTGTATAAAGGTGGCAACTCTATCTAAAAAAAAAATACAAAAGCGCTTGAAAATATTTGTTTTATTAAACGCTGTTAAATTTCAAATAAAAAAAAATTAATTTTTATTAAATTGTGTTTTTGGGCAGGTGGCAACTCCATAAAGGACAACTTTGTATTAATAGTTTATAAAGGTAATAATTTAGAATTTTCCTTAACGAAGACTAAAAAAATAATATGGGGTTGTCAAAATAGTCTTGCGGTATTTTTATTGAATATTATTTATTTTTATTTTTTTTTTTTTTATTTTTTTCTACTATGCCGGTCTCTTTCGACCAATTCAGCGATGCAATATATATCGCAGTACCGTTCGCACAACAGTCGGGTCGACATAACCGTTACGGATCCCGATTTCTATCCGACCAAGAAGAGAAATTATTTTTTTATAGAATTTTTGTGATCTGTGGAGGGTATTATAGCTTCCGTGCAAACGAAGTTCGCGCTTTTTCTTTCTTTTATTCTTTAATGTCATATTATTACAAAAAAAAATGTCCTCCTCTTTGGGAATGTCATGATTGCTCAGTTGAAAAACAACATTTGAGATTTAACAACTCAACTCGAATTAATTTTGAACTCTATTCCGAGTCAAGCTTAAATGTTTATTGTCTTACTAAGCATTTTTTATTATTTTTTTTTGTTACTCCGACAACAAAACAAACACTTATCGCCCAATAAAAATCACCATTGTCAAATAGAGAATTCCAAGCGCTGGCAGGGTCACTGCAAACAAAAGTTTCAAATGCCAACCAAAGTGCAACTGTCAAAAACGCAAAGCTTTGGCGGAGTAATAAAAAAAATATGCAAGTATAGCACATAAATTGCACTGACAGTAGGAGTCAAATACCAAAGCGACAGAATGTCACTCAAAGCGGCCAAGGCGAGCTTGAGGGTGGTGACGCGCTGCAGCGCGCCATTTGGTGGCAGCGTGATGGCAGCAGTAAAGAATGCAAATCACAATCATGAAATCGTCATTTTTGCATTTTTCATTTACTTTACTTGCAATTGCTCTTGTTGTTGTTGTTGTTGTTGCCAACAAGAGATTCCAACACGGTGTGCTGTGGCAGCTTGCAAGCAGGCAACAAGTACTCGAAACGTGTTTTGTTCGCCTGTCAGCGTGCACTCAACTAACTGACAGTGACAGAAAACAACCGCCAGCGCACTGATAGCGCAGCACTCCCACGAAAGCTGTGCAGCGCAGTTTTGCACAGTTAGCCCAGAACTGTCCGAATGGCTTATTGGTAATGTCATCACTTCATGCTGAATATCTATCAGCGTATCTAGCGGAGCTCAAGACTCCCAACTATGCCTGCAAGTTGTGGTAAATATGAATGCCAGCGAAGCGTATAAGCGCAAAAACAATAAAAATAACAATAACAATAACAACAAACAGACAAACAGCAAGTAAGTAATAGATGCCGTGTTTGACAGCAACGAACTTCTAAGCAGCCACCAATCTAAGCGACCATCCATATCCACCAGCTTGGTTGCAGCGCTGCGCGCTTTTGGAGGCAGCTAGTAGAGCAGCACTCAACGCTTGTCTAACTGTCTAGCGAGCAAGCTAACTAGACACCTATCTGCGTGTATGTTTTGTGTGTTTGTGGCGGACGGCATGACTGTCTGCATAGTTAACTGGCTGCTTGATTGCTTGGTGGACTGGCTGGCTGGCCGTTTGCCAAATGAAGTAACTGGACTGTCGTCTCAACTGGCTGCGTGTCTATCGCTGTTATGCTATCACTCGCTGCAGTGCTGTCTGCCACGTTTGCGTTAGGCCAGCAACTAGGTTCTGCAGGCAATATTCTAGCTATCTACACAGTGTCTACTAAGAAAGTTGTGTGCACACAATGGGAAACCGCAAAAGCGCAATTTTTCTTCGCTTTTCTAATTTCTACCTTGTTGTTCTTGTTCTCGTAAAGAAATCAAGATCAGCGTTTTCTTCTGGTTTAGTTTCTGATTGTTTCTTTTTTTCTGTTTTAAATTTCATTTATTTCTCTTTTTGTTTTAGTAGAACACGCTTCTACCACTTTCATGCTCTGTTAACTGATTAACCATGTTGAGGCATCGTAAAGCTGGCTAGCGCTGTTGTTGTTGCCATGCACCATTGCTTTTGGTGTGCAAATAAAATTTAATTTGGTGTCTGTTCGGGTGAAAAGAAAATCGTATGAATTTGAAATAATAAAATCAGCCACACGAAATTGGCAAGTCGCTTGTGCGAAATCTGATTGGACAAACGAGAGAAGTGAGACAATATATTTATATACATATGTATTAAACAGGAATTTACAAGGAACTAAAAAATTATTGACCGATCCTTAGACATGCAAAGCCAAGCTAAGCATTATTCTTGGTTTCGAACAAGTTTTTTTTTTTATTTTATTGGAAACAGTTTTACCTCTCTTCCTGTTAAATTTTGGTTCTATTCCTGTAATATTCCCCCAACTAATTTAGTGAAGTTTTTAACCCTCGCCTAAATGTAGGCAACGCTTTAGTTTTAGCAATATTTTAACAAAGTCGCACACCTAATATGAAAAGTTATGTTCTCTCTGAACTGCTATGTGATCCTGATGAAGTTCATCAATACATAAAGTTATATATATACAACTTCCGAGACATCGCCAAGAAACCCTCGATTGTTGTTGAATAATTTCGCCTTGTATTCGCACAGAAGCTGTTCTATAATCGTTTCTTTTCCTTGGCAGTTTCTACAATAATCGTTTTATGGTTTCCCTAGTCCGCTGCCATGTTTCCTAGTAGAGTTCTAAGGTTATAGCTTTTTCATATTCCATTCTTGGCATGTTTGTCTGCTTGTTGAACAATCTGATCTATAGCAAGGCTCAGCAAATCTGTAACATGTTTGTCTATTAAATATCTAGAATTCGCCAGTCTCTCCTTATCAGAATCTAATTGTAGGGTATTGCCTGATCTGACTAATTCATTTGCTTCACAATTACCAGAAATATCACTATGTTCTGGAACCCATAAAGTGTTTACAGTGAAATAGGATGCTAAATCCACAAATAGATCAAGATCAAGGCATTATTTCACTATCTGTAATTGAAGCCTAAGCTACTTTCATGACTTCAAAGTCTTTTAACTATTTGTATATATAAGTATAAATATATTTCTTGTTGTGTTCAGGATCTTTGTCAGCATAAAGATATTTTTTTTAATTGCTGTAATCACCGCTTGGAAAAAACGGCAGTGCTTGTGATTCTGCTATCTAATTTTGCATAAAACACACAACCTCCCACTCGATTATTCACTATGGACTGATCCGTATAGATACTTATACTTGTGACTCCGTCCATCTCACCCTTATCCCAAACTTCTCTGGAAGGGAAGGCAATATTGGGGACCGAATTTAAGTTTATTTCTAAAGGATTTCAAAAATCCGTGGTATTGGGTAGAAACGGGAACTTGCTTCTTAGAATGACCTTATTACAAATGACTAGTAGGGGGGGATTCTGTCGTTCTTAGAGCTGACTTTGCTGGCAATTGTTTACAGAACAAGTTTGTGGGAAGTTTGTAAAATAATATTATAAAGAATAAGATGTCGTTTTTAATTTTTTCAGTTAGGACGAGTTCCAAGAAACACCGTCGTTCGGGCAGTTTCTCTTGAAAAATGTAACCGCCATTTTGCTTCAAAAATTTTTGACATATCCTTAAAACAAACCCAAGAGAGGGAATTTGAATGATTTTTCTTCAATCGCGTAATATAATGTCTAAATTAGGAATTACGAGATACAAAATGGCGTAATCTTTCAGAAAAGTATTGTCCTTGATGTTCACTTACCAATATGTTGTGTATACATCAAATCTTTCGCGCAATTCAATAAAACATTTCGCTATTTTTCCTGGGTCCATACCAGAGTTGATTAACTGCTTCAGGAGCGTCGAGTTGAACTCATAAATCTCTTCAATATTGGAGAAGAGTATTCTCAGTTCGTCATAACGTAGGCAGGCACGTTCCTTCCAATCCGATAGATAACTGTAAAATGATATTTAAAAGTTTAAAATTAAAATTAAGATGAATATACAGAAAAATTGTCTTATGAAACGACTAAGAGAAAACGAAATTTAGATTTGTAAAATCGATTTGTGCACTCACCCTTTAATGACCTGCCCCAAGTCCTCCACAAAACTGCGCTCAGAGTCGACTATCTCTAGCATAGCGCGCTCTAAAACTGTCATACCGCTATGCGGATCCATAAGTTCATTCTCACTTTGATCGGCCAGACTCTCAACACTCGCCAAATACGATGTGGCCAGCTTGCCATTCAGATGATCCGAACCGGAACTGGAACTAGACGATGTTGAGCAAATGGAAGACGAAGAAAGCGGACGATGTTTGAGTTTGGCAATCTCTGGCAACATTGGACCACCTTTGCGTGACTCTTTTGGCGAAAACTTTGACTTAATATCAGTTAGACGATCTAAGCTCTCCGCCGACATTTTGCTCGCCTCCTCAAGCTCTTCCAATTGCTGTGCAGTGGGCAATTTTATTGGTACCGCACCGCCCAAAGTATTGGCCTTCGCTGCCAAGCTTTTGGAGCGCGCATAGGTGAGCATCGGTGAACCGGACACAGTTGAGGCACAGGCGGCCGACGAACTGCGCACTAAAGGTTTAGAGATCACTGGCTTATTAATAGCTTCGATGAGTTCAACGCTTGTCATGGATGAGTTCATGCTGTCCTTTTCACTGAGCGTAAGCGATACGAGGTCTTTTGTGATTAGCGGATAGTTCAAAGTCTCAACAAAATCAGAGGGTGACAAAGGTGCAGTGGCGATAAACTCTTTGGATGGTATTGGTGGTGGTGTATTGAGCGCGCTAGAGATATTATTATTGTTGTTTATATTATTATTATTATTGTGATTGTGATTTTGTTGGTGTTCCACCGCCAGTGGCAAGCTGGTTGGTGGCGGCGGTGCACATGCGGCAGTCAACATTTGCGATGTGGTGGCCAATTGCTCCATTTCAATTAGTTTAATACTTTCTTGGCGTTCATAATTCGGCAGTGATAACTTGTAGTTGGTGCTAAAGTTGAAAGCACCAAGCGAATCGTTCGATTTTACGGTTGAGGTATTTTGATTTGTCGGTGTAACCTCACCATCTCCAATAGAACCCTCCAAACACGGTATGGCAACTACAGCCGGCGTCGGTGGCTTCTTTAGACCGCGCGCGGGCTTCGCTTCAGTATACGAGTGAAAATTGAGCGCATCTAAGTATTCGGAACTGGAATCGAAGGTCTCAACTAATTCGCTACCCGACTGCGTTAGCTTGCCGGTAATCTTAGAGAGCGGTATATGTGAGAGCTTTACTTTGTGAATGCTGTTCGGCGTTGAAGTCGCGCTTGGTGGTGGCGCTTTTTTCACGTACCGGTGATGTAGCGCCGGCGATTGTGTTGGACTCGTCAAGTGTGTGGGTTGTTGCTGTAGCGCATCTATGTCCACAGTTTCCACGCGCTCCGCATCAGAGTGTGTAATTATGCGTTGGACATTAGGTGACAGTATGCGTATTTGATTGCGATGCTTGCTGGGGCTGTTAAGACTGCCGCTGCTGTCCGAGCTGTGGACGAATGGCGTTTCGCGCGACAAGCGTGAGCCTGTGGGGCTATTATGACATGCGCTACCGCTTCCACTGCCGCTGCTGCTACTGCGTTGACTGCACGAGGACGACGATGAGAGCGAATTGAGGCTGCGACTACTCGCACTGTAAGCGTGCTTTATGCTGTGATTATGTACGCCGTTATAGCTGTTGTTGTGGCTATTGCTATAGGCGAGGTTAAGCAAAGCAAGCGTGCTGTTGCGACCGCCGCCAAAGCCGCTGTCCGTGGAAGCACTCAAAGAAGCTCCGGCCTCTGGGGACTGTTCATTTAGCTGTCGCTTTGGTGGCGCAGGTGAAGGCGAATGTGAAGGTTGCTGCTGCTGCTCTTCCCCTACAGCGTAACAATTACTCTTATTTCCGTTGTTGTCGCTACAATTATTGTTATTGTTGTTGTTGTAACCGTCTATATGGAAACTATATTCGCCGCTTAACTTTTCCTCTGCGCTGAAACTTGAACTGCGACTACTCTTATTGCTGAGCGTCGGTGAGTCGCTGTGATTGCTTGCCGCGCTTACATTACCGTTAGAATGTTCGTCAATGCTGCAGGCGTTCTCGTCGCCGTTTTCGCTTATTTTTATATTTTCGTCACTGCTGCTGTGCTGATTTATGTTACTATTATTATTGTTGTTAGTGTTATTGTTTGTATTTTTGTTGCTAGCCTCGAGCGCACTCGTTAAGGTGTCATAGATGCCCAAAAGCGATGGTGCCAATTCTGTGGAGCTGCCTGCAGTTAACAGAAGAAAAGAAGAAGAATCGGTTAGTTTAGTTGTAAATTAAATGAGCATGTGTGTGTGGAGTTAACGAACATGATTTGCATAAATACGATGATAGCTTTCTAGAGCCGAAGTTTAGCATTCATATATATGGAAGTTGCCATTTTGTTTCAAATTACTAGTTCAGATCTTCACTTACTTACAAACAAAATCATAAAAACCTTTAACCAATTTTATCCTCCTCCATACTATTTACTATCGAGAAGATAAGGAATGACCCAAATATTTTTTTTTATAAAGTCATCAAAAACACTTTCAATATTTAACTCAAATATGACCTAAAGGGGGATCCATTTCAAGGTTCTCTACTTTTTTAAACTTAAAACACAGAAACTTCAAATTTAATGAGGAATAATTATGATCATTCGATGGAACATTCTTTGTCATTTATTTTTTGAAAATAATCGATTTTAAAAGTTGACCACTGCTATGCTTCAGATGGTCTATCCGTTGAGTCCAATTTTCGATGATTGGAGCATTTCCGCTGCCACGCTCTTGGTAACCAATCAACCGGCCCAAAGCGACCAAATATCGTCGAAATCTCTAGCTTAAATCTCAGGCATCGAATAGTCGGTCATCTCAACTCGATGTCGTCTTTGAGACTTTTGGTAAGAGTCCAGCTTTGACACTCTCTTAATACCTAAAATAACCTAAACCAAAATCAGTCGATTCATAAATGGCGTTATCTGTTTGATGCAACAGTTTCTTTATATTTTTTGATGTAATCGTCATGGTCGGATGACTCGCATGGGTAAGTTTTCGATGATCTCACTATTTGTTCTTAATGCTTTGTGCTACTCAAATGTTTGCGTTCGCGATAAAATAGACTTCCGGAAACACTTCAGCAATAATTTCAATGATTTCGGAGCTACGATAAAACACACAAAAGTTCAAGCAAACTCCTTGTTGATTTTTTTTTTCATGGTAAAAATCGCCAGAGAAACTTTTGGCGTCGTAAACAAACTGCTACACTAATTACGATTTCATCAGATGGTATATACTAGTTTTTTTGATGAATCAGGCACAAGGTTTCGAAGGTACAGAACAGAAAGTTTCAACTCAATCTAATTGGATCCCATTTTTATAACAGCATGTAAAATTAAAACGGAAACATGTATAATAATAAGATCAGAACTAAGGAATGCAATTTTACTAACTGTAGAGGCTCTTGTAACCATTTTTAATTAACATTTGGGTAAAAGAAATTCCAACAGTAGCTAAAGGTCTGCAGTGGACACTCAATATCTTTTCAAGATTTAATTAAAAGTGTAGAAGTCAAGAACAAGTCAAACAGCAAAATCAACGCAGAAGAGATTTATCAGCTTTGTTTGGTGCCATTTTAATGGATTTAATAAAAGAGTGCTGATAAATAGTTATAAATTTGAAAAAGTGAAGGAATTTTTATAGCTCGGTATCAGCACGAATTCCATCAAAAATCTAAGCTTGAAAATCAAGGAAAGAATAACTTTTGTTATCAGTTACTCTGGGTTACCACGAACTGTATGAGCTCTACGGCGACATGCATATAGTTAAACGCATACCAATTCAACGAATGCACTGATTAGGGCATGCCATTTGCCTGAAAGATGATTTTTCTTCGATTCAAGACCCGCAGGTGGACAAAGAAAGCCAAGTCGCTCAAGCATTCTATGGAAGAAACAAATTTTATTTTAACTTCAATACACCTGTATTGAGATGTACTTCTAAATAAAACTGGCATGAACCCGCAAAGTATAGAGACTACTGGCGAAGTTTTGTGTTCTCGGCCCAGACCGATCCACCGTTGTACTGCCAAAGAAGAAGAGAAAGAAAATGGATTTCCATTATATTTTTCAGCACAATAATTTTGATTATCTTCTGCTGTAGCCTGCATGTCCTCAGAGTTCCGCCCAATGGGCCACTTCAATTTTTGAGATATCGAGCTGAAACCTTGCACACGCTTCTCCAAAAAGCCACTCATTTGTTGGAATCAATCATATCGGACCAATCTAGCACATAGTTGTCATATGAACTAAATGATCGGAATCACGTCTTTGTATGGAAAATACTTTCATTTCTCGATTTCTTCACAAATTTTGGCATGTAATATTGTCTAAAGCAACGCAGCAATCAAAGCTGTCTTACAAAGTGACCAACCAAAATCAAAATTTTATATGTAAACTCTCCGCTAAAAATTGTATTTTTACTTCAGTACTGCAATCCCTTGAGAAAATTCTATCAGTGCACGATTGTGGCGTCAGTGAGCTAGAGCTAACGACGCCCTCCTGTTCGACGCAAAAATTGACGTCGCGTCTAGTTAATGACTATCTTAGCATAAAAATGCACCAAAGCTATTAACAATCAATCCATCTGCATAAACGCTCAAATCACTATTCGAATCAATTGGCCAATGTCGATACCACATGCCAAGTAAAATTCATAATGACATGTTGTGAAGGGCAGGGTCCTGCGCTGGGACCGAAGAAGAAATCAATAGTTCGCCTGTCAGTGATGGATGCATGCGAAAACAAATTGCCAATGGAAAATGCAACAATTTGTTATTATTATTGATTTAACTTGAGGTATTTTGCCACAAACGCACACACTCATTCGTACATGTGTAAGTATAATTATATGTGGTGAACTTGCTGAAGACAGCACAATGAACATGCTGAAGGACCAATCGAGTCTAAGTACACAAATGCTCGATTTGATTAATTGAATTCTTTGGCTTGTAATGGCAAGCGATTCATTTTACATATGTTGCACGTTGCATATTTAATAATGGTTAGGGTGGGGTGTAGGTCAGAGCGGTTTTAATGCCACAGAGTGTGTTGAATCCCTTTACTTTTTGCGCTTGCTGGACTTGTAGGACTCATACGAAATTGTAATAAGCCATTATTTCAATTATAAACTAAACTAAGCATATAATTACGTTGCGTAGGGCTTAGATAGGTCTTCGACTTCGCAAAGCCCTCGTGTTGTTCCTATGATTTGCATAAAAATGCACTGACTTTTCAGCTGCCAATCTGCCACATCTTGATGGTTATGGCTGGGGCTGTCAGTTCGTTTACCGCCATCAATCAATCGCTTATGGCATGTTCGTTTCGCATCGTTTCGACGAGCGCATGCAAAGTTCGTTTACCACATACACACACTGTACACGGACTTAGTTACTCTCATTTAGTGCCAGCACTACTGGCAAACAACAACTCAATATCATTGCAGAGGCTCTTCAACATGCAACACATCAGTTGAGATCGCCACGAAATTTAAGTGCTCCGTGCCACTTGCTACATTGTTGATTGCATTTGCAGCAAATTGTTTGACTGACTAACTGACCGACTGTCTGACTGTCTGGCTGATTGCCGCAAATGTGCCAGCGCATGTTGGGAAGTTATGCCAAACATTATGGCATTTCATTAACGTTTGTGGCAATCAGGTGAACATGTTGTGCATGCCACATAAATTAGTGCAACATTATTGACTACGGCAATAAAATTATGTGTGTCGCATTGCAGTGGCATTTCGCTTACGTGTCTTTTGTGTATTTCATTTCAGGCTTGCCACTCAATAAGTTTTATTTTGTTTTATTTTTTTTTTTGTGATTTAAGATAAGTCTTTTATATATCTTTCTCAGGCGTCTCATATCCAAATCGGTAAGGGATATGAGAAGCAGTGGACTAATGGTTTAAGAAATTAGTACCAATAGTTCAGTCGTATAAGTATGCCAAATTTAGACACATCGAACAGGCAGCTACTATCGGTGTTGTCGAAAGTGCTGTGTTGTCGAACTGCTTGTCCAGGGCCCTCTAGATGGTTTGATATATTATGGAAAACTGGTCTGTGGTGGATTTACAAGGTCTAAGACCGCACTTATAAGGTCCAAACAGTTCATTTATAATGGAACGGAAATCTGTGCAAATATATACATACAAAATGCAAAGAACTATAAGATCTGAGGAAACAATATACAAAACGTACCTCAATCACTTATAATGCCTATGTCTTGTATGTTGCTGAATTAACTATATTTTTTTGCCAAATTTCAAAAAATCTTTTAGCAGTAAACGCTAGGTCCACATTGTAAACAAATAAACTTTTGAGAACCTTAATATTTGTTTATTTGGTTTGAGAAATGTTTGGAGAAATTGTTCTTCGTTCGATTGTTTCAATCTTTGATATCACTTTTGACATAAATCGGTTGGAAACTAGTCTTGAGACAGCAAATTCCGACATCTCCAAAACCATTGAACTTCAACGGAATATTTGAGATAATAATATGAATTCATATATGAAGACAGAATTAAACGAGTTTCTCACACAACGCAAGAATCAATATTCTGAGTATAAGCCATCCAACTAAACCAAGAAGAAAAGTCTAAACTCTCCAACCAAGAAGGTAATAACTGGTATGCTGTTGCTCAGTAAATGAGACAAACAATAATATGTAGCAGCAATCACGTGAGCACTTCCTTGACTGCCAACCAAACAAACGCACACACACAGATACACACATATATAAGTGCATGCTGCATGCCACAGTCATATCAGCTCATTACAATTAATCTAGCAATTGCTTAGTGGCTGAGCCACAAATAAACAGTTGTTAGGCATCAAGTCGACAATGAACTGACACGTAGGCTGCAAACACATAAACACACACACATACACATAAATATAATGCGATAGATAAAACGATGAAGGCGACTCGGTAAGTTACCTTTTGCGGTTGCATGCTGCAAACGGTAGCCAACGGCAACTCTAATTGCAACATTGACGTTGCAGCGATTACGGACAACACAAAATGAAGCGAAGCGCGAAATGCACGGACACTCTAGCGGAGGCTAGCTGCAGCAATGGCAGTGGTAAGTACATGTAAATTGAAAACTTTGTGCCACTGCGAGTTGCAGCGCAGATGCGCTAATTTCTGGTCTGCCACTGCGACGGACTACCACACTTTACTATTTTTGGTGTTAGTAGTGGTGTTTCAAGTACGAAAATATGTGGTAGTATGTTTGTTGCGCACAGCATGTGGCAAGTTGTGTGAAATTTTTGACAAATGCGCAGTTGTGTTGCAAAATGATGTTACCGTTGTTACTAGTCAATGGCTGGACGGCTTTTAGATGAATGACTGAGTGACTTAGTGATGGACGCCGCGTCCGAGTGGCAGCCCAACTGAAGTGGCAATATGTGGCACTAACGAATGTGGCATGCTTTACAATTATCAGCTGACTGACTGACTGACTAACTGACTGACTGACTGACTAACTGACTGACTGACTGCCTGACTAACTGCCAGACTGACATGTAGGCAAAACTAATTCTTTGCGCTCCACTTTTCATTTTTTTAACCATTTTCCGCAGCGACTTGACTGCTCAGTCATTTCGGTCATTTCACTCGCCGTGTGGACGGTAACTGCGTGGGTTGCTACCTTCAAGCGTAGTGTAGCATTCGTGGTGGCACTTTGTCGTTGTGGCCGTAAGTCTGACCCACTTCATTGTATGAAATTTGTGGCAGCCACTTGCTCATGTTACCCGGCTTGACGGCGCAAGGCAGGCACATGCATCAACTGACTATGCAACGGATTGACTTGTGGCACAAACAAACATACCTACATGAAACAAAATATGTACGCAATAATATGTGTGGCAGCTTGTGTTTGCTGAAGAGCGCTTTTAAAGTGCTTTTCAGGTAAATTTCATTACGCGCGCTGATGGGCAGACAGGTTCCGTGGCTTCAGGCAGAATGCCTGTCAACACATCACAACTGCCTACAAACAAATATACATACTTACACGGAATATAAACGAATTTTGGCGCATAAAAAGCATACTGTGGCAGATAATCTTTCGTACGTGGGCAGGTGTTGCACGAATTTCGCAAGCAAAGCTGCTACCGCATGCTTGTTTATTATACTTGTGTGTGTGGCAAGTGCTTTACAGAAAAAATATGTTTATATAGTTTTTTTTATGTGCTGCCACTTATATGTGGCATGCTCTATTTATGTTAAATTAATTGCCACAAATGTTAATTAAAAGCCGCATTTTGTTTGATTGCAGTGAAATTTTGCTGAAAGTTTGTCCGCCAAAGCGGCTCTTCGCATGATTGATTGACCGCGTGAGCGACGTGCTATTGATAATAAGAAGGCGTTGTGCTAATCTATATTTGCGTCCACTGGCGGCAGACAAGGTGAAAGTCGCTCATGCGGAATGCTCTTAAATTATGTTGATTATCTGGTGTATTTTAGTTATTAATTTGTTATTATTTTTTGATTAAAAATAAATGAAATTATATTTAAAAATCACAGACCAAGATCCAAATATCACCTTGGCCCTTAAATTAAAACTGTGGATTCTGGAGGGTAACCGTCATTTTCTATTCAAATGTTGAAATATTTTTTTATACATTCAAATACGCATTTAATAAATTCTGTATGAACGATATTCGATTTCTTTTTTTTACTTTCAGAAGCCATTGGAGGAGGAGAGCAGTGATGGTGTACTCTAAAGAGGTCTCTATCAACTCCAGGTTCAGACTTCTTGACTATTGCAGTGTCTTCTAAACCGAGGTTTCAGCCATTAAGGTAGTAGTAGATTTACTGCTCCGGAGGGTAGCCTCCTTTAGAGAAGTGACCATCCACTCAGTTAGCAGAGCGGCGATACTAGCCTTGAAATCATGAACAGCGCATACCCTCAGACATTCCACCGAACTGGCGGGAAAGGAAATTAAACGGCTGTACAAATTTGTATTGGCTAATAATAGCTAATTTATAAGTTCGAACCCGCGATCAGGAGTTCGTGAGTGATCTCTCTAGATCAGCCATCTAACCTAACCCAACCTATTTCCAGAATGAATTGTGAATGTTTAGTCTTTTCTTTAAGTATTTTATGGTCTATAGCAGTCAAGCCCTGAGAAAGATGCGAAGATACTAAAAAGGTTAGAAAATCTAAGCAAGCTATGATACATGTATAGCTAAGACTACGCATTGATTGTATAACGGTGAAAATTGTATAAAAAGAAGAACTTTAGAGTTGAGAATTTTTTTCCAAGAGGACCTTAACAAACCTTTAACTTGACCGGATAGCTATCAGAGCTTGAACTAATTTCTAAACTCATTTTCAGGAACCGTATTTCAAGAAACAGGCCAAGTGCCATGACGGAACTCTTATTCAACTATTTAAGTAGCTTTATTGTACTACGTAGGTTACCTATGAAATTCAACGCTGAATCGCACTTGCCAATTGGTGCTACTTTAAACGATGTAGACAATTGTAAAGTCCTCCCCCAACGAACAAAGACCAAACTCTACAAGTCCCTTAACATTCCCGTCCTTCTTAAAGATGCGGAGGAATAGATAATGCATCATCTGATGAATCGGTCTTAGGAGTGAGAAAAGTTTTACAGATGGCTACCGTAGTCGATGAAACGATGAGCTGTACAAGATATACGGCGACATGGACATAGTTCAGCGAATCAAGACACAGTGACTAGGCTAGCTACATCATGTTGTCCTTATGGAAGAGAATACACCAGCCTTAAAGGTTTTCGATTTCGCCGGTGGAAGAAGATGAAGAAGAAACTTCCATTCCGCTGGAGAGATCAGATGGAGAAGGAACTGGCAGCATTTAGTTTCTTGAATTTGTGCTAAAAATAAAAAAAATAGAACGCCTGGCGCGCTGTTGTTAACTCGGCTGTAACCGTGTCTACGTCAGAAATAAGGAAGGTGACCTTTTATATTTAGAGATTTGGCAATCCTAGACTTTGAACTTTATAGTAAAGTTTGACATTTTTGATATTGTGCGTACATCGAACGTAGGAGCGCTATTCGTGTTATCTACAGTTACTTAAAATATTCATCTTGGCCAAAAAACGGAATTTAATACCGGACATTTTCGAGCGATTATAGAACAACTTTCGACGTGGATTAACGCAGCAACAGTGCAACGATAAATTTAATTTAAATAATTTCTGGCGCTGAAGCTCCATCAAGATCCAGTGTTTAACGATGGTTTCTAGACCACTCCATGCCGAATTTAGTGAAGTTTGTCCACAATCAGTTGTTGTCCCGGAAACTATTGATGCGTTTAATATTGCATGGACATTTGGCTATTTGTCGCACCCACATCACTGGAGTAATGCAACAGTAAAGTTTGAGTGCTACACAAGCATTGGTATGTCAGTTGTCCTGCAATAAATCGGGGAAACCAACCACCGAAGGGGGATCATTCTTTACCACCACAAAGCGAGCTCTCACACTTCAACTGAAACAACTGCATTTTTGAGCACTCAAAACATCGATTTGATGAGTCACGTGCCGCATAGTCCCGACTAGGCACCGAATGACTTCTACTATTCCCGTACGTACAAAATAAGCTAAGATGTCAGCGTTTTGTGACACCTGAACAAGCGGTTGATGTGATCAGAACGTAAGTTTTGGAGATACCTTAAACAGAGTAGCAAAAGTGCTTCGAGAATTGGTTCAAACGAAGGCTAAATAGTATATAGATCTTAATGGTGAATATTTTTAGTTTTTAATTTATGTTCTTTAATTCCGAATTATAAAAGACAACCCTCATATTTGCAAAACTGTGCCCTCATATTCTCACCCAAGTTTTATATAAATTATTTTCTATACCAAATAACCAGTTTGCGCTACATAATTGTTTTCTATAATCTCATTCAAGGCAGAAGAAAAAAAAATTAAAACAAAAAAAGTTTAAATCCACTGTGTTGATCGATGTCACAAATTTGCAACAAAACTGGCTCAATTAATCCCAATGAAATTATCAGCGCTTAAAAGCTGACTAATTAATAAAAATGCAATCGGACAAAGATGATGATAAAGCAAAGCGAAATGTAAGCAAACGAATGTATACATATGAGGGTACACTTTGACTCATATCCTAAGTGAGTCTGTCTTGCATAATATGTGGCGGTTACAGTTGCAAGGCCTATGCAAACAACAATCACAACGTAAAGTTAACAACAACAAAAGTCTATAGTGAGCTATGACTTATCAGCTACAGCGGCAGCTGGTTTGCTGGGGACACATGTGAGGCGCGCCAATTGCAACATGTTGTGGAGCGTGTTAAGTGGCGCCGCTCGACACTTGACCAGTGACGCCTCATGTAGCGGGAAACGTGAAATATGTGAAAACTTAAAGTAACAACTTCCAACAATTGTTGTTGTTGTAGTTTTATTTTCGTTGTTATTGTTGTATAGGTTTGTTTTAGTTTACTTTTTATTGTCTCACCTTTATTTTAGTTAGTGTTTGTTGTTGTTGTTATTGTTGGTGTTGTTATATGTTGTATGTTTTTGTTGTTGTAGTTCACTTTTTGTTGTTTTAGCTTAATTTTAACGGGTGATTTTTTTGAGGTTAGGATTTTCATGCATTAGTATTTGACAGATCACGTGGGATTTCAGACATGGTGTCAAAGAGAAAGATGCTCAGTATGCTTTGACATTTCATCATGAATAGACTTACTAACGAGCAACGCTTGCAAAACATTGAATTTTATTACCAAAATCAGTGTTCGGTTCGAAATGTGTTATTATCGACAAATTTTGTTCAGCGATGAGGCTCATTTCTGGTTGAATGGCTACGTAAATAAGTAAAATTGCCGCATTTGGGGTGAAGAGCAACCAGAAGCCGTTCAAGAACTGCCCATGCATCCCGAAAAATGCACTGTTTGGTGTGGTTTGTACGCTGGTGGAATCATTGGACCGTATTTTTTCAAAGATGCTGTTGGACGCAACGTTACGGTGAATGGCGATCGCTATCGTTCGATGCTAACAAACTTTTTGTTGCCAAAAATGGAAGAACTGAACTTGGTTGACATGTGGTTTCAACAAGATGGCGCTACATGCCACACAGCTCGCGATTCTATGGCCATTTTGAGGGAAAACTTCGGACAACAATTCATCTCAAGAAATGGACCCGTAAGTTGGCCACCAAGATCATGCGATTTAACGCCTTTAGACTATTTTTTGTGGGGCTACGTCAAGTCTAAAGTCTACAGAAATAAGCCAGCAACTATTCCAGCTTTGGAAGACAACATTTCCGAAGAAATTCGGGCTATTCCGGCCGAAATGCTCGAAAAAGTTGCCCAAAATTGGACTTTCCGAATGGACCACCTAAGACGCAGCCGCGGTCAACATTTAAATGAAATTATCTTCAAAAAGTAAATGTCATGAACCAATCTAACGTTTCAAATAAAGAACCGATGAGATTTTGCAAATTTTATGCGTTTTTTTTTTAAAAAAAGTTATCAAGCTCTTAAAAAATCACCCTTTAGTTATTGTTTGATTTTATTTGTTTTTGTTGTTGTACTTTACTTTTTGTTGTTGTAGTTTTATTTTAGTTGATGTTTCATATTTGCATATTTCATTTTGTTGTAAACTTAAATGTAGCAATATTGATCCACAATAACAACGACAACAACAGCAGCAAAAACCATATAGCAACAGCGCGTGCGTGCCACACAACAACATTGAAAGAAATCAATAAAAAAATCGAAAAATCAAAAGCAGAAAAAGAAAAGCTAAACTGCAAAGTTGGCAAATGTCGTCGAAAATCCGCTCGGCGCCGGGCCTATTTATCGCAGACAAACACCAAACAATAAAAACAAAAGCCAACATGCAATAACAGCGCATAGACACAACACACACACAGCCACACGCAGTCGGAGTCCACTGTAATTCCTGCTTGTCGTTTGGTCACCGAAAATGTCAACGACCAAGGCAACGCCACAAACGAACACGCAGCAATGGAAAATGGTAACAGCGCGCCGCTGCGCCGCCTCCCCTGGCTTCCCTCCCCACCACCATTTATTTTAAGCTGACATTGCCATTGCCGCATATCACGAGCGCGCAACACACACACGCACACAAGTGCATATAAATATCCATGCATAATTGCTGCTGCGCGCTGCCGCAACTGCAACAATTGCCGATATTACGCCACACTGCACATTCCATGCATAAATTTCCAATGTCAGCAGAGCACACCAGCGCCCACTGCTGCGCAGAAGAAGGAGGCTGGCTGTCGTGGCATTATTATTGGCAATCAGCAGACGACAGCAAATCTGTTGCTTGACGGCCGATTGTTTGTTGCAAAGTGTGTGACGTGCGCGCATGCGTGAACGAATTGTACGCATGCGCAGTCACATGCACGATTTGTAGCTGCAGCATGTTGCGCACTGACTCACTCAATCAGCGATCGTCACAAGCCGAGCACAAGTGAAGCGAGCGCCAGCATGTCAATTAAGCGGTTGGCGGCGCTGGTGGTGCGCTTCATGTTGACAGTGAGCCGCCCGACAACGACGCTGACTGCGCGCTATGACATTTTTATCACACGTCTGTGGGGACTAAAAGCACTAATAGCACACAACAGCCAGTAAGAGTAAATAAAACAACAACGACAATAACAACAAACATGACAGCGCTACATATAAAATATTGACTATAATTTATGTGGCTACAACGACGTCGCCGCCGCTGAACTATGTTGTTATCGGTGATTTTGTTGCATTTTTATTTCATTTTCGCTTTTTCCCACTTTTTTCCAAAACATTTTTTATTGATTTGTTAACGCAATAAAATTGGTGTGTAGCACCATACTCAACTGCTCAACCTGACCAATCGATCATGTCGCATATCACCAAGTCGCGCGCGCTGATCACTGACGACGCTCACTTTCGTGTTTGTTTTCGTTTTCGTTTTCATTTTGTCGATGTTTACATTTTTACATGCGTCGAACACTTTCCTTTTATGGTTAAGTGCACAGATTTTCATGAAATTAAGATGTCATAATTATGTTTCGAAATTTTTTTCGCATAAATTTATTGAGACAGTGTGAATGAATTTAATTGAATAATTGGTGGCAACTATTTTTTTGTTTTTTTTTTTTTGGAGAAGGTTGAAACCTGAAATATGTTAAGTTGTAAAAGAAGAGTATACAAAAATGGATGTGTGTATATATTTTTTCGATTCCCGTTAAATACGAAGTGATGTGTAAATTATAGGTGTTTCGGGCTTGAGCTTTTAATTTACTGAAAGATGTTCCACAAGTAAATGTTGACACCCAATGATTGACACGCAATCAATGAAATTGGCTGCAGCGATCGGCTGTTTCATGTTCCAGTCTCCTCAAAAGGAATATTAAATTAATACGAACAGCGCCTTGATTAGTGTTTAAACGATCCAACTTGCACCCAACATCAATGAGAAAAATACTTTCAGTCGTACAATACAACCTAAAAGTCGCTCTCGTTAACAGAAAAGTACAGCTCTTTAGAACTAATTTCCAATTAAGCACACTCAAGATTAAGACTACCTTCACACGAGGACTCTCTTGTCGTCCAAGTCATTTTGGACGTTTCAGAACCAGAAAATCCAGTTTTTTGTAGGTGAGGGGATGACGAGGTAAACAGAAAAGAATAGCTCTTTAGAACTAAATTCCAACTAATCCCACTCTAGACTAAGGCTACTTTCTCACGAGGACTCTCTAGTCGTTTATATCACTTTGGAAACCAGAAAGTCCATATTTTTGTAGGTGAGGTGACAAAAATGTTACCAGAAGAGTACAGCTCTTTAAAACTATATTCAAACTAATCCCATTCTAGACTAAAACTGCGTTCACACGAGGACTCTTTTGTAGACAAAATCATTTTGGACGTTTGGAAAATAGTAAAACCTGTTAAGTATGGTGTAATTTCTCTTTGCTGGTGGCTATCTTTGGAATAAAATGAAAATTTTTTCCAGTATAGCCAGATAAAGACTACTAAAATCATCTATCTTATACATGGAGCGTAAGGTCTCTCATGCGTTGATAATAAAGTGTAGATGGAGTTTTATGCAACACTGATTCAGCCCAAGAATAAAGCAACTTTAAATAATTTCAAAAACAAATAAGGAAACCGAAAAATATGTATTGAAAAATTCGCATATCAGGTTTCTGAGCATAAGGTGACACTCATGACCACATAGAGGCTTAATACGAGTACTCCACAAATATTTGCGCCAAACTTTCGATTGCGTGCGAAAAGCAAATTTGCGTTGCTGTTGAGCGAAGGAAAATTCCAGAGCTTTTGCAAATATTTAATGCAATTATCAATATAAAAGTAAAATAATAGTAAAAGAAAACTGAAGAGTAAATCGAACAAAATTAAGTTGTGAAGTCATTTAAAATAAATTCTAATGTGTCAATGTGCCAACATTCTAACGGAAATTTTCGACTTGATTTAGTACAACCTTGTAATTTTCCATAATTTTGTGAAGTTATTATTTGCTTGTAATAAGTTAGTTGTTAGAATTAGAATGACTGGCTTAAAATATGCCAGCTGTCTACGATTGACCAAGCTATAGACGACGACGAAACGAATATGCAACTGGTATGTGTGCGATATACCGGTATAAATGCAAACCACTATAATTTAGCTATAGAACAGCCTTGCAGTTATGCCAGTTCAAAAATACACCCACATACTCTCTTACATACATTGATTTATTCTCGGTAATTTTATTAATAATTTTACATATTTATTTTTGATAAGAGGCAGAGTTCGACTATAGCGAGCAGAGAAATGATGATTCCAAAATGATTACTGTATACCATAGTTATCGAAATTTTTGTGAATAAATCTTCTAATAATTAATGAGACTCTCCCTAATTTAAGGTATAAAAATTCGTGTTCACTCATTCATTTTATGTCTGCTTTTGGCAGAGGTTGCTTCTGATGTTACGGCGGGTAATATACTTGTACAGACGGATTTTTAGACATGTGGTTTTCTGCCATATTGTAGAGTCGATAGAGAAAGCTGTAAAACTATGATAAATTAAAGAAACAATCAATTTATTGAAACAAACTTTTGGTGAGTGCAATCTTCATCATCTTGGGCTTATGGCTTGACTTCCAAGATCGTGCAATTTAGGTGTAGGAGCGTCTAACGTCTGTGTTCATTTGAATTCCAGTTACAATAGTTCTCCTTTTCTTAAACGTATATTTATTATTTTTTAAAAGGAAAAGACGGGTTTTCTCTATCGAGTCACTATTCAGACTAAAACACCGATTGCATATTAAAGAACCAGAGAAGAGTTAGATGAAGCACGTTACTATTTAACGGAATTACCTTTTGTGTTCCGTGACTGGTCTCAGAATTAATATGCGAGCAAAAGCACACATGTCTGATGGCAGTGATCAGTTTAAATTGAAAATATATTCGCTTCCTTAAGTATTTTCTTTTAGCCATGAGTCAAGGCTTTTTAAAGGTTGCTTAGCGAGGTTTGTTGAGGCGGGAGTTGGAACCCATGTTTTGCAATCCGGGAAGTCAAACTGATCGACATTTGATCTATCGTAAGATTGAGCCAACAGTGGGCATTAGTGGAACCAGTTTACATTTATTACGGCATCATTTGAGTGCAAATAAAATTTGTTCACCTTGGTTCTCACACAATTTGTCAATCACTCAAAAAAAGGAATGTGTCAATTGATCTAGAGAAATCTAAAAAGAATACGAGTGGATCATATTTTGAAAAACAATGGAAGACGTCCTAGTATTAATTTCTCAAAATATATGCTTGAAAATACTCATCTACATATAATCAATTTTTAAGCATTACCAACAAAAAAGACTAAATTTGTTGGAAACGCAAAGGAACAGAATATATTTCCTTTCTCTTTGAATTAAACTTTGGTGCGTCTTTCAGTACGCTTGTTTTAGTTTTTGGCAGCCTCAGAGATGTGAAAAGATCAGCAGAAAATTACCTGCCAAGTCTCGAAAAGACATGCCAAAAAGATATCCCTCTTCGCTGCAGGTTAAATTTGCATTTATTTTACGGTGTTTTTATTTGAAGCGTGTCTTTCTTAAAGGTTTACGGTCCTACCATAGTCTTTAAGTATATTTTTATCTTTTATATGACACATTTTCATAAGCACATCCGCTTGGGGAAACTACTTAATTTTCGGCGTTGTCGACTACTTCTGCTTCTTCGTACGGTCAGTCAGCTGCGGTTCTCACTTTCGTCTGCTACAATTTTGACTCCGTTGCACTTCATTTTACACGCACTTTTATGACGTTTTGCGGCTGCATCCGCTGTCAGTGGCACTTCTTTGCTTGCCAACACAGCTGTTATTGTTGCCTTTGTTGTATTTACTCTTAGTGTTGTTGTCAGTGTGACGCGGTGAAGTTGTCGGTGTCGGAGTTTTTCGAACGCTTTGTAGTGTTTACCTGTGAAGCTACAGCTCCGGCTACCGTTTTATATCCCATCCGGTTAATCGTCCAAATGTTGTCTGCGTTGCGCTGCTAAAAATAGCCACACTACCGAAAATACATTTCTTGTTTATTTTTTTCCTTAATTTTTTATGTTTTTTGTTTTGGGTTAATTTTATGGCTTTATGCATTTCGTATGCAGTTGGTTTGCCTTCACGTCTGACGGCAGCTGCCAGTCAATGTGGCGTTTTGTCAGTAAAAGTGAAATTGTAAGGTGATAAGGCGAAGACGAGGTCAGTGCGCGGTTAGGAAGTAAATTGTTGGCTTTCATCTGCCTTGAGATAGCTTTTATATATAAATATGCAAATATATATAAATTTATATGGAAATGCAAATATGTGCGTTTAAAAATATCTACATGTTTGAGCGTACAACTTTGTATATGTACATATATTGTTAAGACAAACGGTCTGAAGAGCCAGTTCGTTAAAGAGAATCTTAAAAAATTTGTGCTTTATAATTTTTGGTAAACAGGAAAGCAAGTCTGAATTACCACGTTAGAGTAGGGTCGAGAGTTATGAGAGTAGTTAACAGATTATTTATGAAGGTTCTCTGTCTTTTCGGTTTATTTGAAGTAGAAATATTCTTCTCCATACTATAGAATCAATTTTTTCAATGCCCTCGTTTTTCAAATGTAAAGAAAAAGTTAAAAACTTCACTTGATGATAGTTTTTCGGTGAAAAATTTGGCAGCACTCATGTGCCAGTCCTCCGGTAAATGGAAAGCTATATGACAAAACTAAGACATATACAGTATATTAGGCGTCAGTCAGTCCGTATGATAGATGAGATTTACAAGTCTTTCTCTCTCCCATGAAGTAATACATAATCCCACGGTTCCGTGGGGGAGATATGAGTTGGGAATAGGTTAGGTTTAGCGGATTAAAGTTCCGCACTTCGCCTTTCGATACTTCCTTCTATCATAAAAATAAAAAATATTCCACAGAATGTGATGTCATTCCAGTGGTTTCCTTGACTACATCCTACTGACTAGGTTTTTCGAACCATTGTAACGTTTTCTGTTGTAGTTATTAACTAATTATTTCAATAGCATCAATTTTATACCTAGGAATGTCGGATGATAACTCCGAAATGGCTAATTTATAAAATGGCCGATAACTGGAGTTCCATGCTGCTGATACCAAATACTGTTCTACATAAATTTGACATAAGCTACAAACTACTAAAGTGGGATTTAGTGAATAATAATAGGTACTCTAAGTAATTATACAAACGTCAGCGGCCCACTAACGCCTTGATCTTTATAATAAAGCTAGCTCAGGTTGATTGGCTAGTTGAGAAGCGAAGGCTACACTTAGGCCAACATTAGGCCCATTACACTACAGGGTGGTAACCACAATAAGCTTTATCAGCACCCTAGTGTATTTGGTAAAAAAAGTGATTTTGTCTCTTAAGTTAGAGCATTGGGAGTGCCGGATCCTTGTCCGCGTAAGCTCTGGATCCCGACGAATCCTCCTTTCCATATTTTTGAAAGGATCTTTGTGGTAGGTGCCCTTTGATAAACCGTACAATGTTACTAATTTACCTTTTGCATAGAATTAACATCTTTTTGGTCTGACCACCTTCAACACTACATGAAGGTAACTTTGTGGTATGTCCTGTGTTTCTAGTATTCCAAGTCCTGAGTTGTTTCGCTAGGGCACACCTTTGGAGGAGCTGAATTGTCATCTAGTTGTCTAGGGCAGTTTAGAGGAATTGTGTTCCCAGCTGCCTCCAAGTCGATCAACTCGTTTGCCCATTTATTTCATTCTAGTTCTATATGACAGAGTACCGAGCTGATATTAACCGCTCTACTCACTGAGAGTCTAGTTATTGCCTTATTGCCACGCTGTTAGACATAGAATAGGCGATTCGGATAGCCTCATTTGCCTCTTAGCTCTAGACTGAATTGTAGAAATTTAGTTTGAGATTCACTTTTTGATCCGTCGGTGAATATGCAGATGCCGCCGTTCGATCACATAACCATTAGTCATTTAGTAATATATTTTAATTTTTTAAGTTTTCAAGTATTCATCAAAAATGTTTGGGGGTCTAATCTCCAAATTATTTGTGGGATATTTATTTTTATAGCTAGTACTTATATAACATTTTGTATTACTGACAGCATAGCTTTCATGCTTTGCATGCTACTTGATAACCCTGTCTGTCATGACGTCGGACATGAGAAAGATACGTTTAAAGAGTTTGAAGGCACTTTGATTAGGTTTTTGCTAGAAATATGTATAGTGTTTTAGAGATAGCCGATCCGAAGAAGTGAGAAAGCTGTTCCGTGGACATCATTCGAC
The DNA here is from genome assembly GCF_023373825.1 of Bactrocera dorsalis. Lineage (NCBI taxonomy): Eukaryota > Metazoa > Arthropoda > Insecta > Diptera > Tephritidae > Bactrocera > Bactrocera dorsalis. Next base: position 74,346,136 of record NC_064305.1, read on the forward strand.
AATCTAATGCAATACAATAGGAAATCGGTCATATTTAAAACAAAGGAGGACGCAGTAATAAAAGCAGATAAGGTCACCTTTAGGTATTAAATTTGTAATTTTAGGCTAGGCGTTTCTGTCTAGATCCGTACTATCGACCATGGTTCAAAAACTTGAGAAAAAGGCTTGAGATGATATTGATATTCGAAAATCGGTTAACACTTTATTTGTCCTTGTAGATATCTGGATTAACTAACGACAGTAGTCTCTAAGTAGCTTAAAAAGTAAAATTTATACCCTGCCATGAGGAGTCATCGACATTACAGTGCACTATACTTGTAAATTTCTTGCGGAAATATTTTATGCTATAACAACAAGAAAAAATAAATTATGTTAACCTAACAAAGAAAAAGGCATCTAAAATATTAAAATTTACAACAAAAAAATAGCAAAAATATGTTTTTAAATTATATTTTTATAAATTCTTAATCATATTTTAGAATATTTTCTAAAGATTCATAAGCCAACACTTTTGTACTGATGAATGCAAAATTAATGGGGGAAAAAGCTTTATCGGTATGCATTACAAATCACGAAAATGAACTTTATGCCTGAAATAAAACTCGATAAGCCGGTAAGCCTGTGTGAATAAAGACTAGAATATCTCTTTCCAATAGCAAAAAAAAAAAAAACAACGAACCATTGGCAAAAGGAATTACTCATTCTCTATCACAGTTATTTCAAAGAACTACGCAAAACTATCAAATTCCTGAAAGAGCATTGCAGCAATAACTTCCATTACCGTTGAGTGACACTCGGGATAGGTCGGCTATCTAGCCGTAACGATTAAGCGCGCCACAAGCCGGCGTCGCAACACAATATTTCAATGGAGACTCAACGTTATTTGAGAGAGTTGGTGCCTGAAGGAGTGGTGATGGTGGCACATGCAATGGAACCGTGTAAATTACTCAAAAAACTGAAAGTGATACCAGAAAAGACAGTGGCGAATGCCAGTGACAATAAGCGAATGTGCAACGCGGGCAAATGAAGTGAAGTGCCGAGAATTGTGAGTGAGTTGACAGTGAAAAAAAAGAAGGCAAAACGAAGTTCGTGCCTATCAAAAGTCTAGCGTATGGACGGTGGGAGTGTTATGAGGCTATGTGCTATATAATTGTGTGAGAAATGTGGCAGCGGGTGGCAGCGCTGTCACATTCTTTGACAACAGAACCGTGGAGGACGAGGAGTGCTAAAGCGAAGTTGTTGTTGAGGCGAAAAAAAATTGAAATAAATGCTGACATCAACAGCGCGCAATACGGCACAGGAATGTCGGTTATGTTTCATTGCAGCAATCTCATGCGCAACAACGGCAACATCAACAGCTAAAGCACTAGCTATGTGTGACTATGTATGAAATGACAGCTCCGGCAAATGGCTGGAAAACAATACATAAATTCTTAATACAACATGCCGTCGACGACAGGCGTGCGATATGAGATATGCGAAAAGAACATGACTCTGTCAAAGCGCTGTCCAGACAATTTGATTAGTTGCGGGAGGCAAGAGAACTTTATAAAACGAAATATGCGCTTATAGTATCGTACCTTTGCTGAGTGGAATTCCTAAAGGTAGTGGAAAATATCTATATATAGTCATATATATAAACTTGTAGCTGATTTGACTGCCCATAAGCAAATGTAAATAAGATTTTTGTTGTAAGCGCGCTGTCCACACTCTGTCAGTGAAACACGCCACATGAGGAATTATAGTTATATTTAGCTGGTTAAGCTGAGAAAATTTTATAGAAATAATAAAAAAAAGTTTTGCTTTCGCTTCTATTCGTCACTCTGTTGGCTCCGTTGAAAAATTTGAAAAAGTTAAACAGCTTCTGATCTCCACAAATTACTAAAAAGTTAAGATTTATTGTTCCAGACTTGTCAAAATCCTAAAAATCGTCACCTGAAATGCAAAACCACGTATCAACAAAAAGTTGAAATGGAGTTTTTTATTGCTTACGGTTCACTACCTCATATTATCTATATGTAGCATAAAATTTTCAACTTACCATGTCCGATATAACCAATATATAACCAAGATATAACCAATATATAACCAAGATGTAACCAATATATAACCATTTTATAACCAAAACTCAAATTTTGTTTCAATATGAGTGGTTTATATTATATAATTTTTCTTTCATCAGTAAGGTTATGAAAAGTGATAATATGTTATTTTGCATTTTAGGTGACCATATGCACTTATTATATCGAACTTCTGACAGCTCTCGAGAAATGTGAGTTCAGTCAACGTTGTTTTATTACAGTTTTACAAAATCAACCTTTTTTCAAATTGGGACCAAAAAGAAAACGAATTATAATCAACGTTATTTACTTAGAGAAATCACTGAGAATCTAATTAACTGTCTCATGCTGACGTCGAGATAGAAATGTCGGAAATGTCTTCTGTCTCTTATTAAAATTCAGTACTTTTTTCAATATTAGTGGTGGAGTTTCTAGAGTTCCGCAACAAGTAGAGCAATGAGAGCATTTAATTTTTTGTTTTTAGTCTGAGCTTTTAGAGGCCACAGCAACAAATTTTATAAACAAACAAGAATAACCAGAAATCTTTCAGAGAGTAATGTTTCTAAACGAGACATGTGCAGATAGAGGTCAACCGAAATTTTTAGCAATCATTTCGAGTCATCGATTCTAAAAAAAAAGTTGTATCATTGTCGTAATTTTTCAATTTAGATGTAGTACATCCTTGACTTATTCTCAGGAATGAAAAAAAGAAACTAAAAATATGGCTGTCCTGATAAACGAGGACAAAATGAATTATTTTACGTCATCAATAAAATCTTTCGCACGGTTTCAAGGTCTTTGAATAGCACCTATAGAAAATTGCTTTGGTCCCTACTTCAAAGAGGAAGAGAGTTGAGTACGTATAATGGCCTGGAATTTGTTTGGAGCAAAAGAGCTCTCTTACTCAGGAGATGTCAATTTCAGGATGGATAACGTGGACTCGACAGAATATATGTACGGCATACAAGTAGGATGAGGAAATGTTGAAAAATTTGATGTCAAATTGCCAAGCCTTCAGGTGGTTGAGGCTGAATATCTCTCACGTCCCTTCTCACGTTACAATTTTAAAGAAATTAGACAGCTGAAAAAAAGAAAAACTTTAATCAAATCCACCGAGGCAAATGAATGGTGTTTAGTTGGGATTCACATAAGAACAAAATGAGCCAAATGATGACTTGATCGTGCATGGTTATGCGTTCTTCCTGCATTCGCTTCTAAGCCATTTTTAAGAAGTACATATGTGCTCGGAATTGTTGACATTTTTGGCTAGTCTGAAGAAAACATCAGATTCCTGTTATTTTAGAAGTAGTAATGATGTCTGTATAGTATTACAGAAGACTTCAAGTATAAGAGGGGAAATTCTACAAAATATTTAAGTAATTTTAGGTATCAAAAAACCGGGTGATACGATCTCGACTTTCATTTTTTCTATTATCTTATCATAGAGGAATTGAGTTAAGAATGGCTAGCCATTACTGGGTGTGTTCAGTTCAAACAGGTTTAAGCAACTAGTTGTTTTCTCAATCAACAAATTAAGGCAGCAAGTAGGATTAATAGCAGGCTGAGTGCTATCTAAACAAATGGGAATAATGTTCTATAGATACTTATATATAGGAGTTCTGCGACCATGCGGCGGATAGACTAGAATACGTATTCCTTGAATGCGCCGCAATCGCAAGAAGAAAGAATCAGTCTATCGGGACAATGAATCCGCTGAGACAGAATATCATACAATATAATTTAACCTAGAACCGGCTTGATTAAATTGGGATAAATGAGGTGTTCTATAACTAACTGAAGGCTATATGAAAAACGAAAATTTCAACCAGAAAATCGTAACTGAAAAGATCCTTTTACTAAATAATCCACTTGGATTTGGAAACAAAATTTTATAATCTACAGAGCTATGCATATCTTATTATTGAAAAATTCATATCGATATGCACTAGGTTTGTGTGAAGTCGAAAACGATGAAAATCCTGTTAAATGGTTATATCGGTTTTCGGGTTCCAAAACATCGATGTTTTTTATTGTCTTTTTAAATTCTGCAACACCTCTAGAATGTTGTTCTAAATTTTCAGGTTGATCAGAGTAATAGTTTCGGAGATACAGCCTTGGGAACTTATGCGCTTGAGGCTAGCTAAGTTAAGTGCCCCGTCTTTATGCGCGTTTTCCTCGAAATTGTGTTTTTGAATTAGGTTGGCAAGATTTCTCGAGAATGAATCAATCAATCTCCTTGAAATTTTACACAAGTCTTTCAGATACAATTCGTAAAGACTTGTACGAAGAATTTTTTTTTCGATGACAACTATTTAAAAAAAAACTGTCGCAAAATTTTCACTGAATTTTTAATTTTTTTTTTTGTAAAAATGTCTGTCAAAAACCGAATTGCCAGTTTCTTTTACTTTGTCTATGTTTTAAGTTAAGGTTTCAACTAAAACACGCATTTTTTCACTTTAGATGTTGCTGTAAGGAGTTTCTTGCCAACACGGACGCATCATCTTTCCGAGGGGTCACAGGAAATGGAGTGGCAATAGCCGAGTTTAAAATATTTTTTTTGTACAAAAATTCTAGCATTTCTTTGTTAATAGTGAATGTTTGTAACAATAAAAAATTCTAATAATGAATTTTATATGAAAAAAATTGTTGAAAAAATACTGTTTTTTACCCAAGGAAACCCGAAACATGAAAAAATCAAAATATACTTATTTCCTTGCAGATAAACGTGAGAAGCATTGAAAGTCCTTCATTAGGCAACCGTAGTGGTGATTATGCATATTAGGAGATGGAATGCCGAAGATAAGAGCTGTTCACGTTGTACTACCACTATTACTACAAAAGGAGGTAAAAGGGGTCTAAATGCAATGTGCTAATATCTGAAACACTTCAATATACAAGCAGGATTTTTATGGCACTTTCCTAGCATTATCACTGCTTTTATTTTCACCTTGCTGCAGGCACATAAATCATTTTAAAACAAAATGCATTTACGAGAGGCGACGAAAATGCGACATAAAAACGATAAAATGAAATAAATCAAAGAATAAAAAACTAAATAAGTAAGTAAATCAAAAGAAAACCATTAATGTGCATAGAAAGATATATTTATGTGTATATATATATATATATAATACACACATACATATGTGTGGGTCCGTCTACGCGCAGTGAAGCGAAATGGAAAGTGCAAAACTCTGGCGGATGGCACTTTTATTGGCAGGTATGAGACATGCAGCAGTGAATTATGGACTTGTTGCAACGCGCGGCAAGCAGTCAGCTAACAGCGATAAGAAGGCAAAGCAAGCATGCTTTTAGTAGCAGAGAATGCAAGCACCTGCCACAACCGACTTTTATGCTTTATTTGCATATATTTGAAGTATGTGGTAAGTATATATGCACATGTACTACTTAAGCGGTCAAACACGCCCATAAAAAGTCATAAAACGAAAATTCATAAAATATCAGTTCTTGCCATAACTAAAAGGAATGCGCTAAAGGGTATTTATGATACCAAGAAAGAGGTGCTAAAATGCGGTAACAACCAAATTGACTACAAACGGAGATGGATGGTATTAGCTGACAGTTTTCATAGACCACCAAACACACCAACAGCCGCATTTAGCCTTCCTTTCAGCAGGAAACCTTTCAAATGCCGTCCTTTCATAGGTGTGTGTTGAGTCTGTTGGTTGATTTGTTGCAGACGCCTGTGGCATGCTGTTAAATTAACCCCATCCACCCATGTAGCAACAACATACTCGTACAAAGCAACAAACATACAAGTAGTATGTAGCATATTACAAAACTACAGACAAGTATTATATGTGGCACGTATCCGTGTGGCAGGTTCGAGCGAATTCTTGAAGAAAAATTCAAGAGTTCGCGCGAAAAGTACTGTGTAAACAGTTGCGCAATGCCAAGTGCCCAAGCAACAAAAAAAATTAAAAAAAAAAACAAACAACAAAAACAAAAACTACAACAACAATGCCAACAACAATACACCTAAATGTGGCGGAAAACAAGTACAGCACGACGGCAGGCAAGCCGCTGGTGAGGACACACTTAAGACTGTCAACATTCGGCGCTGCTTGACAGTTGCAACATGCAACATGCCACATATTACATACACATATGTATATTGCACTTCAGTTTATTCTAGCCGACGAATTCGCAACACATTTCAATGGCAACGTGCAAGAGCAATTATAGCATTACTACAACAAAAACAATAACAACAACAACAACATTTGCATGTTTATAAATCAAAAATGCAACACTCACTTGCGCATAGCCGCGTCAGCCAGCTGCTGTGACCGTCTCTATTGACTTTGATATGACGAACTGCCGCTGGGGCAACAACAAGCATATTCTTAGCTGCAACCGGTGCAAACGCCGCCATTCATATTCATCATGCCACATGCGTTAAAGTGTTTACCATTCATTTTTGTTGTCGTTGTTGCTTTCTGTTTTTGTTATTTTTTTGTTGTTGTACGCTTGCTGCAGTCTAGGCAAATAAACTTGAAAGTAGTGGCATGCAACGTGACGTTGCCGCCAAGCATTTCCCTGAGCCCGCAATAATCGCAGCACTTAGCAGAAGAAGAAGTAGAAGAAGAAGGCGAAGTAGTCGAAAAGTGAGGAAAGCGTGGCCACAGACGAACGTCTCGCTATGCCATGCAACGCTATGCTATGTCAAACCATTCAAGCATGGAATTTATGCCCTTACGCGTTTACAGGCAAATTTACCATAAATGCAAGCGGAAAAATTATAAGAAGAAGAAGCCAAAACAGACGTAAAGTTTTACAAAAACAAAGCGTCCATAAAATGCGAGAAGTTTCAGTTGCCAAAGAAGCTTTGCCATAACGTCCAAACAGTTTTTGCCGCATGCACATTCATGCCACACATAATGGCTTACTCGTGCGCAACGCGTGTACGTGCAACATGCCACACTAATGTCACATGCATTGATGCGCAACAGTCGGGCAGTCTTAGCAGCCAAGTCAGTTTTGGCGCGACAGCGCACGCAAATACTCTAAAACGCCCGCCGAACTTATTGCTCTGTGTTGTGGCATCTTCCCTACTCCCAGGCACTTAGCTTAGCTACTACAGTTCTAAAGTTGATGAATGGCAAATTGCTAGGAAAGAAATACCTGCCAACACAGTCATGCATTTATGAAATTGTCATTCTACGAAGTTGGCGTATTGAAGCCTTCGCGCTATGCTTCTTTTTTATTTTTAGCCTTTCTTATGCACTCTTCATATACTGCCCTGCTAGAAGTGTGAACATTGCGCCGTCTTGTGGGCCACTAAAAATAGCTGGTTCGTTGAGGCCTCTGTGAGAAATATGTGATTAAAGTTAAATGACGAACTCTTTAACGCCTGAAGCGTCTTATATCCGCAATGAATAATCCACAATTTAAGATGTTCCAGCAGAGTTAAAGAGTTTCTTTGCTTTTAGTAGTGAGAGATCTGACAAAAAATATTTTATACTTAAATATTTGTGATTTTTTTTAAGCGGAGAGGTTGCCATGTAGACGGAAACCCTAAATAAGAAAAACTTGGTAGCAAAAAATAGAGTTGGCATTGAGACTACCAGCTGGAATCTGTAATAAGCTGGTATTCATCGATCCATTAAGAGTCGTTTGTCTACGATACGAGACCACATCTTTAAAGTGAAATATAATACAAGAAGTCCAGCCTAAAGTTCTATAGCAAACAAGAACGGTCTCTACAAACTGTACCTCAGATGGAATCACGGAAAAACTATGGATTTTTTATGGCGTAATATGGGAATACGGAAGAACTATGGATTTTTTATGGCGTAATATGGGAATATTAACAGCTCACTGTGTAGTGGCGACATACGCCCGCAGGATGGGGCTGACAATACAAGACGAATGCAGGAAATGTCTAGAACAGAGCACCAAATGAGCATCTCTTGTCAACTGGTCCCGCATTGGCAAGACTACGCTGGAAGCATTTGGGGTCGCCACGTTAGAATACACTGAAGATGGTATCGATAGTCAGGCCGCAGAGTCTGTTTAAATTCGCGTGAAGCGCAGGCATCCTAAACGATGACTCTTCTTCTTGGACTTTGCAACTGAACTACATCTGGTATCGCAAATTAATAAACTGAACTACTAAGTGAACTGGATACAAAAAGAAGATCGATGTGTAGATGCTATACGAGTTAAGGCTAAGATCTCATGGACCAAACTTCTATCTCCAAATCGCTGCTGAATCTCAACAAGAATTATCCGTTTTTGAACCTAGTGGTTACTAGTAATGAAATGTGGAGCACTACCGATAACATCAAGCGAAAACGGATGTGGTATAATAGAAATGAGCTGGCACAAACGGTAATCAAGCCGGGCTTGACGGTCCGAATGGTTGTGTTATGCGCTTGGTGAAATCGGCTGGGAATCATTTAATATTAGCTGCTCTACTACGAACAAACTTTTAACGTAACCCTGTACTATGAACAATTGAATCATGTGAAACAAGCCAATGTCCAGTAGCGGGCAACTTTGACCAAAAGGAGTGAAATTGTGTTTCAAGGGGGACAACGCCAGGCCAAACACATCAACAGTAGCTCGCTATAAGTTCCTAGAGCTTCGATGGGACGCCTTCGAGGAAGCTTCAAAGTCCAACGCAGAATAATTCTAGCCAACAGGTGTTAGCACGGATTGAGTAGGCAATTGAGAAGTAAAAACCTCTCTCGACGAACAAAGACCAAGCTCTACAAGTCACTCATCATCCCCGTCCCATACGGTGCAGTGGCAAGGACCATGACAACATCTGACGAGTTGGCGTTACGAGTTTTCTAGAGAAAGGTTCTGTGGAAGATTTATTGTCCTTTACAGATTGACAACGGCGAATACCGAAGTCGATGGAGCAATGAGCTGTGTGAGATATACGACGGCATTGATGAGATCAGCGAATCAAAAGAATGGATGAAAACATTCCAGCTCTAAGAGTATTCGACGCAGTACTCGCTGGGAGAAGCAAAGGAGACTCCGTTGGAAAGACCAGGTGAAGAAGGACCTGGCTTCGCTTGGAATCTCCGATTGGCGCCAAACAGCAAGAAGAAAGAACGACTGCCGAGCTGTTGTAAGCGGTATCTACGCCAATAAAAAAGAGGAAGATGGTGCGAGGATTTCCAGGATATTAAGCAATTTCCTTAATTTTAAGTACACTAAATAAAGCCTTCGATTTAATGCAAAAACAATGGATTTTTTACTCGACTTTATAGAAGAACGGAGTTCGGTGTTCAAGTACAAAATAAAAAGCAGTTTCATCAAGAATATATGATTTTTAGGTTTAAAGCGCCAAACTAAGTAAAAATAAAAGGGTTACCTGAACGAATATTACAGGTCTAAATAAAATTTATCTTTCCAATAACAGTTTGCATATTTCTGAAACCTTTAATAGCTTAATTAAATTTAGCACCTGCTAGTTAAATTTTTATTTTCGCTTTTACTATTTACAGATAAAAGATTGCCATTTCGTGTCCTCACTGACTGCGGCACCTTTCATTCGCTGGCAAGGCATTGACCTCCAAACGCCGCTTGGCCGATACCGACAGCATTTATGGTAAAACATGGAGCAGATAAATCCTACAACTTCGCCGAAAACACAAAAGAAAAAAATAATTTAAAAAAAACATTAAAGTGGAAAAGTCATTCAGAGTATTGAAGTGGCAGTGGCGCAAGCGCGCTGCCATCTTCGTCGAGTTACGTTTAGCGCGAGCTGCCTGCTTTGCATATCCAGGCGACAATCTTCGTGCACATGCACTTCAGTGTCGATAATAAATTTTTCACTTTTGGACTTATTGCTGTGTTTGTTGGCAAATTTAGTGCTGTGGCGTTGTTTCTTGATCGTTTGCATTTCGTATTTTATTTCGCCGCTTCAAGAAAGAGAGCTTTTGGCGGTGCCATATTTGTAGAAAACTTTTATGCGCTGAAACATAGATACCACACATATATTCATAAAAGTGGTAAAGTTCAAGGGCCTCCTGGTAAATGAGTGCGGCAACACGTGGCAAGCAATGAAAGTGAGTATACGTCGCCGGCAAGTTTGGCAGAGCGGCGAGCTTTACCACCAAAATAGTGGAGGCGTATGCTCTTGAACATATTTCGCAACGCTCAAGGTTAAGTTGCATCAAGCAATAAGCAACAGCGAAAAGGTAATAAAACTAGGTGACTAAACGACTAGTCGCAGCCGCTTTCGCATTGATAAGCGCTGAACGTGCGCATGCGCGATGGTAAGCGGCTGATAGCTGCCGCATTAGAGACACGGCGTGTTGCTGCATTCGTTTTAGTCCAAATTGGTGTATAATGCAGCTGATGCCGCAGCAGATAGACACCGCTCGCAGGCCTTTATGTAAATGTCAGCAACTTGCCACGGCGTGTTGCGTTTTTGTGGGAGACTGCTTTTTAATTTCTCTGTTCAAAGTTTGCTTTACGCTTTGTTGCCTTTTTATTGTTGCTGCTGGCGTTTCGTTGTCCGCAGTTTTTGTTCTTTAAACCATAGAAAGAATATTACTTCAAATTTTGCTGCAGTTGCCGACAAATTTGGTGTGAAGGATTCAATCTAATGACTTTCAATACCGATCTGAGCTGCATCCAATTACATTGGAAACGCGGATGAAGTTCAACGTCAACTTTGGCTTGGTTAAAGGCATGGCCATCTCTGAATTACGTCATGGTTTTACCAATCGAGTTCTAAAGGACACGAAGGGTTATAAAGAGCGGCTTGAAATGGCTTTTAGAACATTCTTTTACTAAGTAAACTAATTACTGCCGTTTTTATTTTTACTTCGAGCCATTGCCCAAAGTGGGGCTTACGACCCCTCATAGTTTACTGGCTCTACAGAAGAGTCCACCGTCCCCTACTAACATAGGACCACACCGGTGGGTGGCATTATCGAAAGGTGTCACATTAAGCCCCTGAAACAGTTGCTGGGGATTGCCGTATTGAAAACTACATCAAAAAAAGCTCTGGAGATCATCCTCGATATCCGTTCAATACATATTTTACTATAATGCAACGCTTACTGCCAGCCGACTTATCATCTTACAACAACATTGGAGCCAGACTAGGCGTCACTACGGCCATGGTATCATACTCGATTTTGTTAACGAACTCGGGCTAAATTGGAAATGCGCCTGAAAAATCAGATTCATGAGGAATTAACAATAACGTTTTCTTTTCAGATTACAGAAGAATGGACAAAGGGTTCCGTGATCGACAGAGGATATTCATAGCTATATGCTCAGTAAGTACTAACAAGGTCAATATTCATCTCGTTACACAGCCATATATGAATAGAAGGAAACCAAAAGGCAGATAAGCTGACCTGCTCTGGGAATCGTGTTCCCAGCTGCCTCAGTTACTTAGGAGTAGGTTAGGATTAGCGAATTTAAGTGCACTCCTACTTGTAGGCAACTTAGTAACATTGAAAGAACATCCCCGGATACGTTACCGGAAAATTCCTTCACAAAATTGGAAATGTGGCTTCGGTGAAATGCAGGGCAGGCCCGAACGATGAGGAGACTCTGAATTATTATCTTTGCGAGTAGCCGACAGAGTCTGACATGGGTGTATATTCCACGGCTCCCAATGCACCAACTCTAATGACATTGGCAGTTGAGATGGCCGACAGGCCGGTGCTTAAACCCTGTCCCCTGGATACATTGAAACAAGGACGGTTTATCGCTAGAACGGCCATTTTCTCCGAACCTACAAAAAATTGAAAGTTTAACATTGATGTCTCCTATCAAACACCTGTATAGTGAGGCCCATGAGTTATGCTCCTTAACTCAACTCCTCTTTAAGCAGTTTCTGTTGGTCGCAGAAATCATCCTTGTAATCGCCTGCTTGGATCGGATCCGCCTCCTAGGAGTATCAAGAGGTCATTTCTCAACTACGTCGACGACATCAAACAATACGCCGACCATACTTTGGACGTCAAACCAGCACCCATTGTAGAGGAAGAGCTCGTCCTTAATACTGTATCAGGGTAAGAGTTTACTTATCAAGAATAGACTCTGACTTATGAAACATATGTTCAGCGTGAATTGAGTTTCCGCATGACACTGGCCATCTCTTTGCATGCCCTGCTAACCCTATTTATCTCATACCCCCTTTGGTCCGACCGCGTCGAAACATCGCTTTGAAACTAACTCATTGACAAAACAGCTTTTTTTCGGCTTGGGTGAAGGGCTTTAAGAGAGAAACTTTTTCCATTGATAACTAGCCCACTTGAGCACTTTAACTTCAAATGTCTTTTCATTAGAAGGAATCTCGTTCAATGTCTATAATATCAGTTCAAGCTGAGTAGTTCTGAAATTTCGAGCTTGCCACATAACAGACTGATGCATATTGGATTTTAGTCCTCTCCTACGACAGATATACCTTACCGCCGGCAAATTCTATCTCCTTCCTGCTAGAGAAGTTTAAAAGTGAAGTCCACTTTGGAAATTTTTAATACAGGCTGCACTTTTAATTGAATTCGTTCAAGTGCTTAAGAAGGCACGTGGTCCGACAATATGAACTATATACGGGTATATTCAATATAAATTTGTATAAATCCAGAGCTAAATTATTTGTGCTATTTTAATTTAATTTTACAAAACGAACTCGCTTTTCCGACCTTATTATGCTACCGTTATGAAATATTACTATTTTCCGTTAACTAATCGAATAGCTACAATTTGTGCGCCCAAAGCGAATGCTTCCTCCATAACTGTCAATTTGTAGATACTAATACCCATTGCTTTATGAGATTTTAATTAAGTTCAATCGCGTCAATTTGCGCGACACTTAATTCAATTATGACACATTAAACGGCAGCTACGAATGCGCTAAGCAGGAAAGCACCGTTACACACCATATGTATGCAAGTCATATGTGTAGTTGCTTTTGTGGTGTGCGTGTGTGTGGGAATGAGTTCACAATCGATATCGATTACAAATCAATGGCAATCACTACTGATGCAATCAAGAAAGCCAATTGAGCGTGCGCGTACAGCGGCGCTGACTTCCTGCTTGCAACACGTAGCGCAGACGCTAAGTGCTTGCGTAAATATTTTGGCAGCTTCCTCGTTTTGCGCAAATTTTGGCTTAATATGCATTGGCGGCTGAGTATTTTTTTTCTTTTTTTAATTTTTGAATTGTTGGGAGTGTTTAGGAAATTGATTGGCTCTCAGCTTTGTGATGCAAATTTTGCCATTTGATGAAGTGAAGTGCTTAGGTTTTGACATTGTTGTAGATGTTGTTGCTATTTTAAGTAAGTATGTGTGTATTTATTTATATCTGTGTATATGACTGCAATCCGTGGCACACTTTTGGCGGGGAGCTAGCTTCCTGTTTATTTGCTTTTGCCATTTTTCCATGCAGCCGTGGACTCTAAGTGATTTTTCGTAAATTTTTTATGAGAAATGAAGTTAATAGCTTTTTTATTATATTAATAATTAATAATTTATTAAACCTTTGAAATTTTTATAATATATTTAAACATAACCTATGAAATGTTTGAAGAATTTCTTTGAAAAACATCAAAGGTCCCACAAACTGACCGCTCATAATCAGATCCTTGTAGGGAAAACTCTTTTATTTGACAAGCAACCTTCTAAAAATTTTACATGGAAGATTGTCTTAGATAACGGTACCATCTCCGAAGAAATCGTTCAGATCGGATTACTATATCATATAGCTGCAATATAAACTGAACTATCTAAATTAAATCTTTGTATGGAAAACTTTTTTATTTGACAAGAAATCTTCTCAAAATTTTATATGGAAGGTTGCCTTAGATAACGGTACCCTCTGCGAAAAAATCTTTCATATTGGACTACTATAGCATATAGCTGCCCTACAAACTGAACGATCAAATCAAGTCCTTATATGGAGAACTTTTTTATTTGACTAAATATCTTCACGAAATTTGGCATATATTACTAATAAAAGAAACGGTACAATCTCCTAAAATTTTTTTTAGATCGGATGTCTATAGCATATAGCTGTCATACAAAACTGGCCCATCAAAATCAAATAAAACGACTTTTTATACCCCTTATGTTATAAAAAAATGTAACTGTGAAATGTATTTTAGCTTCCATGCAATCAAAGCTAACGGTTTTTCTTGCTTTCTGCTTTCGTTTTGCGAAAATGATGCGGAAAAATTCGTTTTGACAGCTCTGCCACCGCGTCAAACACTGCGTGCATCATATCGCGTTAAACGCATATTATAATGATACACATACTAGCATACACATATGAATACGCAGTTATTGCCACTTTAACGCCCTGCAACATGCCACTCAACGACATTGCTGGAAATTTAGCCAAGAGCAATAAATGCAGTGACATGTCTGAGTATATGTGCGCAACTATATAAGTGTGTGGAAATGTTAAAATATATACATATGTATATGTCTCCAACTATCTATGTATACGTATGTGTGTGCATGTGTTATGTGAAGTGTTAACGATTTTAGCCTGAATTTCACTTTTCATTGTCTAGCTGTCGCCTATTGCTATCATAGTTGGCTGGCTGGCAATGCAACCGATATAAATAGGCACACATACACACATATGCGCAAAGCGACTCAAAACATTTTGTCTTTGTGTGTGGGTGTGCTTTTTGATCGATTGCTGCCGCCCGCGTCTCTTCTGCTTTGTAACATATAACAACTCATTGGCTTTGGCTTTGCTGCTTCTGCTTTTGCCTTTCTGCTCGTCGCTTAGCCACGCTTAGCTGCTGATGCGCTGACTGCACATGTATGAGTATGTATGTGTGTGTGTTTTGAGTGCAGTTGGCGTGGCGCCTCTACAAATTTAGGCCACTTCGGTGGCACAGCTGACTGTGATAGATGGCAGGCCGGCCAGTGTTGGCATGTGGTGGAAATGCGATACGAGGGCGTTGCGGCAAGTTACGTCAGCAACACAAAACACTTTTAAACGAACGCATACATATATGTATATGTGTATTTATAAAAAATGTGCGCTTGTGATTTATATATAGAAATATGGCAGCTTCCAAGCTTTTGTGACATACTGTGCCGGTGAATTTATTCGCTTGTGCCCTCATTGTTGGCGCTTATTACTTTTGCCTTGAGGTAGGTCCTGTCTGTGCAGGAAATTAATTGTGTCAGATACTCTACTTTCTACCCACACACACGTCTGCCTGTATATTTGCTTATATTTATTGGTTGCATGCAACGCTTTTGAGTGCGCGTTATTGCTCTCTTAACATATAAATCTGTCTAACTGCATACATATATTCACAACTTCATATATTTTTATTAGTAACAGGGAATAACTGAGTGGAAATTGATACTGCGATAAGCCTTTGTAATATTGCTTCATAACTTTGCACAATAACTGCTTTAATTTGAAAAATCCCGATGCTATGAAATTGTTCATTTTATTCACAGAAAGTTAAGTCGTTGAAAGCTGCAAGTAGGACGCAACATGTTACAGAGAGTAACGGAATATTACAAATGTAACGGTAATTTGCTTCGGGTTGCTTCGCTAAATATGGTACTTAGGCAACCTTCTCTTATGTATGATTTATAGAGTCCAATGGATGGCTGCCGTTTATACTGACAGATGAATATCTTTATAAAACATACGTTTTTCTTATTAAGTTCCTTAATACGACTTGAGTGTTGTTTACATCAAATAAAGTGACTAAAAAGAAATAGTTACCGTTCCTCAAGAGTTATTAAGTGATGAAAATCAATGTAGAATCTGTCATCTAACACCTTTCGATAGTTGTAGAAGAGTGGGTTGATAACATGACTAAGTTCTTGTAGGTGGTGGGTTTGAAACCTGATTAAATGATCCTTAGGTAATATTATCATGACAGTTTTTAAGATAAAAACTTTCAGACCAATGCGAAGGCGACTAAAAAGACTTGGTTCGATGAAAATGGAGGCGTAGGAGCGTTAGACCGCACTTATGTAATCAATGTGCTCCCGGGTGGTAAGCCTCATTTAGCAACTCACCCCAATTGTTGCAGAGTGGTAACAAAGTTAAGCCTTATTTAACAACTCACCACAACTGATCAATCTCTCTCAAGAGCCGTGGTATATATATCGTCACAGCCGACTGAAGACTGGACATTCGCAAAGATAAAGTTTCAGCGTCTCATCATCCTTTGGGAATACTCTGCAATCCACCGATTTCACTTTTCTAATCTTAAGAAGCTTGAATCCTAAGGATAAGTGCCCTGTATTGACCCCCACAATATTACTATGCCCCTATTTGTTAAGAAGTAGAAGCTTTTTGGTCTAGCCTCCAAAAACACTATACGAGAGTAACTTTGTGGTATGCCCTGTGTTGCTAGTATTCCAAGGCCTGAGGTATACCTCCAGGGTTCATAGCTTCGAAAAACCCTTAAATAAGCTAAATGATCTGAAGCAGCTAAATTATCATGGAATTGGGGTTCAAGCTGCCCTCGAGCGGGCTTAAAAGACTTGGTGCAAGAAAGTAAAAAAATATTTGTACAATAAATGTACAGGTAATGATAGAAGAATTTGTCAAAATTTGACATTTGAAAAAATTGCGACTTATATATCACTATCTGAGAGATATCAGTTCATTCGTTTTCAAGAAGTAGTTTTAACCGATCTATGAGGTATTTTTTCGTGTCTTATTAAGCTCTCATGTTATTTTTGTTCAGTATTGTTTTGCATTTTTCAAGGAAAGACTTACTACTGAGAAACGTTTACAAATCGTTCAACTTTATTATGAAAATCCACGTTCTGTGTAGAATGTCTTTCGCGCGTTCATTCAACTTATCGGCCCATACCGCAACCTTCAATAGGGACCATTATCATGATAACCGACTATTTGATGCCTGAAATTGAAGCTCGTGTTCTCGGCGACATTTGATTTCAACAAGACGTCATCTCTTCCCACACCTCACATCATTCAATAAATTTATTGAAAGAATATTTGCGTGAACAGATAGATTCACATTTGGGCCGATCGATTGGCCATCAAGGTCGTATGATATCACACCGTCAGACTTTCTCCTGCGCGGGATATGTAAAGTCTACAGTCTAGGCGGAATATCCCTCTTCGATTCAGACCTGGAGCAAAACGTCCACAGTGTCATTCGCCAGTTATTCGAAATGCTAGAACGAGTGATCGAAAATTAGACTCAACCGATGGACTATCTGAGACGTAGCCGCAGCCAACATTTGAAAGTGATAATCTTTAAAAAATAAATGCCAAAGAATGTTCTTTCGAATGATAATAAATACTACGAATTAAACTTGAAGTTTCAGTGTTTTTTCTTTTTCTTTAAATAATGGATCATCCTTTATTTGTGGAATATTTATAGTTTCAATAAAAAATAGAATTTGTGGAACAAGTTAAAGTTATTCATAAGAATCGTTCCATGTTTGTCTATTATACTTCTAATAGTTTTCAAAGGCTCCCAATTTCAAACAACAGCAACAAAAGATCGGTTTCAGCCTCACCAAAAACTATTCGATTTCGCTCCCGATCAACTTTCTATAAAATTTTATACAATCCACCAGCTATCCGCCTCCCCAAAAAATATTTTATAATTAAAATATTTATAATGTCCAAAAGTATTAAGAAATATGAAAGAAATTAAGCAAATGTATTAAAACCAACAAATAAGCACTTTGTGAGAAATCGAAATTGAAATGACATTAGAAATCGAAAACGCACAAAACGAAATCGAAACTGAAACCTGAGGAAGAGGAGGTTGACCGACAGGCAACAAACGCCAAATGTCATGTACGATTACTTCACTTCAAATCCGTTAATTGAAAGTCGTCTAACGCAACGCACTGACGAACTGACAGCAGCGGCCGATTGGTGGACTTGTCGACGCGCGCAGTACGCTTGAGTGACCGCAGCCGCGCCGCCATTCATTCACTTAGCGTTATTAGTAACGATTTCAATGAGCACACAACGGCCGCCACATCTGCCACCAGCGAAATCATTAGCCGCCACAAATGCACAAAAACACACAAACAAAGTATAAAGGAATAATAAGAAAAATGCAACAACTTAAGTGCCGCCAATCACAGGGAAATGTAGCTGTGCTGAAGCGTTTGCAACCGAAAGTGCCAATGACAATGTTGGCCGACAACGATGAAAGCCGCAACAACAACAACAAAAACGGCGTCTGCGCGATCGCGCCAATTATTTGACTCATTCAAATGGACACACTAAAATACACATAAATAAATAGTTGTGGACATGAACATGAGCCATGCATCGATGCCGATGCGACGAGCACTTTTACTTTCACATGTGAGAATGTTGCAAGCGGCTAAGCTAATAGTTAGTATGCATATTGTTGTGCTAGCAAACGCGTCGCGCTTGGTATGTGGCAACAATATATGCGAACGCCAGACAATTTATATTGTTCGTACATGAGTGTATGTGTGTGTGTGTGTCTGTCTGCCGGCATAGAAAGTCCAAGTCCACTCGCCGCACAGTCAATAAAGGTCAAATCAAGCGGTCTTCTTGTTGTTGCCGTTGGCTTGCGCGTTCGCGCGTCCGTTTGCCAAGCAGTTACCGGTTCAGTTGAGGTTTATCAGCTGCACGTTCGTGATGTATGATCGCTTAAGTGGCGGGTTAATGATGTGTTGCAACAACAAAAGCAACAGCATTTGGTTTCGGGGTCAAGACTTAGGCATTCGTCGAGGGCAGCAAGAATGTGTGGTAATTAATCACTTGCGCATGGTAATGTTGTTCGTTTTGTTGTTGCTGTTCGACGGCGCTTTTTTTTTGGTAATGTCAGAATTGTTAAGTCAGTTTTTAGGCATCAGTTGCGTGTTGAGGAAAATTTTGAAAATGAAAGTGGTCAATGGATAGACAGGGGCGTAGTGGATAGAAAATATGTGGAAACTGGAAGCAAATCCCATGATTTGGACAAAATTTCCAGACAGCTGTGAGTAGTGATCACGATCACCTTTTCAAAACATTTTTCATTTCTATGGCAGCTTTTAGGCACGGTTTTCGATTGGGTTTTGGTAAACTAAAGTATGGCTAAATTGAAGTTTGGAGGGATTTTTGTAACCAATGTTTACTATATTGAATATTACAGGGGTTTTCAAAGAGACACCACATAAAATATACTGATAGGGACAGCAAACGACGCATTTTTTTCTCGCTCTTTTGACATTACTCTTTACGTTTCAACAACGAGTCGAAATTATTGAAATCTACTACCGAGATTCGGAGTCATTGCGCTCAACATTAAAAGCGGTACGTCTAATTTATGGGCGCAAAATCGCCCTGTCAGATCAACAATTGAGCATTTATTGGGAAAATTTGAATCCCCAGGCACAGAACAAAATGTTTCCGTGCCAGTGTCGAAAATATTGCTGCCGCTAGCGCATCAATTGAGGAAGATCCAAATCAGACTCTCACACGTCGTTCTCAAGTGTTGGGTTAGGTTGGTCTTTGCGGCGAATTTTTTGAAAAGATCTTGGCCTACATCCTTACAAGGTCAAATTGACGCTTGACCACCAGAATTGGGCTTGACCGCCAGAATTGAGCTGAGCTTCAACGGTTCGGAGATAATGATTTTGATATGAGAAATGAAGAAAAAGTTTGAGAATGCTGAACTACAAGCAATATTGAAGGAAGCTGACATTTTGTGTCAAAAGTAAATGACAGCCATGTTAAATGTTGCACAATAAACAATTTCAGACCTTTCGAAAGCTATGGGACAAATATAAAAGTGTGAAAAATGGCCGCGACATGAATTGAGTGAAAGACAAATGGAAAACCGAAGGAACACTTGAGAAATTTTGCTTCTAAGACACGAAAGAAAATCAGTTTTTCAACAAATTAACACTGGCGATGAAAAATTGATTTCATTTAAGAATCCTAAACTTAGAAAATCGTGGGCTTATCTGAGGCAACATCATCAACATTGTCTGCAAAAACAGTTTTCTGTAAGAAGGTAATGTTGTGTGTTTGGTGGGATCAGAAGAGTGTGGTATATGATGAGCTTTTAAAACCTGGTGAAGCTGTTCATACTAATCTCTACAGACATCAAATGATCAATTAGAACGTTGTTTTGGTCGGAAAACGACCATAATGGACCAGATGACACTGCAAAGTAATTTTGTTAGACGACAATGCCCTTACACACAAAGTAAAATCGATTCAGCTTTCAATCAAAGTACTTGGGTGGAAGCTGCTACCATTCTTATCTTATTTTCCAGACTTAGTCGCATATGTATATATATAAACCTTTCTTTGGAATTTTTTTATACCCTGAACGGAGTACATTAGCCTCGCCTTTCTGTCTGTACATCTGTATTTATGCGAACTAGTTCTTCACTTTTTGAGATATCGGTATGAAATTTTGCAAACAACCTTTACTTTTCAAAAGCCTGCATATTTGTCAGAATCCCCGAAATCGGACCACTATAGCGTATAGCTGCCATATAAACTGACGGATCAAAATCTAGTTCTTGTATGGGAAACTTTTTTATTTGATAAAATATCTTCACCAAATTCGGCATAGACTACTTTCTAAAGCATTGCTACAATCTTCGAAGAGATTAATAAGATTAGACTCCTATAGCATATAGCTGCCATACAAACTGAAAGTTTAAAATCGAGTTCCGGCACTGAAAAATTTTTTATTTGAAAAGGTATCTTCACCAAATTCAGCATAGAAGACTCTCAATATAATTGTTACAGTCTCCGAAGAAATTGTTCAGATCGGACAACAATAGACTATAGCTGCCATACAAACTGACCGATCGAAATCATGTTATTGTACGGAAAATTTATTTAAATGCCAAGATATCTTCACGAAATTTGGTGTGGATTATTGTCATAGAATAATATTATAAACTTTAGAAAAAAATTCAGATCGGACAACTACAGCATCTAGCTGCCATACAAATGTTTCTTCGGATATTTTCTCCTGCCTAGAGCAAAGGCTTGCAATTAAACGACTAAAATCCAACATGAGAACTCATAAATATGTATAAACATTCATAATGACTATTTGCACCTTTGCATTTCCCAGAAGTAATAAGCCGCTCCTTATATTAGCTCGAGCGCTAATAACTCAATTATATGACGCTGCATTTCAATGACTTCAGCTGCACTTGCACCACATATTGGACATATTGGACACATGGGCACGCATTGCTTACCGAAGGGTTGAATTCCAATGAAATGACACATTCTACATTCTTACTTCAAGCAAATAAACTATGAGCTGAGGCATCATATTTCACATATAATAAACATATGCTTTTGCTTGAATTGGAGTAATGTACTTGTGATGCACAGCTGCGCACCTTCGCATACTGCCACATTCAGCATACAAACACCGCTAAACTTGTAAATTATTTCAATAAATATTTTCCCCGCTGACAACAATAAATTTGCATATTTTCTATGTGCAGTTAGTTGCACTCAGCCATTGCCAACGCAGAGTAGATCAAGTTGTTCACTAGTGGAACAAAAACAACAACAGTAACATATCAGCAACTGAGACCTTCAACATTGCAATAGTTCAAGAGTTAAGTTCAATTGCATTGATGCGCTTCAGGCATTTACGATGTTTGCACACAACGCTTACCGTGAGCGTGTGTGTTTGTGTGCGTGTGTGCGACCACATTTGTTTGCCTCCCATGGAAAATGAGCCAATTAACCGCAAGCCAAGCTGCGGTCACACTACCAGCGAGCGATGGATGAAGAGGCTGCCTCATGTAGGTGTGGTGTTGAAGGTGGATTCGTATTTGTGTGAAGGTGTGTATGTGTGTTTACCAAGAAAAGTGATAACTTAATACCCCTAACCGTTAATAAGCAACTTAAATATTTGCGTATTACTGACAAACAGCACACAGTGCTCATAAGAGGCAATAAAGAGTTTAAACTTTGAAGTAGAAGATCAGCAGAGCAGCTGTGACGCGGTCATAAAGATAGTGAAGACATCTGCAATAAACTGTTTCACGATAATATGTGGATACACATTGCATTATTCTCAACAAACATACTATTTATACATACATACATACATACTTATACATATGCGTTAGATCATTCCTGCAATGTTCGGCGAGAACAGTGACTTACCTGGAATGAGAAGAATGAAAAGAAAATAATTAGTAAATATGCTTAAAATATGGTGATGCTAATTAAATAATAGCAGTACGTTCCAAGTTATGTAAATTGATCATACAACATGAAGCATGATGTTAGGAAAAACGTTTCCTATATATCAGTAAGCTTCAAAGTGGCTGAAGTCAACTTTAACCCTCATATTACCAACATTTTACAGGATGTAACATCCTACTAAAAATGTGTGACTTTGCTTCGCTTTCGAAGTGATTTTATTGGCAGGGAAATTATAATTTTAAATTTCAAAACAAGGTTCTTTAAACTCTTCAAATTTCAGCACAGTCACTTTTAGTTCGGCTTAATTAGAAGCTATACTTTCTGGAGACCTGTGGTTCACCGTGGGACGTTAACGGCCTTATTCGACATAAAGTTCTGCCCAGTGCGTAAATTTATCAAATTTGGAAACAAAAGGCGACGCACAGGACCAAATCTAGAGAATATGTTGTATGAGACAAAAGTTCCTAGCCCTATTCGACCTATTTAGCAATATCAATGTTGTGAGTCGGTGCGTTGTCATGGTGGAAGAACCCTTATTTATTCGCCAAATGAGTCCAATCACATTTCTGGCTGATAGGTCAATCTTTCACTTATCGTGGAATACCTCTTAAACATTATAACGATTTATTTTAAAAATAGAAGGTTGCTTTTTGATATGGACGAAGGCACCAAGAGCTACTCTATCTCCTATGGAATACCAATAGGCTCAGTATTAAGCCCAGTATTATGAAACATCATGTATGTCGGGGTGCTAAGAAGACAGCTACCAAAAGACGTGTAACTAACAGCATATGCGGACGGTCTGATGGTGGTAGCTAAACAAATAGTCGACCTAAGAAGCAAATGCAATGAGTGCTTAAATGGACTACGCCAATGGTTCCCTTCTGTGAGTCTGGAGCTGGCTGAGCACAAAACATAAATTTTACTCATAGGCACCAGGAAGGTGGTAGATCAAATAAAGCTTATCATAGAGGAGAGCAAGATTACCTCACAGCTGCAGCTGAAGTATCTGATTTTCTGCAATTCGACTAACATATGCTTTTAGGACTATATCAACCGACGCTGTTGAAGTATTAGTCAGTATGCCACCCATTGACATCCAGGGGATGAGAGACTCGAGCGATTATATCAGCTTTCAGCGCCTAAAGAAGTATTGGCAAAATCAAAGGAGAAGAAACAGGTGAATCAAAATGTGGTAGCAGCAGTGGCAATTCTCATCCAAACGGCGCTGGGCCCACAGACTTATTCCGAACATCCACTCGACATGATGACATGAAGACCTGAATTTCCAATTGACCCAACTACTTAGTGGGCGTAAGTGCTTTAAAAGCTATCTTTTCAGATTCCACAATGACATTAGTCCGAACCATCCGAGTTGTACATAGAAGATCCTTAACAAGGCAAAAGTACACTCGGTGATAATGTTACGGTCGATAATTTAATGACAGTCATGTGTCAGTCGAACGGGAAATGGAAAGCTATAAGCGAAGCGACTGCCTTCATAATGAGGAAACTGAGACTTTTCAACAGATTAAACCGTCAGTCTGCACAATTGAGAAGACTTAAATGTCTTGTCTCTCTCACAAAATAATACATTATCGGTGGTTCTGAAGAAGAGTCTTGAGTTTCTCGATGCTTTCTCCTACTATAAAAAAAGGCTCGTCGGATGAAGTCCACTGCGCTTGTTGTCCGGAGCGGGCTTATATTATAAGTACTGACGTCCATCGCGCTTAAAGCTATCACTCACATCAAAATTTCATGCAGAATATGACCTACGTGGTCTTTTAAGATGACTACTACCACCTGCAATCGGTGACCTTTTAATATGCTATCCTCCCTGATAGCCGCTTCGAGGCACATGGGCGTGGCTGATCAAAACAGACGTGTGAAAACGTTAATCTGATTTTGGACGATCGTCAACGAAGCAGAAGAGTCACCGTATACAGCTCCGAGCGCTCTTTCAACGCAAATCCTGCAGAATATTTTAAAAATTAATAGCAATCTTTTCTCCGACTGAACTGTTGCAGGGAAATAATAAACAAAATTAGCTCTTTTACTTTCGTTGCAAGTTTACTTCCACTAACTATTTTACGAAGGAGTTACATTGCTAACTAAACTCACACCATTTTAATTAACACCGAGCGCGTTAAAGGAAGCACTTAAGATAGTTGCATGAATGCTGCAACATGCGCGTTGCTCTTGCCACAATAAGATAAACGGATAGGAGCAACACGTTTTGGGTACACATTACGGCTGAAGTGGCACTGAGTGATGCTGTGGCAGTGCGATGACAACGACAAGGATGTTGCCACAATATAGTGTTCCACTTAGCAGCAAAGACACAATACAAACGTATTTACATTTCTTGCAATAAAAATAAAATAAAATAAATAAATGAACAAAAATTGCATAAAACAAGATACAATCTTCACTTCGGTTGCACCGAAGCCAAAATACCATTCACAGGTACATTTCTTGTTGCATAAAAGGATATACAAAGAACTTTATCGTAAGTTTGATAGATCAGTTTGTATGACAGCTATATGATATAGTGGTCTGATTTGAATCAATTTATCGGAGATAAAGCGATGTAGTTGGAAAATAATCTGTGCTAAATTTCGTGAAAATATCTCGACAAATAAAGAAGTTTTCTAAACAAGGCCTAGAGTTATTTCGAACACTTTGTACGGCAGCTATATGCTATAGTGATCCGATCCGAACGATTTCTACGGAGATTATAATGATGCTTTGGAAAATAATCTGTGCTAAATTTCGTGCAGATATCTTATTAAATAAAAAAGCTTTCCATACAAGGACTTAAGTTTTATCGGTCCGATTGCATGGTAGCTATATGATATAGTCGTCCAATTGGAATAATTTCTACACAATTTGTAGTGATATTTAAGAGAATAACCTGGGCCAAACTGCATGCAGATATCTCGAAAAATCAAAAAGTTTTCCGTACAAGGACTTGAGTTTGATCGATCAGTTTATATGGCAGCTGTATTCTAAAGTGGTCCGATATCAGCTATTCCGACAAATAAGCAGCTACTTGGATAGAAAAGGACGTGTGCAAAATTTCAGATTGATATCTCAAAAACTAAGGTACTAGTTCGCGTGTATACCGACAGATGGATGTGGTTACATCGACTCAGTTCATCAGGATCATAAGAATTTCGTGTCAAACTTAATACATTCTATTCAGGGTATAAAACCACACACAAAACCAACTGTCGAAACGCGAAAATTTGTCTTATATGTTAAATACAGCAGCTTTTCGTAGCGCTACGTCGGTTGCAACGCCGTGTTGCACGCTGCAATTGGGCCCGGAAGTGCAGCAAATTAGAAGGAGATAAGTTCTACAAGCAAAAGTCAAAAAACAAATAAAGGTTGTTAAGGTCCATAAGGAAGGCGCTGTGCAAACTGATGCCTTGCTTCACGAGTATCCAATAGAAGTGGCAAACAAATATGGCAAGAGCGGCAATTGCAAAAATAGACAAACAAATGCAAGTACAAGCGATCACCACAGTGGTTGCCAATACCAATGCTTGTTTGGTTTCTAGAAAAATCATAAATTTGTTCAACAACTTGTGGTCAGCGAGCTGCCACAGCACAGAGACTTGCCACAAAACACAAGCGGCTACCTATACCGTACCTACCTGACTGCCTGGCTGGCTGCCTATCTATGATGTTGCCATTAAATTAAAGGCACAACATTAAAGGAGTTGCACTTAAATGGTGCACATGCCAAGATGTGCGCGCAAAACAAAAGCGAACAAACAATAGCAGCAGCAATAAGTGGCATTTAGGTGTATACTTGCAGCACGGTGAAGGAACTATGAAAGGACAGTTTTTTTGCTGACAGAAAGGGATACGGATACACTGTGCTGCTGCTGCGGCAGTGAGAGGCAGTTACTTGCGCGCTATGCTTAAAGTTAATTGCACGTGCAACAACGCCAAGCAAGACGGCGAAGACGACGAAAACGATGACTTGAGCAATGCTGTTGCAGCGGTCATTGTCATCCGCAGTGTTGGCAACAGCAGCAGCGACGGTAGAATGCAAACAAACCAAGCAACGTCAAAGTTAATGTGGCAACAGCAACGGCAAACGACAATATCGTGATTGCCACTTGCTAGAACAACGACAGCAAACACCAAAGTGCTACTTGTCACACTGTAACTTGCATGTGGCAATGCAAAATGATGCTGGTGACGGCGATTTATTTTAATTATTGAAATGTGCCACACCATGGTGATGACATGCAAAAGCGGGCGAATGCTGCCACAGGCGATAAAAATTTTAAATAATATAGAAGGGACAAAGGAACTATATAAAATATAAGTGCCGAAGCAACAACAAACATAACAGCAACAAACGACTGCATTGCATTTGATGTAGGGCCTAATAAATATACAGTTGGCGGCTGCTGCAAGTTATGCTGCAAAATGTGGGCAATTAGCAAATTACATGCAACTCACCAATTTTGGTTTTGCATTTCACCTCACTTTTATAGTCTCAACAGGGTATATTATGTGCGTTAAAAAGTCTGTTGCATCCAGAAGGAAGCGTTGGAGGCCTTTTGAAGTCTATTCATATGCAAAGGATCAGCGTCGTTCCACCTTTCCGCCTGTATATATGCGAACTAGTGCCTCAGTTTTTGAGATAACGTTTTGAAATTTTGCACACTTTCATTTCTCCTCAAAAGGCTTTACATTTGTCGGAATCGCCGATATCCAACTACTATAGCATATAGCTACCATACAAACTGATCGGTCAAAATCATGTTCTTGTATGGAAAGCTCTTTTATTTGACAAGATATCTTCACAAAATTTCCCACAGATTATTATCCAAAGAAGCGATACAATCTCCGAAGAAATTGTTCAGATCGGACTAGAATTGCATATAGCCACCATACAAACTGATCGGTCAAAATTAGACCCTTGCATGAAAAACTTTTTAATTTGCCAAGATATCTTCATGATCTTTGGCACAGATTATTATTCGAAGAAACACTACAATCTCCGAAGAAATTGTGCAGATCGGAATACTATAACATAAAGCTGTCATATATATTCACACACCCAAATCAAGTGAAAGACCTTTTTATACCCTTTTGTGCAACAATAAATGCACCTGTGGAGGGTATGTTAGCTTCGGTGTAACAAAGATACATTTTTTTCTTGTTTTTTGTTGTTGTTTTCTTTCGCTCTGCTACATAAATTGAGCGTGTGGCATGCCGCGTTGTTTAACATGTGATTGGTAGCCCCTACTGTATTGATTGACTGACTTGTTACCTTTTTATGTGCTGCTGCTGCTAACTGACAACTTGTTGTAGTTTACATATGCAACATGCGCTTCAACAAGAAAAATCAATTTTCATAAATTGCTCAAACAGAAATTATAAACAAGCTGAGCAATCAGTGTTACGAAGCATGCAGGTATGTGGCAAGTTGTTGCCATTCTTCTGCTTTTATGGAAAGTTTTTGGTCGGAAGCTGAAAATCTATTATTGACTTTTTCGTTTTCAAAATGAATATACTACAATATGCAAATGAGTAATACGGCCTAAGTACAGTAACCAAAAATGCTTAATTCTCCTATGATTTTGCCGAGATTATGTCTTATGATGAGCTCAAGAGCACTGCTTCCCCAACAAGAGAGAACTCCTCCCTATACTAATTTTGGTTGCAGTACACATCAATATCCTTTCCACTGCTTATTGGTGGCTCCTGAGGGAAGTCTTCATACGGCAAGTGAGATATGAGAAGAGGGCTTGCATTCTGTTTCTTTCAGTAACCGCCGGGGGAAGCAGAGGAAGACCTCCACTCCGTTGGAAAGACCAGGTGGAGAAGAACCTGGCTTCGCTTGGAATCTCCAATTAGCGCCAAGCAGCGAAAAGCCTCGTAACCTCGTAAGTGGTGTCTACGCCTATAAAGAAGAAAAAGAATACACAGTGCTTACAATTTTCGAGCACATCACCAGCTTACCGGATGTTCTTGAGCACCACCATATACTAGCAAATCGATACGTTCTTTGCCCAACCGGACACGCAACAAAATGCCAGTAAGCACGTTTGCACTTAAACGACTCATCATACATTGTATGACCAAATATCACAAAAGTCACTTCAACTCCGCGCTGACAATTGAACGCTAGATCAGTCAGTGTGCTAGACAAACTGTCATAAATCATGTGACAGCCGAAGCGGACAGTGAAGACTTGTGTGACTCTAATAAATATTTCGACGACATTCCAAAGAATTGTCAACGACTTAAATTTTATCGCCGCTACATATGCGACACCTCTGGGGAGCGACTACCAACCAACTCCCCAAACAAATAAATAACACAAGGCGAACGCGAGTAAGCCGACGATGGGGTAAAAAAGTGTGCAACGAAATCTCGTTCACGGCTTACTTTCAATAACAGCAAACACTAGAAGTAGTAGCAGCAGTAATCACAGCAACAACAACAGCTTGTGCTTTGCAAATAGTAAAGAAGCTTTCTGTCAGCTAAAGAAGAACAAGCAGAGATTGAGTGGTGCTTACTTTTAGCTGAAAAGGTATACATCGGTCGGTGTAAACCTGTTGCATGCAGCAGCGCATAAAGAGCGGGCAACAACAAAAATCGAGTACTTTTCAATGACCACTTATGTACATACAACGGGCGGCAAGTAGCGTCTTGGGACCACCAACGAAGCCACGTACAAGTGATTGTATGTATGTGTGTGTGTGTGTGGTTTTGGTGCGATGCATGTGTGTATGTAAAGTAAAATCCACGAAGGAGCAAAATTGCAAGTAATTGCATCTGCCAATGCGCTGTCAATTGCTGATTTGCGCTGCCAAACGAAACGAGAAATTCCGAGGAACCAATGAAATGAAATGAAACGGATCAGGGTTGGAGAGGAGCAGGAGTCAGTGACACCAAAAAAATTTAAAAATTTGTAATTTGAAAAAAAATATATATAAAAAAATAAAAAAATCTGAAATTTCAGTAAATATTTTTAAAAAAAATTTCGAATTTTTAAATTAACACAGGACTGATTGATTTGAAGAACATTAAGTGACTCCAAAAAAAGATTCTCTCGTAAATTCAGCCGATTTAAAAAAAAAAAAATATTTTAAAAAATAAAAAAAAAAAATCGAAATTTTCTAAAATGGTTTTGAAAAATATTTACGAAATATTTTGTTCCAATTATTTTTTGTAGAATCTTCAAAATTAAAACTTTCATAAATATTATACATAAATTTCAAAATATTTCGAAATTAATTTCATTCACTGATTGCGTAGACACGAGCTACAAATTACAGCAGATTAAGTGTCTTTGTCACTCAGAATTAGATTTTATGATTTTTCGTCTGTTTCATTGTGCTTTCAGCTCCCTCATTCTATAAACAATTTATGGACGCCACAATTTTTACTCATTTATTTTTAGCGCTGGAGCATTTTTACACTTGTAAACGCTTCCGTTTCTCTCGCTTATATTGCGCAAATTGAGGCTTTGCGGGCGACACTTGGCCATTAGCGCCGCCCCCAAATGTGTTCAAATGTTTATATGTATTACGATTTCAAAAATAAAATTCATTTCTACATGAAAGCTGTAAGCTCTCTTGGCATCACTTGGCGGATTAACATGGCAATAAAAAGTTGTTTGCTGTCAAATTATTGGAGAGGTTGCAGTTGAACTTATAGATGGAACATATGTTTAGTTACGCAACAGTTTGACAGTGGACTTTTATTTTTTGTGACAACTATTTAATTGTGAAACATTTTTTTGAAAAATAAGAAATTAATGAAGTTAAATAAGCTAGGTGTTTATAATAACAAAATATTATCCTAAAAATTGATTCTCGGAACCTTTAACGGTAATCTAAGGTAGTCGACTATTTCTTCTCAAATCAGTTTCTTTATTTTCTTCTTTTGTTATCCATTTCACTATTACTTTTAAGCCCCTCACTATAGCCCTCTCTTTCTCTTTCTCTCCATCTCTCTCTCTCTCTGTATTACTATATTTCACCCCCTCTCTGCCTCTTTCTAAAGATTCCCTTTTGCTTTTATTGAATTACTATAAAACAAAGAATTTATTCTGAATCAGAGCGGGTAAAGCTGTGGTAATTCAGTTATAATTTCGAAAGATTTTCAACCCAAAGAAATTTCAAAATATTCAACAGGAGCTAGATCAGGATTAGGTTGGGTTAAATGGCTGTTATGTATAGTTCTACGTGAAGCCAGATACAAAAAATCCTCTAATCAGTCTTTGAACTCCTGGACGACTTTAGCTTCGGAGCTGGTTTTTGAGTAGGATTCGCTCTATAGGATTTGTTAAGCCCTGGGCTGGCATTCTGACAGTTGAGTATGACGAAATGACACTCATCAAAAATGGCTGACGAGTTAATGTCGCAACCGCATTCGACACGTTAAAACTTGACAGGTCTCAGAGTACCTTCTCCAGTAGTCATTAAGTTGGCGTGAGACAACCTCCGCAAGCAAGTGACATATGTAGAGTCTTCATACGCGGCGGAATCACCAGCACTAGCAGAGGAACCTCTGTTAGAGTTATGAAAAGCTCTACAGGAGGCAGAAGCAAGTCAGCACTAGTAAGGCCTTGGCCATCCCCAAAATGTGAGATTGCCGGATGGCACCATGGGCTCCATAAGCTCATTAGATGTGCCTTAATCTGGCAAAGGCGAGGTATTAGAGATGCAGATATTAAGCTTGTTTTTTCTCATTTCTCAACCGGATTGTGCTTAGAGCGAAGAGTTTCCTAGACATAGTAGTTAACCAACACTTACCAAGTTCGTCTGAGGATCAGCAATTGAGTAGTGAACCACAAGACACCAATGGAGCTTCCATCCGTCCCATTCCGCAGTTATTGGACTGAAGTACCTATCCAAGCAAGCTAATAAACCTCGCAGTTTCCAATACCGCTGTGGCCAGACACCCAAACCATTCTAATTTTGTAGTAAGTCGATGCTAAAGATAAAGAGTCTAAACTGGTCTTGAGCGCACAATTAGCGAGTTCAGAATAATAACGCTGCCCTGCTATCGGGTAGTTACCACTGAAGCGGATTGCGGTTCGGAGCAGCAGATCTACTGAAATTTGTGTTAGCCTTTTTTATTCGGAAGGCTCCACCGTGGTAAGGAAGCGTAAAACTGGAGCTGATGGTTAGTTCTCGATAGATGCATGTCCCACAATTTTTATAATACCCGTAAGAGAGATACATTGATTAAACTTGAGAAAGTAGATCAAGAAATTGGAAACTACTCCGTTTCCACAAATCAAGCTAAAACACAAAATCCAAAACACCAAAACAATTTCTAACTACTTATGAATCTGATTTTCTTTGTCAATTAAAATCGTCCGTACCTAAAACCTACACCACACTCTTAACTTCAGTGGCGTCTGAACTCGTTTCCACCACTCCTTCTACTTAATTCCCTGTGTCCAGCCTTCAACAATACTTAAGTAATTAACGAATTTATCATCTTTAACTATGCTCGGTAATTTCCACGCAAACCTCACGTAACTAAGTGGCATGTGGCAGGCGCTAAATTTTCACATTTCAACAAATGTGAAGGGGCTTCCGACAAGCGTTCAACGCTAATTACACGCAACTAGTAACACGGCTAAAAAATGGACCAAGCCGAGGGTGAATATGAAATTGTGACGGCGTAGAAGGCAAAGAAATTCTACAAAAAAATAACCGGCAACATTTAATAATGCAGCAACTAGCTGCAAGGCGTGCTGCCAGCGACCAAACGAAGTGTGGACATTTGCAATTAATAAATTTCAGTGGAAACTTGAAAAATGTGCGGTTACAGCAAAAGGATCAGCACAGAAGACTACGCAGCGCAGGCGCCAACTTCTAACGCCAGCCGTGGATGTACACGCGGAAACATTTGACCAAGTTGGAGTGCAGTGGCTAGCGGATGAGCTGGGTGAAGGTGCCATTGCAGCGGAATAATGGAGTGAAGGTAAGAAATTGAAGCCGAAGGCGAAAGGCTTTGTAGAAACAGAAATTGTTGCAAGGCAGAAAGCCAGACAGGCACATTTCATGCTTAATTATAGACGCCAGCCGTTGCGATTGAAATGCAAGTATGAAAAAAATACAACAAAAAAATATAAAAATACAAAAATAAAATATGGAATTTCATAAATAATAAGTAAAAGAGCTAATAGCCGTGGCGCATACAGCAACAAGCGGTTGGCGGCGAGAAGGGCGTGAAGCTGAAAGAACTGTCGTCTGTCCACACTGCTTGCGAGATGTGGAGCGAGGCTGCATTTTGCAGAAATATGAAAGCGAAACATTTATGCTAGATTTACGTGGGCAGTTGCTAGATAGAAAGGTATTTGTATGAGCATATATTCGGTGCTGGTGTCTGGCCGCCGGTTGCAGCTTTTCCTCGTTCTTCTAAGCATTGCTGCTAAGGTGGAGTACATTGCGGTTATTGCCATGCGGCATATAATCATAGGGTCTGACAACGTTCTTTTTGTACTGCATGTTATTGTTGTTGTTGGCAAGTTGACGGATATTGGCAAGCGTTCAACGTTTTAAATCGGTTATTGCTGTGTGGAAAATTGTTATTTCGGGAGGGAGGAATGAAAGTTCGGTTGGCTTTCTTTATTATTCGTGTAAGTAATACCGAACTTTTGTGGTCTAGCGTAATCATGGCTGGAACCTAGCGCGAAATGCTACGGCGATGCTTTTCGATATTACATTTTTACTTAGTAGCTTCCTTAACAAAGAGACCAGCTTAGATTTACTACTGTACGATCCTTCATCTCCTTACGATATTTCTAATTTTATTCCAATAGCCGAATTGGTTGAATAGCCAGAAGACACACGGAGCCTAAATCAGCCGAATACAGTGGTTGAAGCATGACATTCGTTGAAAATTTGACGAAAAACTCACGAAGAATCAGTGCAGTATCCGACGGTGCATTATCGTGGTGTAAAAAGCAAGAATTGTCGGCCCCTACTTCCGACCTCTTTTTACTGACAGTTTGGTGGTCCGAAGGTCGATTTGGTCGATAATCGAAGACCATGATTTTGGAGCGGATTTGATGCGTTTTTTTCGTCGGATTGATGGATGGTTTTCATATCGTAAACATAGATCCAAGATTTATCGCCAGTAATAATATGTTTCATGACATCCCGGTAGTCGGAAAGCATTGTCTTACAGACATTAACGCGACGCTGTGTTTTGAAAAAAGTTTAGTAACTTTGGAACCAATCGTGCTTTCACTTTTCTTAGGCCCAAACGATCTTTCACAATGGTTTTCATTGGTCGTTTTGATATTCCAACGATGCCGATAAGATCTCGAACTGCTAATCGTCGATTCTCATGCCTCAATTCCTTCATTTAGTTGACTTGTTGATCATCACTGTTGTTGATGGCCATCCTGGAAGTAGTTCGTCGTCAACGGGTTCTCAACCTTCTTTGAATATTTCGTACTAATCAAAAACTCTTGCTCGCGTTAGTTATCACCGAAAAAAGGCTGTTTCTCTGAACGTTTTATCCAATAAATAAGCTGTTAGGCCATTTCATTCTCAAAGAAGAGAATGCTTCACTGAAAAGTTCTTTCCATACGAGATCCAGAAGAAGTACATAAGAACCTGTCTTCATTTGAGATGTTTTCTGCCCAGACTGACCGAACGACCCAAAGTTGTAGTGTTAAAGAAGAAGAGAGAGGGATACAAATATTTCTTTAAACTCCAAGAATATTAGTTGTTAGCCATTTGTTGTCCCTATTTTTACTAAGATACGGTTAACGAATGCCTCCAAGCTCTAAATTGCCATTCAGAAGGCGACAAAGTTCAGTTCATATGACGGGCACTCTACGAGTATAATTGAACTTTAGTCTATGGAGATTTTAATAGTTATTACTATTAAGCTGCATTGTTTCAGTGGCTATAGTGGTCCACCTGCGGAGTGGTCGGAATTCAGATACGGTTCATTATTACCAGAACGGCTAAGCATGAGGCCTTGAAGCTAAGAAACCGCTACCTCTATCTATAAAAGCATGTAAAAACGAACATTTTAGGATTTTGACCTCATTTAGTCAGCCTTCACCATCAAAAGTTAGTATGAGCGTGTACGTGGCTCCATCCAATCTCGGGTGGAGCGCAACTAAAAGCAAGCTTTATCGCTGTTCTTTAGTCGCTAGGTTGAGTGTTATCTGCAGGGAACCTGAACTAGTTTTATCTGCTGCAGAAGTAGATATACACTCCCTCCATCAGAGATGTCTACCCACAGACTGATTCCGGACACACATTGTGAACAGATAGACCACATAGGGAACTGGATTTCCACTTGACGCAAATACTCGAAAATGGGTGTTTCATGACTTTAGTCCATATTGTCCGACGAATACAGAGTGCATAAAAGATTCTGAACACATACTGTTTCACTGCCTTAGGTTTTCAATTACAAGGGATCCCCACACTAGGGTCTGTTTCAGGGCGCCAGGCTGGTTGAACCTCTTAAGTAATTTTTTATTTTATTTTAGCTATACTAATCAGGCATCGCCTAGCGAACTTTAATCGCACCTCCCTAACAATCACGTGGTAGCAGGAAGAATGTACGGTATGCCTGCAAAGTCGCACATAAATTTGAAAGCGCAAAAATTGTATGCGCATTTTAAATGTTTATTCAATCAAAATATTTTCTCCTTTTTTTTTGGCTAAAAACACATGCAACAAGAATTTTATATACGCGGCAACAATGTGTCTACCATAGTTGCGGTCGCCAACATTCCCGCTGCCCACATATGAACACACTGAGTTGAAGAAAACTTGAAACATTGTAGCAACATGTTGCAAGCTGTTGCAGCACCTACCAGCGATGCTTAACCTTTTTATTACGAACCTCTACCTACACCTTTCCAAGAACTCTCTTCACACAAGCGCACAGCTGCAACGTGCGGAACGTGCCACAGCAATGCCTATTTGTTGGCGGCGTGTCTAACAGGCGCCGACATTAATTTTAACATTGGCTAGGCAACAATAATCCAGCCTATTTGCAAGCTTGCAACACTGCAGCCGCATTGAAAATGCATCAAACGTGAATTGGCAGTAATGAAAGGGCAGCCCAGGCAGCGGCGGCGGCGGCAGCGGTGAATGCAACACTTACACGTAGTTGCAAGGTAAGAACGTGGCAAAATGTGGCAGCATCAGTCAACAAATGCAACAGGATGGTGTGTTTGTGCCACAGAGATGCGCGCGCGAAGTTAAAAATTGCACATAGAACAAATAACAACAACAAGCGCTGAGTGCAACAGCCCAGCCAGCCCAACATAATTCATATGCAATTAATAATTGGCGGTTACAAGCCGTTGCTGTTGCGCATGCGCAGCACAACACAACAGAAAACAAACGCGCAACACATCAACACTTGCCCCATTTGCAACACCACGCTGTGCTGCGCGCGGCGGCGAAGTGTGTGCGCGCACACCAAGCATTTATATAGCGATTTGTTATGCGCATGCGCGCCAACATTCTCGATTTTCCTGTTGTTGCTGTGCTATTTTTAAACACTGCGGCTGCGGCGGCAGCAGCAACCAAATTGCATTAGAACTTGCAACACTTGCAAGTGGCAACTTTTGCCAGCTTTTCCATATGCAAGCTGGAAAGTTGCAACATTCTTGCCACACCGTCGCCAATAATGGCATTCACACTCGTAGGTACGCAGGTCTGTCGAATGCCTGGTATGCCAATGCTGCTGCTGATGGGCGATGACTTTGATCGACTGTGTCACTAATTGTCTGCTATGGGCCGTCATCAATGCTGTCAGTACTTACAGACACATACACAAGCGCGTATATACTTATGTGTGTTGCAAGTGGGAATAGATATATGTTGCAAGTATGTATTTGTATTGAAAGTATGCATAAAAGTTGTGTGTGCTTGCGTCTACCTTTTTATAGCAGCCTGATTGGCAAGTATCTCTCCAACTAACAACCAAACAACTTTGCTTCCTTTCCCCTCGCTGTTGCTCTTGTTGTTCTTATTGTTGCGCGCAGATGTAAATGAATGGATTCGCTGCCGACACGTTTTTGCACTCATTGCCAGGCGACTATTAAATAAGCATCTAACGATAGAGAAAAATGGCTAAATGTCAGGCATAACCATTAAAATTTATGGCGAATTTACAATAAAAACAAACATATTCTTTATTGCTGAACACGATTTCTTTAAATTAAATTAGTATTGCAGCTTAAGCAAATAAATGGGCTTTTATTTCCTGTTTGAATGGCTTCATAAGCGCTCTTGAGCGATTTGCGTTAACTTCAATGCTTTTTGAATGGGTTCATCAATTCTTATTAGTTGAATTCTAATGAAAAAGCTCAAAGGATTTACAATTCTTTTAGTAATAATGGTGAAGTGGCTCCGTAGGCTTGCCACATTTTGAATGAGATCTACTGAAGACGCAGCAAATGAATAAAAACTTGATCTTATATGTTGCTATAATAGGAACATAGGGCATATGTGCGTTCTTTGCTTCTAAAAGTATATTTTGTTTTACAGTTAGATTATACATACTGATCTTAGAGTACAATATAATTGCCATCGTTGAAGAAAGCATGTTTTGTGGGATTTTTCCAATTCGCTAAGCATTGGATAGTATCCAATTGAACAAAGTGCACGGGATGTTCTGACGCATTCGCAATTGTGTGACGATTTTTTCTTCAGGGAAACATTATTTTTTTTTGCATAAAAAAATATTTTAGTTACTTCTTATAGGTCACAAAAAAGCACGAAATTCCTCTATGGAGAATCCCTTCCATAAATGCCACACAACTCTCCCTCAAGGACCCCACCAAGTACCTTGGGGTAGTTTTGGACAACAAACTACTGTGGAAAAGGTTCAGAGTATCGCTGCGCTGTGCATAACGGAATCTTTAAGAACAACTCCGCCGGCGACTCATGAACTGGTACTGAACCTGCCACCTAAAGACCTCTTCGCTGAAAACTGTGCAGCAAAATCGGCGGGACTGCTCGGTGTGTAATGGTGGTTTGGCAAACACGGACTATATTATCCCACTTTTCAACTGAGAATGCAAGTTCAAAGTAAACTTCTTCTTCTTCTTAATTGGCGTAGACACCGCTTACGCTTAAGCGAGGCCAGGTCCTTCTCCACTTGGTCCTTCCAACGGAGTGGAGGTCTTCCTCTTCCTCTGCTTCCCCCGGCGGGTACTGCGTCGAATACTTTCAGAGCTGGAGTGTTTTCACCCATCCGGACAACATGATCTAGCCAGCGTAGCCGCTGTCTTTTAATTCGCTGAACTATGTCAATGTCGTCGTATATCTCATACAGCTCATCGTTCCATCGAATGCGATATTCGCCGTGGCCAACGCGCAAAGGACCATAAATCTTTCGCAGAATTTTTCTCTCGAAAACTCGCAACGTCGACTCATCCGCTGTTGACATCGCCCAAGCCTCTGCACCATATAGCAGGACGGGAATTATGAGTGACTTATAAAGTTTGGTTTTTGTCTGTCGAGAGAGGACTTTGCTTCTCAATTGCCTACTCAGTCCGAAGAAGCACCTGTTGGCAAAAGTTATCCTGCGTTGGATTTCTAGGCTGACATTGTTGGTGGTGTTTACGCTGGTTCCAAGATAGACGAAATTATCTACAACTTCAAAGTTATGACTGTCAACAGTGACGTGAGTGCCAAGTCGCGAGTGCGACGACTGTTTGTTTGATGACAGGAGATATTCTTTTCATTGGGGGTGTTTTTTTACGTGGCGGGTCCCAAACCCAGCGCACAACCCTATGCAGGGGATGTTTCGCCTTCTCACGTTAGCTCGCCTTCAAACGGATGTTCTTAGGCTACCCAGAGGATACTTGGTCAAAGACCGGAAGTCGTGAGCTGCTTGAGTCATATGCAAAAGAATCGTTTCTGGCCACTCCCAAGTGAATGGCGATCAGAGAACTTTCCTCACTTGCGTGAACTTCTACACATGACTCCATCCTCCCCAAAGTAAACACATATAGTAAAATAATAGTTCGCGTAAAGGTATGTTAGTTACGCGCAACGCTCTAAACATTTATACTGATGTCTCGAAAATGGACGATGTAGTTGGTGCAGGGACATACTGTCCAGAGTTAGGCATAGGGCAGCCTTTTAAGTTGCCAGATCACTGCAGTATATTTCTAGCTGACGTCTTTGCTATTGTGAAAGCTGCGGAGCTGGCCTCTAATGCACCTGCACGCAATTCCAGAGTCAGAATTAGGCAGCAGTGGATAGTTTTTGCCAGAAGCAAGCAACTTCATTTTTACTGAGTGTCAGGCCACAAAAGCATCGAGGACAATAAGATAATGGACGAGATTGCCAAGAATGGTGTACGCCTAACACCCGAAAAAGTAACCAATATTGGGAAACCCATGCATTGCCTATACGATGATTTGGACAGAAGCATGGTAAAGAAAATCAAAACCCGATGAAACGAGCTCCCAAAAAAACAGCTATTTTTGCAAACTGTACATCGGTAATACCGAAAATGCCTATTGGTACTAAATAGAAGAGACTGTAGGATCATGATCGGAATACCAACTGGCCACTGTCGGGTGGTGACACACGCCCGCAGAATGGGGCTGACAGATCGAGAAGACTGTAGAAAATAATTAGAGCAAGGCCCCACGGAAATAATAGAGTATCTGTTGTGCACTTGCCCTCATCGGCAAGACTACGCTATAATCATCTGAGATCCCCACAGTATGATACTCATCAAGCATTCTCTTGAGATCGGAGCACAAGGGGAAGAAAGAATACGGAAAATGTAAAAGCAACTGAAAAAATGCATAAAGCGTTTGCATACTTCGGGTATTCTTCAACAATATGTCCAATTCGTTGCTTTGATATTTTTTTGCTGTCACTTATCAAAATGAAAGTTCTTTTTACGTGCACCCGTAACATGAAACTTATATATAAGCTTTTTGAATGTTAGACATATGATTCTATTTTAATACTCAAATAATTTTGGTTTCGCGGTCACTTGCAAGACAACTCTTAAAACATTCGGGAGCCTTACAGTACGAAACACTGAAAATGGTGTCGTTAGTGAGGCCGCATAGCCTATTGAAATTCATGTCGAGGGCAGGCATCCTGGAGGTTGACTATTTCTGACTACTAAACTGGCTCACAAGCCTACCAGACTAACCTAACCTAACTAATTTGGCTGAACTGAGATAATCAGTGTAAACTTGCTGGAAATAAGGGATGATTTTAACTATCTATTACTAAATATTGTAAAGGCCTAACGATGCAATATTGTAACACAAATTATCACAATATTATTACATATTATGTTAAGAAGGTTTCGGATCTACTTTCGCTGATTTTTCAAAATAAATTGTTATAAATGTACGAACGAGTTTATTAACTTTTTATTATGCAATCGCCACTTCCGCTGTTTAAATACCATTTTTTCGCTCCACAAGCATCTAGGTCGCATGACTGCGACCCCAATTAAAACGCTAACATATTCGACCTCTGAACTAAAGGAAGACGTAAACGAAACAAAAACACTTTCAATGGATCTGAACGTACTTACAAATGTATAATTAGCAAGAGCGCCATAAAAGCGGATAATAATTAAGTAAGGCTTGCGAAAAAGACGAAAATAATAACACAAAACGGCAGACAAACTGTAGCCACAGAAAAATAAAAAAAATTTAAGAAATAACAAAAAAAAAAAAAACAAAAAAAAAGAAAAAATAAAAAAAGAAAAATAAACAACAATAAAAATGAGATAAAAAATGTTACGGGTCCACGCCGAGGTGACCTTTTTAACTAATCGCTTAATTGAGTGAATGCAAAATGGGTGCGCACTCAGTTGGCTGTGAAGTGCGAGAAAACAACAACAACAATTAAAACAACAAAAAATATGCACAAATATAGCAATACAACAATAATAATTACCGTATAGACAGCTGCTAATGTATTTGGGCGCATAAATTTAGCAACAAAGGAAGGAAATACCGTAAAGTGGGGCGTGTTGCAAAAATAGCGTCACCAGCGCAACTGTCACACCGAATTTGGTGCACATTGTGAGTTAATGGGAAAACTGTGGCATGTTGCATGCAACTAGGAGTGTGAGATCAGGTGTTAAGCTCGTAAATAATGCGACACTGCGACACGGCGACAATGTGACTAATATTATATAACACCTTTATGAGTTTTACTTAACTGTAATTGAGTTTGCAGTAACTGTGACGGTGCATTATATGAAGTAATTAGTTTTTTACTGTTAAGTGCGATAAAACTACTTTAACCTGCACTTCAGAGCATAATGATTAGTTCGACACTTTACTTTTTTCCCATTCTCTCTACTTTGCTTGCGCTTCGCCGTGCTTGCTCTTTAGTGTTTACGCTTTTTAATAAATAATAAATAATTTTAATTTATTGCACGTGCATCAATCAATATTTTTGATATATGAGGTGTTATCGCTATGCATTTTTAGACCGCCAACAGACAGCCCTTAAATGTGTTCTTTCATTATTTGCTTCTTTGAAGTACTTCCTCGTGCTTTGCATTACTAATATTTCCAGCGGTAATTAATGAGAAATTAATAAGCTTTCAATACATATACACTTGCACATATAGAAATTCATATTTGGTGCTTTATTTCAGGGGTTTTCGTCAAATGCTTTCCAGTATATTTACATGCAATGCAGGTAGTTCTGAGAGTACTTATAAGTTCTAGAGGGTGACTAAGATAACACAATGCCAAGTTCACTTAACAGTGGGCGGCAAGAGCATAGTCGCTACAATAATATTAAATATGGAATAGAAGAGCATCAAGTCTGTTATTTTAACTGAGTTCACCGAAGCTATAACGCAATCAAAAATTTAAAAGATTCCATACAAAACTGAACAACATGCTTGCAAAGTGGCCTTAGACAATTATTCATGCTAGTTTTTGTGAAGATATCTTGTTAAATGAAACAGTTTTTCAAGTCAAGTCGGCTCAATTAGTATGGCCTCTTTCCGGCCAGCTCTGAAAACAATACGGTAGAGTACACACAAGACAACGGAGTAGAAACGGAGTCCATTCCTATAAATATAGTAGTAAAAAGTGATTCACTACTTAAATTGAATGGTGAATTTTGTCCATTTCATTTCTTTAAAAGTAATCCCCTCCTGCTGCAATACATTAACGCCAACGAATTTTCCAGTCATCATAGCACTTGGAAGAATCTTCCGCCTTCTTCGATTCAGCTTTTATATATTCAATTGAGTCAAAACGGTGTCCCCGGAGTGGTCATGTGAATTTGCTGAATAGCCAGAAGTTACATGAAGGTAAATCAGGTGAATGCAGTGGTGCTGCACCATATTAGTTAAAAATGTGACGAAATGATCATGAATAACCAATGCAGTATGAGATGATACATTATCGCACTTATTTCTTCAATAAATTCAGACGTAGTAAAAATCAAAGAAATTCACTTCTAGAGCCTCACAAAACGACGCATATCTCAAATACTAATGAATATATTCAGGTGAACTTTGGTATATGTAGATGTCACTAACAGTACTACCAAC
This sequence comes from Bactrocera dorsalis, assembly GCF_023373825.1. Classification (NCBI taxonomy): domain Eukaryota; kingdom Metazoa; phylum Arthropoda; class Insecta; order Diptera; family Tephritidae; genus Bactrocera; species Bactrocera dorsalis. Next base: position 74,387,889 of record NC_064305.1, read on the forward strand.
TTACAGAAAAAAATTTGATGATTCGAAAAGCAGGCGAAGTATAAATTAAAAATTCACCATAACATTTGGTAACTTCAGAAACCAGACTACAAAGTCCTTAGACCTACTAAAGGGGACTGGCTGGGGCAGCTCAGAAAACATACGGAAGAGTAAACAAGACGACGGAGTATTCTTGTAGAAAGTAAATTTATTGCGCGATAAGCAATTTCAAGTCCTTAAAATCGCCATTTCTTGTTACAACGTTGGATGGTCGTAAAGGAAAATCCATAGAAACAATACTAAGCTTGTTGGCTTCAAAAGTGAAATAGAATCTCTGGAGATAAAATAATGCGCTCTCGACGACTTCCTTGACATAGAAGGCTTTTTCAATAACATCCAGCTCAAGGCCTTACTGAGCGCTCCGAACCTCTCGTGAAATTTGTTGACCTAGGAGTTTCAACTAAGCACAAATCTGTCCAAAGAGGTACACCTAAAGAGTCGTGTTATCACCAATTCTCTAGATCTTAACAATGAAGAAAATGCCGTTAGATCTGAAAAGAAAGTGTTTGGGTTAGAGGTAAATTCCCAAATACCTTCGCTAACCTTGTGCAAATACGCTAGCAAGACAGAACTAGTATTGCCTAGAGTAAGGAAAGTAGTTATAGCTATTGAAAAAGAATGGTGGGACACAAACTCGGATAAACACCCGGCGTAAAAGTATAAACGATCACCTTAAACATAGATGGATACAACGTTACAATGCAAAACCCACTGAAGTACCTTAGCGTTATGATTGATACGAAACTGAATTTCAAAGCGTATGTCGAAAAAGTATGTGGCAAGGCAGCTATACTGACAGCGGTCCTGTCAAGAATAAAGGCTAAGACTGGTGGCCCTAACCAAAGTAGGAGAGCCCTACTAGCCAAAGTCAGCCACTCATATATTGGCGACTACACTGTGCCAAAGAACAAATGTCAATAAGACAAAGGAAGTTTTCAGATTATACTCCATTTGAGTGGCTTGTGCCACTATTATATGTATCTGGTTTTATGCCGCCAGATCTAATGGCCTCAGAGCTAAGTAGAGTTTATCAAAAATCTAAAGCTTTGAAGAGGCGTCTAATAGCTGACAAACGAAACAAAGAGGGATAGGCGAGCCTCGATGCGACAGAAAAAAAGAAGATGGACGCATTGATTCATTACGAACGTACTAGCCTCGATTGAGAGACATCACGGAGAGATAGACTTTTATCTGACGCAATTCCTGACGGGCCATGGCTGTTTGAAGTACTACCTCCACAAATTCGCCGAAGATGGCGGTATAAAATTGCTCATTCTGAGGAAATGCCGATGAAAATGCGGAGCAATCTTTTTCTCCTACTCGAGATAGCTAAAAGAGAGAATCACTGTGGAACGAATAATATATCAAAACATGACGGTCGACAATGTCATAAATCACATGCTGCAATCATAGCTGGTATCGGCAATAAAGAAAGATTGAGCAGCAATAGCGATTCAAGAAATCAGGATAAAAGAAGCTAAAGACCAGCTCAATAATCCCGCAGGGAGTTTGTGAAGAAGAATTCTTGGCCTAGCTTGTTCCTGCGGAGTAATGCTTAACGGCGGTGCCGTAGGTCCAAATACAAGCTAAAGCAACCGGAGTTAAGGGCTTAGTAAGTATGCGTACTGCTCCGCAAGTTCAGTGAGTGAGCTAATACTAACTGGGCGTGATCACGAAAGGGGTGAAATATTTTCATTTTCAAAGTTTAAGCATCGTTATCACGCAAACCTTACTTCTCAGCTCAAAACTATCGATTTTGGTTTTTTGGACTCAAATTGTAAGATATTCTCACCTGTGCTCAGAATGACACTTTTCTCGCTGAGTTCATATATTATGTGATTGTAACTATGTATAACGGCAACTTACGGCTATTTATAGCCGTCTAACAGTTCACTGACCGACCGACTTTCCGACCACAGCTGTTGCGCCGCTGCTGCACACTGCTGACTTCTGTCTGTTTAATTCATTAAATTTTATGGCTTTCAGTCACTTTTGTGTTAAACTGCAGTTTTAAATTTTATTTATTACCCTTTTTGTGTGCATTTTGCACTAACTTCCTCTTTGTGGCTGCGCTCAGCGGTTTTTGAGCGCGCGCGCGCTTCTTGCAACACTCATGCGCTCAAGCCGCAAAGCACCGTTGCACTCTCTGGCACTTGGCAATTCTACCATTAAATTGTTGTACATATTTTTGCTATTTGTTTTCAGCAAGTTTTTTTTGCCTCATTTCATATTTTTTGCTGCCAATTTTCTATGCAAATTTGCAACAGCAACAGCAACAAACTGTTTGCCATTTGTGTGGCTTTTCAGTATTTTTCTTTTGTACATTTTTTTTGTTTCTTTTTACATTTCCCAGACGAACGGTACGTGTCGAATTTCCAGCGCTTTTATGTGAACGCGTCATCGGGACATTCACACCTCGCCGACCAGCACGTTGACCGTGTGACTGACTCATTCACCAAATGACGGATGTGTGTGCATATGTGTGCGTGTTTCTGGGTTCTTGCTTTGCAGTCGGCGGCGCATGCGCAGACTATATGCCGGCCGGCCGGCTAAGTTGCAATTTTAAATGAGGTTTATTGCTTCTCGGAAAGAATGCAAACGTAATTAAAATGCGCAAAATTCGAAAGGTTCTTCGTTCTTCTTCATTCTCTACTGCTTACATTGTATTCTTGTTGTACTGGATAGCAACAACAACAATAAAAGTCGCTCATAGCAACAAATCGGTTACTAAATTTGTAATTTGCACAAAGTGCAGTTAGGTAATATTTTTTGTGGCAATCTCTCACTCTTTTCAATGCAAGTGGGAAATGTGTTTGTGAGTGCAACATTCCTATTTTATGTGAAAGAACTGTTTGTGGCACAACTGAGTAGTTAATATGCACAAGTGTTGCACCAAAATATTTCTCCATGTTTCTTTTCAACTTGTTGCAAGTCTGCAGCTAACACTGGCTGAGCGAGCGTGTTGTGGCATGCAAACTAGCAGAGAATGAGCGCTTGATTGACTCATTCATTGCGGCGTTATCAATGCTGCATACACCTGGCTAAATGCAATTAGATAATCTTGATTGGCATTTGAAAAATATGGCCAAGCCATTAAAGTCTCGGATGGGAAAAGCATGACGCAATTCTCACTCACTGTTAGTGCTTTTTTAATTAATTTGTGGCATTTATTTTTCGGCAAAATTATTTTGTATTTACTTATTTTTTACTTATTATTTACTTTTTTTATTTTTATTTTTTTATGAACCTCCAAAAGTGCTTGCGAATAAGGAAATATTATTTTGTTGCCTTCATAAATTTAATTAATTTATTTATTAATGGTTTCTGAAGTATTTCCTTTTAGATTTGCTTCCAAAAACTTTAAAATAAGCAAAAATTTTAATTGCGTAATTTTATGGATTTATTACTATAAGGCTGGTAAGGCTTAATAGAAATTAATTGATTTTCAAATTAGATAAATTTTTATAAGAAAAAAATGTATCTTTATTGTGATCACTAAAGGAGGTCATAAAGGATGGAGCCATGCGTAGATGTTCACGCAAGTGAGGAAAGCTCTCTGAGCGCCATTCACTTGGGAGTGGCCAGAAATGAATCTTTTAAACAGCCTAGTATGAGAGACCACCCTTTTGATGACGACCCCTGCAAACGTGTTATGGATTATGATTTGAGGGCATCCATCTAGAATTTCCGATGCCTTAATCCCCAGCTGGTCGATGTTCTCGTGAGTGTAAAAGCTGACATCACCGCCGTCCAAGCAATACAGTGGACGGGATAAGGACTGAGACGACTAGGTCTTTTTGGCATTTACTACAGTGGCCTTATAAAACAGAGCAAATTCGGTGTGAGATTCGTGGTGGGAGAGACTCCGTCGGGAACTTCTAGCCACAATCCGCATCAAAGCGATTTGCCCCCATGTTCCGACGGAAGAGAAGGACGTTATTACCAAAGATGTCTTCTATGAGCGCCCCGGGCCACAATGTGAAAATCGTTTTTAACGCCACGGTGGGTAAAGAAGTTATCTTTAGCATAGCAGTCGGTAAATTCAGCCTCCATTATGAAACATCCCCAAATGAGTTAAGACTGATCGACTTCGCTGGTGTTCGAAATGTGGCTAACTCTAGTACTAGATTTCAGTATAAGAAAATTCATTAATCCACCTTATGTCTTCGGTTCAGGATCAAGGGGTAGTGCTTAAAAATTTTACGAGAAGATGTGGCGACTAACAAAAGGTTTCAAGACCAGAGAATACTCTTGTAGAACCCTCAGAGGTGATTTATTGACTGATGCCCAGAGCATACTGAAATTTAGCCCACTGAATGATAGCGTTCATTGATGATGGCGTCAGTAATTTAAAGTTCTTAAATTAAATAGTAGCTAATAGTTGAGGTGTTAAATTCAATCTTGAAAGCATACAAAGAAATAAATATCACTTAGTAAAGTTTTTCAGAATTTATATTCCAAAAAATCGACCGTAACTCTACTCAAACTAATTTTTGAACGTGAGTAAGCATGTTATGAGGAGGTTCATGTAATTCTTTAACAGGAATACTTATACAACTGCATTTGTTTGTAAGTATTTCGTGTTATGACATTTGAATGCCGTATACCGCAAGAGATCTATTTGAGTTCATAGTTCAAAATAAACAAACGTTTATTGCTACAATTTCAAAATTTCCTCTTCGGAGAAAACACTTGAGTTCTAAATATGGAATTTAAAAATTGCCACAACAGTCTCGATTGTTGAAATAGTTTTTCTCGCTCTGTTGGTAAACAAACAACGAAAATGTCAGAAATTGTACGAGTATACCCAGCAGGAACTATTTAGTATAAGAAAAGATGCGGAATCTTGTATATGCCTTTTATGACATGGTCATCTGTTAATAAACTCGAGAATCACAAATTGTTTAAAACCTATCCTTATTCCCAATTATTGCCTTCTATAGTTTTATCAATGCACATAGAGCATGAATGCTTTTTAATTGAATGTTAGTGTAGAGCTACTACTCTATGTCTTTCTTTTATATTTGTGAGATCATTTCAGTGGAAAAGAGGCTTTTGAACATTTTTGGCTACCAACTACAGTCCTTTCTCGTTGAAATATCCCAGCAAGTCACGACTACCGCAACTCTAACTATATTGAAATAATTAGCATAGAAACTAACACGTACGCACCGTGAAATTCATAAACGATAAGCGTAAGAAAGAGATAGAAGATCACTCGTACAGAAAAGTTTCGGTTAGGCTTTGTTTTTTAGGTTTTAAGAAACTTATAGAAACTTTAACAGATATTTTTGGTAGGGCTCTTGGGTAACCAGTTAAATAACCAATAATTGGCTTGCCGAGATAATTGCAAATACCAATTGAGGTAAGTTGTGGCAACTCTATCTTTATTTTTTTTTAAGCAGACGATCTTCAGTTGATAGGCTAAACCTTTGATTTGATTTCCCATGTGAATTAATATGAAATAAGTAACTTCTTCTGCCATCGGGAGGCTCTATTTGACCGATATTAAACTTTATACCACTAATAGAAAAAAATTATCAGTGGAAATGCGACGAAAATATACTATCTGATCTAACTGGACACGGAGAGGTCCATTTAAACTACGCACGCAAAGAGAATCGATGATTGGTTTTCCTTAACTGGTAGCAATACAAGAATTATTTAATGAAGCTCGTGATGTCATCGAAAACCTGCCTCTTGCCACTGTTAATGACGATAACATCGTTAAAGAAACAATGCTTGAAAATCATTGTGAAGAGAAATAGCAGAGGATTTCAACATCTAATATGGCTCGACTCAACCATTTCGGTTAAGGTTTTGGGTTTATGGCGTATTAAAGAAATAATCATACCAAAAAAACTGAATCTTTTACAAAAACGACATCGAGGAGGTTCCCAAAAGGATACTTTACCTCGTAACTGAGAACCGTATATTCATCAAATGCATTATTCGAGGTTACTAGTTGGGGAGTATGAATATGTCTTTAAAACTGTTCAGCACAATTAAAGAATGGCGCTACAAAAAAGAGCCGAAACCGAAAAAACAAAATTCGTTGACGACACTTAAGTCTATTCCAGCCGAGGATTATAGCAAGTCTTTAGATAATTGTAACGTTGGCATGCTGGTATTGGCACAAGGAACTAATTTGAAGGCGTAATATGATGTCCGGGTGCTTCTTTTCTGAAACAAATATATAAAATTTCACCACCAAGTACTAAAAGCCTAAGCAAATCCAAAGCTATTAGCCTGTATCTAAATCTGTAAGCAAGAGTTAATATGTATGCATGAATGCATGCAATAAATAACAATGTCTGCCATATAAATGCAGTTACATTTTGTGATAATCCAACTATTAGCCTTGCAAAGCATTTACAACCCATTAAAGAGTGGCGTGTTTCCAAGCATTTTAAATGCGACTTTCCAAAAGAAAACTTTTCACTCGACCATGGAAGCATGCAACAAGCGACAACTACGCACATATATAAACAGACAATGACAAAAACAAACACGCACACACATATGTTGTGTATGCAGATGTGTATTATGCACTTGAATGTAATCATAGTTATTAAGCTAATTAAATAGTTGTTGATGGGAGCAGACAGCAATGCCGCACAGACACATGTATACATACATATGTATGTGTACATACAAGTATATACATCTGTATATATAAATACATGCTCGTATATGCATGGCGTGTAAGCTGACAATTTCTTCGACAGATTTTTGCGGTTGCGACGATAAGCGCGCCTCAACTTGCTGCTGCCACTTAACTAATGTGGCATGCATTTTTAAACAATTAAACGCGTAAAAATGCCAACACAGTGGACATTTTATGCAAATTTAATTCAATTAGTTGAGCCATCAGTGTCACATACGAGCATTTACGAGCGCAACAACAACGTAATGCCTAGGAAATCGTTACGTTCACGCCTGTGACGCCTTTTTGGCCAACACAAGCGACATGGCAATGGCATGCAAGGTGGCGCCAACAAGCAATATGCAACACATACAGCTGTATATGCAAGCGTGCGTCAGTATGTGAGCGTCTAGTGAAAAATACGGCTGCTCACCTTAACAAAGTGACGTCGCTTAATGGCAACTAAGTAACCAGCAACTTGTAAGGCGCAAAAACTATCCAACCACCGTCACAATAAATACACCAAACGCACACATACTTATATGTAT